>NC_044990.1:90859811-91546129 GCF_008728515.1 Papio anubis | reverse complement strand
CACACCCACACAGGATGCCTCCATTCACACACACACACACACACAGGACGCCTCCACACACACACACACACACACACAGAGGATGCCTCCCCACCATACACACACACGGGACGCCTCCCACCTACCCCCCCGACACACACACACACAGGATGCCTCCCAGTAGCTACTGGAGAGTCCCAGACAAGCTGGCAGGTGCTGGCCACAGAGAGGCCTCCAGCTCCGCCTGCTCCTCTGACACCGTGCTAAGGATGAGAGGCTGCGTTTAGTTGAAGCCAGGAATCCACACAGGGCAAGCTGGAGACACACAGACAGCGCCGAGCTGCGCCCTCGGACGGTCCTGGCGAAGGCGGCAGCCGCCCGCGGGTCATTACTGCCTGCATCTCACTCACCTGGAAAGAGAAATGAGGTCACACTGCCTGCCGCTGTCGGTGGCTCAGGGAAATCCAGAAGTTTCTCGGACACTGTAAACGTATTATCCTTGCTTCTTATTGCAATAATTAAGTTAGAAAAGTGCTAATTGGAAGAGCCACACAGAACCGGACACATGAACTCTGAGACTGCTGTGATTTAACAAAGTAAGTCTGGAGCTCTGACTCCAGAGTGAAATACAGCACATAGAAGCATCAAGGCCCAAAACACAGGGGGCACTGACGGCTCACCAGCCGCACGGGAGACCCCCAGGAACTATTAGAATCGAAATACTCAGACCATGCCTATGCACAGGGAAAACCACATGGGGTCAGTGGGGTTAGCGGAGCAAAACCCACGTGAATGTCGGTGCTCCTGCTCACCTCTGTCTGGTAGACGTCGTACAAGTACCCCACCCCGCTGGAGTAAAACTGGCACCTTCCCGTGGTGAGGGGCCTCGGTTCCTAGAGAAACAGGTAAACACAGATGGAATAAAACAGGAGCCTCCAGGCGGGAGAGGCCAGAGGCAGTTTCAGGCCTGTAGGTCTCAGGCTCAGGGCCTCAAGGACCAAGGCCAACACCAACTCGAGCCTCCCAGACAAAACTCAAGACGGGAGACTCCACGCTCCCTGCAGAGCGGCTGGGCTGCTGCATCCAGGCGGCCAGACAGCAGAAAGTCCCATGGGAGGGTATCTCGGCTATGCAGGCTTGGCCGACACATATTCTCCATCAGTCAACAAGGGCAGCAGAAGGGAGACAGGTGCTTGGCCTTTTGAAGGGCATCCCAGCACCCCACACCACAGGTGTTAGGCTCCTGCACCGTTTCATAAAAAAATATTGTCTCTTCTACTAGACAGGAAGGTAGCAGGAAGGATTTCAGACTAATAAACTCATCCCTCCAACCACCCAACCATCCACCCACCCACCCAACCATCCATCCAATCATCCAGTCAGTCATCTATGCACCTACCCATTCTTCCTTCCATCCTCCACATCTATCTATTCATTCATCCATCATGTACCCATCCTTCCATTCATCCACATCCATGCATCCACCCATCTGTCATCCATCCTTCCATCCTTCCATCTATCCATCCATCATCCATTATCCATCCTTCTATCCATCATCCATCCTTTTATCCATCCACATCCATCATCCATCCTTCCATTCATCTACATCTATCCAACCACTCATCTGTCATCCATCCTTCTATCCATCCTCCATCATCCATCCATTATCCATCCTTCCATTCATCCACATCCATCTCTCCATCCGTCATCCATCCTTCCATCCATCCTTCATTATCCATCCTGTTATGTATCCATCCGTCCTTCCATCCACCCACTCATCCATCCATCATCCATCCATCATCCATCCTTCCATTCATTACGTCATCCGTTCATATGCCATCGTCCGTCCTTCGTCTATCCATCCGTCATCCATTGTCATCCTTCTATCTGTTAAGTCGTCGTCGGCGCACGTCAGGAAATCTGCGTCAGAAATCCCGTGGCGCCAGATTAAATGCCGTCTGTCCGATAAATGCGATAAAATAAGTGGCTGTCCGAGTCGTCGTCGTAAATAAGGTGTCGTCGTCGTCTGATCCATCTGTCCCTTCCATCCTTCCATCCATCCATCCATTCCATTTATCCATCCTTCCATCCATCCATCCTTTGTCCATTCCTTCATCCATCCTTCCATCCATTATCCACCTTCCATTCGTCCACATCCATCCATTCACCCATCTGTCCATCCATCCTTCCATCTATCCATCCATCATCCATTATCCATCCTTCTATCTATCCATCATCCATCCATCCATCATCCATTCTTCCATTCATCTACATCTATCCAACCACTCATCTGTCATCCATCTTTCTATCCATCCATCCATCATCCATCCATCATCCATCCTTCCATTCATCCACATCCATCCTTCCATCATCCATCCTTCTATGTATCCATCCATCCTTCCATCCATCCACCCATCCATCCATCCATCATCCATTCATTATCCATCCTTCCATTCATCCCCATCCATTCATCCACCCATCTGTCATCGATCCTTCCATCCATTCGTCCAACATCCATTACCCATCCTTCTATGTATCCATCCATCATTCATCCTTCTATCCATCCATATCCATCATCCATCCTTCCATTTATCCACATACATACATCCAACCATCATGCAACCATCCATCCATCATCCATCCATTATCCGTCCTTCCATTCATCTGCATCCACCCATCCCTCTATTCCTCTGTCATTCACCCATTATCCATCCTTCTATCCATCCATCTATCCATCATCCATCCATCCAACCATTCAGCTATACACCCATTTATGGCCCCATCCAACTATCAATCCATCCCACCATCTGCAACATTCATGGAGCAGACACAGTGCCAAATGGTAAGGATAACGAGACACAGTTCTTGCCCTTAAGGGATTTATAGGCTAGTGAAGCAGATAGACCCATAAACTGACCATTGCAAAGTGCTTATAATTGCTACAGTAGAGGACAGCAGGAAGTACCAAAACTAAAATGCCACAAAACTGCATCACCTGTAAATAAGCTAGGGTCGCACTGCCCACACTTAGTTTTATTAGTATTTCTTAAAGTGCTCCTAGTTCTGATCCAAGAAAAGTACTAGAAATCGCTAGTAACACTGCAACAGATGAGAAGGAGAATCACTCCTCTGTCCCTTGGGCCACCACTGGTGAAGAACTACTATGGCCGGACACGTTCTGGGTGACACAGCAATGGAGGAAGCAGACACAAGTCTCTGTCTCTGGGTGTTTATCTTCCCCTGAGGGAACAGACATGAGACCACAGGTAACGAGGAGCAGCCCAAGGGGACAGAGGCTCCTGCCGGGAAGGAGGGCAGCGTGCCACAACCCCATGGGACAGAGGCCTAGTAGCACGGCGTCCTCGGCCTCTCTCAGCAGCTGGAAGGTGCGCACGTCCCCACATGACACCCTTGGAGCTGTCATTCACCATCTGTCTTCTTCCTCAGCAGCACACAAGGCAGTGCCACGTTTCCCTCGACGGCATCTGAGCTCTGGTGAGTGCCGTCTGCACATCCATCCTCAAGTCAGCCCTGGGAGGCCCCGGCCAGGGGCCCTGCTTTGTTTCTGACCAAGAGGCTCCCACGCCTGCCTGAACACATGCCCCATGTGGCCCTCCAGAGTGGAGAGGCGCCCGAGGTCTGGAGCCTGGGGACACCCCCAACTGCAGTCAGAGACTGGACCCTGCCCCTCAGCGGGGCCATAGCCATGGGCGCCAGGAGCACAGTGGAAACCGCCACCTGGAAACCGTGGAATAGCAAGTAACCCAGCCGCCCACTGAGAAAACTCCCGCGACACGCCTCCACGGGAGTGTGTGCGCGTGTGTGTGAGCCGTGGTGTGTGCGTGTGAACGTGTGAGCCATGGTGTGTGTGTGTGTGAGAACCGTGGTGTGTGTGAGCCGTGGTGTGTGTGTGTGCATGTAAGCCGTGGTCTGTGTGCACGCACACGTGTGAGCCGTGGTGTTTGCGTGTGTGCGTGCACGTGTGAGCTGTGGTGTTTGCGTGTGTGCGCGCACGTATGAGCTGTGGTATGTGCATGCATGTGCACACGTGTGTTTTGTGTGCTACCACTTCATATAATGAAGGTGAGTGTGGGGCAAAGGCCTAACACAACCTTCAGTGCCTTTCAGTGTGATTTATGGAAAAAGAGGGAGAAACAATCACAGATTTGGTTTGAGAGTTCATGACAAGCAATTTGGCAGCTCCCGGGGACCAGCCGCCACCCAGATGGCGAAGCCCACCCAGGAGCCCAGCTGGGGAGGGAGTGGGGACAGCACCGCCCACCTGAGGCTGAGGACCCACCTCAGGAGGACACAGAAACGATTCCTCAGCCTGAGATTTTAGAGAAAACCTGTTCATTTAGAGGTGAAAAGTGTGTGCTCTGGAGTGTGGTGTGTGGTGTGTGGTGTGTGTGCTCTGTGTGCTGTGTGTGTTGTGTGTGCTGTGTGCTCTGTGTGCTGTGTGGTGTGTGTGCTGTGCTCTGTGTGTTGTGTGTGTGTGTGTGTGCTGTGTGCTCTGTTGTGTGTTGTGTGGTGTGTGTGCTGTGTGCTCTGTGTGTTGTGTGGTGTGTGTGCTGTGTGCTCTGTGTGTTGTGTGGTATTGTGTGCTGTGTGTCTGTGTGCTGTGGTGTGTGTGCTGTGTGCTCTGTGTGTGTTGTGTGGTGTGTGGTGCTCTGTGTGTTGTGTTTTGTGTGTGTTGTGCTCTGTGTGTTTGTGTGGTGTGTGTGCTGTGTGCTCTGTGTTGTGTGCTGTGTGGTGGTGTGTGTGCTGTGTGCTCTGTTGTGTGTGTGCTATGTGCTCTGTGTGTTGTGTGGTGTGTGTGCTGTGTGCTGTGTGGTGTGTGTGCTGTGTGGTGTGCTGGTGTGGTGTGTGCTGTGTGCTCTGTGTGTTGTGTGTGTGGTGTGTGTGTGCTGTGTGCTCTGTGTGTTGTGTGGTGTATTGTGCTGTGTGCTCTGTTGTGTGTGTGCTGTGTGCTCTACATGTGTTGTGTGTTGTGTGTGCTCTGTTGTGTGTGTGCTGTGTGCTCTGTTTGTTGTGTGGTGTGTGTGCTGTGTGCTCTGTGTGTGTGGTGTGTGTGCTGTGTGCTCTGTGTGTTGTGGTGTGTGTGCTGTGTGCTCTGTTGTGTGTGTTTTGTGTGCTGTGTGTGTTGTGTGGTGTGTGTGTGTTTTGTGCGCTGTGTGTTGTGTGCTGTGTGTGTTGTGTGCTCTGTGTGTTGTGTGCTGTGTGCTCTGTGTGTTGTGTGTGTTGTGTGCTCTGTTGTGTGTGTGCTGTGTGCTGTTTGTTGTGTGGTGTGTGTGCTGTGTGCTGTGTGCTCTGTGTGCTGTTTGCTGTGTGTGGTGTGTGCTGTGCTCATGTGTTGTGTGGTGTGTGTGCTGTGTGCTCTGTGTGTTGTGTGGTGTGTGTTGTGTGCTCTGTGTGTTGTGTGTGGTGTGTGTGCTGTGTGCTCTGTTGTGTGTGTTGTGTGCTCTGTGTGTTGTGTGGTGTGTGTGCTGTGTGCTCTGTTGTGTGTGTGCTATGTGCTCTGTTGTGATGTGTGGTGTGTGTGCTGTCTGCTCTGTGTGCTGTGTGGTGTGTGTGCTGTGTGCTCTATGTGTTGTGTTTTGTGTGCTGTGTGCTCTGTGTGTTGTGTGTTGTGTGTGCTGTGTGCTCTGTGTTGTGTTTTGTGTGCTGTGTGCTCTGTGTGGTGTGTGGTCTGTGGTGTGTGTGCTCTGTGTGGTGTGTGTGCTCTATGTGTTGTGTTGTGTGTGCTGTGTGCTCTGTGTGGTGTGTGGTGTGTGTGCTCTATGCTCTGTGTGTTGTGTGGTATGTGTGCTGTGTGCTCTATGTGTTGTGTTTTGTGTGCTGTGTGCTCTGTGTGTTGTGTTGTGTGTGCTGTGTGTGCTTTCCTTGTGTGTTGTGTTTTGTGTGCTGTGTGCTCTGTGTGTTGTGTTGTGTGTGCTGTGTGCTCTGTGTGGTGTGTGGTCTGTGGTGTGTGTGTGCTCTGTGTGGTGTGTGTGTGCTCTATGTGTATTTGTGTTGTTGTGGTATTACTGTGCTCTGTGTGTGGTGTGTGGTGTGTGTATTGCTGTGTGTGTGGAGAGGGAAGCTCATTGTGTAGGAAATGAGATTTGCGGACAGGAGAGGCAGCCACTGGCAACCCCCCAGTGAGGAGAGACCAACTATGAAGCCGTCTGAGCTGAGTTCTGCAAAATGAAATTTTACTTTTTCCGTGAGTCTTTCCGGCCCGAGGCGGCCGGACTACAATGCACACAATGGCAGCGTGCCAGTGTGCTCTTAGCTGCAAATCGCCGATCCACGATATAGGCAGCAGAAGGCGGCCACCACGCCAAAACTGATGAACACAATCGCTGCCACCAGCTGCAACGGAAGAAGAGTGTGGGTGCCCAGCTTTTACCAACCCCGGCTTTCAAGTGCAAACCAGTTCAAAGTCCCAGCTCAAGGTCCAGACTGTTTCGCAGAATTGCCTCTTCTCACCTCTGCCTTTCGTCCTGGGACCTCCAGCCTGGCCAGGCCAGACTCCACCCTGTGGGTGGTCCTCATGCGTCTGTCCCACAAGACCCACCCAGGTGCCTTCTGCATGGAAGGGCGTTGCCATCCCCGGGCCCTCGGCATGCGCCTCTGAGAAGCAACCTCTGATGGCAGGTCGTGTGCACAACCCTAATGTGTGTGCTCATGACACACACACACGCATGTGCACGCTTGCCACAGGCCTTAAAGTCATCGGATCAGCTTCACACACTGCTTTTGCACAACCTGCTTTTCTTACCTAATGGTCTTGGAGCTTGGAGCTAGCAATGGTTTATAGTGCATTAGTGAACCAGTACACACTGACGGATATTTAAACAGTTGGCAATTTCTTGCCACTACAAACTCTGCTATAAAGCGGGGTGTCCTGCCCTAACCCTAAAAACTGGCAGGGAGTCTCCATCCCCGTGGATGCCCGACGGCGGGGGCGGGGGGAGGTGCTGTCATTCTCTTTTTGGTGCCTGGCTCGGTACCATGCTGGGCAGAGCAGACCCTCCTGAATGGCCACTGAAAACTGTGGCCCCGAGGTGGCACCTCACTTGGTTCCATCCTGATGCAATGCTGAGTTGCCGGCTTGGGAAAGAGGTCCCAGTGACAAGCAGAACCCATCGGTGACAGCAGAGGGAGGGCCTGCGGCTCGGGGGCCACGGTGCTGCACGGGGACGTGGGAAGCCTGAGTCTGTTTGGACCCGTCCTGCACACCAGGCACGAGCAGGAGTGCTTGTCCGGGCCACCGAGCTCTTGTCAGAGCAGAGCTGACTGAGCAGGGTGGTCTCCTCCTCCACACACTCGTGAAGACACCCAGCAGAGGCGCCCTGACCTTCCTTCTCCCCAGGGAGCCAAGTGTGGAGAGAGGAGTCTCATCCACCGTGACCCTCACGTGGAACTGCCGTGACCTCTTCCCCCCGATGTCAGCGTGGCCCTGTGTGTCCATCTTTGCCCCAGGCTGCACACCTATCGTCGCCCACAACCCAAACAGCAGCCAAATCCAGCCCATCTGCCACGGCTCTAACGCTACCCACTGGATTCACAGGTGGGACATGTTCCCAGCAGGCCCCACAGCAGCAGAAGGTGGCAGGTAGGGGCTGGCAGGTCCAAACCTTTCAAGCCATGGGCCAGTGGTGGCCATCTGCCCCCCCACTTCTGACCCTCCACACCACAGGCCTGCCGGGGGTCCTCCCTGGAAGCCCCATCAGAGCCGGTCCAGGGCGCCCCATGCTGCTGGCCAAGCCCTTTTGCGGAGGAAAGTGCAGCTTTTTTTTTAAACAGTGGGCACCCTCACTGCGAATCTGGGTGTTTTATCCTTCAGCAGAGGAAGAGCTGTCAATCAGTGGCTTCCTGGTGAGCCCACGCTAGACAGTCACAAAAGGCGCCTTGCATTAAACGGGAGTGATGAGGCAGCAGGGCTGGGGCAGCGGGCCGGAGAGCGAGTCCACGAAAGTCAGTACGTCCTCGGGCGGGTCCCAGGCTGGCACGGTCCCCGCATGAATTAGAAAGAGACGGTTCTTCCACCTGCTGGCACCTTCCTTCTAAGGAAACCTGCCACAGCAGATCAGACGAGACATTCTAAGAGCTCAGACATCAAGCACGTGCACTTCCAAAATACATATTTTAGGTTTACGAGAAGAGGCAGGTCTGAACAAAGCCTGGGCAGTTAGTATGAAGCTGGCTGACTCCCCTGAGCTCTGGCCCCCAGTGGCTGTGTGAGGGGGCGGAAGGGGACGTGGCCACCAGACCCAAGGGCAGCACATGGGTTCTTGGAGTGGCCTTGGATGGAGCCCTTGCTCTCGTACGCCCCCTGCCACCTCCCCAGGCAGAGCAGAGCAGAGCTGGCACGCTGAGTTCTTCCGGAGGATTCTCTGAACTGCTGGGCTGGACTTGCCCCTAGTGGTCCCTGATTCCCCCTCTGGAAAGGGAAGTGCTGGGCTCACTGACTTATTCACGAGCGTCACGGATGCTCCAGCGTCCCCACGGGATACGCAGCCCGGTGCTGCAGGCGCAGATGTGAACAAAACAGGCGCATCCCCGCCCTTCCCACGTCCCGCGTTTCTGGCATTTTATCGCCGATTGCCTAAAAGAAAGTTGAGGTGCTCCCAGAAGGAAGCTGTGCAGAAAACCGTGGCTGCATTAGCCTGAGTCTGAACCAACAGCTTATTTCTATTTGGACATTCTATAGGCTGTGGCAATTTAAAAATCTCCTCTTCTGCCTAATTGCTCTGGTTCGATTGACTAAACATGACAGAGCCCATCGCATGGCGCAGCTGCCCGGTGTGCTGCAGGAACGGACAGATAAGGCAGGTTCCCCCTTGAGCAGCTGACCCCGTCTGACGGCCACCGTAGCAAAGCGTAAACCAGGGCTCTGGGTGTGCACACGAGGAAGGCCTCACTGCACCCTGAGAAAGAAGGAAGGGCTGAACCAGTCCTGGAAGAATAAACAATTTCCTCAAGGCGAGGGGAGGAAGGTGCTGGGGGCTGCACATCGGTGGGACTGGGGCCCGCTGAGGTGGGGCAGGGGCCACGGTGTGTGGGCTGGGGGCGAGCTGCAGCCACCATGTGGCTGTCAGAAGCTCATCAATGTCAAATATGCAATGGTGTTTGGCTTTCTTTGGGCTATATTTGTATAAATATGTTATTGGTATGTGTTCCAAAGTTATGGGAGACTCATAATTCTCATAAATTTTAGTGTACATTATCAGTAGTAATTATCATTGTTATCTTAAAATTATTGTGTGCCACGAGGTAACAGATTTCCTTGTCAATTGTGTCCCTATGGCTACCCTAAAACATTTTGTCATCCATGAACAATTGTTGTCTCGTCTTGAGTCCTCTTTAGAAGGCGGTTTATAATCAGCTATGGAA
This sequence comes from Papio anubis, assembly GCF_008728515.1. Classification (NCBI taxonomy): domain Eukaryota; kingdom Metazoa; phylum Chordata; class Mammalia; order Primates; family Cercopithecidae; genus Papio; species Papio anubis. The sequence goes on along the minus strand of NC_044990.1, from coordinate 91,536,769 downwards.
GAGCTCTAACGGTGCTCCTGGTCGGGTTTCCGTGCTTTTGAGATTGTGACATCAGAATAGAGAAAAACCAGGACTCTTTTTTTTTTTTTTTTTGTTTTTGTAGGCCCAGTCTTGCTCTATCGCCCCAGGCTGGAGTGCAGTGGCGGATCTCGAAGCTCACTGCAAACAAGCACCGGTTTGCCTGCACTCAGCCTCCTGAGTAGCTGGGACTACGGCCCGCCACCTGCATGACTAGTTTTTTATATTTTTAAGTAGGGCGGGGGTTTCCACCATGGCCAGCCAGGATGGTCACCGATCCTGACCTCGTGATCCGCCCATCTCGGCCTCCCAAAGTGCTGGGATTACAGGCTTGAGCCACTGGCCAGCCTCAGGACTGCTGAAGGCTAAAATGTTCATTATACCAAAGCAGGACAGAAATTAACCATGAACTGAAGACCAACAGGTTTCAGGTGATCTTTTTTTGACGTTTTGCGTCTTTGCCCCAATCCTTTGTCTTGCTTTTCAGAATCAAGGAAACTTCTTCTGAGCTATCGACAGCTTTTAACAATTTCGTATACTCCCGTGAACAAAATTTGGAGCTTGTTTCTCTCTACCTGATTTTCTCCAGAATTTGGAAACTATTTGTGACTATTCTTAAGTTATGGCAATACAGTTATTTGCATAAGTGGAATAAGAATCTGTTTTGTAACAGGACACAACTGGAGAAACTGGTTATTTTACCAAGACTTTGACTGGAATGGTCAAAGTCTTGGTAAAATAAGACTTTTTGTGTGCTTTCCTTTAAGGAACCAAACTTGACTTATGAAGCCAATAAAGCTCTTGGAAACTGGCCTCCTGTTCTGTGTACACAGTCCCTGCACAGACGTTCTGATCTGTGGTAAGTAAAAAATGTCAGTTTCTGACAGGCCAGGAACCTCAACAGGAGAGGAATTCACCCAACTCATAGGTATTTAATGGTACAATCCATGGCTGGGCTCAGCTTTAAAAAGTCTTATCCCAGGCTCCTTCTACAAAACAAAGTTCCATCAAAGACAATTTAAAAGGCCTATGTGAAAAAATAATTATTCTTGCTGCACTGTATACAAATAATCAAGCCAAGTATAATAAAGTAAACCAGTCCCATCATGTGTCTTTTAAAAAAATGGAAAACTGGAGAGAGAAAACTATGTTTCAAAAACTATAGCACACCTGTTGTTAAATTCCAGTCTTGTCTGATGTTTTTCAATTGTTATGATTTTCTACAATTTAAAGTCTAATTTTTCTGGCTACAAGTCTCCAAAATAATGTTTTCAATTTTTCCTTTTTCCCCACTTTTCTAACTGGAAATCACTGAAACCTAAGCTGTGCTTTCAGCCCTGTAAGCTGAAGACAGATGCATCCGCAGACGCTGCCTCTAAGCCCCTAAAACAGAGTGTTTCCAGGAACAAATCTGCCTCTTCCACTCCTAGATGTATCCACAGACGCTCCCTCTAAGCCCCTAAAACAGAGTGTTTCTGGGAACAAATCTGCCTCTTCCACTCCTAGATGTATCCACAGACGCTGCCTCTAAGCCCCTAAAACAGACAGTGTTTCTGGGAACAAATCCGCCTCTTCCACTCCTAGATGTATCCACAGATGCTGCCTCTAAGCCCCTAAAACAGAGTGTTTCTGGGAACAAATCCGCCTCTTCCACTCCTAGATGTATCCACAGACGCTGCGTTCAGTGGCCTGTAAGGACGACTCTCTCTCAGCAGGAAGTAGCCGGAAAGAACATGCCACACCTCACCCTTTTCAACTATAGAGTCTGGATTGACAGAGCAGGAACGTCGCCGTCTTGGACACACACCACCATTTGAAGTTCTCCTTGATTAAAAGCCCCCAAAATCCAGCCCCAAAAACATCAACCTAATGTCTAATATCAGTGTGACCATAAACCACAAATGACACCTTTGGCCAGAAACATGCCAACCCCAAGACAGACTCCCCTCTGACCCGAAACCTTCCAACCCAGCCATAAAAATCCCCCCACCCCAAAACACTCCGAACCTGCGACAAGCTCTCCCTCCCTGAACCCTCAAATACCCTTAGTCTGTAAGAGAGAACACTCTGGACCTAAATAGGCCAGAAGGCCCTCTCGGGTTTATTCTCCAAAATAAACCTGTCTTTGTTGAGCTGCTTTTCGTGTTTCTTTCTTCTTTCTTCAACTCCAGTGGCCAGGAGTGAGCATTTGTGGGTGTTTCTCTATGGGTCAGCAGAGGCCCTGCCCCAGCTAGAAAAAGATCAACAAAAACCTAATATCAGGTTCTTGAGGCAGCTGAGTGAAATCGGGACTCAGCCCCAAAGAGAAGATGCCACGGCACCACAGGTGATCATCGTCATATCGTTACAGTCGGTGAAATCGGGACTCACCCGGGAGAAGATGCCAGAGCGCCACAGGTGATCATCGTTACATTGTTGTAGCAGGTGAAATCGGGACTCACCCCCAGAGAAGATACCAGAGCGCCACAGGTGATCATCGTTACATCGTTACAGCAGGTAATACCATTGCTTGTCGCAGACCCAGCTACACACACAGGTTCAGACTCTCATCTTGATGGGAGATGACAGATTGAAGCTAAAGATCCCCTTTCCATCCCTCACATCTCCATCCCTGCCCAAAATCACTTGATTCCTGTTCAGCCGGCTTTTTATACCGCGAGGTTCAGCCAGACGGGAACACGCCTGCCCTGCACTGATCCCGCCAGAGGGCAGCTTGTTCTGAGCCTTCCTCTACAGCAATGCATCCCATCCACATCTCCTGACAAGCCCAGGATTAGCCTTGCGCTGTCCACCCCCTCAGGCCCTCCACCCTGGCACAGGCAGCTGTGGGCTCCTGTCTGTGGCCCTGGCCAGCCCTGACAATTCCACAGTCATCCAGGAAACCCCCAGAGACCACGCAGTCCTGCCCGGTACCACCCAGATTGGTTATTGTTGGCAATGGCTTCAGATTGTGAATGACAGGGTCAGCCAAGGAGGAGGCACTCAGGGGGAGGCAGAGCCACAGCACCCACCCGGGAAGGCTCCGTCTGAGGCCACCCAGGCTGCACAGGGCAAAGGCAGTGGCAGGAAGTGCCGCGCTCACTCCCCCCATGACCTGGGGAAATGGCTCATTCCCCTCCTTAGGACAAGGGACCTGGTGCAGTGACCCCAGGGACTCCCTTCCCAAGACCATCCTCCTTTCAGCAAAGCCTGGTGGATCCAGGCGGGAGCTGTTCTAGGTGCTGAAGACAACGTGCAGCCCGCACACCGCACCCCCTGCCTTCTGGGCTTAGTCCAGAGTCAGCACAGTGCTGGGGGAGCTGCCCCCAGAGACACAGCTGGGGCCACCGCGCCTCCCCTCGGCCCCACAGCAGTCTGGGGGGTGCACAGGCAGTGGGTAGAGCTGGCAGCCTCTGCCATTGTCCAGCCCTGCACTGGGAACCCAGCAGGCACTCCACCAGGCTTGACAGGCACTGTTGGCCCCACCCAGGCCACACAGCTGGCAAGAGCCTGGGTCTGGGTTCAAATCCAGGTGTGCTGGGTGTAAAGAGAGATAGAGAGGAAGACAAAGACAGGAAGACAGAGACAGAGAAGGAGACAGAGACAGAGAGATAGAGAGGGGGACAGAGAGATAGAGAGGGAGAGAGACAGAGAAAGAGAGGGAGACAGAGACAGAGAGATAGAGAGGGAGACAGAACTAGAGGGAGACACAGATCCCCAAAGTGCACCACATCTTCTAACAGACACCAAGGCTCTGGTGACATGTAACTCCCTGTGGAGTGGCCACAGAAACAGATCTGGCTGTGGCTTTCCATTAGAAATTCCAGGGCCCTGTCCAAACACACACAGATATTTAGATCCAGCTGGAAAATGAGTTGGATTATCCAAACAAGCAGATGTGGATGCAGCTTCTGTGGCAGCAAAAATAGAAATTCCAGGTGTTGGTTTCAGACAGAGCACTTCACAAGCAGACAGCCCAAGCACCTGTGGCCCTAGGCAAACCCCTACCTCTGTAACCAATGCATCCCTAGGCGCGGGCTCCTGGGACCTGCCGGTAGGCATCAGGGATGTTCAGCATGGGGCGTGGCTCTGCTGCAGAATGAGGAGGAGCTTTTCCTGCTCACCGGGGCGTCAGCACCACCAGCTCACGCATCAGGACAGGAGACAACCAGGGGAAAACCAAGGTGGGAACAGGTTGCCTGTGCCCACTGTGTCGGGCAGCTCCAGGTCAGCGACCCCCCTGAGTGTCACCCTCGGCCCCACGTGTCCAGGAGGCTGCACCCCAGCCCCTGCTAACCAGGCATGCCCAGGGAGGCAAGGCTGCTCAGACAGCAGAAAAAACAGGCATCCTGAGGCGAGGGCCTGGTAGGGCCCCACTGTGGCCGTGGGAGGGAGCCAGCAGCTCTGAGGTGGGGTCGTGTGTGCAGCTCACAGCTCGGCCAGCAGCAGGGTGAGGGTCTGGCTTCAGCCTGTCTGGGCTCGACGTGGCTGTCGGGAGGATGACAGCAGGCAGGTACCGCCCGCAGAAGAGAGGCGTGTTTAAGAAACCAGCGCCACCACGTTGGCCCCTGAGTGGCAGGTGCACGATCCCACAGTCCTCCAAGCTCAGGGGCCTAAAACCTGGGACTTGGTTGGTTTTCCTGTAACTAGACCTAGTTCCTGTGGCAGATGCCCAGGCAGCCAGAAAGAAGGCCGGGCTGGTGGCCCCCAAGTCTCTCCACTCACCCACCCTTGTGCCAGTCCCCACCCTTCTCCCAAAATTAACCCAAGTCTGGAGGGTTCGGGTGAGCAGAGAGTGGGGGGATGGGACAGAGTCCTCTGAACTTCACCCCATCCCCTGCAAGTGTGGCCTGAGACATTTGCATGGAGGAGGTGTGGGCTGGTGTCCTGGGCAGGTCCCACCACAGTCCAGGAGGGGCGGCCCGGAAGACTCAGCCTCAGCTCACAGGCTGCACGTGGCTGCACACAGAGACCTCCCGATGCCACAGGCCACGTCTGACTCGAGGCACCTGTGGGGCCGCAGGGGTCCCACGGTCTCTGGGCAGGGACGTGGGGCCACTGGCCTCAGAGAAACACCCCCAGTGCCTGACAGGCACAGACAGCTGGGGCCCCGTCAGCGCCACATGAGCTTCAGGGAACGAGGTCTCAGTGGTGAGGCTGTGGGCCCAGCAGGGCCAACCTCGAGCTGGGTGCCCAGCGAGTGTGGCTGCCTGTGCCCGTGCTCTGCCTGTGCTCCACTCCCTTAGTTACTCCCCCACCATGGGTGAGGTCGTGGGATCCAGGGTTGGATGGCAAGTGGATGGGGCCCGCCTGATGCCCGTCCTCCAGAACACCCGGCCCTTGTGGGACCTACTCAGGGCCGTGGGGCCTTGGCACGGGCTCTTGCCCTGAGCAGCTCACAGTGTCCTCCCCAGTGACTCGCAGAGCCGCCCAACACTGCCATCCAGGGATCCTGGAAACCACTCTCACGAGCCCCATCCAAAGGGGCAGAAACCCTCACAGCTTCCACAGGAGAGGGTGCAGGGCCCGATGCCCCAGGAGGGCTGATGGGGCTCCCACGACAGCGAGGCCCTGAGCAGATGTCAAGGGGGGTGCAAGGAAGGCAGCCGAGACCTCACCCTCCAGCACTTAGAGGAATGGAGAAAGCGGGCTTCGTCCAGACCAGACTTGTGTGTGTGATGTGTGTGATGTGTGTGGTATGTGTGGTGTGTGTGGTGTGTGTGGTGTGTGTGGTGTGTGTGTGCGCCGCTTCAGTGGTCATTGATTGTGTAATACTGCGTTATTATTGAGAGTGTGTGTTGTATATTGTGTCTTATTATTATTGGTGTGTGTTGTGTGCAGTGTATGTGGTGTGCATTGTGTGTTGTGTCGTGTGTGTTGTATGTGGTGTGTGGAGTATATTGTGTGGAGTGTGTGTTGTGTATTGTGTGGTGTGTGGTGTATGTGGTATTGTGTGGTGTGTGTGTCATCTGTGATGTGTGTTGTGTGTGGTGTGTCTAGTGTGTGTGGTGTATGTGGTGTGTATTGTGTGGTGTGTGTTGTTTGTGTGCTGTGTGGTGTGTGTGTCGTGTGTTGTGTGTGCTGTGTGGTGTGTGTGTGGGTGTGTGGTGTGTGTGTTGTGTGTTGTGTATTGTGTGGAGTGTGTGGTGTGTGTAGTGTGGTGTTGTATGTATTGTATTGTTGTAGAGTGTGTGTTGTATATTGTGTCTTGTGTGTGGTGTGTGTTGTGTGCAGTGTATGTGGTGTGCATTGTGTGTTGTGTTGTGTGTGTTGTATGTGGTGTGTGGAGTGTATTGTATTATTAGGTGTTAGTATTTGTATATTATTATTGTTGTTGTGTGGTGTATGTGGAGTGTATTGTGTGGTGTGTGTCGTTTTGTGTGGTGTGTGGTGTGTGTGTGGGTGTTGTGTGTAGTGTGGTGTGTGTGTGGTGTGTGGTGTGTGTAGCCGTTATTATTGGTGTGGTGTGTTGTTGTGTTATTGGTGTTATTGGTTATTGGTGTGGTTATGTGTTGTGTTATTGTGGGGTGTGTGTTGTATGTTATTATTGTTGTTATTATTGGTTGTATGTGAATTGTTATTGTTATTATTGGTGTGTGTGTTATTGGTTGATTATTATTATTATTAGGTGTGTTATTGATGTAGTGTATGGTTATTATTATTATTGTGGTGTGTGTGTGTGTGGGTGTGTTGTGTGTAGTGTATGGTGTGTTATTATTATTGTGTTATTGAATTATTATTATTAGGTGTGTTGTGTGTAGTGTATGGTATTATTATTGTGGTGTGTAGTTATTATTGTGTCGTTATTGTTGTGTGTAGTGTATGGTGTGTGTGTGTGGAGTGTATGGTGTGTGTGTGTGGTGTGTGGCATGCATGTGTTTTGTACTGTGTGGAGTGTGTCGTGTGTGTCTGTGCATGTGCACGTACGTGGGGCACAGGAGAATCGCCAGTTAACACTGTTTTATGCCCTTCCCTTTCCCATCCCTGTGGGACCTGTGGGATTGTATCAGGTTACAGAGCTCTTCCTGAAATCAATGATTCATATGTCTGTCTGGGTGAGGAGCAAACAGTAACTCATTCAGCAGTGGAAAAATATCTAAAGCTGATGTGATTTGGGGCATTCTTCAGATGTCACCGGAGACTAACATGATAATGGGTAGGGATAATGGTGAAGCCATTCCTAATGTTCAGATTCCATCCCTTAAGTGAACAGAGTGAAATCTTTATAAATGAAATGATGCCATGTCTGGCATTTGCTTCTAAACAACACGGGAAGAGAAGAAGCAGGCTGGGGGTGAACCAGACAAGTGATGGAGTTGGGTGGGGGGCACAGCGGGTTCATTAGGCAATTCTCTTCACCCTTGTATGTGCGCAAAGCTTTCAATGGTAAAAATTTAAAATAATAAATCGAGAAAAAAAGTGTTCATGTATATCTGGAAGCATTGGAAATACACTCGTTCTCTTTCTAGCTGACATTCACAGCCTGCCTTGCTGCCTTTTGAAATAACTTGAATGTTCTGACATCTATGCACTTAAAACCAGTGTAGAACAAGGGCCACTGTTTTCTCGAAACCTGTCATGAACAAGACATTCTCATGTGCATTGGCTCAAATGTTCCCAGCCACCATGCAAATGAAGAAACTGAGGCTGAAATACTTCAGTTAAGTTTCCTAGGATCACACAGCAGTCACGGCATCCAGGTTCCAGCTACCACAAGTATTAAATCAATGTGAGATTGTGAAACATGGGTTCACTATACAACATTAACCCAGAAGAATCCCTCTCCTGAAAAGGCAGAAATGAGCTTGCACAGGCATCACAGACAACCCCTCAGAGGCTCTGGTCTGGGGCATCTGGGTGCCCTCCTCACCCAGGTGAGGGAAGCCCATGGACAGGTGAACACCACACGGCTCTGGCAGTGGTCGTCACTCCTGGGTCTTTATCCTGTCATTCCAGTATCCATCTGCTTTTACCGAAGCCATAGAAATGGTCCCCCTGCATCCAGATTGGAAAGGAAGAAGCAAAAATGTTTCTATTTGACATACTCTAGTAGATAAAAAAAATCCTAAGGAATCAATTTTTTAAAGAACTACTAGAACAAAGAAATGAGTTCCACAGGGCTGCAGATATTAGATCAACATAAAAAGTCAATTATATTTCTAAACACTTGCAACGGACAACCCAGAAGTTAAATTAAGAAAACAATTCCACTCAAAATAGCCTCAAAAAGAATAAAGTACTTAAGAATAAATTTAATTCGGTAAGTACTTCATTTGATAAATACTGAAGAATAAGTAAATTTGATACAAAACTTACACTCTAAAAACTACAAAACATTGTTTTTAAAAACTAAAGAAGGTCTAAATAATGGGAAAGCATTCCATGTTCGTGGATTGGGATACTTAACATTAAAATGGTAACACTCCCTACACTGAGCTACAGAATCAACACATCCCTACCAGAATCCCAGCTGGCTTCCTTGTAGAAATTGATCAGTTGATTCTAAAATTCATATGAAATGGCAAGGGATTCTGAATTGCCAAAATAATCCTGAAAAAGAACAAAGCTGGGAGACTCACAAGCCCTTATTTCAAACTAACTATAAAGCTACAGTAATCAAGACTGTGGTACCAGCACAAGCAAAGACATATAGATTAAAAGAATATAATTAAAAGTCCACAAATAAACCCATATATCTATGGCCAATTAATTTTCAACGAGGGTGTGAAGACCATTCAATGAGAAAAGAACAGTCTTGTCAGCAAATGGTGCTTGGACAACTGGATATCCACAAATGCATGAACATGGGTCCCTACCTCACACCATGAAGAAAGTTAACTCCAGGTGGATCACAGAACCAGATGGAAGAGTTAAAACTATAATAACCCCTACCTCATACCATACACAAAAGTAAACTCAAAGTGGATCACAGACCCAGATGGAAGAGTTAAAACTACAAAACTCTTCTAGAAAACTCTAGGGGTAAATCTTCATGTCCTTAGATTTGCAAAAGATTCTTAGGTATGACACCAAAAGCATGGACAACAAAAGAAAAAACAAATTAGAGTTCATCAAAATTAAAAACTTTTGTGCCTCAAAGGACGCCATTAAGAAAGTGAAAAGGTGGCCGGGCGCGGTGGCTCAAGCCTGTAATCCCAGCACTTTGGGAGGCCGAGGCGGGTGGATCACGAGGTCAGGAGATCGAGACCATCCGGGCTAACATGGTGAAACCCCGTCTCTACTAAAAATACAAAAAACTAGCTGGGCGTGGTGGCGGGCGCCTGTAGTCCCAGCTACTCGGAGGCTGAGGCAGGAGAATGGCGTGAACCTGGGAGGCAGAGCTTGCAGTGAGCCGAGATCGCGCCACTGCACTCCAGCCTGGGTGACACAGCGCGAGACTCCGTCTCAAAAAAAAAAAAGAAAGTGAAAAGGCAATGTACAGAATTTGAAGAAATATTTGCAAATCACATATCTGAGAAGGGACTTGTTTCTAAAATACATAAATGGCTCTGACGACTCAACAGGAAAAGGCAGCCCAATATAAAAACGAGCAAAGGAAATGAACAGACATTTTTCCAAGAACATATGCAAATGGTCATAGGCACATGAAGAGATGCTCAACTTCACTAATCATCAGGGAAATGCAATCAAAACCACGATGAGATACCACTTAACACACATTAGATGGCTAGAATCAATAACAGTCAGAGAGTGACAAGTGCTGGTGAGGGAGTGGAGGAACTGGAGCCCTCATGCCTGTCTGTGGGAATGTAACATAGGGCAGCCACTTTGGAAAACAGTGTGGCAATTCCTCAAACGATTAAACAGCATTACTCTATGACCCAGCAGTTCCACTCCTAGGTACATGCCCAAAAGAAATGAAAATGCATTTTCACACAGCAACTTATGTACAAATGTTCACAGCAGCATTATTCACAAGCGCTAAAGGGTGGAAACAGCTGTAATGTCCATCAACTGGTGAATGGATAAGTGTGGCACATCTGTACAGTGGATTATTATTATTATCATTGTTATTATTATTATTTGAGACAGAGTCTTGCTCTGTCACCCAGGCTGGAGTGCAATGGCGCAATCTCGGCTCACCGCAACCCCTGCCCCCCAAGTTCAAGTGATTCTCCTGCCTCAGCCTCTTGAGTAGCTGGGATTACAGGTGTGCACCACTGTGCCCGGCTAATTTTGTATTTTTAGTAGAGATGAGGTTTCACCATGTTGGTCAGGCTGGTCTTGAACTCCTGAACTCGTGATCCACCCACCTTGGCCTCCCAAAGTGCTGGGATTACAGGCATGAGCCACCGTGTCTGGCCCATATAGTGGATTATTATTCAGCCATAGAAAGCAAGGAAATTCGGAGGAAGCTTAAAGACACAATGCGCAGTGCCAGACACCAGACACAGAGACCACATATTACTCATTACTCCCTTCACACGCAAGCCCAGAGTAGGAATCCACAGAGATAGGAGTTGATTCCTGGTTGCTTAGGCTGGGTAGGTAGGTGCTAACAGAAGGGTGTGGGTTTCTTGCTGAGGTGATTCATGTTTTAACACTGGCTGTGCTGATGGTTCACGTATCTGCGAATACCTAAAAACCACTGAATTGTGTGCTTTCAATGGTTGAGTTACATGGAATGTGGACTATATCTCATTAAAGCCATTTTTTAAAAAGGAAAGAAAAACAGACCCACACTGCCCACCCACCCTTGCATCGCCAAAGCCCAACTTCATACCCAGCTTCTGCCTCTCTGGGGAAATCTTACGGAAAAACCTTCAGGAGGCCTTCCATCCCCAGGTCCACTCAACTCCCTGCAGGCACCAAGCAGCCCCAGGCTCTGAAGAGATGCTGTCTCGAGACCATCATGGGGGCATACTGGCTCCCAAAGGTGGCCTCTGTTTCCAACGCCGTTCTGCAGACTGGTGTGTGTGAGGCCTTTGCCCACCCTGGTCAGCTGTGACACCCACAGTCGGGAGCCAACAACAGAGGGTGGGTGGGAGAGGAAATGCCGGGGCTATCTCTCCATCTCTTTGCAACTGCTAGCGAAGAAGGGCAGCTCACCCTGCAGTGCACACTGTCTCCAATATACAGAACAGAACGCTTTGCTCTACCAGAATTCCACTGTCTTTGCAGCCACCTCCCAACCCTCCAGGGACCTCCCACCCTCACACGATAAGGCTCCATCTGCCCAAGGGTCAGTTTCCTGGGCAGCAGTGGGAGTTTGCTGGGTCCCATTTGGGCTGATATGGCTTGGCTGTGTCCTCACCCAAATCTCACCTTGAATCCTCGTGTGTTGTGGGAGGGACCTTGTGGGAGGCAATTGAATCATGGGGGCAGGTCTTTCCCATGCTGTTCTCATGATAGTAAGTCTCACAAGATCTGATGGTTATTATAAGGGGGAGTTTCCCTGCACAAGCTCTCTCTTTGCCTGCTGCCATCCACATAAGATATGACTTGCTCCTCGTTGTCTTCTGCCGTGATTGTGAGGCTTCCCCAGCCACGTGGAACTGTAAGTCCAATTAAACCTCTTCCTTTTGTAAATTACTCAGTCTTGGGCATGTCTTTATCAGCAGCGTGAAAACAGACTAATACACAGGGTTCCGAGGATACACAGGGTTCCGAGGGCACACACCATGGCCCAGCCATCGCACCCTCCCTCTCGGCCTGGGAACTGGGAACAGGCAGGGGTTGGGGACCCAACACAGGTCATTTGCACACTGGATGATACAATAAGATGACAGCCAGCACAGGGAAGAGATGAGAACTCCAGCCTGGTCTGAGGCAACAACTGGGAGATGAGGCAGAAGTGGCCCAAACACCTCCCCTCTAAACAATGCTCTTAACATTAACCAGTTTCTGTTTATAAAGTTACAGTCCCCAAAGCAGTGCATCAACAAAACGGACTCCAGCTGAACCTGATTGCTGTTGCCACGCATGCAGCCACTAACATCACGGACTGGCAGCATCTAGATTTCACTCTGCATTGCTGCCGTGTGAACCAGGGGCTCCCTCCTGGTTTTATGTCTTTACCGCTCCTCTTAGTCTGGGCAAGATAAACATTAGCCCAACTCAGATGAAAAACAGGACTCTAGAGCCATTGGTTCAAAAGGAAGAGAGGCTTGTGCACATGTTTTTGCCTGAACTTTACACACCAGGACTTAACTTAATTTGCCGCCCCCGTCCCAAACTTCATGTACTCCCTGAGCTTCCCAGCCCTCGCCGTTGGTGGCTGTACACCACGTGAGACTGATGCACCAGCAACCCAGGGCCATGCTCGTTTAGACTAAGGTGTGAATGGTACCCGCTGAACCCTGCACCCAGGACTGTGCAGGCCACAGTCTGGGAACCTCAGAGCTGGTCCCGTAGACACCAATGTGTTGGGGAGGCGGGGCTAACTCTTCTCAGAGCCCCAGCGCAGCTGTACCGTCCCCAGTGAAGGGCTCATGATCCCCACCTCCCCACGTTAGAAAGAAGCAATGTACTTTCTCACCATTTGCCTTCTATTCTCCACCAAGTTGATGCCAATAATTCCTAAGAAAGATCCGAAGCCGAGCTAAAACCAAAGGAAGAACAAGAGAGAAACACTCATTAGCATTCCTGGAAGCTTAACACTGACATTTAACGCAAAAAATCCCACCCTCAAAGGCATTTTATCCAGGGACGAAGGCCAGACATCCCCACCTCAAGAACCTCAACCACTGAATATCAGGTGCGTCTGCTGGCGTTGGGCGGGCGTCTCTGCAACATCACCCATCCTGTCTTCTCTACTCAAGGGTTTTTAATGATGTGTCCGTTTGGCTTGTGACTGTGCGGTAAAAGAGGATCCCACTCGTCCCCCAGAGACAACATCTTCTCGGAGACCCAAGGCCACCAAGCACCAACATCTGCCCCGTCTTCTCTGGGCCTGAGATGCCCCTGAGCATGGCTCCTGGATAAGGCATTAGGGAACTACAGCTGTGTTTCAAAAGAAGGGTTGCCAGGCACCAGGGCCACCTGTGACACCTGCTCAGATGGCCTACCTGTGGCTGCTGCTTCGGGAGAGTGAGCAGGGCAGGCCGTCAGTGGGGAGGTGCCTGGTGTGGGGAAAGGGCTCCGGAGCGGCCCGGGCTGCAGCACAGGCCACCAGGGGTCCGGCGGAGCCCCCTTGCTCCACAGGAAGCCCCAGCTCTGGGCAGAAAATGAGGCCGGGATGTCAGGAAATAGATATGGGACTGTGCTGTCTTAGAATAGAGGCCAGCGGCCGGGCACCCGCACCCTCCACCCAGGGCCTGTCCTGGCAGGTGATGCCCACTTGGCAGAGGAATTTTTAAAATAGTGCGAAGAATATGCGTTTCAGCAACACCCACCGAAAATCCGGTTCAGAGCCGCCGGCTAAAGTGCCTCCCGCAGACAACTCGGAGCTGCCAACGATCGTGCCGAGGCTAAGACGGCCCCTACTTGCGTGCAGGTGAGCCGGGCCGGTTACACTTCCCAGTGAGCATCTGTTGGAAGGGGCGGCCCGCCCGGCACAGCCTTGGAGTTCCTGGGGCCGTGGTGTGAAGTTTAATGCACTGGAAACCGGACTCCTTTATGTAAGTAGTTTTGCCTTTTCTGTAATTGTGTCTGTGCGTCTGTGGTGACAGACGTGTACACATGTGGCTTTCACCAATGGTTTGAGAATTCTCCAGGGATAACAGGAACATGTCTTCATGTGCTGAGCTTCAAAATACCACAGTTCAACGCCACAGTTCAAAAACATCAAAATTTCACTTCAATGTACGTGTATTAATGTTTCACTACATTTTATTTTGGGGGGATTTGAAAAAAAACACACCTTTCTTCAAAATGTTGAGATGTTTTCATGTTCCGGCCGCTTCTTCTGAGATCACCTTTTTCTTTGAAGCCTCTACATTGGCACGAGTCTCCACAGAAGTGACTCTTAGCCACGTTTCCTTGAGGCTGATTTGATTTGTCGTCTCCCTAGTTGGCTCTCAGAACTGTCTGGGCTAAAGTCATTCAAGCTGGTCAGCACAGCATTAATTCACTGCCCAGCAAGCAGATTTTGTATAGAGCACAGCTCGAGCATTAGTCATTGATGTTTTTGATTATGGTATTTTGAGGGAGCTCTTAAATAAGCTTGAGAACAAACAAAAAAAACAGCTACTCAAGGTTGATCTTGATATTCTGCAAATCACTTGGGAGGTCCCTCCTCACAGCCACTTGTCCTCTGGGCTCCCCTCTCTGCCCAGGAAGCAGAAAAGCCCCTCGCATGAGACCTGGGTCCCCACATCATTGGCCTCTTGTAATTTTACTGATAAAGCTTTTTCTGCACAGATACTATTTGTATACGTTTATTTATAAACTATACACAGGTAGATAGTGTAGACGTATAAAGTACACCTTAAGATTAAACAAAGGAAAATATAAAGGTGAAATAAATGATATTTGTAAAATATTTCTAAATATTGAGTGCCAAAAATCTTTCATCTTTGCTGACTGTCATCAATATTATTACCAATCTTGGTAGTACTTCAGGTGAGAGTAACGAGATTGAAGAAGCCACATTTTAAAATCTTGCTTTAGCACTTCATGACATAGCAACCGGACTCTGGGGCACGTGAAGGGCATTGCAGCAGATCCAAGCCACTCCAACAGAGGTTCACCGTGCAGAACGCAGGCACTTAGGACAAATTTTTTTGCTAACGACAGAGGATGTAATTTCATAGTTCAAAAAACCTTGATACTTTTGAATCCAGGTGACCAATTCTTGCCAATTAGGTTACCATCAATCTACCTCGCCGCCTTACTGTCCAAAATCTGGCCTGCGGGGTGGATGAGGTCAGAACCACCACCTTCTAGCCGTTTCCACGTGATGACATCACTAATACGATCTGTGATCCATCGCTTCTTGGCAGGAATCGTTTAAAGTTACTTTTCCCTTCCACGGTTCCATGGGCTATGGTGGTCGACCTGGTCCCTCAGGGTAAAATCCTTCCGGGACGCTGGGGGAGGCTCTGTCCAGCCTTTTCAGACATCCTCGGCTCCCAACCCCTCCTCCACCTTGGACATTTCCCGTCGCCAGGCTCTGGCCCCCCTCCCACGCCCTGGTCACCCTGTGACTGCATCAGGCCAACCCGGACAATGGAGGGCACCTGGCCCTATTTTACGGTCAGCTTGGACCTCAACCCGAATCCCCCTCTGCCTTGGACCTGCCACCGTCCTAGGTCCTGGGGATTGGGATGTGCACGTCTGTGGGGGCCGTAACCCTGCCGACCACAAGCCCCGATCGAAGCCTCCCCACCTTCAGCCCCAGCCCTGTGAGCTGGCATGGGCCCACCCTGAGCCAGCCACACACCACCCTGCCCTCCCCGGCCCAGGCTGCCCGCTCAGCGCACTCACGATGACCCCTGGGTAGTAGCCGCCCACGGCCACGTTCTCTGTCCTGGTGGTGGCAGCCAGCCCGACGGTCACTATGAGGGCAGACACCAGCAGCAGAGACCCCACAAACCACAGCGACGTCTTCTTCCTCCTCGAAAGCTCTTCTGTGGGGAGGAAGGCGAGGACCTGTCAGTGAGGGCTCAGGCTCGGGCGGGTGTCAGCCCGGCAGGCTCTGGGCCGTGCTCTGTTGTCCGGGGGTCCTGGGATGCACTATCCCCACCTGCCTCCCGGCCCACCTCGGGGACCACCCCCAACTTCCATTAGATGACAGAATAAAATCTCTGGATCTTAAGCCACTATACTGGAATTTGCGGCCAGAACTCAAGAAAGCAAACTCGAAAGGACTCCTTCCCACTGGCTGCCTCTTCCTCCATCTGACTTTCTCCCCTTGGTGTCCCCAGGAGGACGGGAGCAGCTTTTGTTTACTGTTTTATCATCACCACTGGCTCGCGGACACACCCTCTCTACCCGCCTATCACAGCCGCACTCAGAGGGGGAGGGGGCTGCCGCCAGGGGAGGGGCAGGGAGAGAGGAACGCACCCAGCAGCCGTCCAGCTGGGCCATCTGTTTTGCTTTGTTTTATTTTTTGAAAACTAAATCATCTTGATCCCTGTGTGACTCCAAACAAAACAGGGGATTTTTTTAAACCATGGTAAAGTCTTCCTACTCCAAGATTTTGAAAATCAACATTTGTGTGTGTGCACATGTGTGAGTGCATGTGTGCAGGGAAAGCAGACAGCACACTGGAGAGCCGCCGGCAGCGAGGACGGCCATGCAGACATTGTCCACACCCTAGAAGGTCCACGTCCGAAGATTTACACTTCTGCAATCCCATCAGCAGAACTCAATGGCAAGGCAAGGTTATTGCGCCCAAGGAAGGGACTGTCACGTCCTCAGAAACGAGTTTCGCAAAACTGTAAATCAATGTGCAGATGCAGAATCGCTCTGCTGATCTGAGAGAGCCGCTTTTATCCAGCTAACCCAGCAAGGGCGAGGCCTGGGGCACGGCCTTCCTTCCAGGCCCTCTCGGACTCAGCACAGCCCCCGGCACAGTCACCCTGCCTGCCCCTTGACCCTTGCAAAGTTACACCTGTCCCAAGAATCTCATCCCAAATCGCTTTTTATCTTCCACCTTGGAGGGGACCAGATCACTCCATTCACTAATGTAATAAACCATTGGCTCCCACCAGCCAGCCAGGCTGCCCCCATCTCGGACCCACTGCACCGAGATGGCCAGTGGCACTGTCCTTGGTGTTACCCTCCAGGCCGCAGGCCAGCATTCTCAGGCTCTCCCTGGTCGCCCCATCTCCTGCCTCCTTAGAGAGAGGCTTGTTCCAGCATCCACGGGGCCTGTGCACCTGCTGTCTCCCAGCCAGACACTCCCAGCACTCTTAAATGTTGCTGCACAGACACACTGAGCACAGTAGCTCCACTCACCCCTGTGCTCTCCACAGTCACCCCCTCTCCCCTGCCCCTGCAGAGTGTCCCCGAGTGTGAGAAGCAGAGGGGACGTCAGACAGAGGCACACGCTGCAGGCATTGGAAAAGGCCAAGTTCCGTGGAGAAGACTTAGGCAGGGCTGGGGACAGGGCGCTCTGGATGCATCGCCCACAGGCAGTGGGTGGAGGGCAGAGCCTTCTCTGGGGGGCCTGGTGGTGGCACAGTGCACCCCTCAGCCCAGCCCCACCAGTGTGGAGTGAGGCCCTCCTTCTGAAAGCGACTCTGAGACACTAGAGGCTGCAGCCCAGTGCAGTCCAGGGAGCAATTCCCACACCCAGCCTCAGGAACACATGCGGTGTGGGGTCCCTGCAGCCAGGGCCATGCCTGCGCCCCCCAGGTCCCCAAGGCGGCTTCTGCAGGGGTCATGCTGAATAAGCCTACAGGGGTGACAAGCAGGTGGGCGTAGGGGTGGGCACAGCTCCAGGAGCCCCAAGGCCACGCTGGTGGCCCAGGACCTGGCACCTACACTTCCGTCATCCAGTGTCTGTTACAGTGATGCTCCCCTGGTCCCACTCCATGCCCCTGTGAGCAATGGCTCTGAATCATCTCATGCAATTACACAATGGTAATATTTTGACTCCGGATATAATAGAAATAACAAAAAGAAGACTCCCAACCTTAAATACATTTTATAAATACATGACACAGCATAAAAATGAGACAAAAAAATAAACTTGGCCGGGCGCGGTGGCTCACGCCTGTAATCCCAGCACTTTGGGAGGCCGAGGCGGGCGGATCACGAGGTCAGGAGATCGAGACCATCCTGGCGAACACGGTAAAACCCCGTCTCTACTAAAGATACAAAAAAAGTAGCCGGGCGTGGCGGCGGGCGCCTGTAGTCCCAGCTTCTAGGGAGGCTGAGGCAGGAGAATGGCGTGAACCCGGGAGGCGGGGAGCTTGCAGTGAGCGGAGATCCCACCACTGCACTCCCGCCTGGGTGACACAGCGAGACTCCGTCTTAAAAAAAAAAAAAATAAACTCAAGAAAAGAAGGTGGATATCTTTATAATTACCATGAGAGAGAAGCATTTTAAGGTCAGATTTCATCACAAAGGGGCTTTCACTTAGGAGAAAGATAACTAAAATCACCTGAATAATTTCCTTGCCGTTCCCGTCCCGTTAGCGGAAATACTATTACGTGCACTGTGAAAATTAAAGTGCTCCTAAGTGCCCCAACTATTAACTAAAGTATCTGCCCACAGTTTTCTATTGCAGAGGCAGCTTACAGGGACCGGACCCAAACCATTCTGGGTCTGTCCAGACCCACTGTGTGGTCTTGGGTGGCCGTTTAATCTCTCTGAGCTCGGGAGAAGAGAGCCCTGTGAGAGCCGAGAGCTCTGCCTCTTGTTTGTCGCCGGTCCCCGGGGCTCAGATGAGGACATAGACACATCTCCTGGTACGGAATGAATGAAGGCCCTTCAGTCTCCTGATTTGTAGGATGGAGGAAATCATGAGAAGCACCTGCTTACCCACCTCTTGAGATTGTGATAAGCGTCCAGAGAGACATGACACATGGGCTCTCATGTATAGGTTTTCATAAATGCAATGCATATGCTAATCATCCGGGTAGTGTTAACTTTAAGATGGCATAGCAGTTATTCTTAACCAGCATTTCTCCCACTGGAGTTGCAAGGAGGAGTTCTGAGATGTGAAGCTAAATGGGCCAACAGCTACCTCTCCGCTATTGTGTGCGCTGATTTTTCTAACTCTAGTCTTCCCCAGGTGCAGCCCATCTAGGATATCCCAGAATATCACCTTGTCACTCCCCACCAGCCCCCAGTTCTCCCACCCAACCTGCTCTCCCCTTCCTGGCTCCCACCCCAGCCTTAGCTGGAGGAGCTGAACCACAGGAGCCTGTGCCCACGCCTGGTTCTGCCTGGAAGACACGCGAGGCTGGAGGTCAGGCTCTCCCTTCCCCTCAGACCCACTTCCTCCACTCCACAGAGCCAGGAAGGGGAATGTCACAAAGCATGGGAGGTGGCACTGCTCGGAAGGGTTCCAAGATCTGGCCTTCCTGCCAGCAGGGCCTGGAATGCCCAAAAAGAAGAGTGAGCTCCATTTAATCATGTGGGGACACCAGTCATGGTGTCCAAGTAATAATCCCAGGTAAAACTGTAATCACCCAGCCATCAATTTCTCTTTTGTCCTGATTTTACACATGCCCAGGGTAGTGAACAAAGAAGGGCAAAGCAGAAAAAACCATAACCCACCCCCAGATACCCCAAAGCAGAAAGGCCATAACCCACCCCCAGATACCCCAAAGCAGAAAGACCAGAATCCACCCCCAGACACACCAATACTTCATACATTTTAGCAAAAGACCAGCTCCAAACAAAAAGACCCACAACCCTACCCCAGATACACCAATGTTTCATATACTAAAAAGACCAGCTCCAAGTATTACGTTTTCAGGTTTCAAGTTCTTTGTCAGAAGAAAATCTAAGTCAAATGCTATTTTTAAACCTTCAAGGCATTCTAATATAATAACGATAAAACTAGTTAATAAATAATAATAAATAGTTATCATTAGGATACACTAATAGTCGAATCCACATTAACACGTTTGACCACAGAGCATTTTGCTTTAGAGAGTGGAAGGAATATAGTGGTTTCTTTCAGAAAGAAGCCAAATTCTTTGATTATTTTAAACAACAGTAACTCGTCCGGTTTTTAGAAACTTCCCAAAGATGCCCCAGTAAAAGGGTTGTGAGGTTAATCCCCAGCAGTTTGTGTTGGATTATTTCTGAGGCAGCGGCAGAGCCCCCGAGACACCACGCCACCCCTCCCTGCAGCCTCAGAGCTTCCCTTTCCAGGGAACTCTGTGTCTCTGTCGTTTTGAAATCCGCGCAGCCCTCTCCCCGTCAGGAAAACGCCTGCATCGTTCCAGTCCTGGCCACTGCCCAGCGCAGCCCCCGAGCCCGGCCTGCGAACTTGCGGACACGCAACAGGTTTCCTGTTTTCCCAGCCCGCGCCGGGCTCCACGGCTGCCGCGGGCGTGATCTGGGAAGTGGAAGGACCGGAGGTTCCGTGAACACACTGGGGAGAGGCACGAGAGGGGGCGCCTGAAACCAGGCAACACGGTCCGGTTCCGCGAGCGCCTCCGCACGTTCCCAGGCTCTTCGAAAGGAAGCGTCCCCGGAAAACGGTGTAGGTTGGAACGCACGGGAGGGATGGGGAAGGAGCGCACTTTGGGGCGCCTGTTCTTCATCATGAAACAGAACAGGAGAGAGGCGAAGGGGAACGGACAGAGTCAGAGAAAGGCAAAGGCGGAGGAGGCAGAGGGAGAGAGAACGAGGGACTGAGGAACGCACGACGCCCTACCCCGTGCGCAGTGCAAAGTGTTGCAAAGACAGAGCTCGAAGGAGGCGGAGGGCCCAGGCCCCGGGCGCGTCTCTGCACAGGTTCCGCCCGGGCCGGCCGGGGACCTGCGCTCCCAGCGCCGGGGTCCCCACGCTCCCCCGCAGGAGCCGAGAGACGCCCCAGCCCCGCGCTCACCTGCGGCGTCCAGCAGGCCCGGGGGCCCGGACACCGGCGGCTGCATCCCGACGCCCCACCCGGCTCTCCCGGGGCCACAGCCCGGTCCTGCCGCCAGGAGCCGCCCTCGCGGCGCCGCCCCTTCCCGCCCCCTGCGCCTCCCCGCGCTCCGCCCGCCTCGCGCCCTTCCTCGCCCTCCTCTCCCTCTCGCCCGTTTCTTCTCCTCCCTCCCCCGCTGCCCCCGCTCCCTCTTCTCCGCTCCACCGCCTCCAGCCGCCGCCTGGTTTGTGGACATCAGGACGCCGCGGCCGGGAGTGGAAGCCAGAGCCCAGATGCAAGGTGCCTGGAGAGGACCCTGCGGACGCGGGTGGGAGCCCGGCCTGGGACGGTGACCCCGGCCTCCCGCCGCTGGCGCCACGCTCAGCCCTTGGTAGTGCCTCTCGGTGGGTCACCACGGGTTCGCCTCCCCACTGGCCGGTGACGGAGCTCCTCGGGGCCGCAGGGCCAGCCAGCCCTGGATCTCTGTGTTCAGAGGGTGGCACAGAGTGCTACGACCCAGTCTGCGAGGAACCAGTAAACGAGGGACAAACGCATCCGGCACCTCATCAGCAGCCCCGAGGCAGGACTGACCGGCCTCTCCAAGGCCTGCGTTTTTGTGTCCACAGCACTGAAGTTGTTCTGAGTAAAATCTGCGGCTGGAAAGAAGGGCAAGGAAACACAGGGCCGGAAAGGGTTCCTCGTACGGCAGCAGGAAAAAAATAAAGATCCTTCTAAATGTATTTTTAACATCTTTATGTCAAGGACATCAGCGGTCCCTTCACAAAAGAAGATGCTTTAACGACCAATAAACTCAGCCCCTGGAATTAGGGGAATGCTGTGGGAACAAGAGGATGCGTTTCACCCTCATCCTATTGGAAAACCCCGAGGATCAAATAACTTAAAGAGTGTTAATGAAAACGTGGGAATCTGCATTCGCCGCTGGGATCACGCGTGGTGCCGCCACTTTGAAAGCAAACTTTATGAAAACTGGAGCCGTAGAGGACAAGCCAGCAATGTTTTCTTTCTAGATATGCCCAAGAACACAAACACAGATCTGCTCCTTAGAGCCGGGAGCCGTGGTTCTCAACCCTATGTCGTTAAAGTCATTAGCAATGTCTTTAAAAGAAAACAAATTACTGCGGCCCTGAACCCAGACCAGATCAACTGAACCAGAATTTCGGGAAACAAACTAATAGCTCAGAACTCCCTAGTCATTCTAATAGGCCATCCACTGTGAGAGAGAAACTGCCGCAGGAAGTATGCGTGTACAAGAAGACGCGTAGGGAATACTTATACATGCACACATACACACTTACACACATACATACATACATACACAGCCAGGTAATGCAGGCCACAGAAAAAGGAAAGAGGGGTAAAGAAACAAAATAGAAAGTATAGTGTGGGAGTGGGAGTGAGCTGTGGTTTTTAAGTAGTGGAAAGAGAGCTTGTTGAGAGGTGCTGTTGAAGATCAAGCTTGAGGGCATGGAGGTGGTTGCTCAAACAGACATCTGGGGCAGAGGGTCTGGGAAAAAGGAACCTCTGTGCAAAGGCCCTGGGTTGGAGCCGTCCAGGCCTAGGGGGAGCAGCAAGGAGACGAGGGTGCCAGAGGTTTGTGGGGACCAGGTGGAGGACATCAGGGGTGAGCTGCAGGGCCTCTGGCTTTTGCTCCAAGTGATGTGGGGGTTCTTGGAGGGTCCTACACATAGGATTACTGGAGAGTAGTTGTAGGATAGCAGAATGGAAGCTGAGAAACTGGTTATAGCATATTATGAAGCAGTAGGAGGTGATTACACGGACACCATGAGTCTTGTGTGCAGACACACGGACACCTTTAGAACTATGTCTCGGGGCTTAAACTCTATTTGTGAAAACTTCTTTCTTTAAAAAAGTCAAAAGACTTGGAAAAAAGGGGAAGTGTTGAGATATCATTAAGGCTAGACGGTGTGGACAGGGTTGTTATATTATTCTCTATACTTTTCTGGATGTTTAAAGTAGATGATTACTTTTTTGTAACTTTTTACTTTTGTGTATTTTCAAACCTAAAGGTAGGTTGCAGGGATAGTGCAAGGAGCTCCTGTGCAGCCTCTACTCGGGTGCACCTTTGTTGCAGCCTCTGCCCAGGTGTGCCTTTGTTGCAGTCTGTCACTTTTTTGTTTTTTGAGGCATGCTCTGGCTCTGTGGCCCAGGCTGGAGTGCAGTGGCGTGATCATAGCTCACTGCGGACTCCACCTCCCAGGCTCAAGCGATCCTCCCACCTCAGCCTCCCAAGTAGCTGGGACCACAGGCGTGTGCCGCAACACCCAGCTAAGGTTTATACTTTTTGCAGAGATGGGGTTTCCTCATGTTGCCCAGGCTGGTGTCAAACCCCTGGGCTCAAGTGATCCGCCTGTCTTGGCCTCCCAAAGTGCTAGCATTACAGGCGAAAGCCACCATGCTCGGCCACAGTCTGTTACATTTTAAAAATTAAATGAACAAAAGGAAAAGAAAAGGAGGAAAGAGGGCATCTGCTCGGCTCTGCAGGCCGAGTCCCACCCTGAGCCGCCGGGATGCCCAGCCTCTTCCATCCCTGAGAGCAGCCCAGGGATTTCCATGCTTGTCTCATTCCACCAGGCTCAGGGAGTGCCTTTTTAAAGAGGAGAAAAAGCGCCTGCCAGGCGTGGGGAATGTGCAGGGGCAGATTGGAGCACAGCCAAGTCAGAACTTCTTCGGGGGCTCCCTGAGCAGGCCCCACCTGCCTCCTCTCCCCAGGTCTGCACCTCGGAAGTGGCTGGAACCCACAGCCAGCACCTGTCCTTCCTGCCAGCGCCACCTTCCTCCTCTGCTCGCTCAGAGATACCGGGGGCCCCCATGACTGGTTCATTCTCCCCTCACCCCTAACTCTCCGCAGTCCTCAGATCTCTAACCCATTCCTGCAACATCCAGTGAGGCAGGGAAGCAGCAGCACTGGCTCTGAGGGCCAAGGTCAGGGCCAGGGGCTGGCTCCCACACTGTCCTGTCCTGAGCACTGTCCAGGCCCAGAGCAGGGCTAGGCTTGGCACTGGGATATGGAAGGACAGGAGCGATCACTGCCCTGGGGCCCTGATGGAGCTCAGAGGCTGGTGGAGAAGAGACAGGAAGACTCAGCCCTCCCAGGTGACACCACCGTGTTAAGCTCAGCACTGAGAGGCAGCGGGAGATGTCACAGGGAGGGCTCCCGCGAGGAGCGACGCAGAGCTAAGAGCTGGAGGGCAGGGAGCCAGGCCACTCCGGCCCTTCCTGGAGGATCGGATGAATCTGTTATCTCTGAGCAAGCTCCAGGAAACAAGAGACAGGCCGGGTGCCGGCTTGATGGGGCAGTGGATGGGGTTGCCCAAGATACGCTGCGACCTATGGGCGTTGGGAAGGTGTTCAGACTTGGGAGGAGTCCAGGAGACAGAAGTGATAAGATTGCCAGTCTTTACAGTGGGACAGGTCCTTGGAGGTCGTTCTGGTTCCTACGACAGTGGGACAAATGAACCCATAATTCAGTGGCTTAAAAAAACACATTTATTTAGTTGAAGTTGAAATTTGGGCAAGGCTTGGAGTGGACACCCTGCCTCTGCTCCACTCACGGTTAGCTAGGGTGGCTCCCAGGACTGGCACGTGGCTGACTGTGGCTGTGGCTGACTGTGGCTGTGCCTGTGACTTCTCCAGGTGACGTGGGCTTCCTCACAACATGGGGGCTGGGCTCCCAGGAACGTCAAACAGGAGAGAAACCCAGGTGGAGTCTGTGGCACCTTCCGCAACCCAGCCTCAGCTTCACGCTGTGTCAGCTCAGCAGCCCTGTGAGGAAATTCAAAGGAAGAAGGAAGAGGCTCTCCCTGTGTGCGGGAAGTGGAAAGCTGATGTGGTCGTTTGGGGAAAATCGAATTTGCCACAGGGATCACTGTGTCAGGACAGGACCCTCACTACAGGGAGGCTGGAAGGTGAACAAAGCGATAACCAAAGATAACGAACCTTTTCCTCTTACTTCAGCAGATATTTAGCAGCTGTTTGGGCAGCGTGGAGTGGGAACTGCTGAAGTCTCCCTAGACCACGGGTAATGAGGGGTGGCGTGGAGGAGGCAGCCGCACCAGGCAGGAAGATCGTCCTGGGAGCCGAGATGTGTGCATCGGAGGCACCCAGAGAGAATAGAAGCTGCCAGAAAAATTCAAGGAAACCCAGAAACTCAGAGAGCACAAACGAATCACAGTTTTTATTGTGTGAATTTTCACTAAATATCCTACAATGAATATTCGTCATAAGAAAAACAGTCATTTTAATGTCATGATTTCCTGGAAATATAGAAAGAAAGAAAAGCAGAGAAAAGGCACAACTCCCCCAAGCACAGCAGCAGAGTCTCGGTGGCGGGCGCTCCCCTGCCACACCCGGGGAGGCTCCTGCTGCGGGAGTTCACTTGGCTCAGTTATGGCAGCAGGTTCTGATGAGGCAGAGCTCAGAGCAGAAAGGCTAAGGATGCCCGTTCGGGGCCCCTACTGTGTGTGT
Organism: Papio anubis; assembly: GCF_008728515.1. Taxonomy (NCBI): domain Eukaryota; kingdom Metazoa; phylum Chordata; class Mammalia; order Primates; family Cercopithecidae; genus Papio; species Papio anubis. The sequence continues at coordinate 91,511,829 of NC_044990.1, read as the reverse complement.
GTGTGTCTGTGTGTGCACGTGTGTATGTGCGGGTGTGTGTGCATGACTGTGTGTGCTTGACTACACGTGTGTGGGTAGGTGCACATGACTGTGTGAGTGCCTGTGGGGGGGGTGGATGCGCCTGATTGTGTGTGTGTGTCTCACGCCAGATTGATTCTGCTCAGGTGCTCTGCAAAATTTCTGCAATCTGATTTCTCCAAGTCTGAAAGGTCAAATGTGCACCGTCAACAGCACTGAGAGCCTCTTAGAAAGACAAAGTGTCCCCAAACCAGATGCACTCGCAGCTTCCATGCCTGGAATTAGCATATTTCCTGCAACACCAGGCCAGGCAGAGCTAGGCAAAGTCAGCCAGGATCTGGAGTTGCCAGAAGGCAACGTCTGCCACTGACATCATCATCGTGGCCAAGAACTGCCCTCTTCAGACCACGTAAAAAATCCCCCAAATAAATTTCCTAGGAAGAAGTAAATAAGTTCATTGTATCTAAGTTTGGAGGTGACCAGTCCTAACTGGTAACAGAATTCCTGGCGATGTCTTACAAATCCTTTGCTTTCTAATTCTGTAAATTATTTGTGCTTTTCCCCGGAGATCTGAGAATTTCCTTTAGAGACGTCGGCATCAGATCAGCCCAGGACACTTCAATGGTGAATTGTGTGATAAGCAACAAAATCTCGGTAAAGCTAAACATCAGCACAGAAAAGACCTTCACGAAACTGCTTCCTCAGCCACAGAGCCAGCACGTCCGGAGAGCAATTCTTGGAGCTGAAAAACAATGAGAAAACACAGAAAAGGCAGGTCATGTAAAACCTTCCATGTCTGTAAATAGCAGTTGCCCGCCGAGATGTCCAGATGCACCGGGGGTCTGTCCACGCCAAAGGAGAGACCAGAGATGCACCAGGGGGTCTGACCACACCAAGGGAGAGACCAGAGGGGTGACCAGCACAGCAGTAACATCTGGGGGCTCTGGCCCCCTGGACACTCCCCACTGAAGCCTGGGGCAGAGGAGAAACCTTGTCCCTGCACACAGAAGGCGCCTCCGCAAGGAGCCGTCTCTGCAGTGTGACTGTGGAAACCAGGCCTCAGGACCCTGGGACCGGCACCAGGAAGGCCAGACCTGGTTCTCCGAGGCTGCGGCATTCCTCCCACGTCTGCCTCCAGGGGCCGCACAAGGGAGCTGAGACACGGGAGTTACAGAGCACTGGGCTTCCCCACATGAGCCCCGTTTTGCACTTGGGCCCCCAGAGCTGTAAGGGGATAAGCGTGTGTGTGTTAGGATTTGACGCACAACAGTACCTTGAGGGCCGCGGCGTCTCGGACACTCCACACTGGGGGCGTGCGAAGATTTTCCAGGTGGCTGCGGTGGTGCAGTTGCTTAAGGGAGTCACTTCCAGATCCCTGATTGCCAGATGCAGTCTCTCACAAAGTAGATCTGGCTGAGTCCAGGGCCCTGGCTCCACTGTGTCCCCTTCCCACCCAACTGCCACCAAGAGGGGCCAACCCTGTCCCCAGCCCAGCCTCCCTGAGGTGCAGCTCTCCCTGCGTGACCCTCGGGCCCCGAACACAGAAGCAGTCACACAGCACGGGGCAAGGCCGGGCTCCGGGGTTGGGGGGGGAATCACAGATTCTGTGCCCGGCAGATTCTGTGCCCAGGAGGTTCGCACGGGGCCCAGCCTTCTCCTCATCCACGCCCAGCGGCCAGGGCAGGAGGACCCAGAGGGAGGGGTTGTCACTGGGCACCTCCCGACGTCCTAACAGTTCTGACAGAAGCCAGACCGGTTCTGCCAACTGCTTTGAAAGTAAGGACTGGCTCCCCAGCCAGGTTGCCTTTGTCTGTTTGGTGAACCCCGGCCAAGCCTTGCTCCAAGCGCCCGGTTCAAACTCGCCACAGCCTTGCGTCAGGGGCTCTCGCCACCGCCGTGTAAGATGAGGAAGCCAAGGCTCGGGGCAGTGGCGTGAGCAGTCCCAGGTCACACAGCAGGCAGTGGCAGAGCCGGGGCAGACCCAGGCACCGGCCAGGCTCACATACACAGCCTGTGCTGCCATGAGCCCCGGGCGGAAGGACCTCGCCCACGGATCCCGTGAGAGTGCTGCTGCGTCACCAGAAATGTGCCCTTTCCAACCAAACCAAAAGGATTTTAGATGCAAACCTGACATGGGCACATTTCTGAAAATTCTTCGAGGGCTACATGAGCAAAACCTGCTGAGAGCCGGGACCTCGGGCCTTAGCTTCAGTAACGGAAACCGAAGCCATCCCTGAACAATCTCAGTATGATCCCCCTTCAAAGACGAGAAACTGAGGCTCCAGGAGGTTGATTGTTGTGGCGCATGACAGACCCCCAAAGCCCCTGTGCTTAACTGCGGGGCAGGGACACTGGCTAGAATCCGGCCACTGGAGCCCCTCCCGCCGCAGGGCGCAAGCTGGTGGCCCACAGCGCCTCTCCTGCAAGCCGAGATCAGCTCAGCAGGGGCAGTCGCCTGGGATCCGGGTATTTTTTAAATTTAACTTACTTTAGCTCTTCCAAGAGGCAGTTAGGAGATGAGGAAATCTGTCTTCCGCTGGACTGAAGATAATTAGAGACTAGATAAATTGTTATTGACAGTAAGAAGATAATTCGTTAGAACTGCTAGAAAACATGCCTGCTGTCCTTCCCAGTTCCAGATTCCTTCCTGCTTAGAGGACAATTTTGAAAGAACCCGAGGTTTCCTACCTTGACTTCCTCCACACCAACATGGGTCCTGTAAACCAGAAAGCGTGACACACAGGCCTCAATCCATTGAGAAGTTCATTTGCAAGGTTAAGGGTATGCCCGGGAGACAGCTCTGTGCCTTTCTCCACGATGATTTTGAGGGTTTCGATACTTTAAAGGGGAAATGCAGGCTGGAGGAGAAAGAGGGAGGTTTGGTTGCCTGACTGAACCCACGTGTTGCAGGAGGAAGGAACAGGCAGGACAATGGTGAATGATGCATTCGTCCTGGGCTCAGAAAGTTGGACTTTGCACAAGGCCAGGGGACGTAGAGCAGCTGCCGGTGGAGAACTGAGCCTTTGCTGGGCAGCTCCCTGCTCAGGAACACAAGGAAAGGCCGCTCCTCACAGGGCCTCGGGCTTAAGGGTTTCCCTTGGCAGTGAATTGGAGTCCCCAGATTTTATTTTCCTTTCACAGCCCCAGTGTTGCCCCAGAAACAACAGAGACTCCTAAGTTTCCCACACCCTTCAGAAGGCTTTGAGCAAATCGGGGTCTGGGAGGCGGGACGAGCATGGATGGAGCGCCTACTGTATGCCTCACGCAGTGGCTGGTCTGGGAGATGGAACGGGTGTGGATGGAGTGCCTACTGTGCCTCACCCTGTGGCTGGTCTGGGAGGACGGGATCTAGCACATGGAGCACCTACTGTATGCCTCACCCTGTGGCTGGTCTGGGAGACGGGACGAGCATGGATGGCGCACCTACTGTATGCCTCACCCTGTGGCTGGTCTGGGAGATGGGACGGGTGTGGATGGAGTGCCTACTGTATGCCTCACCCTGTGGCTGGTCTGGGAGACGGGACGAGCGTGGATGGAGCACCTACTGTATGCCTCACGCTGTGGCTGCCACTTTCACATTCTGCCTCATCTCAGCCTTGCCACGTGGCACCCATTTCACAGATGATGAAACAGAAGCACACAGAATTCAGTAACTTTTTTCAATGTCAAATAGGTGGCTAATGGGAGAAACAAGATATAAACCAGCTAAGTCTGATTCAAAACATAACCACATCTTCCAAGTGGGAAAGCGTGCATTTACCTGAATGTACACTTTCAAGTTAATCTTTCACTCAACCAACACACATGTGTTGGATTTCCTTACATGCAGGATGCTAGACAAGGTGCAAAGATGACTCGTGCAGTTCTGCCCTGTAAGAATCCACAGTTACAGTAAGAAGCAAGAGAAATGGAACAGACGATGATGAGACAAAGCGGACAGCGGTGACAGCAGCCCACCTCACGGCCGCCCTGCTGGAGAATTCACGGGGAAGCCCAGGATGTGGCTGGTCTGTTTGCAGACCAGGAACTCACTGACCGATCAGCACATCAGGCAGGGGGTTGGCAACTGTGGCCTCACCTGAGGGTCCCCCAGGGGCTGCTAAAGACCCAGGACACAGGCCAGACCCCGCACATCAGTCTCTGGAGGGGGTGGATGTTTGATTTCCCGAGGTGGTTCTCTAAGTAGCCAGGCCTGCGGGGGGTGGTGGGGGTGAGCAGCGGGTGAGTTTGGGGTGATGGGGAGGAGCAGCTGGTGAGCCACTCCCTGGGGGGTCTACGGTGGTTCCAGGCAGAGGCTGCATTTGTCAGGCCTTGGAGGATGGCGCTGAGCGGGCAGAATTCCAGGAGGCTCTGGGGCAAACCCTAACCCTAACCCTAACCCTAACCCTAACCCTAATCTTGGCCCTGGCAACACCTCCTCGCAGCTCCTCTTCCTCCTGCAGCCCACAGTAGATTCCCCAGCAGGAGCACCAGGAAGACGCCCTGTCCCAGAACCCACCCCAAGCGACAGGAGGGGCAGGCCCAGGCCCCAGACACCAGGGCACAGTGCGTCTCCTCCCACCCTCCCAAGGCTGGTCTCCAGGGCACAGCACCTCTCCTCCCACCCCACCCCCACCCTCATCTGCCTGCCAACCTCGTGGGCCTCCCTCACACACACAGGTGCTCCCACACAGGTATGCACACACTCACACACACAAGGACTGCACACACACGCCACCAAGCACACATGCTCATACAGGGACTGGCCCGGGTCCAGGCTACGCAGTGTCATGGTGGCTGGAGTGGGTGGGGCTGAGGCATCGGCCATTGGTCCACACTTGCCAGAGTATCCACTGTGGGGCTCAGCCACCCTTTCACAGCCAGCATGCCTCTGACATTCCGGCCACAGTGAGGGTGGGTGTGCTGTGTGGCCCGGTGCTTGTACCCCCAAGTCTGCAGCGAGGCCTGGCTGGGGAGCCACCGAGATCACCTGCTCCGGCTCGGCCACCCTCTCTCGGTCCTGTCCTCCCCAGGGAAGCCCTTCCTAGTTTTCTGCCCAGGCCTGTGAATCCCCTTCTTCCTCTTTCCCTGCTTCTTTCTCCTTAGGGTTTAGACTTTGGAGAAACCAAAACAGAAAGACCTGCCTGAAGCTCCCTCATGGACCCTCCCTGGAGCCCCAGATTCCACCGGCCCCCACTGGAACGGGAGAGGAAGTAGAGGAAGAAGGTACATGCAGCCTCCAGAACAATGATCAGGAAGATTCCAGACTCACCTATCGGGCCACCCAGGGCAGGCGATTAGCCCCGATTCCACCTGGGGAGAGGGGCCTCCCCAACCATGCAGCCCTGTGCGGGGAAGGAGCTGCTGGGGCCTGCCAAAGGAATGGGTGTCCCCTGGAGTTCTAAGAGTCAAAAGTTGTGCCCTTTTTGCATGAAAGCAGGACAGAAGGAATTGGGGGTGGCGGTGGCCAAGGCACTACTGAGTTCAAAAGAAGCTCGTTGAGGGCAGGGACCTTCTTCCCAGTTCTCGCGGGAGGCACCCCCTGAACAAAAGCCGCAGGAGGACCAACGCGCCAAACTGCCAAACTCCGACCAGCACCTGCTGGGCCAGGGCCACGGGGACGCCTGGTCCTCTCCCATCCATGCCCACCACAGCCCCCGGGCAGAGGACACGGGGGCCCCGCGGGGGCCTGACTGCTGGGAATACAGCAGATGTGCGTCAACAAAACTCAGATAATGACGTGGGCTCTAAGCAGGTGGCAATTACATGACCCGTGAGGCTCGGTTCCGGTTCCTCCCGCTTGCTCAGAGCCTCCGCATCCTGGCCCCAGCCGGGTGGGAGTCGTTGCTGAGGCACCTGCGTGTGCATGTGGCCTACCTGGATCGGTAGCGCTGGCAGCAAAACGTGATCCTTCCTGTAACCGAACACCCGTGAAACGCAGCAGGGGATGAATAATGTAAGCCGGGCCATGGGGGAGCTGAGGCTGGCCCTGCCTATCTGTCCGGGAAACGCAGCAGGGGATGAATAATGTAAGCCGGGCCATGGGGGAGCTGGAGGGGCTGCCCCGCCTATCTGTCCGTGAAACGCAGCAGGGGATGAATAATGTAAGCCGGGCCATGGGGGAGCTGGAGGGGCTGCCCCGCCTATCTGTACAGGGTGTGGGGTGAGGGCAGGAAGGAGACAGGAGGTGCCCCCAGAGGCATGAATTTTTTAAAATTAAACACGCTCCTTGCACTTTGCTAGAAGGCCTCTGTCACCGTGTGACCTGGGACCTCTCCTTGGCTCCCGGCAGGAAAGGCAGAATTACACCCCCCGGGAAGCCTGAAGCCCACCCTCTCGCAGTCCTGAGCTGGGCAACGGCGGCTCGCCAGCGCCTCCCATTCTAGGTGGCATTTCTCTAAAGTGCAGAGTGCAGCAGCCTCTGTGTCACCCCGGGAAAGGGAGAGAGCCACGCCCTTTGTGGCTGCGAAACCAGACCCGCCGGACAGTTCGCCTCCAAGCACACAGTGCCTATTGGATGCTGACGGGCCAGGATGGCAGTGGGGCTCCTGGGACCCACGTGACCGGTCTAGAGCTGAGGCTCAGCCCGTCACCCCCACAAGGCCAGCGGGAGAACGCCAGGCCCATCACTCTCCATGCTGTCGTCCTCAAACCCCAGCAGGACGCCTCACCCTTGGTAACATTCAGCCTTCAGCCCATTTGTCTTGGAAATAAAAAGGTTGAACTTGGAAGAACATTTCATTACTGTAATTGGGGGATTGGGGTTTGGTTTTTCAAAAATCAAATGAAGGCTTCTTATCTCCATTTTAAATTGCCTAGATAGAAACCGAGAGTCAATCTCATATTTATTTGTAATTTCATGTTATCAGATTGAGGTTTTCTTTCAAAACTGTTCTTCCGTGGACTGGCATAACGCCTGTAATCTGTACGTTTCATTTGCAGCTGAGGATCATTTATGTGTCTAAACACTTGCAGAGGGATGGACCCCATTGTGAAAAAACCACGATGGGCCCCAGCCAGAGATCGCCCACTTTTCGAGGACTCACTGTGGGGGAGCTCACGTTGAGGGAATTACACACTCAGCAAACCCACAGACTGCAGACAGGAACAAAGAAAGAACCACCACTCTGACCATATAACAAATAGTTCAGTAAAGGAATAAAATAAGAAGTGTTGAGCCTGCAGCCCGTGCTGGAGTTATCAAAACTGGCCCCACATGTCCTGCACGGCCATCTCTGGCACAGCCCCCCCTAGACACCAGCTGGCCCCGTAGGCACACCCACATTGAGCTCCATGGCCTCTCCTCATCCACACTGAGCTCCACGGCCTCCCCTCATCCGCGCTGAGCTCCACGGCCTCCCCTAGGAAGCCCTGGCTTCCTTCCCTCGCTGGCCCTCATGGGAGGGGCCGCTGCAAGAGTCTGCCCTGCTTTTCTCCAGATCGTTTGAGTCTGGGGAACCCCCTCTCCCCAGCCACCGTGTCAACTGGTTCTGGAGACTATGGGCTGGCGTCACAGCTTCCTCAGGCCTCACTACCCCATGCCATCCGAGGGGCTTCTGCCCAGAGTGTCCGGCTGCCCTGGGGTGCAAAGTCAGGGTGGCGAGAAGGCAGGTTCGTGGGGGCTGATGCAGCCCCAAATCTCTAACCTCATGTTTGCCTGACATTTCGCAGAGGTGCCCCTGAATGAAATTTTAGCTGCTGCCCGTGACAGCTCTGCCTCTGTAAGTGACAACTCGTCACGGTTTTGAAATAGCCTCACAAAATCACGTTTTTTTGTAATTATGAAGCTTTTTCCTCAAATTCCCAAAGCATAAACTGCATGAATGTGCTATAGAAGTATTACTAGAGAAAGCAGATGGTTAGAATAAATAGGCAAATAATTCTAATGCTGCCAAGAAAAACATTTTCTAAATTCTGAGAGGTCTTACAGCCTAGGAATTAACTCTGAAAAACTGGATGGGCAGTTAAAATGTGGAGGGAAAGGAAGATTAAATTGAGCTCATTAATTAGCTCATGCTGGTTAACTTTACAATGTTGGCAAAAATAAAGCTTTAAAATAACACATTATAAGAAAATGCCAGCCAGACGCAGTGGCTCCCCATGCCTGTAATCCCTGCACTTTGGGAGGCTGAGGTGGGTGAATCATTTGAGGCCAGGAGTTCAAGACCAGCCTGACCAACATGGTGAAACCCCGTCTCTACTAAAAATACAAAAATTAGCCAGGCACGGTGGCGTATGCCTGTAGTCCCAGCTACTCGGGAGCCTGAGACAGGAAAATCACTTGAATCCAGGAAGCGGGGGTTGCAGTGAGCTGAGATTGTGCAGCGACACTCCAAGCTGGGTGACAGAGCGAGACGCCATCTCAAAAAAAAAAAAAAGAAAAGAAAATGCCAGTATAACAGTATAGTCATTAGAGAAAAATGCCAACTATGTGGGGAATGTTAATATTATCTTTCAAAGAATGACTTATTTTAATGTATATGATTGTCTCTAGACTATGGAAATGGTCGTTTTTTGTTGCTTTTAAAAGAAAAAGATTTTTGAAATGGGAAAAAAAGAAATAGCCACAATGAAAAGTTATAATCAGCTTCCATTATCAGCAGATATTGTAATACCAAGTAAGATAAATTCAAGTAGACCACACCTAGGCACACTGTAGTCAAACTGTTCAAGGCTGAAGATGGAGAAAAAAAATCTTGAAAATAGCAAGAGAAACCCACTTATCTAGCTGAGGAGCAGCAGCATGACTGATGGTCAACTTCCCTTCAGAAATGAAAGATGCCGGAGACAGCAGAACTCAGTGCCGAGATCTCTCAGAGCTGTCAAGTAAGCATTCAATACCCACCTAAACTATCCTTCAGAAACAAAGGGCACTGGAGGCAGGGGAACCACAGGTTCAGTGCCTCAGTGTCTCAGAGCTGTTACATAAGAATCCAGTACCCAGCTAAACTATCCTTCAGAAATGAAGGCAAATGAAGAAATTCCAAAATAGACAAAAACTGAGAGGAGATATTTCCAGTAGACAAGAATATAATACAAGAAATACTAAAGGGAAATCCCCCAGGCTAGAGTCCTGCGGCTGGGATGAAACGAGCAGGTGCCCAGGGAGGGACACGGAGGGTGCTCGCACAGGGGCTCAGGAGGCACGGGGCTGGCATTCTTAGGACCTGGGACTGGGGCCCTCCTGCTCAGTTCGCCCTGGACCCACTGGAGGGCAACTGGGATCCACAGGAAGAAATAAAAGACACTGGAAATGGTGAACATATGGTTGAACACACAGACATGTAGATGGAATTGTTTCTCTTTTCTTCTCTTAATTTACCTACAGGACAGAAGATTTTATCCAGGCAGCAGCTTCGTGGGCTTGGGATGCATTTCAAGGCCCATCAGAAAATTGTATTGTTTTTTGTCATTACAGGAATACTGCTAGGACGAATATGAACACGGCATTGCGAAATGTCCACATAGCCCCAGTTCTTCAGAGGCCTCCCTCTTATCCAGGGCCCTCTTTATCTGACAACTTGTACAAGGCCTTGCACATGGTTGAACAAGTTTGTGGGGAAGAATGGAAATGTAAATCTGATTTACAAGAAACATCAGGTCATTCAAGGCCGAAGCCCTTGAGGAAATACCTACCCCCTCAATTGGGCAGGTGTGGACGGAGTGCCCAGCACCACCACAGCACAGAGGGGACGCGAGAGGTGCCTGCAGCTCCAGCCATTTCTCCTCCAGGGGAGGAGACCAGAGGCAGAGGGAAAGCAGGCAGCTCCCGCAGGACAGCCCTGAGCCAGCGTGAGTGGTAGGGGAAGCTCCCGGTGCTCACTGCAACAAGGAGGATGCGTGAGCAAGTGCGGACACCGGGGACTCTGCCCTGACTGGCAACGTTGGCATCTGCCAGCCATATGGAGATGAAAATGAAGGCATGTCACACGCCTGTATGTGTGTAGAGGTGTGTGTGCACATGTGCACCTGTGTGTAATTCTGAAGGAAAGAATGTGACTTGGAAATCATGTCACAATCCAGGGAGTCCACTCTTCCTTATTAACTTTTATTTTTACCCTTTTTTATTTGAATACAAATTGCAGGTTTTGTTTTTTACAAAAGGAAAGGTCATGTGGCATTGCTCCTCAGCCCCCTGGTGGCCCACGGCTCCCCTGGCTGCAGCGTCACTAAGGCAGTGCGGTGGGCTGGCCCTGAGCTGCAGGTGCACACGCTTGCCCAGGAGGTTGACAGTGGGATGTTTCTTGCCATGTTTTTGGCCCCAGCATGAGCCGATCGCATCAGCCGCCTCCGCAGATGAGACAAAGCCACCTTGCAGGGATTCCCATGGACTTCTAGGCGCTCTGGCCGTGGCCCACGTTAAGGATAAGAGGATTGAAGCTGAGGGCTTCTCTGCAGAGGGTGCGCCTATGCCTGCCTCACTGCAGCCAGATGCCCAGATGCCTGGGCCTCTTGATGTGCGGCCCCACCCTTTGCTGACCCCCAGGGAGATTACAAACCCAGACCGGCCAGATGGCTGCCTGGGCAGCAGAGTGGGGCGTTGCTGGTCCAGGCAGCACCAAGAGAGAGCCCAGGGAGGGCAGCAGGGGGTTGACCCCGCTGAGGAGAGTATTTGCCCAGATTCAGGGACGTGGAACCCCAAGACTGCCCTCAACAGACGGCCCAGATGAAGAGTCCAGAGAGACATCCGCGTGGAGGGCACCGAGCCACGTGCAGCAGCACCAGGCAGGCAAGAATGGCCCTGGATGCCTTCCTTCATCCCAGCTCAGCCCTGCAGAGCCAGAGGCCGAGGCTGGCCACGGGGAGCAGGGCGGCTCTGCCGGCAGGTGGGCATGAGACACGGGCACCGCCTCCGTCAGACACTGCAGCCCTGCGGGTAGAGGCCCCAAAGCTCATCACATGTGGAGCTGTGACCGTCACGGGGCCACACGCACTGAGCCCCTGAGGGGAGGCTGCTGCTGCCTGGGTGGGGAGCCACGGGCGGGGGCCACAGTTTCTGAGCTCCGGAACTGAGCGGGGTCCCCCGGGGTGTCTCTGTGGGATCATTGACTCAGCATTTGTGATGTATTTTCTCCATGGGACACGAAGCTTTAGAAGTTTTTAAAAATAAAGTGACAATAGGCCGGGCACCGTGGCTCACGCCTGTAATCCCAGCACTTTGGAAGGCCAAGACCAGTGGATCATGAGGTCAGGAGATCAAGACCATCCTGGCTAACATGTTAAAACCCCGTCTCTACTAAAAAATACAAAAAATTAGCCGGGCGTGGTGGCGAGCGCCTGTAGTCCCGGCTACTCGGGAGGCTGAGGCAGGAGAATGGCGTGAACCTGGAGGCGGAGCTTGCAGTGAGCCAAGATTACGCCACTGCACTCCAGCCTGGGCGACAGAGTGAGACTCCGTCTCAAAATAAATAAATAAAAAATAAAGTGACAACAGGGCTTTCGAATGCCTTGTATGAATGCATGGGGCCAGCCTGAGTTTCACCAAGGGGTGAAAACACCACTCAGCTGACCCAAGAGATGGCAGAAGCCAAAAACGAAGCTGCTTTTGTGGTTTTAACCAAACAGTGGAACCACTGCTGATCTTACAGATAAATATATAATCTGCAACAGGCTTGCCAGAGTTAACCAAAAGAAAACCACAGAACATCCCATTAAATCTGAATTTCAGAAAAATGATGAAGCATTTTTTAGGACAAGTATGTCCCACACACTGCATGGGATAGACTTACACTAAAAAATGATTCCATATTTATCTCAAATTCAAATTCATTGGGATGTCTTGTATCGTGTCTGGCAACCCAGCCCTGAGACAGGCAGAGGGTCTTGTTGGTGGGCTCGGGGGCCACGGGGCTCCTCTCTGGCACGGAAGCCAGGCTCCCCTCCACCGCTGGGCCACGGAGCTCCTCTCCGGCACGGAAGCCAGGCTCCCCTCCACTGCCGTGACCACTCGCAGCCCCTCCAAGCCCCCGATCCCAGTAAAGCCAGGACGAGATTGCTCACCTGTCCAGGGTCATAGGAATGCAAGGCAGGTTAACACGGGTTTAAAAAGTCAGAAATGGAGTCTTTCATGTTCCAGAATGTAGTGAAGTCAAATTGATAGCCATTACCTAATCAATGTGTAACATTCTAGAAAACAAAACAGAAGGGCCGAGGCAGGCAGATCACCTGAGGTCAGGAGTTCAAGACCAGCCTGGCCAGCATGGTGAAACCCCATCTCTACTAAAAATACACAAATTAGCTGGGTGTAGCCGAGCATGGTGGCTCACGCCTGTAATCCCAGCACTTTGGGAGGCTGAGGCGGGTGGATCACAAGGTCAGGCAATCAAGGCCATCCTGACTAACACGGTGAAATCCCAGCTCTACTAAAAATACAAAAAATTAGCCGGTGTTGTGGCGGGCGCCTGTAGTCCCAGCTACTCGGGAGGCTGAGGCAGGAGAATCACTTGAACCCGGGAGGCAGAGGTTGCAGTGAGCTGATATTGTGCCACTGCATTCCAGCCTGGGTGACAGAGAGAGACCCTGTCTCAAAAAGAAAAGAAAAGAAAGAAAGAGAAAGGAAGAGGGGAGGGGAGGGAAGAAGGAAGAAGGGAGGGAGGGAGGAAGGGAGGAAGGAAGGAGAAAGAGTGGACACGGAAATCTGTCCGGCAGCTTCCCACGGGCCTCCTCCTGAGCCTGCCTGGGCCTGTTCAGGTGCACCTGGATAGGCAGCTTTAGGTCAAAAAGCACTGGACACCCCAGAGCTTCTCATGAACGTCCCAGGTCTCAGAAGTGTCAGACGCTCAGAGCCAGGACAGGAGGAGACTGGGAGGTTTATTCTGCAGTCCAGGTTTGCTTCCCAAGAACAGTCTGCAGGTGCATGAGGCACCTGGACAGGACACGTGAAAGTCTCCACAAAACCAGCCGATGTGGAGTTCTGTTGGGGTTCTGTGGGAAGACGTGCTCCTAACCCTTGGGTGTGGCCGACTTGGGATCTGTGGGGAGACATGCTCCTAACCCAGAGGCATGGCCTATCTTCCCTCCAGAAGATCTAAAACCACATAGGAGGGAGTTGGGTCCCCATTTTGGCTGCAGTCAGCAAATCTCCAAAATTGTGGATTGCCAGGGTCCTCTTCTCCCCAACAAGAAAAGGATGACCTGGCAGCCTGGGGACTGTGAGGGCACAGGCCCTGCCCACCGCAGCGCTGACTCTCAGGCAGTTGTCTCTGCCGCTTCTGGGAGACATGCCGAGACCCCCCAGTCCAGGCTACAGAGGACCATCTCTTCCACCACTTGCAGGACATGACACCCCCAAGTGGGACCTTCCCAAGCCACCCTGTCTCCATCAATCACATCATCAGCCACTCGCCACAGTCCGTCTCGCCAAATGAGAGTAGACAGGGCTTATTTCTACCACCAGCTCCACCCCAAGGCTCACAGGGACGTCCCACTGTCTTCTCTCCCTGTGACCACATGTGGCGGGATCAGGCTCCTTCTCCCACTGGTACAACAGTGGCCGGGGCTCAAAGGAAGTTCTTTCCTAAGAGGAGCTCAGAGACCCTCTCTGGAAAGGAGTCCTCAGGCCCCGCATCACCATCCTCCTGTGGCTTGGATGGACTCCCTCTGAGCCCGCCGCTGAGGCCACGGAACCCAGGCCAGCACCGCTGGCCCTCAGGAAGGAGTGTGTCCTGGAGGCAGTTGCAACGGAACTCGCTTCTTGCAGTTAAAACACACAAAGCACTCGGGGAGCCTTCGGTGTTCAAAGTGCAGTTGGAAATGCCAGGTGCATTGTGGGTGGGGCCGGGCCATATGAGAGGGTGGGCCATGAATGTTTTCCCGGCTACCGCTTTAGGACTCCAGTGCTACTGCTGCTGAGAACACAGAGAGGGGTTGCAGCAAGGAGCTCTGTCCCTGTGCACAAGGCTCGTGGCCTGAAGTGTCCCCTGGGAGATGAGCCGGACCAGCCCCGGTGGGGGGAGGGGTCAGAGAGCACACGGTCCCGGCTCTGCCCACCAATAGCAGCAGGGGTGCTTCCGGGGCTCAGCGTCAAGACAGAAAACATTTGCAGCCCCCAGCTCAGGGGTGGGAACTTTGCACCAGCTACCATCAGCTGGACACTGAGATGAGGAGACCCTGAGATGCACTGAGACCCCCAAACTCCACACCCACTCCCCTCCTCCCAACAGCCCAACAAAGCCTGCGCCTGGCAGATGCGGACCACGGCACCCCGGCGTGCAGGAGACCACGTGGCATGCAGGCCACCAGCACAGGGCCCGGGCACCCTGGGAGGCAGGAGCCTGCACAGAGGGATCTGTGGGGGCCGACGTCCGGCCCTCCCCAGTGGGGCCCGGGGTTGTGGCCAGGGTTCACCAACCCCTGACCTGGCCACAGTGCACGCCCACTGAGGAACGTGGCTCTGGGAAGCCGATGGATAAGGTCTTGGGAGGCCCAAGCCGAGTCTCTGCCCCTGACCGCACAGCTGGTCACTTGCCAGTGCCGGAGGCTCCCTGAGAGTTTGTAGATTTTTGGCTTACTCCCTCTGGAGACTATCTTATGTCTTCTCAGTGAAATGGAGCGAAAGGAGCGAACTATGCGGTCGGGGGCTCACGGCACCAGGTGTGCGTCTGGCGGCTCAGGCCGACACACGCTTTCTCCTCCTTGGGCCGCAAGGAGACGGCGTGATGGGGACCTGGGTGGAGGGAACCGCGTGTCCCCTTGCTGGCGGACCCCAGGCTGGCACCACGGAGGCAGGCGGCCCCCACCGAGCCCTGTGGGTCCTTTTCCTCCACGTGGACTCTGGGGCGTCACCTAGGAAACCAGACACATTCCTGACTTGGACGAGGAGCCAGAGCCCCCGGAGATGCCCTTCATGTCATCTGGCATCTGGCCGTCCGAGCGCCACACGTTCAGCTCGCCGAAGACGCCCGTCTCGATCATCTCCTCCTGCCAGGGGATGGGGCAGTTGCCCGTGGCGAATTCCTGAAAGAATTCTGTGTCTGTTTTGTCAAAGGCCACACCTTTGACGGTGGAAAAGGCACCCACGTCCTGAATATCCTTCGCGTAGACAGTTTTGGAGTCTGGGATGAAAGGGGGTATCAGCATCCCTGTGGGAGACAGAAAACACAGAGGCAGGCACCTCGCGCGGGGAAAGAAGCGCCGTTCAGCCAAAAAGCCCCTCCCGCCGTGGCTCTGAGATGCGCAAAGGCCGGGGGAGCTCTTCCTTGGGGAAGTGTCCCCAAGGCGGATAGAGAAAGCCCGGTGTGCCTGGACGGCCCCTGGTTTCCCTGAGACCACACAGCTGGGGCTTGAGTGGCGGCAGAAGCAGCCCGGGATCCCAGGGCCCATTCTGGAGCCTTCTTGTGAAAGGGCCTGGCGCTCACGTCTGCCTCCTTGGGAGCCTCCCCTAGGGCCTCATCATGAAGCCGTCCCCTCCCAAACACCCCTTCCCCTGGGGCCCCGTCCCCACCAGGGCTTCCGCTGCACACTCTGCAGACCCCAGACCCCAGGTGCTTCAGCACTTGCTCCAGTGAACTTGGCAGCTTCCTCTCAAACCAGCGTCCCTCCCTGACGCACCACGGCCCCGATGGCCAGGCACAGCCAGTCACAGACATCAACATCCCCAGTGGGTGGGTGAACCCCTCCTCTCAAGGGTCCCCTCCTCGTCCTGTGACCCCTTGGAGCCCCCTTGGGCTCCCTGACCTCAGTCATCCTTGCCTTGCTGGGCCTGCCCAGGGCACCTGTCTGGCAGTCACTGCTGTGACGCCAATATATGAAAGCGACTTCTCATTTGGGGGATCTCCTGCTCTCTGGTCACCCGTGGCCCTGTCCTAAGTTAGTCACACTGCACGTGGACTGACCCTTCCACCTGACCACAGGGTTCTAGAGGGCATGGCTGTGTCTCAGATGCACAAGTGCACGAACGCACATACACGCACACACACACATGCACGCACACGCTCACATGCACATGCACACACACGCTCACACACATGTACATACACACGCACACACACATGCACACACATGCACACGCACACATGCACATGCACACACATAGTATCTTCCACATCCACTTGACAAGCAAGTGCTGGGGATGGATGACTTTCTCCCTGGCAGACAGCCTGAGCTGCTGGCCTCTGTTTGATCGCGGGCTCCCTCCAGCACCCGGGGACGTGGCGGAAGGTTTGGGTCTCGAGGTCCCAGTGCAGCCGGCATGTTTCCTGCCCCCTATCGCACCCAGAGCCCTCTGGCCTGATGCCAGCTCCATCGGCTTGTCCTGGGGCCGGGAGGATGAGTGGAGGACTGGGGGCCTTGCTGGGGGCAGAGGGAGAGCCTCGGGGGTCTCAGGCACTCCTCCCTGCTGACTCTCACAGGCTGGACCGGGTGGCCACACAGCCCAGTCCCCCGCTCTCCCTGGGGCTGAGGCGTCCAACAGTACCGGCCTCCAGCTGCCTCCAGTTAAGGTCTTTGAAGAGGAAGTGGGTGCGGAGCTTGTCGCAGGTCTCGTCTCTGAACCCCAGGCGCTTCTCCGGGTCCTTCTCCAGCAGCGCCTCGCAGAAGTCCTTGCTGGCCTGGCTGAACTTGTCCGGGTACTTCACAGGCTCTGAGACGATCCGCTGCTTCAGTTCCTTGTTCTCCACCTGCAGGGATATGCGTCGCCTTAGCCCTGCCGGACCCGCCTCTCTTGGGCAGTCAGACCAGACCACAGCTCCTCCCAGAAGAGCCACTGCTCACCCACGTGGGTGGAGGACCCGTGAGGCCTTGTGCCCCTCCCCAGCACAGCAACATTTGAGGCTCCAGTCTCAGGAATGGAATCCTAAAGGCGAAGCTCCCAGGAGCCACAGGTGGGTGCTGTGCATTTTAGGGACTCTGTCTGACCCACCCCCAGCACAGCCGCACCCACCGAGGAAGGAGGAGTGACAGGAAACTGAAGGCCAGCGTGGGCCCAGCTGGGGAGCAGCCTCTGTTTTCACTCCGCCGTGGTGGACAGAAGCCTCGGTGGCTTTGTGGTCTTCAGGAGCTCTGCCAAAGTCTCACTTCCCCACCAGAGGCCCCACCGGTGGGCACAGTGTGAAGGGTGCTGCTCAGCCCCCAAGGCCCCTGGATCAGGCCATCGATGCCCCTCCCATAGACATCCCCTTGCCCTGGCAGCCCACACCTGCGCCACGTCCCACAGATGCAGAGTGGCCACGGGCGTGCTAGCGTCCCGGGACGACTCTGCTGCAAAACCTGTCTTGGTGGGACAGGTCACACGTCCAGGGAAGTCAGGAGGGAGACGGGTGGGCATGGCCCAGGTGGCATCGAGCGGGTGATGGGTGACCAGGGAAGAGCCACACCCCTCCAGCCCAACGGGACTCTGAGATGGCGGCCTTCTGGCTCTGTGCGGCCACTCCCTCGGTCCAATGAGAGGAAGCCCCAGCCCTGAGCTCTGAGTCAGCCTCACTGGGGAAAAGCCAGCTTTGCTCCACTTGTCTCGAATAAGGGACTGGCACCTCCCAACATTATCTCTATTTGCAGTTCTGGTGACCTAGGAGCCGAGACAGCCCAGGGGGTGCTCAGAGGAGACCCAGCAGCTCAGAGCAGTGCTGGGCCCACCGTGGGCTGTGGGGTTCTTGGCGTCTGGGGAGAAGGGGAGCTTGTGCTGCAACAGCGAGGGATAAGACCGTCCAGGGAGGGGGGGCCCACTCCCGTGTCCCCAGGAGCCCCGGCCTCGCCAGTCCCCAGGGGATGAAGCTGCACCCCATGAAGGTGGTTTGTCCTGCTGCCCAGGGTCTGGGGCCGCAGTGGGTAAGTCACTCTCCCTTCTCCGGCCTGCCCCAGAGGGACCGACCCAGCAGGGCCCTCAGAGGCTGAGTGGTGGTGTGCTCTCCGGTGGGAGGGTCTGCCTGCCCTGGGGCACAGGGTGACTTGGAATCCCTCAGCCCTTCCACCTGCAGGCCTCAGGGGCTGGGGGCGTCACTCATCGAGACAGAACAGCACGGACCAGGAGCAAGACCCCAGGATGTGAATCTGTGACCTCCCCACCCCAGGGCCCACAGAACAACTCCCAGGTCTGCCCCAGTAACAGACCCCATCGCTGCCCCGTCCCCAGTGAGAGCCAGGGCACCAGGGTGGCTGCAGAGACACCTGCCGGCCACCTCCTACCTTCTCTCCACGGGCTCGGAAGGGTCCTCTGGCCGCAATCATCTCATACAGGGTGACCCCCAGGGCAAAGTAGTCCACGGAGAAGTCATACTCCTCGCCCTGCAGGAGCTCGGGGGCCATGAAACCTGCCAACAAGGGACATTGCGGGTTCAGAGGCGGTCACCTCCATGGTGGGCACGCACTGTGGCAATCGCGGGACTGATGCTCTGAGGATGCATCCCCCGGGGCCTCAGCACTCTCCACATTTGGGACCAGAATATCCTTTGTGGAGGGGCTGCCCTGTGCGTTACCAGGTGCCGAGCAGCACCCCAGACTCTGCCCACGGGGTGACAGCAGCACCCCCAGGCTGTGACAACCAAAAATGTCCCATGCCCACTCCAGTGCTGGGCCCAGGGCGGGACTTGTTGACTGTAGCTGCACTGAGGCAGCCTTCCTGGACTCTTACTGGGGAGAATCCAACATCAATCTCTTTTGAATTTTCCTCTTGAGCTGGTCAGATCATGCCGAGGCGAGTCCACCACATTCTGGGAACCAAGTTCAGAGGAGGCCTGGGGAGCCCCAGCTATCCGTCACTCTCCTCTTCCTCAGCTGTCAGCCTGTTCTCCAGTTGTCCGGTGTCCCAGGAGTGCTATGAGTGTGTCCTCTCCAGAGAGGCAGCCCCAGTTGTCTGCCAAGAAGGCCCTTAGCTGCAGGGACTGTCTCGGGATGGGAGGACGGCTCTGGGTGCAGCCACGGGGACTGTCTCGGGATGGAGGGACGGGTCTGGGTGCAGCCACGAGGGCTGTCTTGGGATGGAGGGACGGCTCTGGGTGCAGCTGCTCTCACGCAGTCATTCATCTGCCAAAGCCACCTCTGCACAGACACCAGGCACTGGGCACTGACAGTTCCGTGCTGCTTCAGGGGGCTCTGGCAGCAGCTTAGCATTCTGCTTCCTCGTGTCAGCTGCCGGCTCCCCTCACCCATTGTCAGTCTTTCAGCTGCCATGACGCTGCCGTTCACACCCTCCTTTGAGCACGTGGGTTTGTGCTTTTAGCGAGATTCCTTCACTGCCCCCATCCCAGGACTTCAGGAGGGAAAGCACATCACATGTGTGTCCAGCCCACGAGAATAACTGAGTGTCCGCTTCCCGACACTTCACTAAATTCCAAACACACTTTCCACTCCTCACTCTGCTCTGGCTCTGCCAGCGGATCAGGGAGCAATGGAGCCGGCAGCCTTGCTCGCTCGTCTGCTGGTGTCTTGTTAACGTCGAGGCAGATCTCTAGGCTCAGCACTTCCACACTCACAAACACCCCTGCTCTAGGTTCCTGCCTGGAAGCCACGCCAGGCTCACGTATGTCTAGTTTGCTGAAGCCGAGTTCTCCGCCTGGTCCCACAGTCTCAGCTCGAGTCTTCTGCACCCTAAAAGGCGCCTCCCTCACCGTGGCCTGACCCTGAGGCGCCTCCCCTCACCGTGGCCTGACCCTGAGGCGCCTCCCTCACCGTGGCCTGACCCTGAGGCACCTCCCCTCACCGTGGCCTGACCCTGAGGCGCCTCCCCTCACCGTGGCCTGAGCCTGAGGCGCCTCCCCTCACTGTGGCCTGACCCTGAGGCGCCTCCCCTCACCGTGGCCTGACTCTGAGGTGCCTCCCCTCACTGTGGCCTGACCCTGAGGCGCCTCCCCTCACCGTGGCCTGACTCTGAGGCAGCCAAGCACCTCTCAAACCCTTCCCAGCTCCTCCTCACAGAGAAGACGGAATCCAGTGTGGACTGTGGCCTCCAGGCACCCCCACGCTGCTCAGGCTGGCACAGGGTCCTCTCCTCTCCTCCCCACCTCTGGCTGAGGCTTGCCCACCTACCTGGCCTTGTCCACCTTTTGTGGCTCCCTGCAGACCCTGCCAGCCAGGCTGTGCCCTCCCTGGCCCTTCCGCCCTCTCCATGGTATCCCTCCTTCTTCACAGAGATGAGGTTCAAGGTCACAGCCACGCACTGAGGTTTCCCTCTCCTCGTGAGCAAGCTTCCCCTCCAGGGTGGAAACCGCAGATCCCGCCTGCCTCAGCTCAGGCACTTCCGTGGTCCAGCCCTGTGCCTGTTCCATGGAGCCAGGGCATCTCTGAGTGATGGCCGCAGACCCTCCAGGCCCCACTGCGATGCCACCATGGTGATGAGCACAGCACTTGCTCCAGCCTGCCCTGAGTGCCAGGCACAGCAGTCCACTATATGCCATGAGCTCGCCATGGGTACTCCTCATTGCATGGGTACTCCTCATCGCCATGGATACTCCTCATCGCATGCGTACTCCTCATCACATGGGTACTCCTCATCGCCATGGGTACTCCTCATCACATGTGTACTCCTCATCGCCATGGGTACTCCTCATCACATGTGTACTCCTCATCGCCATGGGTACTCCTCATCGCCATGGGTACTCCTCATCGCATGGGTACTCATTGCCATGGGTACTCCTCATCGCCATGGGTACTCCTCATCGCCATGGGTACTCCTCATCGCATGGGTACTCCTCATCGCCATGGGTACTCCTCATTGCCATGGGTACTCCTCATTGCCATGGGTACTCCTCATCGCCATGGGTACTCCTCATTGCCATGGGTAGTCACGATGGGGATGTGCAGCAACTTGTCTAAGGCCACAGCCCACACCCCACAGCCCATAGGCCACTGTCCACAGCCCACAGTCCACAGCCCACAGGCCACGGCCCATGGTCCACAGGCCACAGCCCACAGCCCACACCCTACAGCGCACAGTCCACAACCCACAAGCCAGTCTACAGACTGTGGGCTGCCTCCCTGAGTGCTCTGCCCTCTTGTCTCCAGTGGCCGTAGCCATGAGCTCTGGGGACTCCCTCCAGATGGCTACATGCTCACCAAGCAGGGTCCTTGGTAGACGTCTGCTCTGGTGAGTCAGACTCCAGGATAGGTTCAGACACCTGCCTGGCCCCTGAGCCAGCTCTGTGTGGCACGTGGGGCCTGTGTGAGCTATGTCAGCTCCCCAGCTGCCACCCAGGTGAGGCCAGCCCAGCACACAGTGGTGGACAGGCCCGTTAGATGGCCCCATGACGGACGTCCTGGGACTGGGCAGAGGGGCCGCAGGCTGGGGCATGGGGGCTGCTGGGGCTGGTCAGTTCTGACATTTCTGGGTCAAGGTCCTTCCTGGTCCTTTACTGTGTCTGAGGGCCAGGCTGATGTGGCCACAGAATCCTTTTTCCCCAAAAGAGTCGCAGGAATCCTCCTCCATAGAGCCATAGGCCCTGAATATGCCCTGCTGGTCCAGGATTACACTGACGTCAGAATTCTGCCCAGACTCCGGGGAGGAACTGCTCACATGATCACAGCCTCTAGACCCACCCAGAGCCTTCTCAGCTCCAGACCAGGCACAAGCAAGGCCCACCAGACCGCAGGCTCCTGTCAGTTCCTGAGTCAAGGAGTCCCCCAGCCCTCCTGGCCTGACCCCATGACGCAGCCTGGACGGCGCACCTGTTTGTGCCCCAGGCCTCCTGAGGGACCTGCAGCCACGCAGCGGCCAGTAAATATTGACAGAAAGCGTGAGGGAGCCAGCTCTATCTGCTCTGTTCACAAATTCTCCTGCCCCTGAACTCAAACTGAGGACCGGGCATGACCGGCCCCACCCTGTGCACGCCCCTGGGCCAACACAGCACTGGCAAGGGGGAGTCCCCGGACAGACTCCTGATGGCTGTGGTATCTCTCTCTGCGTGGGGGGCTGTGTGGGAGGGTGCGAGAGTGCCAGGAAGGACGCAGACTCTGCGGCTTTGCTGAACTGGCACCGGCCTCCCAGCCTGCACCCTGACGTCAGCATCTCCAGGTCACTGTGCTGGGGTCACAGCCTGAGCCCAGCCCTGCTGTGTGCACCTGGGGCTCTGAGGAACGGGCACCAGCGAAGGCAGGGGGCCCCCTGGCGGCCAGCTGGGCCATCACACTCAGCCTCAAAGCTGGGCCCTTTCCATCCGTGAGGTTAACTCTTCAAGTCCCGGCCTCGGAGTGCACCTGGATCTCCCTGAAACGGGTGAGGGGGCTTCCACCCACGCGGTCACACCCAGGCTTGGCGAGGATCCCAAAGACTTGAGGGCCACAGTGCCCACCGTTTCTACAGACCCAGAAAGAGGCTTGGATCATCTCACGAAGAACAGGTGCCACCCGAGGCTTCCTTGAGCCATGGGATCCCCCAGGGTGAGCTGCCTTCCAGAAAGTTCTCAGACCTTCGACCACTGGGTGCCTTTCACAGAGCCCTAAGCACTCAGTGGCTACTGAATCCCGCATCCAGATTGCAACCCAGCCGTGAGAGGTGTGAGCACAGAACTGCCCCTCTTCAGAACTGTGGGGACACAGTCCTTAGCCCCCATCCCGAGGTGCACCTTCCCCTAAGTCCAGCTGCAGCAAGGATGTCCCCACCTTGGCCACGGCACAAACACACCCAGTGCCTAAGCAGCCACATGGGAGGATCCGAAACACCACCGCACACAAACCCCACCAGGCGACAGCACCGCCTCCCCAGAGCCACAGCAACCCCGGGGAAGGGACGATCTCTGGAAATCCCAGCAGAAGTGAGCCCCGACATGCGGACCCTCAAGACTGCAGAGGAGGGAGGAAGAACTGAAATTCACAGTGTGGCTGCTGTACACAGGCGCCAGGCACATGGCGTGTGAGGTCTCCTCAGCAAGCCTGTGCACCGAGTGCTAGCAGGAGGCTCAGAGGTTAAGTAAAGCACACAGGCCACACGCCAGCAGGTGCTGGGCCCGGAACACGGACCCCGCTCTGCTTGACTGTGGGGGTCTCCTCTCCTCCGCAGGTGTTGCGAGCCTCCCTGCCTGGGGGGAGGTGAGAGGAGATGAGACGGGATGGGGGAGGCAGCAGGATGCACCATGCATGTGCACTCACACACAGGCACATGGACACACATGTGTGCACAGAGATGCAGGCATGCACACATGTGTGCCCAAAGACACAGGCATACACATACAGGCACACAGGCAAACGGACACGTGTGTGCACACACAGGCATGTACAGGCACACATGCACACACACACGTATGCACAAAGACATACACATGCAGGCACACAGCAGACACACATGTGTGCACAAAGACCCAGGCATGCACACACAGGAACACATGCACACAGACACACATGCACACAGACACACATATGTGCACAAAGACGCATGCATGCACATACAGGCACACAGGCACACAGACACATGCGTGTGCACAGAGACATGGGCATGCACACACAGACACACGTGTGTGCACAGACGCAGGCATGCACACACAGACACGTGTGTGCACAGAGACGCAGGCATGCACACACAGGCACACATGCATACAGACACACAGACACACAGACATGTGTGTGCACAGAGATGCAAGCATGCACACACAGGCACGCATGCACACAGACACGTGTGTGCTCTGAGACTCAGGCATGCACACACAGGCACACATGCACACTGTAAAAGAAAAATATCTCGGGACCCAAAATCACTAAACTAAAGGGAAAAGTCAAGCTGGGAGCTACTTATGGCAAACGCGCCTCCCGTTCTATTCAAAGTCGCCCTCTGCTCACTGAGATAAATGCATATCTGACCGCCTCTCTAGAGAGACTAATCAGAAACTCAAAAGAATGTAGCCATTTGTCTCTTATCTTCCTATGACCTGGAAGCCCCCTCCCCACTTCGAGTTGTCCCCGCCTTTCCAGACAGAACCAGTGTTCATCTTACGTATGCTGACTGATGTCTCCTGGCTCCCTAAAATGTGTAAAACCAAACCGTGCTGCGGTCACAGGTCGTCAGGACTTCCTGAGGCCATCATGGACTCGTGTCCTCAACCTCAGCAAAACAAACTTTCCAAATTAACTGGTACCTGCCTCCGATTTTCAGGGTTCACAACACTCACATACACATAAATGCACAACCACACAGACACCCTCAGACACAGGCACACACAGACACCCATGTGCACACAGACACATATATACACAAACTCACATGCACGTGATGTGCACACAGACACACATATACAACTCATTATTGTACGTGGATGCACACACACATATATATACACAACTGGCCACGCGTAATTTGATACGGCACACGACACACATATATACAAACCACATGTAATGGTTGATGTAGCACACAATATTTACACAATAAACCCCATTACGCACGCGATGTGTGCACAGACACATACATATATATAAACCACATGTACGCGATGTGCCACACACGTTATTATATACATGAACTCACATGTACGTGATATGCACACAGACACACATATATACACAAACTCACATGTACATGATGTGCACACACACATATACACAAACTAATATTGGTCATGGCAATGCGATGCACAGACACACATATATATGTCATCAAACTGAGTGTAATGTGATGTGTACAAAACACATATATACACAAACTCACATGCACGTGATGTGCACACACACATATATACACGAACTCACATGTACATGATGTGTACACAGACACACATATATACGCAAACTCACATGTACGTGATGTACACACACATATATAACAAACTCACATAAAATGCAAAGTGATATGCAAAATGCTACAAAAAGCACACACATATATACACAAACTCACATATATGTGATGTACAATGCGATATATAATATTGAACTTCATTATTGTACATGATGTGCAGACACATTACATGGTTACACAAACTTCACATGTAATGTGATAAAGTAATAATACATATATACACAACCATTACATGCACAAAGTAGTATGTGCAATACACAGACATTGGCCATGTGCCACAGGGATTCCATTACACATGCACAGAGCCTCCCTAGCAAAGTTTTAGACCCTTACCTGGGGTCCCTGCATAGCCCTTGGTCTTGCTCTGCCCATCCAGCAGCTCCACGGCCAGCCCAAGGTCAGAGATCCGGACATTGCCTGAGAGGCAGACATAGTGGAGTCACCCCTGGCTGCACAGGTACCAGTGAGCCCAGAGCCACCTTCATACAAACGCACACACACAACACACACTACACCACACACACCAGATAGATCACACCACAAACACCACACACACACACACACCACGAACACCACACACCACACAGATCACAACACACACCATGGACACCACACACACACAGATCACACCCACACACACACTACACACCACACACACTACACAGATCACACCACACACCCACACCATACCACACAGACACACCACTATTGTTGAATTCATATATACCATATACTACACGCATTCACATATAGATTCATACTACACTCACACACACACATATCACAGACACACACCACACACAGACATACCAGGCAGCCATGAGGTCCCAGAGCCCAGAAGCCTCCCCTCCCTAGCCAGACTCACATGCACACACCCCACCACACCACAAACACATACACACACACTCCCTACACTCACACACTCACAAAATGCCACACACACTAAAACAGGCTTATGGGCAATTCACCTATAGGACACTACATCTTCCTCTCCTCCCAGCCAAATCACAGACACACCACACACAACCCACATGGTCTCAGACACACCACACTCACTGCACACTCACATACCATACAATTACATTCCAATATACAGACTACACACAGTAATAATGCCAACAACCAAAGACTACATACACACCTCACACACACGTGCCACACACAATACCACACATACCACACACAATAATACTGTCACCAGACATACCACATACCACATCATACAGATACCACACACACACACACCACACACGATACCACACATACCACGTACCACACCAGATATCTCACACCACACATACACATACCAAGTGACCACGAGGCCCCAGCACCCCAGACTTACACACACCACACACACCAGACATACCACACAATCACACACCACACATACACACCATATGCCACACACATACCTCACACACAACACACACCCCACAAACCACATACACGTACACAGCACACACCATGCACATGACAGCGGCTCCCTGGCTGACGGTGAAGGGCGCAGGGTGTAGGGAAGAGGGCCGGTCGCGTTGCAGCTAGGCGTGGGTGTTGCCCACCGGGATCCTCCCATCCCAGCCCCCCACACTCTCTCGGGCCCTGGTGCGTGTCTCGCACTTGCCTGACCTGCCAGCGTCAGGAGCCTAAACCCTTGTGTTTATTTCTGAGAAGAATCCCTGTGTGATGCCTCATTCAGGCAGAAGGTGGGGACTGGGCCTAGCAGACTCGCCATTCCCAGCTAGTTCTGCACCGCAGACCCCTGCACTCAATCCCGTGACTCCTGGTGCCCAATGACACCCCCGCTGTCCACGCAGCTGTCAACCCTCGTGAGGTTGTGCAGAGACCTCCAGGGAAGCTGCGCCCCGCCGTCCTCGGAGCCCCCATCCCTCACCGCCGCGGGCGCCGCCTACCGTCGTTGTCCAGCAGCACGTTCTCAGGCTTGAGGTCGCGGTAGACGATCCGCCGCTGGTGCAGGTGCTCCAGGCCGCAGATGATCTGCGCCGTGTAGAAGACGGCACGCGGCTCCGGGAAGCCGGGATTCTCCTCATTCACGTTGTAGATGTGGTACCTGGGGGCAGACACGCGGGAGCCATGTGCCCCGGGTTTAATGGGGAGTAAAATCATGGAAAGACAGAGCGGGGACCTCAGAACCACATCTCTCAGCCAGCGTTCTGGTCGTTTTGAGGCCTGGCCCCCCAGCGTCCCTGCAGAGGAGACCCCGAGGCCATGGTGGCTGGCGGCGTTAGCAGCTCAGGGACCCTGAACCCCAACGGCTAACAGGGAGAAAGTGCCGTCCACATGCGTCTCCTGTCCCCCTGCTTCCTGGCGCGGGCTGCAGGTGCTGGAAAACAGCCCAGACCGTCTCAGGAAGAGGCCAGGCCGAGGCGGGACGGAGCTCCGCAGGCCCCGAGTTCATCGGACTCGTGAAGGATTTGCAGCAAGGTGTTTCTTCTCAGCCTCTTTCCTCCCCCATAAAACATCATTTCTTATGTTTTCCGTGGACAGGTTTTGCAGAGAAGCAAAACCTAACAAATAAAATAAACGATTTAAACTAGGTGGCACCAGGAGTATAGTCGCAGGAAACAGGAGAGGAGGCCCTGGAGCCAGGTGGATCATGAGGCGGCCGGAGCCACCAGGCCCTCCCTGGGCACCCCTGTGACTAAGCTTCCCAGCGCCCCCTCCCCTCCGCCTGGGCACCTGGCATGGTGACTTAGTCTGGACTCACATTCCTCATCTGAAAAATGGGGCCACCAGCTTCACCTGAAGGAGTTTCCTTGGAAATTAAAAGCAGGTGAGAATGGGGCATGGTGCTGCCAACCACAGTCATGGCCCCTGCCCATCCCCAACCTTAGGGGTATCAGACACTGTTAATCTTCCAACAATCTTTCTTTTATTTATTTATTTTTTTTTGAGACGGAGTCTTGCTCTGTTGCCCAGGCTGGAGTTCAGTGGCGGGATCTCGGCTCACTGTAAGCTCCACCTCCCGGGTTCACGCCATTCTCCTGCCTCAGCCTCCCGAGTAGCTGGGACTAGAGGCGCCCGCCACCTTGCCTGGCTAGTTTTTTTGTATTTTTTTAGTAGAGACGGGGTTTCACCGCATTAGCTAGGATGGTCTCGATCTCCTGACCTCGTGATCCACCTGTCTTGGCCTCCCAAAGTGCTGGGATTACAGGCTTGAGCCACCGCGCCTGGCCAAACAATCTTTCAACTTAGATATTATCTCTTCCCATTTTATAGACCAGGAAACAGAACCAAGCAATGGCTAAGCGGCCCAGGTACCAAGCGAGCCTGTGATCTGATCTCCCACACGGGCCTGGGGCCTGCCTCGGTGATGGATCCGGGGCCAGGACTTTGTGGAGGCAGCACCACCTCCTCTCTGCCGGAAAGCAGCAAGGCCATGGCCCCAGCTGGCCTGATCTTGTCTCCAGCTCCAGTGTCAGCCCCAGGAGTGGGCGCTGGTGAAGTTCATCTTCATTTACTCTCCTGGTGCAAGGCCCTCAGCCCTGCAGAGGCCCCTGCACTGCATCACGCATCCCTCACAGCACCATGTGCCCCCCACACCCACACCAGGGCCACACACAAGGAGGTGCCCTGGCTGTCAGGTTGGGCGCCTCCCAGGCTCCTGCACCAATGTGGGTCCAGGGTGTATTGTTTCAGGAACCAGTGCCTACCGACAGCGAGAAGGGGACGGTGATGGGTGCAAGGCTTTCCCTCGAGGGCAGGCCTCGGGCCACCATGGCTCTGCACGCAGGAAGCAGCCCCATCGGGCCCCCCGCCACCGGAAACCCTGACCCAGTGGGACAGCAGGGTCCCCTGGCGCCCTCTGGACCAGCCCTTACCTGATGTCGCCTCCGTTCATGATGGTCATCACCAGACAGAGGTCAGCTTTGGTTTCAAACGCATAGGCCAGAGACACAATGAACCTGCTGTGCACTTTCATTAGAATCTTCTTCTCCACCATAGCACCCTGAAAAGTGAGACGATGAGTATGTGATGGCTTTGAATAGGAAAGGGACCAGTGCATTGTAGAGACCGTGTGCACATGGCCATGCCCACTGCACACACAGCCACTAGTCGCAAACACGCTTTAAATGCGCCTTTCACAGAGCAATTGCAAATGACTTCAAAACATGCCTGTACCCCCATTTCAGAAAACCAGACGTGTGAATTCCTTCACACAGGGGACTTCTGGTCTTCCGGGCCAGCCTCTGGCAAGGGGAGGCTCAAGCCCCAAGGCTGAGCAACGTGGGTGAGGACCCCGCCAGCCCTGCCTGCCCAACAATCCTGCAGCCACAGCCCTCCCTCCTGTCTAGGCCCCTGTGGGCTGGGATCACAGACCAGCACCTCCCAAACCACCTCACCACTCTGCTTCGTTTTGTCTTTATTTTAAAATCTCACAATGCTCCACTGAATGAGTTTGTAAGTGTCTGGATAAGGACAGCACACCCCTCTTTGAAGAGGGAATTCCTGATGTCGGAGGCCCCTTTCTGTGCATTCACACTGGGGGAGGTGTTCAGTTGATGTCAGTATGGAGTTCAGTTAGGTGATGGAAGTCAGGAGAAGAGGCTGACTGTTGGGTTAAATTTACAGTTAGATGTGAATGGCATGGTGTGGGAATTAGATGTCAAGAAAGCTAATTTTAAAAAATTACTGCTACAACCACGTGGCATAGTTACCCACCCCGAGTTCCACGGCAAGAACACACGGATATTCCAGGGCCTCTGCCCAGCACCATGACCACCTGGTATTTCACCTTCACTAAGGGTTGAAGCCCTGCAGAGCCAGGGTGCACAGCGGCTGCTGCTTAACCCTAAGAGCTTCCTGTGCCCTCAACACAGCTGCGCGGTGGGAGAGGGGCCAGGAGCTGCGTGGAGCCGAAGTGCAGGGGGCTGGCTCAGGAGATCACGTCCACACCCGGTGCAGCCGCTGCCTCTCACCCTTAAGACCTGTAAGCAGCTTCTGCTGATCCTGCCCCAGATGCACAGTCTGACGCCAGTGGGCAGAGCGGATGAAACTTAGCGTGGCCTGAGTGCCCGTCACTCACTCCCACCCCCAAGAACAGCGCAGTCAGGGGAATAGTTCCTGCATCCGGTGTCACGCCAGGCTTCTCCTCACAGAAAGTGTCATCGGAGTGAGGCTGCCTCCGTCCTGCCTCAGTTCCTCCTGCATTCACTGCCATCAGAGGAGCCAGGTCCCTGGAAGGTCTTCCACGGCCATGGCAAAGAATCCGGAGACCCTGCCCTCTTCAGCCTCCCCTGAGAGGTCCTCTTTCCCCCACACTTGAGGCTAGTCTGTGGTTGGTGAAAAGCTGACGAGCAAAGGTGGCACGTCCCCACCCAAAAATGTGGAGGTCCCTCTCCGAGAAGGGATGTCCCCACCCAAAAATGTGGAGGTCCCTCTCCGAGGAGGGACTTCTGCACACGGACTGGAACTGCCCGTGACTGCATGGCCGCAGGGCGCCCACATGGCAAGGCTGGCGAGGCACCAGCTGTTAAGGGCCGCCGAGCCCGACAGCGACTTGGGGGCCCTCTGCACCCTGCTGCCCCATCCCTGTTGGCTGGGCCGCGCTGCTCACCTGGTAGCCCTTCCTCTTCTTCAGTCGCTTCTTGTTCAGCTTCTTGCAGGCATACAGCTTGCCGGTCGCCTTCATCTGGCAGGCCGACACCTCCCCAAAACCCCCTTTCCCCAGCACCCTGAAGTCCAGGAACCAGTCCTCCCCCATGGGCTGGGCTTCCAGCCACTTCCACTGCAGGAACCTCAGGAAGTACAGGCTGCCCAGGTACTCCTGGAAGGGGGCTTGGCCCAGGTGTGCCAGGGTGGCCTGCAGCAGGGGCTGGAAGAGCCCGTCCTGGCTCTCCATGGGCCCCTCCTTAAACTTCACCACCATCCCCTCATCCAGGAAGCTGCAGAAGAGTTTGGCTTGGGGGTCCAGGTACTGGGCCAGGATGGTCTGGGCCTTCTGTGGCTGGAGGTCGTTGTCTGCTGTGTCATAGTCCTCGATGTCTTTCCAGAGCTCCAGGGCTGGCACGTGCTGCTCTGCTGATTGCAGGAACTGCTGAAAGAGCTTCTTGCCGATGGGCTGCTCCAAGCACACGCTCTCAAATTCCAGGCTGAGGCTGTCACGGAGGTACTCACACTTGGACAGCGGGGGCAGCTTGAGCTTGGCCAGGTACTTCTTGTCCCGAGAGGGTTGGGAGCTGCTGCCGTCAAAGCTGCCTCGGGCGGCGATGAAGGCAGAGTTGGCCACCACGGTCTCCAAGGACCCGAAATCCATCCCGGAGCTGGCTTCCTGCCCGCTTCAGGAGTGAGGGCCCATCGGCCGAGGCCAAGCCGGCAGTGCTCACAGCAGAGCAGGCCTGACCGCTGCCCTTGGCCTGTGGCCCGTCCCTGCCCTCGCTGGACGAGGGAGATGCCCTGGCCGTGTTGAGGGTGTCTAGGGACCACTGGGAAGCCCCTGGGAGCCCAGGGCTGACACAGCACCAGGCTAAATCTCAGCTGGGGTCACGGAGGACGCTTAGGAGTGGCGAGAAGGTGCTAGAAAAAGACAATCCCCTGAGCTGCTTGGAATCCGATTAGCTCATTCTGCCCGGCCCTTTCCTCCAAGGGGCCGCCTCACTTTTCCCCGAGACGGACAAACAACTCCCAGGCTTCTGGGGCCCCTGGCTGGAGAGGCACTCAGAGCTCTGTTCTGAACCGCCTCATCCACCCCCTGGCCTCAGCAGCCAGGCTCAAGCCTGCTCTTTCCTTGGGATGTGGGCCCGACAGGAGAGGGTGGTGCCAGGAGAAACCATAATTTACAAAGGCTGTTTTTCCCTACTATATTTCATTTTTATTTTTAAGAAAATAGCAAGTGAGAAGAAAACCACCTGATAATAGGAATTTAGAGGAAAAAAGCCCACAATGACCAGCTTCCTGGGGGTCTGTAGGTGAGACTACCAGTGCTTACTGAGGGGTCAGTTCCCAATTATTTTTCTTCTTCTCACCTGGGGTTTGCAAGCAAGGCAGGACTGTCAAGAGACAGTTGCTGGTGACACCAGGACCAGGGAGCAGAAGATCCCCGGAGCTACACCACACCAAGGCTCCACTCAGAGGGCCGTATGTGGAATACAGCTGGGGCACACCTGAGACACACCTGGGGCACAGCTGCGGCACACTTGGGGCACACCTGGGACATACCTAGGACACAGCTGGGACAGCTGGGGTACAGCTGGGGCACATCTGGGACACACCTGGGGCACACCTGGGGCACACACCTGAGACACACCTAAGGAACACCCAGAATCCACCTGAGACACATGTGGGACACAGCCGTGGCACACCTGGGGCACATCTGGGACACACCCAGAATCCACCTGGGACACACCCGGGACACATCTGGGGCACACCTGAGATACAGCTGGTGCACATGTAGGATACACCTGGGACCGCTGAGGCACACCTGGGATATGCCTGGGGCACACCTGAGACACCTGAGACAGCTGGGGCACACCTAGGACACACCTGGGCTGTAGCTGGGGCACACCTGAGACACCTGAAATGCAGCTGAGGAACACTTGGGACCCATCTGAGACACACCTGGGGCACACCTGAGATCCACCTGGGATACAGCTGGTGCACACGTAGGACACACCTGGGACAGCTGGGGCACACCTGGGATATGCCTGGGGCACACCTGAGACAGCTGAGGCACACCTAGGACACACCTGGGGCACAGCTGAGACACACTGGAGATAGTTGGGGCACACCTGGGATGCACCTGGGATGCACATGAGACACACCTAAGACAGCTGAGGCACACCTGAGACAGTTGAGGCACACCTGGGATACAACTGTGGCATACCTGAGACACATCTGGGACAGCTGGTGCACACCTGGGGCACACCTGGGATGCAGCTGGGGCACACCTGAGACAGCTGGGGCGCACCTGGGATACAACTGTGGCACACCTGAGACACACCGGGGACAGCTGGTGCACACCTGGGGCACACCTGAGACAGCTGGGGCACACCTGGGATACAACTGTGGCACACCTGAGACACACCTGGGACAGCTGGTGCACACCTGGGGCACACCTGGGATGCAGCTAGGTACTCAATAAAGGTTTAGAGAAGAACGAGGAGGAAGTTAGCAGGGGATTGGTTCCAGCTCACACAGGGAGGAAGCAAAGGGTCACAGAAAGGAAGAATGCCAGAGTGTGGAGAGGTTGAGACTGTCAGCCCACCCCGTTCCACGTGGGAGAAGAGCCACCTGTGGGAGGGCGCTGGGGCTGCACCTGGCAGGGTCCTCTGTAGCGACCAAGGAGGCTGAAGAGAGGGCCTGTGGACTGAGCTGATGTCCCCACGGCCTCCTGAGGGCTTTGGCAGGTGGATCACGAGTAAATATTTGAGGTGAGTGATATCCCATCGTCCGCCAGGAGCCCTGCACGGGCCCAGCCCTGCCCTTCACAGCGGTGACCTTGGGCCAATCACATTAACTCCTTCCTGCCTGCTCACTCAGTGGGGCAACTGTGGTGCTTTGTGAAGTGAAGCCGTCTCTGCTGACGTCTCCCTGCCTATCCTAAGCCATGCCTCAAACAGCTACACACACGAATCGCCCGGAGACCTTGCTGGAATAAAGATTCTGCTTTAGTGGCTGGGCGGTCCAAGACTGTGCACCTGTAACAAGCTCGCAGGTGGTGCTGATGCTGCAGAGATGCGGGGTCTGAGGAGGACGGCTTCCTGTTGGACTGGGGGCTGTTCCACCTGCAGTCATGTTGGGAAGCGTTCGGTGAAATAAAGTTAAATATGTTAAATAAACAAAGTTAAAAATATGTTAAACATGCCCATCACAGGGCTTATTCAGTGATTTCAGGGTGAACATGGTTCTCAAAGAGAAGTAAAGTATGTCGTTCCCCAAATTCATTTGGCCCTGGAAATCCCTTTTTAAACTCTTTATTCTGTGATAGTTGTGGATTTACATGCAGTGTTAAGAAACAATCCAGAGAGATCCTGTGTACCCTTAACTCCGTCTCCTGTAATGATGACTCTTGCCAAGTAGCGAAGATATTGACATCCATACAGTTGAGACAAAGGCCGCCTCCATCCACGGGACCCTCCTGTGCCACTCGCAGATGCACCCACGTTCCTCCAGCCCGCCCTCCTCAACGCCCGGCAACCACGACTTCTCCAAGAACATTATATGAATGGAGTCAGACACTACGTAGCTTTTCAGGATCTGCATTTCTCACTCAGCACCGTTCTCCAGGTGTCAGCCATGCCCTCCTGCTCGTCTCTGAGTTGTGCTCCACAGAGGGTGTCACAGTCTGTTTCGCCGTTCACCAGTTGAAGGACCCCTGGGTCATCTCCTGTGTTTAGCTATAAAGCTGCTATAAACATCTGTGTAGGCCTTTGTGTGAATATGTTTCTATTTCTCTGGGGTCAATGCCCAAAAGTGTCGTTGCTGGTTGCTGGGGCACACAGTAATTGCACGTTTAGTTTCGAAGAAACTGGCAAGCTGTTTTCTGGAGTGGCCATGCCATTTTACATTCCCACCAGCCATGGGGGAGCAGCTCCTTCCTCAGGATCCTCCCCAGAGTTTAGCGCTGCCACGGTCTTTTATCTTGGCTCTCCTGGTAGGTGTGGGGTATTCCCTTACGGTTGTAACTTACATTTCCCTAATGGTGGTCGAACACCTTTCCATGTGTGGATTGCCACCTGTGCGTGCTTTTGGGTGACATGTCTCTTCACATCTTTTGACCATGTAACAACTGGATTGTTTGCTTTCCTGAGTCTTGAGATTCTATCAATATCAGATACTAGTCCTTTGTCAGACACACGGTTTTTGAATATCCTCTCCCACTGACAGCTTGTCTTTGCCTCCTTTCTATATGGGCTTTCACAGAGCAGAAGTTTTCAATTTTGTTGAATATAATATTATGGATTGTGCTTTTGGTGTTGTCCAGCCCCAGATCTTGAAGATTTTCTCCCATATTTTTCCTAAAAGTTTTATAGTTTTACAATTTACATTTATGTTCATATCTACTTTGGGTTAATTTTTGTAGAAGGTTTAAGAGGTTGAGGGTCTTTTTCCTCCCACTTTGGCCAATGGATATCCAGTAGCTCCAGCACTGTTTGTTGAAAAGGCTATTTTTGCTTCATTGAATTCCTTTTGCACCTTTGTCAGAAATCAGTTGCACATATTGTGTGGGTCTACCTCTGGATTTTCTCTTCTGTTCCATTGATCTATGTGTCTCCCTCTGACCATACCCTACAATCCTGAGTACCATAGCTACATAATAAGCTTTGAAATTCAGTAGACTGAGTCTTCCCATTTTATTCTTGTTTTTCAAAAAATTTTTCAAAAAGTGTTTTAAAAAATGCTGTGTTCAAAATATGCAAGAAAATATTTACTTATTCTAGTTCCTTTGCTTTTGTATATAAATTTTAGAATACTCTTGTATGTATCTACCAAAAACATTGTGCCTGGATTTTGATAGGAATTATGTTGCACCCATATATCAATCTGGGGAGACTGATCTCTTTGTTATGTTGAGTCTTCCACACTATAAACATGGTGTGTGTCTCCATTTATTCAAACTCTATTTCTTTCATCACTATTACATGGGTTTCAGCATGCAAGTCCTGTGCATGTCGTGTTAGATTAGCACCTAAATATTCCTCTTGGTGTTGAGCAATCATAAATGGTATTGTGTTTTTAATTTTGGTATCCATATGCCTATTGCTACTATATAGACGTACAGTGGATTTCTGCGCCCTCATCTCATATCCTGAGACCTTGCTAAACTCACTTATGAGCTGTAGGAGTTTTGTTATGGATTCTTTGAGATTTTCTACATAAGCATTCATGTTATCTGCAAATAAGGACAGTTTTATTTCTTCCTTTCTGACATTCATGCTTTTTATGTCCTCTTCTTGTTCATTGCTCTAGCTAGAACTTCCAGTATAATGTTGGATAAAAATGAGGGAGCCTTGTTCCCGGTCTTGGGGTAAAAAAACGTTTCATCTTTCACCATTGGGCATACTGTTAGCTGTGGGTTTTTTGTCAGTGCTTTTAATCAAGTTGAACAGGCTTCCTTCTACTCTTGGTTTGCTGAGAGCTTTTGTCACATGGAAGCTGAATTTCATCAAATGCTTTTTCTACACTGATTGATATGATTGTGTGGTTTTTCTTCAGCTTGGTAATGTGGTGGATCACACTGATTGGGTTTTGAATCCTGAACTAGCCTTGTATTCCTGGAATACATCCCACTTGGTCATGGCGTTTGCTTTTCATACTTCGTTGGATTTAATTTACCAATATTTTGTTTATGGTTTTTGCATCTATATTCATGAGGGATACTGATCTGTAGTGTTCTTTTTTTTGAACTATCCTTGTCTGATTTTGGTATAAAGGTAACACTGGTCTTATAAGATGAGTTGGAAAATATTTCCTCTTCTTCTATTTTCCAAAATATGGTGAGGAATTGGTGTTAATTCTTTATTAAATGTTTGGTAGCATTATCCCATGAAATCATCTGGGCCTAAAGGTTTCTTTATTGGGAGATTTTAAATAATTAATTCAATTTTCTTAATAGTTACAGGCTATTTACATTATCTATTAGAAATTGGGTGAGTTGTGATTTTTGATGAAGCAGACCATTATCTAAGTTGTAAAGTTTATGTATGTAGAATTGCGTGTAGTATTTCCTTCCTTATCTTTTTGATATTTGCAGCGTCTGTAGTGATAGCTCCTATTTTATTCCTGCTATCAGTTATCTCAGCCTTCTCTCTAGCTACAGATTTATTAATTTTATTTATATTTTCAAAGAACCAGTACTCTCGATTGCTTTTGCATTTTCAAGTTCATCGGTTTCTGCTCTTATCTTTTAATTTCTTCCTTCTGCTTGTTTTTGTTGTTGCTGTGGTTTGCTTGCTCGCTTTTGCTTTGTTTTACTTGCTTTTCTTTTTCTAGGTTTGTGAGATGAGAGCTTAGGTTTTTTTGAGACTTGTCTTCTTTTCTAAAATATGCATTTTTAGTGCTATAAATTTTCCTCTTAATACTGCTTTAGCTATGTCCCTTGAGTTTTTATATGTTGTATTTTTTCTTCATTCAGTTCCATGTATTTTTTAAATTTCCCTTGAAACTTCCTTTTTGACTCATGAGTACTAGAAGCATGTTGTTCAGTTTTCATATTTGGAGGTTTTTCTGTTATCTTTGTTATTAATATCTAATTTGATTCCATTTTGATTGGAGAACACACTCTGTATGATT
Organism: Papio anubis; assembly: GCF_008728515.1. NCBI lineage: Eukaryota > Metazoa > Chordata > Mammalia > Primates > Cercopithecidae > Papio > Papio anubis. Next base: position 91,474,934 of record NC_044990.1, on the reverse strand, counting down.
TAAATTCTTTAAATTTGCTAAGACTTCCTTTATGGCCCAAGGTATGGCCTATCTTGATACATATTTCATAGGGACTTAAAAAGTACATGTATTCTCTGTTGAGTATTCTACGAATGTCAATGACATCCTGTTGGTTTGATGATGTTGAGTTCTTCTATATCCATGCTAATTTTCTATTTGGTTATTCTATCAATTGTTAAGAGAGGAGTACTGAGATCTCCAACTATAATTGTGGATTTGTTTATTTCTACTTTTAGTTCTATCAGTTTGCTTTCCATATTTTGCAGCTTTCTAATTTTTCATTTGTTTCAGGCTTGTTTGTAATTGCTACTCAAGCATTTTTATCATGGCTGTTTTAAAATTTTTGGCAGCTAATTCTAACATCTCTGTCACCTTGGTGTTGGCATATATTGCCTTTTTTAATTCATTTTTAGAATTTTTAAATTTTTTTAGCAGAGATGCCCGGGCTGGTCTGGAGCTCCTGGTCTGAAATGATCCTCTCACCCCAGCCTCCCAATGCTCTGGGATAACAGGCATGAGCCAAAACACCCAGCTTTGTATTAATTCATCTTAAAATCTTCCTCATTCTTTGTGTGATGAGTGGTTATCTACTGAAACCCAGATGTTTTCATATTATTTAATCCTTCTCTTTTTATTGGCTTTCTCTGACCCCACTTCAGCAGCAAAAGGGAGAGGCTTCACCTTGTTAACACCATGTGGGGCTAGAAGTCTAGGTTTCCCACTGGAAACCTTTGCGTGGGCTCCTGAGGACTGCTGGGTGGGTGGGTAGGAGTCCTGGCTCTCCATATGGTCTCCACCGACACCACAGTGGGTGGTGGCCTTGTCACCGTGTGGTGGCCACAGTCCTAACTTTCCACTAGGCTGTGTCTGACACCACTCAGGTGGGGGGAGAGAGGGGTGACCAGTGGCTACCAGATGTGGGTGGGATTCTGGGCCCCCCTCATTGTCTGGCACCCAATTTGTATGGAGCACCTAGTTCTATGTTTTCAGAGCAAGCTCTGGGGAAACTGCCCTCTACCAAGGTCTCTGGCCCTCCTCCCTACACGCATGTGTCCAGAAGAAGGTCATTCTGATAACGTGTACAGTTCAGCACATGTACCTGCTTCTGGAAATTCAGAGACTACATTAGGAAGACTAAATTCAAAGATGCTTAGAAAGAATTCATACTTTGTTCATTTCAAGAGCATCTATATACTTCACAGACAACAGCTGCTGCATACCGGTGTTGTCAGACCCCTGGCACTCTGGGGTCCCAGGGCCACAGGCTGTGAACAATTAGACTGTGGCCTACTGCCAGACCCTGTGTTTTTATTGCCCTAACATTCCAAAGTCAGAAATGAGTACAATGTTAAAGAAAATGCGTAGGATGGGTCCATTAAGAAATTATGGCTGGGTGCAGTGACTCACACCTGTAATCCTAACACTTTGGGAGGATCCCTTGAACTCAGGAGTTCTAACCAGTCTGGGCAACATAGGGAGACCCCATCTTTACAAAAAAATAAAAGAAATAAAAATTAGAAATTAAAAAAAAGAAAAGAAATTATACGAACCCAGGTTAAAATGATGTCATTCCATTTGAATTTTAGGGCAATTATTTTGCAAACTCTAAATTATCCTAAAAAATTACAGCAGCATAATGCCTTCAGGGTTTTTCTTTCTTCTAAGAAATGAATTTGGTTACACGGGTCCCTGAGAGGGACGGCCTAGAGGTGACAGTGTGGGAAACTCTGCATGTAATTCTGGACGCACAGGGCTCATCATTTCAGTTGACTTCGATTCATATTTGTCAGAAGGCCTCTGAGCACGTTCCATTTGCCCTGCATTCCCGTCACCCCCTGCAGAGATGGGCGCTGCGGCCAGCAGGCAGCAATGGCATCCGACATCCAGGACCCCCGTCTCCAACAGCGAAGCCTCCGAGCCAGGATTCTGTAGTGCCCCGCACAACAAGACTGCCTGGGAGCCCTCCATGTCCTGGTGCTCGGCCCCATGGGCGAGGGGCTCAGGCAGAATCCCCGGGCAGAAGTGGGCAGTAATGACTTCACGGTCCCTGCCCCGGCCCTGTGACCCCAATGCACTGCCCAGACCCCCCGGTGACCCCGAGGTGCTGCCTAGGCTGAGCACTCCCCACCTGGACCCTGCCTTACTCCCTCCCACCAGCACTGTGAGAAATGCAATGTGGGGCCCCCAGGACTCGCTGGGCTGAATCTGTGTTCAGCAGATGCTCAGGGCTCCTGTGCACTTTATTTCAGGGTCCTCTAGATTTAAGGGCTTATATTTATGAATTCCTCCATAGACACAAAAAATCCTAAAGGGCCCTCCATGCCACTGCCCTCTGGGGATCTAAGAGGATATTGCTGCTCTGAGTGAATCTGGGAGACAGAGGAGCCCCCGGGGACCCCTGTGTTCCCTGCTGACCCAGCTCCAGCTGCCAGGCTCACCCTTCCACTGGGCGACCCAGAATCGGGCCGGCCACAGCTGGGGACCCAGGGAGCCGATCACCCCTCACTCGCCTGCCTCACACCCTCCCAGGCCAGGGATGCGGCCCCAGTAGGCTCAGCCCAAGGTCGTGGACACAGTGGGTTCAGGCCGGCTCTGCTTTGACCTCGATCTCTCTCCTGAAGGAGAGGAGGGAAGGGGCAGGGCCTGTGAGTGCTGCTCACCCGGGAACGTGCCCTCACCGCAATCAGAGCAGACAAAGCTGAAGCCAAGGGCGTCCCAAGAGCAGCGGGGTGAGGAACGCGGGCCTGGCCCACCCCAGGGGCAACAGCCGGGCTGCACTGGGCCCCTGGTGTTTGGTGAGGCGATGGCCAGCGCTGATAACTCGGCCCTGGACTCTCCCTGGAATCCTTCACCTGCCGTGCCTTTGACCTCTGGCAGAGGAAACTATAAAGCCGAGGCGGGTGTCTGGTCTCAGTCAGGGCGTAGGGGGTGCAAGGAGCAGGCGGGAGGCTCCCAGGCCAGGGACGATGGCGGCGTTGCAGGAGAAGAAGACGTGCGGACAGCGCATGGAAGAGTTCCAGCACTACTGCTGGAATCCGGACACGGGGCAGATGCTGGGCCGCACCCTGTCCCGGTGGGGTACGTGAGGGGGGTGGGCCGGTTGGGTGCATGGAGGGGGCTGCTCTGAGAACGTGGCCTCCAGGTGAGCTCAGGAGGAGGGGAGCAGAGGGCCCCTGACAGTGAGACCCAGATGCTGCCCGGATGGCATGGATGGGCTTTGGCCAGGGCCTCACTGGCCTCCCAGGGAAAGTGAGGGTCCCCAGAGCATCCTGAGTGGACCTGGAGCCCCGACTGCAGAACGTCAGTGGAGGGCATCCACAGACTGGCCCCAAATTCCAGCCATAGGCCTGACAACAGCATTTTAAAAGTATGTTTCCAGTGAATCATTTTTAAAAGAATGTGAAAGGTGGCCATGGCGATTCCTTGGTCACACAGATTCACTCAATAACCTGAATACGGGGCTCTGCCGAGATGCAGCTGCCAGCCCCTCTTTCTGGGACACCTGCTGGCGTCCAGATGCGGAGGTGGGGAGTAAACCAGGCCTGCCTCAGCCTGTAGCACCTGTGCCTTGTGTGAGGTCCACCCTGCGGGGTCCTGTCCCTGTGGCTGCGCAGAGGTGCGGGCAGCCTGGCCCTCCTGGGAGGAAAGCAGATGCCTGGGCCTCCAAGGCCACACAGGCGGTGGAAGCATCTGCCTCTACATCAGGACTACCACACCCGTTCCGGGAAATGCCCTCACCCCTCACGGGAGAGTCTGGAGGAAGCACCTGCCCGCTCCCACCTCCCCCGGCGACCCCTGAGCCTCAGATGCAGCTGCACTGTCTGGCCAGGTGCTGGCCCTGGCTCCCAGGGAAGGTTGGGCCCTCCTTAGTCCCCATGGTACCTGGCTCTGGGGGTCCCAGCGCTGAGGTGGGAATGCAGAGCCCCAGGCCTGTCCCACCTGTACGTGTAGCTGAGAGGTGGCAGGAACACCCGCGACACACTGCCAAGCCCCTCACACTCACCGCAGTGCTGGTGAAGGCCGCGGCCCTTGCTGGAGGCTCCGCAGTATCAAGGGGCACCAGAGCCCACTGGAGCCACAGTGCATTTGAAATAGAACAAATACCCCGTTCTTGAAGACGAAGGGACCGGGGGCGGGGGTGGAGGCGGAAGGGCCTCCTGGGCCAGGCGGGGCAGCAGAGCAGGAGACCAGGTTGGGGAGGGAGCTGAGGGTGGGGACTGGGCCGGGGGCTGCCGGCCAGGCCCTTGGAAGCCCCATCTTCTGAGCCATTCTAGACGCTAAGACTCCCACGTGCCGCCTCCTGGCTGCAGGACCACAGAGAACCTTCCGGAATGGTCTCACTGCCCGGTTGGTAGACGTGGCCTCTGTTTAAGTATAAGAAAGTCTTAGGGCCCCGGGAAAACACAATTCAAGTGAAATGACAAAAACAAAAGGAATAGGACACGTTATGTTTACTAATGGGAGGACAGGTGCGGGTGTGAGAGAAGCAGAGTGAGCAGCATCTAGCCGGCCCCGGGAGCTGGTAGGAATGGGACTCTCACCTCCCAACCCCTCCCCTGTGCACTGCAGTGTGCCCTGAACACCGTGGTGCAAGCGGGGGCCCAGGAAGTCCAGGAAGCACAGCCCACTTGAGCCTGGGCCCAGCCAGGCCAACCTCGGGCTCCTAGCTGGGAGGCAGGGCTGAGCCACCTGGTGGAGCTGAGAATCGCCATGAAGCGGGTCGGTAGCCACTGGGGAGACACGCACCGCCCACGTCTCTACTGTGCACCACAGGCCCCAGGGTAGACCCACAGGACCCGCAGTGGGGAAACGGAGACCTCTGCCTTCACGGCGTAGGTCCCTGGGGGGCAGGCGGCCAAGTCAAATAGAAGCCACAGCAGGAGTGACCTGAGAACACTGAGGCAGAGACCTGCAGGGCCAGCACCAGGGAGGTGCCAGGCATGATCCAGCGAGAGAACAGAACCCTCTCCACCACCACTGGTCCCACGTTGCTGAAGCTGGAGACCCGAAACTGGAGACTGAAGCCAAGCTGCTGGTGGCCACAGGCCCCCGCCACACGAGAATGCTGCTACCAGGGACGCCCGGCAGGGAAAGGAGGGACTCAAAGTGGATGCCAGGTGAGCAAGACCCAACCCTGAGCCCAGCTGGTGCTGAAGGGACCTGGCTCAGAGACCTGCGCTGTCTCAGCTCACAGGAGGGGCCCCCCCAGAAAAGGACACACGGTCCGCAGGCCACAGCCTCTCATCACAGCTCAGAGCTCCGGCCTCTTGGCCCCATGCTCCCTTGCTTCTCTCTGACTTGGTCCCGCTCTTTGGTTGTGTTTTGGGTCACTGGAGAACAGCTCACTAAGCAGAATCCACGTCACATCACCGGAGAGGAGGAGGAGGCCCAGTTCACTACAGACTCTTCCCAGAAAGAGAAAAGCCGTGGCAAACACACAGCCGTCCTCTTCCTGGCGGTGTCTCCGTGCAAATGCCTGCGGCGATCCACACAGGCGAATTTATAGAGACAAGACAGCATCCAGGAGCCGCCTGTGTCCAGGAGCCGCCCATGGCCGCGGGGACGGTGGCCTCCGTTAGGCTCTGACTCTGAGGGGAAGCTCACAGGAGGGTCTCAGAAGCAGATGAGATGAAGCCACACCCTGAGTGCCCAGTGCCCGTGGATACCCCTGCTTCTGAGAAGAGCCATCTCCAGGGCCTCCCTTCCTCTTCCTGATGTCCTTGTGGAAGCAGGGCCGGCCATGCGCTTCCAGGCCACACTACAGGTCACCATGGGCAGGACCTCACCTCTCTGCCTCAGTTTCCCTTTCTGTGATGGGGAGAACCAGAACTCCCCTCTCAGAGGGCCCTTGGCTCCTGCTGGAGCTGGGATGGTGGCACAGCCTTGGACACATCTCGAACAGCAGCTAGAGTGAAGTCAGCTGGGTGCAAGGGCCTCGGGTCGCAGGATTCTGCCTACGTGGACATCGAGACAGGCAAACGCAGAGGCAGAACGTGGCCGGTGGTGCAGGGCTGGGAGGGGAGTGCAGCGACGGTGGGGACGGGGTTTCTGTTTTAGGGGAAGAGAATGTTCTGGAACTAGGTAGGGAAGATGGTCACGCTACATCATGGACGCGCTCAAGGCCATCGAATTGTGCGTGTTAAAATGGCCGACGTGGTAAATTTTGTGCCTGCCTTGTGTCGCAGTGTGGATCAGCCTGTACTACGTGGCCTTCTACGTGGTGATGACTGGGCTCTTCGCCCTGTGCCTCTACGTGCTGATGCAGACGGTTGACCCGTACACGCCCGACTACCAAGACCAGCTACGGTCACCAGGTAAGTGCCGGAGATGCTGCCCCCATGCCATGTGATGGGCTAGGCTGCTGCCTCCTGGGCTCTGGAGATGCCCAGGGGGACCCGTGCCTTCCCCAGAAATGAAGCCCAGAGAGGCCAGCCCGGCAGCCCCAGGGTGAGCCACACACCCCAGCAGGTGCCCCCGAGGGCGGCCCCCAGCCCCTGAACTAGCTTTAAGAGCAGCCCCAAGGCCTAAGTGGCCCCTTAGTTTCTTTCCATGAGGAAAATGACCCCAAATTATAAAATCTGACTTTGGCTTTAGTTTTAATTATGAAACAGAAGGGTTTTGTTATAGAGACAAGTTTTTCCATCCACTTACTTCCTACGCTCGGATATGCACATGGAATGTTTCTGCAAGGATGTACAGGAAACGGTTTCCAAGGCGCACACCCGGGAGACCAGCAGAAAAGAGCCTGCTGGTCACCTACACATCAGCAGGGTGCAAAAACAGAGGAATAGGCATCCGAGTTGTCAGAGGCCACAGGACAGACGTCCCCGTCAGTGTGCAGAGCAAGTGCAGAACCTCCTTTTCCCTTAGACCCTGCTGAAGGCTTTTATTTTAAACCATGTATAGATGTTATTCTAACAACATCCACAGAACAGTAACACCTAGCCTCAAATATAAAGCCAGCAGCATCCACAGGGGATCAGCTAAGCAAACTGCAGGCTTCACACAATGAAACCGCATTTATGGAAAGAATGAGGTGAGTTGACGCAAAATGACAGAAAAAGAGGCTCCCAATCGCATGGGAAGTGGAAGTGTGTAGCGTGCGTGGCCACTGGGAATCGAGTGGTGTGTGGATGGTGGGCTGGTCCTAAGGACCTGAAGCAAACACACGTTTCTGCATCTTCTGTGTTTCCACAGAAACAGGAGAGTGTGTAAAGGATGCACATTTGACAGTTCACGTCGGGAAAGTCGACGGTTCTGGGTTTAACTCCCCGCTGTGTGCATCCTGATATTCAGTTTTACAATTAACACGTTGTTAGACCACTTTTGTTCTTAACCAAAACCAGTGAAGACTTTTCTAATGTGTGTTCAAATACAATTTTACATAGAAACCCAGCTGCAGCCTCTGGATTAGTCATCACCTAACAGAGCAGGCACCCAGTGGAGAGAGCCAGCCACCCCCGCCGACCCCACCACAGCAGCCAGCCAGGTTTCAGGGCCTCTCACACCCCAGGCGGAGCCGGGGCAACTCCCAGGAGGGCTCCGGGCCACATTCTAACCGTGCTGTCCTGGGGGTCCTTCCTTCCTGTGCTGCAGACAAGTTTACTCCGAGGAGGCTCCAGGGTTGGGCCACAGCCTCGGGCGTATCCTCAGCCACTTCAGAACTGATGGCTTAAAAGTGGTGAGCATTTGGAGACACTAAACACAAAGGTCTCTCTCTCCAGGGGTAACCTTAAGGCCGGATATTTACGGGGAGAAAGGCCTGGAAATTGTCTACAACGTCTCTGATAACAGAACCTGGGCAGACCTCACACAGACTCTCCACACCTTCCTAGCAGGTAAAGCGTGAAACATCTCCACAGCTGCGACTTTTTTTTTTTTTTTTTTTTTTTTGAGACAGAGTCTGGCTCTGTCGCCCAGGCTGGAGTGCAGTGGCCGGATCTCAGCTCACTGCAAGCTCCGCCGCCCGAGTTTACGCCATTCTCCTGCCTCAGCCTCCCGAGTAGCTGGGACTACAGGCGCCTGCCACCTCGCCCGGCTAGTTTTTTGTATTTTTTTAGTAGAGACGGGGTTTCACCGTGTTAGCCAGGAAGGTCTCAATCTCCTGACCTCGTGATCCGCCCACCTCGGCCTCCCAAAGTGCTGGGATTACAGGCTTGAGCCACAGCGCCCGGCCAGCTGCGACTTTTTTTATAAGAAACTGGCACTCAGGGCTCAAGGCCTTCCTGGGGGGCAGCCGGGCATCAGGGCCAGGGCAGGACAGGGCTGGCAGGTGCGTCCATCCGCAGGCTACTCTCCAGCAGCCCAGGAGGACAGCATCAACTGCACCTCCGAGCAGTACTTCTTCCAGGAGGGTTTCCCCGCTCCCAACCACACCAAGTTCTCCTGCAAGTTCACGGCAGATATGCTGCAGAACTGCTCAGGCCTGGCGGATCCCAACTTCGGCTTTGAAGAAGGAAAGCCGTGTTTTATTATTAAAATGAACAGGGTGAGTACTGAGGGTCTCCTTCCGGCGCACTACAACAGTGCGGTCAGGGCCTCTCACTCATCCCCACCACAAGGAGTGCATGTGTCCCGACCAGGGCTTGCCCAAGCGGGAACAAGGACTCCGGCCTCACCACCCTGTACCTTGGTTTGGCACACACCTGTCCCGTTTGGCTCTTAGACACAAATTTAAAACCACTCGTCAGACACCAGCACATAGCTGGTCCTCTAAAACACGTGGAAACACATGAACAGGGGTCTCTGTGAGGCCAGGGCCCCCTTCAGGGCGGCCAGAGATGCCAGGGCCAGGTAAACGGGTCTCAAGTTCTGGAGTCAGGACTGGGAGGGGTTTAGCACCTTCTAAAGCAGAGGCTTCCAACATGGGACCAGGGGCCCCTCGAGGGGTGTGGGGAGGTGACCCCTGAGCCAGGCTTGAGCAGGGCAGATCCTGGCCAGGCAGAGGGCTTGGGGCCACCGCTCCATGGACCAATCAGCAGCTCTGTGCTGGGCCTCCGGGCAGCTGCACTGTTCATTTCCCACTTAACAGGCTGTACACTTGTGCCCTCCACACCTCACGGGTCCCTCTGTCAGCCAGGGTCTCAGCACTGCTGGCATGGAGGGGCTGTGACGGGGGTCCCAGCAGGGCGTGGTGGCCACTGTGCCCGTCTCATGGCAGCTGCCACCCTCGGAGCACAGCAGGGGATGGCTGGGGCTGGAGAAGCCCAGGGAAGAGGTGTGAGGAAGGGGGCTGAAGGCACGGGTGGACCAGAGAGAGTTTTCCAGAATGGCTGTGCAGAGCAGTGGGCGGACCCAGCCCTGCTGCGAGGCAGGCCGGCCCGTGCTCTGTTTCGGCACTCCACCGCAGACCTGGACACAGTTCGAGAGCTAAGATCACCCTGCCCCAGCTCTGCCACCTGCCAGCCACCTCCTGAAGCCTGGGCCAAGCGGCCTGCTAATGGGTGGGTTGGGGGAAGGCTGTGGCTCCAAGTGATGAGTTAGTGACACCTATGGGGATTCCTCCAAGGGAAGCCGCAAACCAGACCAAGGGCCCTTCTCAGTCCTGGTCAGAAAGCCCAGGCTGGGGCTGGCCAGGTCCCAGCTCCACGGGTGGGTGCCGCTGCACCTCACATGGTGGTGGGGGTGGGGAGCGGACACACTCAAGCTTTTCCCTTCTAGATTGTCAAGTTCCTCCCCAGCAACGGCTCGGCCCCCAGAGTGGACTGCACCTTCCTGGTGAGTATGGCCGCACGGTGGGCAGGGCTGCCCCAGGAAAGGAGCTTGTCAGGGTCGTGCTGGTTCACGCTGGGCATGGCCCGCCTGGTTCTCTCCAGGAATGTCGGCCTTGGCCCCGTAAGCCAGATGTAAACACCACTGAACCATCAGCACAGCGAGTTCCACCGTGGGGGTTAAAAACAGCAAGGGAAACACGGTGCTGTTTTCTCATCATTTTGCTTCCAAACGCATCTGAGTAGCATATCACCAGCACGTTTCAAAATGCTTGGTGGCCATGTGGAAAGACCAATGTACATCTACCAGTTCTGTTCTTTTTATGTGCTTCTTTACAAAAATATTCCAGCTTGCCAGCAGCTACAGTTGTTTGTGTTTAGTATACAGACTGCTAAGAGTTGGCATTGATCTCAGGCTAATTCCAGGCTTTTCTTCAAAATTGCTTTTTAAGTCAACATTTTTTAAAACTAAATTTTTTAAATTAAATGTTTTCTAAGGTTTGCTTCCACCATTACACCCAAAGGCAAAGGTTTCACAGCATGGTTCCATTACTGCGTGGAGCCTTCCCACTCGGGTGTCTGAGGGAACCTCACTTCCTTCGAAGCCTCCACTTTCCGTGTGGGCTACGGGGGTTTGCTTTTCCTTTTTCAATTTATTTGGGCCACACTGTGGCTCCTGAGATTCTAACAGATCCAAAGCACCCTTCAGCTGTTTGTTGATGACCCTGAGCTACCCACTGAGCAAGTCTCTGCTTCTGAAATGAGAGGGCCCCAATCTCACAAAAACACGTGTTCACTTGTCCCTCTCACACCAACTTGTAACCCAGTTGTGGCAAAGCAGCACATGCCACTGAACAGTGGCCATCCTCGAGTGTGGACAAGCAAGCAGACTCCCAGCTTCACCCACCTACATCATCCTTCCAACACTTCAAGTTGTTAGAAGCACACATTGAGGGGTCACTGGGCACTTTGCATGCTAACAAATCATATCCTTGCTGAGATCTCAACACTGAGTATAAAGATTGCATCTAATTTATGCTAATTATGCAATAAAGCGTTTATGCAAGCACCTACACAGTGCACATGTGCACACATGCACACAAATGCAACACACAGACATGGGCACACACCAGCTCCCACCAGACTCAGACAGTGGCCTCTCCTCCCCAGGACCAGCCCCGCGAGCTCGGCCAGCCGCTGCAGGTCGAGTACTATCCTCCCAACGGCACCTTCAGTCTGCACTACTTCCCTTATTACGGGAAAAAAGCCCAGGTAGGTTCCTTCCTTTCACGCTTCCCTCACCACAGCTATTGAGTCCTCTCACACTTGGCCAAAGGAAAGCAATAAGCACCTTCATGTATAAAAATGAAACAAAAGTGAACAGTCTGCGTGTTTCCCAAGCCCAGGTTCTTGTATCTACCTGGAAACATTCCTTTCATGCAACATGAAAATACAACTCTAACTGTTCTACCTTTTTTTTTCTTTTTTTTTTTTTTTTTGAGACAGAATCTTGCTCTGTCATCCAAGGTGGATTGCAGCGGTGCAATCTTAGCTCACTACAGCCTCAACCTCCTGGGCTCAAGTGATCCTCCCGCCTCAGCCTCTGGAGTAGCTGGGACCACAGGCACACAACACCATGCCCAGCTAATTTTTGTATTTTTTGTAGAGAAAAGGGTCTCAGTATGTTGCCCAGGGTGGTCTTGAACTCCTGGGCTGAAGCACTCAGCCTACCTCAGCCTCCCAAAGTGCTAGGATTACAGGCATGAGCCACTGCGCCCAGCCTAATTTTTCTACTTCCCAGATCCTCTAAAACAACTGCATATCCACTTCAAAGACTTTCCTCCACGTCACATGCTTTTCCTGTTTCATTTTTTTTTTTTTTTTTTTTTTTTTTTGAGACGGAGTCTCGCTGTGTCGCCCAGGCTGGAGTGCGGTGGCGCGATCTCGGCTCACTGCAAGCTCCGCCTCCCGGGTTCATGCCATTCTCCCGCCTCAGCCTCCGAGTAGCTGGGACTACAGGCGCCCGCCACCTCGCCCGGCTAGTTTTTTGTATTTTTAGTAGAGACGGGGTTTCACCATGTTAGCCAGGATGGTCTCGATCTCCTGACCTCGTGATCCACCCGCCTCGGCCTCCCAAAGTGCTGGGATTACAGGCTTGAGCCACCGCGCCCGGCCCTGTTTCATTTTTATGTTCATCATCATAAGAGTTTGTAGTTGAGGCCGGGCGCGGTGGCTCAAGCCTGTAATCCCAGCACTTTGGGAGGCCGAGGCGGGTGGATCACGAGGTCAGGAGATCGAGACCATCCTGGCTAACATGGTGAAACCCCGTCTCTACTAAAAATACAAAAAACTAGCCGGGCGTGGTGGCGGGCGCCTGTAGTCCCAGCTACTCGGAGGCTGAGGCGGGAGAATGGCGTGAACCCGGGAGGCGGAGCTTGCAGTGAGCCGAGATTGCCACTGCACTCCAGCCTGGGTGACACAGCGCGAGACTCCGTCTCAAAAAAAAAAAAAAAAAAAAAAGAGTTTGTAGTTGAATTTACTCCTGGTATTGTCTGTCCCCTCCAGACCGTTGCTCTCCATTCTTACATGAGGGGATGTTATCTCAGCAAATTCCAGGGCATGCATTCGGTCACGACCAGCCTTACACAAACGAGCTGCTCCTCTGCACCAACCTGACTGTTGACACTTCCCTTGCTTAGTTTTCTCTCCTTAACTTCAGAGATTTTTGAAACACCTGTCCTTTCCTCACTCCCACTTCAGCCTCACTACAGCAACCCTCTGGTGGCCGCGAAGCTCCTCAATGTCCCCAGGAACGCTGAGGTCGCCATTGTGTGCAAGGTCATGGCAGAGCACGTGACCTTCGACAATCCCCACGACCCGTATGAAGGGAAAGTGGAGTTCAAACTCAAGATTGAGAAGTGAAACGGTTTGCGCAGGGGTCCTGGGCACAGCCTGCGGTGTCGCTCATGGACGCCCTCATGGTTGGGCTTCCCTTGTCCCTCAGCTCCCTGCCAAATCATACCCAAAGTGGTTTAGAGCAGCAACGGTGTTGTCAGTGTGGGAACTCCAGAGAAGTGCCCACATGTGAAGGGCCTGCTCGCGAGTATCAGTTCTTCCTTCTTGAATTCTTACAGTTTTTAAATGGAATTTGCTGCTATAAGAATGTCCAGCTGACATGGGAACGCCAAGGCAGCAACTCTCTAATTTACCAGGTTGTAAAAACAATTCGTCTTCTCCTGTGTAGACATCACTTTCTTATTATAATTTATTTTTCTACACTTCAATATGAACTGCCCACATTAATATAAAAACTATTAATGCACTGATATGAAACACGGCTTACACTAATGACATTCTGAATTCTTGCTTTTAAAATCGCAATTCCTATGTTGTAAACATAAAATACATTAAAGTTATTCTTATTGTATGTAAAAAAAAAAATCATGTGTTTCCTGATATGGGAGAAAAATTAAACCAAACACTTCCTTAAAAATCTCATTCTAAAAGTCTCAACTGCAAGTCAGGGAAATTACAAAAACCATGTTGGTGTGGGTTTGTCACCTAAGGATGCTCACAGCTCCGGGAGGCAAACAGTGGGGAGTGAGGGTGTTGGCAACCTGATGGAGTTTAAAACAATTAGTTACAAACACACTTCTCGTTCACCAGGAACAAGTCTCTCTTGCAGTTAGCAACTCTAACCCTTTCAGAAAACTGAAATGAGAACATTCTCCCAAACAAGCAAACCTGCTCTTGCTGAAGGCGACGGGTTGCTCACCCAGAAGGCAGTGTGCGCCCTGGGTCCCAGTTCCACCACTGAAGGCCACAGGCTGCTCACCCAGACAGCGGCGTGAGGCCTGGGTCCCAGTTCCACCACTGAAGGCCACGGGCTTCTCACCCAGACGGCGGTGTGAGGCCTGGGACCCAGTTCCACCACTGAAGACACGGGCTTCTCACCCAGACAGCGGTGTGAGGCCTGGGACAGTTCCACCACTGAGAAGGCCAGGGCTTCTCACCCAGGCAGCGGTGTGAGCTGGGACCCAGTTCACCACTGAAGGCCATGGTTGCTCACCCAGTGGTGTTGTGCTGACCCTGGAGCTGAGTTCCCACCACTGAAGGCCACGGGCTTCTCACCCAGGCGGTGTGCGTACAGGCCCCAGTTCACCACTGAAGGCCACGGGCTTCTCACCCAGACGGCGGTGTGCGGCCTGGGCCCCAGTTCCACCACTGAAGGCCACGGGCTTCTCACCCAGACGGCGGTGTGCGCCGTGGGTCCAAGTTCCACCACTGAAGGCCACGGGCTGCTCACCCAGACGGCGATGTGTGGCCTGGGTCCCAGTTCCACACGCTCAGTAGCGTGGCTGTTAGTGCCCAAAGGGCCCCAAGCACAGCGACTGACACGTGGAAATCCATCGACCCCCAGTAGATACAAAATCCACGAAAAACGGTGTCTGAAGAAAGATTACAAACCTTGCAGATACGTTGTAAGGTTAACGAAATCAATTTACGGACGGAAGGCGCTGTACCCAGCATCTCCACTGCTTACTCCATCGGTAAAAACTGCTGGCAAAGGTCTCGGCACAGACGTGAGTTTACCTCATGGGACGCGTGGCCACACTCACAGTCTGTGCTTCTTGGAGGGAGGGGCTTGTGTGCAGCTGACGCCGCTGGCTGCCACTCAAGCTGGAGACAAGGTGGAAGCACAGCTGCGGCTGGACGTCTGAGGCAGAGGGCGGGACGTCTGAGGCGGAGGGCGGGACGACTGAGGCGCAGGGCGGGACGTCTGAGGCGGAGGGCGGGACGACTGAGGCGCAGGGCGGGACGTCTGAGGCGGAGGGCGGGACGACTGAGGCGCAGGGCGGGACGTCTGAGGCCCAGGGTGGCGTTTGCCGGTGGCGCAACACCAGTGCGGAAGACGAGGTACCTGCAGGAGGCGTGGGAGCTTGTGGAATCAGGTCCTGAGCCCAGGACGCTCCATTATGCTGGACAGTGAAGATTCACAGAGAGGGAAGGAAATTAGGGGCTACGCGCCAAAGACTTAATCTGAGTTTTAATTTTGCCTTTGAGAAGTCAGTGGAGCGCTCTTTCAGGAACCCGGAAGGCAGAAGACAAGTCCTTGACTGACCCGAGGCAGTGCGGGAAAGGGCGGCCGTGCCAGCAAGGTTGTCTGCGAGCCCAGGGTCCTCGAAGACAGCCGCCCCGCTCACTGGGGACACGGGAGGAAGCTGAACCGGGAGGCGGTCATGCTCCCAACCAGGAGTAAAACGGCGCTGCCAGGCACAGAAACGAAGTGGGCGGTGACACCAGAATATTCCAATGAACGCAGCCCTCGACGGTCTTAAGCCTCACATTCAGATCTCAGGTTCATTTTTTTGCACATGGAAAATCAGTTTTCCCAATACCAACACTCAGGCTAATATGTGGGACACCTGGGTCACCTCAGTAAGGTCATGCCATGCTGAAGGTCAGAGGTGACACCACCTCAAAGTGACGGTGAGGCCATGAGAGTTCATCCCACCCGACTGTCAAAGTCCACCCAGCTGGAACCCAACACGCCTGCCACGTGTCCCAGGGCCACCCAGAGCCCCCATCTCCAGGCCCTCACAGAACCCTAGCCTCCACCTCCCTCCCCAGACTCTTCATGGACACCAAAGCCCCCTTCTTTCTTTAGAGGCAGGGTCTCTCTATGCTGCCCAGGCTGGCCTTGAACTCCTGGGCTCCAGCAATCCCACCCACAGGGCACCCCTGTGCCCGATCAGAGCTCCTTCCTGATGAAGCCGGGGGCTGCTCCCGCCCCACCCTTCAGAATCACCAGTCCTAGTTTCAGCCCCAAGGCTTGGAGGGAACCACAGGCACAGGAAGCTCGCCACGGGAAGCCACGGTGCACCCGCAGGTGCTGGCTGCACATGCACCCAGACGGAGCGCTCTGAGGCACGACTGCCCGCTGTTTTATTAAGTTCCACAACCCTTGAGATGCTTATGGTAATTCAAGATTAGGAAAAAATGACTCTTCTAAAACTAGTCTTTTATTGGAATTTTCAGTGATTTAGCCAACTCAAAACACTTAGCTCTCCTTCATACCTTGTATGTCTTTCCAATTTTTTTTTGTGGCAAAATACACATAACATAAAATTTACCATCTTAACCACTTTTAATGCACAGTTTGGTGGTGTTGGGCACATTCACAGGGTCCTGCAGCCATCACTGCCATCCACCTCCAGGCCTCTCCATCCTTCCAAAGAGAAGGTCGGTCCCATTCAACACTTATTCCCCACCCCCTCCCTCAGCTCCTGGCAACCGTTCAACTTCCTGTCTCCATGATTCAAAGACTCTAAGTACCTCATATAAGTATTTTATGACTGGCATATTTCACATAGTATAACGTCCTCAAGGGGCATCCATGTTGTAGCATGACAGGATTTCCTTCCAAAGATTTAAGATTTCGCTGTCCGTACAAACCACACTTTGCTTGTCCACTCATCCATGGATGGACACTTCGGGTGCCTCTGCTGTTCAGCTATCCTAAATAGTGGTACGTGTAGACGTGGGTGTACAAATGTCTCTGGGTATATACCCTAAGCGGAATTGCCGGGCATAGGGTAATTCTGTTTTTAATTCTGTGAAGAACAGACGTTTGGTTTTCCATAGTGGCTGTGGCTCTTTACACCCCCACCAACAGTGTAACAGGGCTCTCTGCCTTCTCTACATCCTCGCCAGTGTTTATTTTCTATTTTATAGGTTAATCTATGTTGCCTTCATGATAGTGACATTGAGCCCCTTTCATGTTCTTACAAGCCATTCATAGACTTTTCTTTGGAGAAATGCCTATTCAAGCCCTTGCCTGTTTTTAAATCAGTTTGGTTGGTTGTTGAGTTTTAAGAGTTCTCTATATATCCTGGATATTAATTACCTACCAGATACAGGGGCTGTGCACATTTTCTCCCATTCTGTGCATTGTCTTTCTATGTTGACACTGTCTTCTGATGCAAGAAGGGTTTCTATTTTCATAAAGTCCACATTGTCTATTTTTTCCTGTGCCTTTGGTGTCATATCCAAAAAAATCACTGCCAAATCCAATGCCATGAAGCTTCTGCTCTGTTTTCTTCTTTTGTTTTTTGAGGCAGAGTCTTGCTCTGTCACCCAGGCTGGAGTGCAGTGGCACGATCTCAACTCACTGCAACCTCTGCCTCCCGGATTCAAGCGATTCTCCTGCCTCAGCCTCCCGAGTAGCTGGGATTACAGGTGCGCGCCATCTCACTGGGCTAGTTTTTTGTATTTGTAGTAGAGACGGAGTTTCACCTAGCTTTTACAGTACTGGCTTGACAATACTCACCTCTTACAATACTAGCTTTTATAGGTGCCCACATATTTACCTTTACTGAGATCTTGATTTCTTCCTTTGGCTTCAAGCACGTTGGCCAGGCTGGTCTCAAACTCCTGACCTCAAGTGATCCACCTGCCTCGGCCCCCAAAGTGCTGGGATTACAGGAGTGAGCCACTGCACTCGGCCACTCTTGTTTTCTTCAGAGAGTTTGACGGTCTTAAGCCTCACATTCAGATCTCAGGTTCATTTTTTTTGCACATGGAAAATCAGTTTTCCCAATACCATTTGTGAAAAGACCACCCTTTCCCCATTGCATGGTCTTGGCTCCCTTGTCAAAAAAATCACTTGACCAAGTATGTGAGGGTGTTTGGCAGGGCTCTCTATTCTATTCCTTTAGTCTGTAGGTCTTTCTTTATGTCAATACTGCTCTGTTTTGATTATTATAGATTTGTAGTTTTGAAACCAGAAGTATGAGTCCTCCAGCTTTGCTCTTCAAGATTGTTGGGGCTATCTGAGGTCACTTGAGAAATTCTGTATGAATTTTAGGATGAGATTTATTTCTGAAAAACAAATCATTGGGACTTTGACAGTGATTGCATGTAATCTACAGATTAAGTTGGGTAGTGTTGACATCTTAACAATACTGTGTTCCAATACATAGCCATGGGGTGCGTTTCCATTTGTTAATTCTTCTTAGCAATGTCCTGTCATTTTCATTCTGTAGGTCTTTCATCTCCTCCAAGTTAATTCCTAAGTATTTCATTATTTTGATGCTATTGTAAATGGGATTTTTTCTTAATTCCCTTTTCAGATTTTCATTGTTAGTGTACAGAAACACAAATGACTTTCATATTTACTTTACAACCTATAGCCTTGCTTATTAGTTCTGTTTTTTAGTGGATTCTTTCAGATTTCCTGCATATAAGATCACATCAACAAATGGAGATAGTTTTACTTCTTCCTTTCAAATACAAATGCCTTGTATTTATTTTTCTCACATAACTGCTTCGCTAGAACTTCCAGTACTATGTTGAATAGAAAAGGCCAGGGTGGGCATCTCTGCCTTGTCCTTATCTCACAGGAAAAGCTTTTAGTCTTTCACCTTGATGTTTGTTCTCTTTGAGTTTTTCATATATGGCATTAACTATATTGAAGTAGTTTCCTTCTATTCCTAGTTTGTTCCTTTTGCCATAACAGGATGTTGAATTTTTTATTTATTTTTTATTTTTTATTTTTGAGACGGAGTCTCGCTCTGTCGCCCAGGCTGGAGTGCAGTGGCCGGATCTCAGCTCACTGCAAGCTCCGCCTCCCGGGTTCACGCCATTCTCCTGCCTCAGCCTCCCGAGTAGCTGGGACTACAGGCGCCCGCCACCTCGCCCGGCTAGTTTTTTGTATTTTTTAGTAGTGACGGGGTTTCACTGTGTTAGCCAGGATGGTCTCGATCTCCTGACCTTGTGATCCACCCGTCTCGGCCTCCCAAAGTGCTGGGATTACAGGCTTGAGCCACCGCGCCCGGCCAGGATGTTGAATTTTATAAAATACTTTTTGTACATCACTTGTGATGATTACAGCTGAACACAGTGGCTCACACCTGTAATCCAAGCATTTTGGGGGCCAAGGTGGGACGATCACTTGAGCCAGGAGTTCAAAACCAGCCTGGGTAACACAGAGACCCTATCTGTGCAAAAAGATAACAAATCAAAAAATTAGCCTGGCATGGTGACACACACCTGTAGTTCCAGCTACTTGGGAGCATAAGGTAGGAGCTTGAGCCCAGGAGTTTCAGGCTGCAATGAGCTATGATCAGGCCACTGTACTCCACCCTGGATGACAGAGCAAGACTCCATCCCTAATTTAAAAAAAAAAAGCTTTTAAAACAACATTGAGATGATCATGATTTTTGCTTTCATTCTGTTTATGTGTGTATTACAATGATCAATTTTCTTATGTCAAAATATCTTTGCATTCTAAAAATAAATCCCACTAGGTCATGCTGTGTAATCTTCTAAAGACGCTGCTAGTATTTACGTTGTATAATCTTTTAAATACGTTGCCAGTATTTTGTTGAGGATTTCTGCATCACTGCTCCTCAGGCATGTTGGTGTTTTGTGCTTGTGGTGTCTTTGGCTTTGATATTGGGGTAGTAATGGTGGCTTCACAGAATGAATGAGAATGTGTTCCCACCTCGTCAATTTTTTGGAAAAGCTTGAGGACTGGTAGTTATTCTTCAAATATTTGGCAGAATTCACCAAAGACACTAGGTCCAGAGTGAGATTTTAAAGTACTGATTCAATCTCCTTACTAGTCAAAGGTCTATTCAGATTTTTACTTATTTTTATTAAATCTGGGTAGGTTTTGTTTCTAGGAATTTGTCCATTCCATCTAGGTTTTTTATTATGTTGACATATAATTGTTCCTATTATTCTCTCATAATCCTTTTTATTTCTGTAGAGCCAGTAGAAATGTTCCCATTTTCGGCCGGGCGCGGTGGCTCAAGCCTGTAATCCCAGCACTTTGGGAGGCCGAGACGGGCGGATCACGAGGTCAGGAGATCGAGACCATCCTGGCTAACACAGTGAAACCTCGTCTCTACTAAAAATACAAAAACTTAGCCGGGCGAGGTGGCGGGCGCCTGTAGTCCCAGCTACTCGGGAGGCTGAGGCAGGAGAATGGCGTAAACCCGGGAGGCGGAGCTTGCAGTGAGCTGAGATCCGGCCACTGCACTCCAGCCTGGGCGACAGAGCGAGACTCCGTCTCAAAAAAAAAAAAAAAAAAAAAAAAAAAAAGAAATGTTCCCATTTTCATTTCTGATTTTAGTAATGTCAATCTTTCTTAGTATACCTAACTAAAGATTTGTCGGTTTTATTGATGTAAACACACTTTTCGGTTTCTTGATTTTCTCCATTGTTTTTCTGTTCTCTAATTTTAGCTTTGCTCTAATTTTTGTTAAATTGTCTTCCCTCTACTTGCTATGGGTTTAGATTTTTTTCTAATGCCTGAACTTATAAAGTTAGGCCATTGATTTTGAGATCTTTCTTGTTTTTTAATGTAAGCGTTTATAGCTATAAATCTCCGTTATCACTGCTTTTGCCACATTTAAGTTTTGGCATTTTCATTGTCCTCTAAGTATTTTGTAAAATCTCCCCTGGTTCTTCTTTCATTGTTTAGGAGTGCGTTGGTTAATTTACATAACTTTGTTATTTTTCCAGTTTTACTTGTTACTGATTTCTGACTTCATCTCCTGTGGTCTGAAAAGATACTTGGCATGTTATCTATCTTATTAAATCTACTGAGACTGAATTTGTACCTAGAAAAATGTCCCATGGAAACCTGGGAAGAGTGTGTATGCTGTAGTTGGGTGGGTGTTCTGTATATTCATGTCTGAGATCTAGTTGGCTTACTGTATACTCTATTTCCTGGTTCTTCTGTCTGATTGAGAGTGCTATATTGAAATCTCCAACTATAATTAAAGAGCTATTTCTCACTTCAATTCTGTTAGTTTTTGCTTCATGAATCTTGATGGTCTGTCATTAGGTGTGTAAATGTTTTTAATTGTTTTATGTTCTCACTGTACTGAAGCTTTTTTTTTTTTTTTGAGATAGAGTCTCACTCTGTCGCCCAGGCTGGAGTGCAGTGGCCAGATCTCAGCTCACTGCAAGCTCCGCCTCCCGGGTTCATGCCATTCTCCTGCCTCAGCCTCCCGTGTAGCTGAGACTACAGGCGCCCGCCACCTCGCCCGGCTAGCTTTTTGTATTTTTTAGTAGAGACGGGGTTTCACCCTGTTAGCCAGGATGGTCTCGATCTCCTGACCTCGTGATCCGCCCGTCTCAGCCTCCCAAAGTGCTGGGATTACAGGCTTGAGCCATCGCGCCCGGCCTGTACTGAAGCTTTTATTAATATATAATGTCCTTTGTCTTTTGTAATTTTTAAAATTTAGTCTACTTTGGTATTACTGCTCTCTTCTGGAGACTATTTACACAGAATATCTTTTTCTGTGCTTTCACTTTCACCTATTCATCTCTGGATCTAAAGTGAGTACTCTGAAGACAGCATGTAGGTTGATCACGTTTTTATCCACTCTATCAGTCTTTTGATAGGATAATTTAATCCATTTACATTTAAAGTAATTACTGATAAGGACTTGTTATTTTGCTATATGGCATATATTTTTCCATATGCCCTATAGCTTTTTAGCTCTTCTTGCCTCTCATTTCTTGTATCACTGTCTTCTTTTATGTTAAGTTGGCTTCTTGTAGCTAAAGTTTCCATTCATTTCTCATTTCCTTTTCTGTAAATTCTATAGTGATTTTCTTTGTGGTGGTTACATTTAACATCCTAAAGTTGTAACACTTTAATATGAATTTGTACCAGCTTACCTTCAATAGCATAAACAGTTCTCCTTTAAAGCTCTGTTCCCACCCCTTTAGGTTGCTGATACCACAAAATTACCTCTTAGTACATTGTGTGTTCAAAAACAAATACTTCTTTTAAATACATTAGTCTCTTAATCCTGTAAAAAAGAAAAAAATGGAGTTACAACTTATTCTTACAATACTAGCTTTTACAATGGCCCATATATTTACCTTTATTGAGATCTTGAATTCTTCGTTTGGCTTCAAGCTGTTGTCTACCGTTCTTTCATTCCACCCTGCAGGACTCCCTTAAGCATTTCTTGCAGGGCAAGTCTAGCGGCAGCACACTTCCTCAGCTTTTGTTTATCTGGGAATGTCTTAATTTTGCCCTCGCCTTGTCTTAACTGAAGGACAGTTTTGTCAGCTGTAGGATTCCTGGTACCCAATTTATTGTTTTTCTTTTAGCAGTTTGAATATACTGGCCCACTGCTTTGTGGCCTCCAGTTTCTGATGAAAACTCTGTGGATAATTTTAATGGGGGCCACTTGTATGTGATGAGTTGCTCCTACTCTGCTGCTTTAAAGATCTTCTCTGTCTTCTGAAAGCTTAATTATAATGTGTCTTGGTGTGGATCTCTGAGTTCATCTTACTTGGAGTTCACGGTGCATCTTGGATGTTTATATTCATATCTTTTATTAAACTTGTTGCATTTTCAGTCATTATTATCTTCAAATATTCTCTCTGCCCCTTTCTTTCTCTTCTCCTTCACAGACCTCACAACATGTGCACTGGTCAGCCTGATGGGTGTCCCGCGGGCCCCACAGACTCTGTTCACTTCAATCTTTTCTCTTTTTGCTCCTCAGACTTAGTTATTTCTATTGTTCTGTCTTCAAATTTGCTACTTCTGCCTTTGAATCACTCTGATGAATTTTTCATTTGTTACTGTACTTTTCAGCTACAGAATTTCTTTTTGGTTTTTCAGGTTGTCTGTCTCATTATGATCCTTGCATTTGGTTCTATTATCATTCTCTTGACTTTCTGCACATATTCTTTGGCTTCCGTGAGCATCTTTGACACAGTTGTTTAAAAGTATTTGTCTAGTTTACCTGCCAGCAGATCCTTTCCAAGGACAGTTTTTTTCCCTTTAAATGGGCCATACTTTGCTATTTGTTGGTATGCCTTGTCACTGTTTGTTGAAAACTGGACATCTGAATCTATTACTGTGGTAAAACTCTGAAAAGAGGTCTCCTGTTCCCCGGGATTTGCCATTTTTGTTATTGCTGTGTTTATTGTTTCTTTGACAGCTCTAGGCTATACCTGTGCCGTGGTTCAGCCTGAGGTGTAAACATAAGGTCTTCTCGGGTCTTTTCTGAGCCTCTCCCTGGGCAGCCCCGTATATACAGTTGATTTTGTACACCCTAGTCTTCAATGTCTGGCTTCCAAAAGGGGTAAGAGAAAAATGAAGGAACAGGGGTTGGGGTAGAAAGCTGAAATGGACCAAAATTAACTGCAATGTGCTGACCAAGCCTCCCTTGAAAGTTTTCAGCCTTCAGTAGATTCCATAGTTACATAACAGCTGCATCAGGCAGATCCTGCCCGCAAGGTAGACGTCTACCTGGGGAGCCAGATTCCTGGTGCTTCCTATTCCGCCATCTTCCCAGAATCCTCTCAATTTTATTCTTGTTCTCAAAGTCAAACTTTTAAATTTTGTCTCAATTTTCATTGTGAAAAAGGGCCAAGGAACTTGGCTTATCTTTCTCTGCACCACAGGCACCAAAAAGGAAGGTGCCTCTTTGCCCTGTGTCCACCAAGACCTTCACCCTTGGCCACCTTCCACCTTCAGGGTAAGCTCCCAGAGGATGTGCCTCAGACAACATTTGGTGGGGAAGGGGTTCACACCCACAGGGACCACCCAGGCCTAAGGCGTCTGGGCCTAACAACCTACTTTCTCACTCAAGTATAAAGTAAAACCAACAAGACAGACAAATTTCTAGATAATAATCCTGAATTAGAGAAACACAGCTTGTTTAAAATGCCCATGCGCGTTTTATTAATAAAAACTAACAGTGCCAAGTTAAACAAGTCAAACAATTAAAGTCTCTTTATATTCCATAAAATATTACAGAAAAGTTTATTTGTGTTTCAATAAAAAGACTATCGTTTTAGAACAGGCAGCTAATAGCAACTGTGCAGTTAATGGGTTTTGTGAATAAATTTTAAAAGAGACTACTGCCTGTCCTTAAATTCCTTTTTCTTTTTATAAAAAAAGAACTATTAAAAATGATTGACAAATTTTGAGTTAAAAAATTGTTAAAACATTCTCTATATTTAATTTCAATTTTATAATAGATTACAGGAAGATGCTTATGAAACAAATACATTTGTTTCAGTAGATGTCTTTAAATGATAGACTTATAAGTATGTAAACAACTATATAATAAAAGGTTTCCAAACACTGCCTGTAAGAAATCAGGCAAATTTTACCATAAGCAATAAACCATTCCAAGCCTTCCAGACAGTCTCCATAGCCGCACCAGCGTGGCAATAAGCTTTAACCAAACAAAAACAAACAAACAAAAGCACTTCGCAATTCGTTGCTGCAAAATAGGGAGAGAAAAGAGTGTATAAACTTGATGGAATCACAACAGTCAATATAATTTAAGGGACAATAAAGTCAATAAGGTTGATGGTGTTTATTGTTTAAAAAGTCGAATTCTGCTGTTTGCTTAGGGCTGTTTAGAAAGTCGAATTCTGCTGTTTGCTTGGACACCGTACCACTGAACAAACTCCACAGTCTCGCTATCCGCCAGCAGGGGCGCTGTCCAAACTCACGGCAAGTAAGTGGCATCAGGGGGCGCCATCCAAACTCACGGCAAATAAGTGGCATCGGGGGCGCCGTCCAAACTCACGGCAAATAAGCGGCATCAGGTGCTCACCGTCCACAACAGGAGGGTGTTTTATTTTCATGGATGTGGATGAAATACAATTTCTTCAGCAAACTCAGCAAAAACTTTTCAGGGGCAAAAATGAACTCTGCACTTAAAGAAAAATAGCAAATGAAAACACAAAATCCTAAAAAGTAAATAAACGCTCTGCATCAGCACACTGGTATCAAAACACACATCCACAGCACATCCTAATCCTACGGGAAACAATCCTTGCTTATTAGAGGTGCATATCTAAATTCAATAGCTTACCAATATCTTCTTGGGAGTAGGCCAAAAGGAACAGAAAACCCACATTAAAAAAAAAGTTTCTTTTCCTAAACGTTTTCCTGAAGCTGAATTTGAAGTGGGGAGGACATCAGTCGTCCTCGTCATTCTCATTGAAGTCATCGTCCTCCTCATCGTCCTCCCCGACGTAGGACACCGGGGTCTCCACCCTGGAGCCGCTGTACTGAGACCCATTGGAGCTTGTGGCCAGCATCCCATCTGCGCCGTTGGTCAGGTCACTGCAAGGCAGGAGGCGGATGAGGGGTGGTCAGTGCAGGGCAGCCCACTCAGCCTCCCCTCGCCTGAGGGCCTGTGGCCAAAGGACAGGCAGTGCCCCACAGGTGTGGGTTTTGTCATTCACACAAACAGAACTGGGAGGTTGTGAGTGTCTGCAGTAGAGCACGCCAGCGCTCTGGCACTCACTCCATCCCTGTCTGGTTCTCTTCTAGCCCTGTCTCCTGGCATCCATAACAACAGAAACAGGAGGCCGAGCAGTCACACGCTGCCTCTCCCTCACTCATCATTCCATCAGGAGCAGTGCCCCAGAGGGAACAAACTGTAAAACCATTAGACCTCTCCCTCCAGGACTTTCACTCATAACCAGCAACAGGAAAAAAGAGCGCCTGGGGCAGGACCGGATGAAGTCCAGAGCATGGGTCGAATCTGGCAGCATGGACTGAGAACCCAGAGGGTTGGCAGCACCACAAAAACCTACCACCAACCAGAGCTCACAACATTCCTAACATTTAAAAATGTTTTTCAATTAACATAAACCCATATGTACATATTTTAATACATTTTAATGGTATTTATTAACACTACAATAAAAATCAGTCAATGTGCCTTTTGATGAAGTAATTCCGTATCTTGGAAACAAGTCAGAATGGTGAGAAATTCAGCCATAAAGCTGCTCACTGTAGTTTTTTTTATAACTGGGAACTACCTAGATGTCCTTTCATGAGGTACTTTTATAATATGTCCTATCATGCCACTATGAAAACTGGTATTTGGTAATAGCTTCGTTTCTATTGTTATGAAAAACTGACGAGTCTGAAGAATCACATCCATAAAAAGATTATATGATGATAAAAGTCCTAAAAATACCCGTATCCCACCTCATGGAAGAACCAGCGTTAAACATGTTAAACATGTTTACAGACGGACCCCTACACGTTCACACATAGCTACAAGAATCGGCCTGTCAAAAGCTTGTCACCAAAGTCCTTTCTTCCATCACCACCTCACTGATCCTTGCCACAGATCAGTAACTTATCAATCACCAGTCTCACCTTACAGGTGAGGAGGCTAAGGCTGGCACCTCCAGAGCTGGCCGGGAAGCTACACGTGCCTGACACACCTGTTACATCTCATGGCTACAGCACATCCCAACGCAGGCTCAAGCGCACTGCAACTCACTATGTCAAGCCCTGTTATCCAGACCCATAGGTTACTAAGTTCTTATATTTCTAATTAAAGATTTTATTAAGATTATAATATAAAGTAATACTATATATTGTATCACAATGCAATATAATAGTTAATAAAATCATTGTTTTGTTAATATTTACCATAAAAGGTATATTTATCTTTGAAGCACTAAGATCAATACCTAGGGACATCATTCTACTCTATGGGATTGCAGGTTAAAGATTAAATACAAATTTATTTAAATAAAGGCCCTTTAATAGCATAGAAACTATATATATATTAATACAATAAAATGTAAGCTAAAAAATGCACGGAACAAAATATGTGTGCTGTGACTGCAGACGCGTTCTGAAAAATACGTGCACCATGTTCGTAGACGCGTTCTGAAAAATACGTGCGCTGTGACCGCAGACGTGTTCTGAAAAATACATGCACCGTGATCACAGACGCGTTCTGAAAAATATGTGCCACATTCTGAAAAATACATGCACCTTGATCGCAGACACATTCTCAAAAATAGGTGCACCATGATCACAGATGCGTTCTGAAAAATACGTGCGCTATGATCGACGTGTTCTGAAAAACATGTGCAGTGATTGCAGACAGGTTCTGAAAAATACGTGCGCTGTGACTGCAGATGCATTCTGAAAAATGTGTGCTGTGACCACAGACATGTTCTGAAAAAATACGTGCACTGTGACTGCAGATGTGTTCTGAAAAATGGGAGAAAAAAACCTAGAAATACTTGCTGTTACTTGGGCTGCCCGGGACAGGAGGGTTTGGGTGGTTTTCGTTCCTACTTTATTTATTAGGTGATACTTTGAAAAAATCCACCACCATGTATTACTTTTAGTTTTTAGTGAGCAAAAACCAACTGAGAAAAGCAGGGAAAGCCACACAGGGAAAGCCAGCAGGGCCCCACTGCCTGGACAGACAAGCCACATGGGAGCAGCCTCGGACCTGATGGCCACACGAGACGGCTGCCCTGCCTTGGCCCCTGGACCCTGGGGGAGGCCTAGACGATGCCTCTCCCACACCCTCAACCACTGTCACCTGGCAGAGAACCTTGTGCCGTTAGACGTGGAACCTGCCGTCGTGATGAACACGCCTCCAACAGTTCCCTGAGCCATTTCTGAAAAGGGAAAGAAAATAAGCGAATGGTCATGAACAGAAACAACACAAGACGCACAGGCCACCAACAAAATGACACGCAGCGCCACAGGACAGACGGCTGGAGAAGCTTCCAGATATCCTTCACTTGTCCAGTATTTTCTGCACTGTGCCACGGAGCAGGACATCCCGCTGTGCAGTCACATAAGCCTGTCTTCTCTAAAAAGGCACAGACAGCCTTGCAATAAATACCTGCACACACTGACTTACAAACGGCACACGTGTGCTTCTGCATCAGTATCACACCCATCGTGAAACAGAACAGAATGAAGTGTCGAGCTGAAACCCTCTTCCCACAGCCCATCCTGGCGGCTCCACGAAGCACAGGACAGAGGCCGGGGTCAGGGGTCAGGGCTCAGCCCACGTGGGCGGCCGGAGCCCACTGTCACCTGACAACATGGACCAGCCAGATTTTCACAAGATCTGGAGTGGTTTAGGAGCTCAGGGAGGAATCTCTGACCCTCTCGGGGAATAAATCCACACCCCAAGTTTAGGCTGACAAGAGAAGGATCAGCAGATATGGCACTTTCACAATTTCTCACCTTAAAGCCATTCTGCTGTCAGTGGCTGGGACCCTACGGCCCCACGGAAAGAATTCACCAGAACAGAAAAAAAGTTCCTTCAACAAAAGCTCCTGTGCTCCCGGCCCTCCGGAGCAGGACGCCAATGACTCTGAAACGCTTTTTCTTGGTTACTTTGCCCTAGTGACCAATCAGCTACCATCAGTGGGTGGGATCAGCAATCCAACTGCACTTCTCAAAGAATGTCAACTTCTACTTCTGGGCCTACGTGGAGGGTAAAATCCTGACTCAGCATCTCCTCATACAAACCACACGGGAAATCCACACGAGCCACCTGCAGACTCAAGGCCCCCACATCCAGTGGGTGATGGCACTGGCTGGACCCCGCCCCAGCCACACCCCCGCCCCCATGCCCCTCATAGCCCCTTTGTCTTTGCTCCTGGCCCTACACACGTGGGCCCAATCTCAGCAAGACACATCCCAAGCTGGGAGGGGAGGGCGCCATCCGAGGCTGGGGGCCATTCCTCACACAGCCACGCCGGGTTGTCTGGGCATCGCTGACCTGTCACGTACGGCTCTAGAGCCTTGGGGACCAGACTTCTGGCCATTTTAAGGTCTTCGGCAGAGCAGCTCCCCGACTCCAGTCCACAAGCCATGCCCATCCGCTTCAGCACTTCTATGTCATCGTGGATTTCAAATGTGTTGTCAAAATTAAACAGATACTCAAATCTGAAGGGGAAAGGCACAGTCAGAAACACAGGGTCTCCCAGTGGAGCCGGTAACCGGTGGGGCCAGGACAGCTGACCCACGGACCGCCACACACAGCCTCCACATTCCCAGTCATCAGCATCTCCTCACAGAATTTACAAACTCCGCAGTAAATGAGGTGAGAGGCAAATCGAGGTCCATTCTCCCAGGACATGCCCTGAGGCACACGCTCCCGGGACACAGCCTCCCGCCACCCTACAATGGACAGCAAACCCCGGCTATTTGTGCAACATTTAAAACTTGTCCTCTTGACAATCCCAACGGGGTCAGCTCCCTCAAAAAGAGATAAGCAACCAGAGAATGGCTCCCCGCCCACAACCTACTTGTCATTGGAGATGCTGCAGTCGATGACCGTCTTCTTGCTGGTGTTGACGATGATGAAGGGCAGGTGGATGACTGAGTTGGGTGGCGGCGGCCGGCTGGCCTGCTGCTCCGCATGCCGGTTTCTCTGCACCAGGTTCTTGAAGGCAATTTGCTAAAAAAAGGAGGAGCCAGGTGGCCCGTGGCAGCACGAGAACACAGTCCCTGTGCTCAAGGGGTCCTCACAGCCCTCCCTGCGCCCAGGCAACAGTGAGAAGTTGGCCTGGACATCTGAAAAGGCCAGCACCAGCCGCTGGGTGCTGACCTCTGCAGCCCAGGGACAAAAGCGCTCAGGAAACGAGATCCTGAGGGAAGAACTAAGGGAAAGCGGGCACGTAGCCATCCGGGCCCGTGATAAAAGTGTCCTCCATGGGAAGGGCGCTCACACCTCACAGCCATCTGTGCCCGTGATGAAAACGTCCACCACGGCAAGGGTGCTCAAAAAAACACCAATTTTGGAAGTCGATTTCTTGCTGTCCTTCACCCCTCTGAGGCCACCCACCCCCGTGGCACCTACAGGGTGACAGCCTTGGAGGGGGTGCCATGCCATGGACTTCGCCCACCCTGGAAACTGGAACGCGGAAGGGCCCGTGTGCTGCAGGGGTGCTCCTCTGGGGGAATGGGCCCTGCAAGGCTGAACCCAGGGCCAGGGCCTCAGGCCCCAAACCAAGTGTTCCACTTGGAGAGAACTTCTCTGCTATTAATGTAGAGCCAGGAGATTCCCTTCCTCTCCTGGCCACCCTGGGTCTATCCCCGTTGGGCAGGTACTAAGGCACTGGCAACCAGGACTGTCCCTCCTGACAGACTCTGTGGCCCTGAGCAGCTCTCGCCCACGAGTCTCCATCACCATGGCTGCCACACCATCCCCTCTGGGAGGGCTCGAGCACACCTCGGTCAGAGCAGCAGTCAGCTCTGCACTGAGCACCTTGCACACGACCCCCTCCACACCAGACACGGGGCCCCCAGGGGTGCCGCCCACCCTCAGCACTCAATGAGGGGTGGGGAAGGCCAGCTCCAGGGCCCTGATCAGCACTGTCAAGACCCAGGTGCATTGCACCCACCACAGTTTTACATGCCTCGCCTGGCACCTGGGCCTTGGGTTAAGCACCTCTGAGGGGATTTTTCAAATGCTGCTTTTGCATGAAGTCATCCCTCCATCTGTCTTTTGGCTGTTTAGACACTGTGACGAGGGATACACACATACACATGCACACACACAGGCACATGGATGCAGGCACACACACGCAGGCACGCACACACATGCGTGCACACACACACAGGCACACACACGCAGGCATGCACACACATGCACACACACAGGCACATGGACGCAGGTGCACACACACATGCGCGCACACACACGCATGCATGCATGCATACGCACACACATACACAACCTCGCTCTGGGAACACGGCCCACATTCAACACCTATGAGATGAACTCACACTCAGAATCTTAAAGCAGTCATTTAATTTGCCACACAGGAGCATAACCCAAGGCAGTATGTTGCTGTTATAAAACTAAATTAGTAAAATAAAAATTACCCTGCCTCCAAAGATATGTATTCTCTTACCTGTAGAATAAGTTCTTGAAGTTGAGACTGTTTCTGTTTTATTCTTTCAAGTCTCCTCTGTCTTTCCACCTTCAAAAACAAACCCCCCATGTAGAGAATCATCACGATTGTTCCATACAGTGCATTTTACAACCCGCATCCTCAGTGTTACCTATGTTTACCTTGAATGTAATCGAAGGGATATGGACAAATCTAGACATAGCAGGTGCTACAAAATACAGGTGAGTTTTTCTTCCATTTCTAAACTATACCTTTTCCCCTCTCCTCTCATTTCTTGGATTTAACTATGGTATCTAAAAAGAAAACAAAAATCCCACAAACTAGGATTCACAATTAACCTATGCTAGAGTTTAACACACTCTAGTGGGTCTGGGCCAACCATGCTCCCTCCCCTGACAGCTGAGACTGAGAAACGCAGGGAGACATCTGCATGACCGTCTGCCAGCCGTCCGGACACAGAGAGCATAAGGGCATGGAGCCCAGACCCTTCTGAGTGACGGACAACAAACACATCTACACAGACTTGAAGGGAAATCAAGGTTGAAGGGCCACCTCTAAGTTCTGACATTCCTGAGCCGAGTTGGTGGGCAGACCAATCCACTTGATCTCCTTCTTCTCCTTGGAGATGATGTTCATGGCCATCAGCACGTTTAAGGCATCGTAGACGCGCCGTCTTATGTTCTTCTGGTCATAAGCCTGGGGATGACAGGGAGTGGATTTTCCAAATGATCCAAAAAAGCCTGTGGATCCCACCTTAAACTGTAGGCCACGTGGACCGGCTCGAAGCGGCACCCCGCTCACAGAGCTGTCACCCCAACACGTCCTCAGGGAGCGCTCCCACCCTACAGATGATGCAGGGCAAGACAGGGCTGTGCGAAGCCCGGTGTGTTCCAGGAGGGGAGCTGGGGGCCCTCGGGTGTCGAGCCCAGCTGGCGAGGAGGGCACGTCTGCATTTCTGGGCCGCTGGATGTGCAGAGCCAGCCCACGTGCTCGCTCACTGACGCTGACAGAGCATCATGCCAGCAAATGGACTGGGAAAAATTCTGTCATGCTGTACTTGGAATTTTCTGTATGGTTTTAACTGTTCCCAATATTAAAAGAGTAAAACGTGCCACACCACTTGGTTCCACTACCCTGGCCTCTCGGCCCCCAGCACACACTTACTGACTCGTTTGGTAAGATGTGGTTGTCGGCAGCACTGAACTCCGCGACCAGCTCGTCCGCCACTTCGTTGTAGGAAGTGGTCCCTTTCCTCTGCACCTTCTCGCAGACCTTCATGGAGAAATGCCGCAGGCCCTTGCCATTCTTCTCTCCTTTCCTGTTGCGCTTCCTTCAAAATACAAAGGAAAAAAGAAGCGACTGTCAGCCCTCCTGAGCATCAGTCTGAATCGAGGAATGCTTTTACCTGAGAGCTCTAATGAGCTGCACAAAAAGGGGCCACATCCCACGGGCGCAGCAGATCCAACACGTGAGCAGGCCAGGACCCCCTAGCCCCAGCCCCGAGGCCCAGTGCTCCTGCAGGTCAGAAAGCGAGTGTCTCCCTGGCAGGCTGCACCTCTGTCCTTCCAAGTGTCAGGGAAAACGGGAGGCGTCCCCAGGACCCGAATCAGCATATGGAAGGCCTATCAGTACTCAGCATATGAGAGGCCTATCAGTACGCCAAGCACTTCTTTTTTTTTTTTTCTTTTTTGAGATGGAGTCTCGCTCTGTAGTGGGCTGGAGTGCGGTGGCACGATCTTGGCTCACTGCAACCTCCGCCTCCTGGGTTCAAGCGATTCTCCTGCCTCAGCCTCCCAAGTAGCTGGGATTACAGGCGCCTACCCGCCACCACACCTGGCTATTTTTTTTGTATTTTTAGTAGAGACAGGGTTTCAGCATGTTGGCCAGGATGGTCTCAATCTCTTGACCTCATGATCTGCCGGCCTCGGCCTCCCACAGGGCTGGGATTACAGGTGTGAGCCACAAGCATCACTTTTCTAAAGAGGGCAACCAGAATCAGGAACTATGGGACATTTCAGTGTACATTTGGGAATTTTTAGGACAAATTTCAGCAGGCTATAATTTCATACGGCTTGGGCTGTGATAGCCGCTTGACAACAGGTGCAAACCACTAAGTGTTCTTCACACAGAGGGAAAGCCCAACTCTACGCTCTGGTCAGTCCCCGCGTGGCGGGAAAGGTCACCTGCGGTCCCAGCTGGTGAAGCTTTGGGCACCGACACAGGTAGGTTTTTGTAGCTTTGCATGTGTGTTTTTTTAAGGAAAGACACAGCTCATCAGATCTTGCTTTAGTGGAAGGAGCCGCTCTGGTGGGACCACTCACGGGGGCCGTAACCCCAGGGGCAGTAGAGGCTGCATTCAGGGGCAGTGGGTGAAATCCATCCCGCGTGCTCCCAGCACAGACAATGAAAAGTCTCCAAGGTCCTGTGGCAAGTACAAGGCCAGCTTCTCCCCGTCTTGGCCAAGAGCTGCCAGCCCTTCAAAGAGCACCCACTACACCAGACACAAAGCAGGGTGGGCAGTGCCCAGCCCAACTTCTCCGTGACCGAGGCAGTGCGCCTCGACTGCACACCTGTGCGGGGCACGATGATGGGTGAGTGTGATTCGGAGGCTGACATCAATGCGCATGGGAGCCCCACCGCGCGACTGTGTCACGCACGTGGCCCAGGAGAACGTGGAGGTGCGAACCGCAAGCAATCCTACAACTCTAAGGGTCCGGAGGGAAGTGCTCACCCGGCAGACCAAGGTGAGGAGTCGGAAGGCTGGTTCTGAGAGGCAAAGTGAGTGCTGGGGGTGTGTGGGCTTCCTACCACCAGGGTGTTTGACGCTGCCGGTCTCTGAGGCGTACCAATTACCTATAGTCAAAAAAGACAATTCAGACAGTCAGTCCCCGCCCACACGGCGAGGGTGCCACGCCCACCAACTGTTCGCTATCCACAGCCACTGCGGAATTTTGTTAACCACAGTGAGCAGCCACGACGGGGCAGGAAAAATGTCTGGCGGTGGACGCTTTTGACACGGTGACGGCATCACCACACCTGTTCTGACTGTGGCTCATCTTCCCCCTGTCAGTCACAGGCATCTTCTCCAATTAGACAAAAGCAACAAGAAACTTTGAACAACCCAAGCAAGCAAGAACAGGACAGGGCAGAGCGTGACCCCCAAAGCGCTCACGGTCATTTAACGAAGGGGGCGGCACAGAATTCCACACAGGGCACTTCGGCACGCTTCTGTTTTTCCCTTCACCCTTTTACTTCCTTTTAGCAATATGGATGAGGATGAAATTGTATCCTTCCGTGGTACTAAAAAGAGGCCTGAAACAAACCAAAATAGCTCTCGAAGGACAAAAGCACAGGCAGGGTGACAGCCATCACCTGGTAACCCTGTGCCCTGGGGCCCTGTCCGGGGGGACCCCTGCACCCGCAATGACGTCAGGCAAGGAGGGAGGGCGACCAGCACTGGGGGCGGAAGGTGGGGGGCTCCACGCACCCCCAGGGCTCACACACCTGGGCCCCTCTCGGGGGAACCACCAGAGGCAAGGCCAGTGTGGACGCTGACCCACCCACCTCACCCCACAGCACACCCGAGGTATCGACAACTATCTCTTCCTCAAGGGACATGCTGGCTGGTGTGACTTTTGACAAGTTCTTATCACTTTGGTTCCTCAATGAATGTTTGAGTGCGAAAACCTGGGCACCCTCGTACAGGCAAATACAACTCTGACTTCAAAGATCTTGTGGCATGACTCTATCTAAACTGGAAACACTATTTCTCAGTAAATGTTGAGTCATTCAATTCACCACAAATCCAAGTGCCTCAGCGACTGAACTGCTTGTGTGGGCATGTGGCTTCCGCTAAAGGGATTGGAGCTGGACACCTGCATGCTGGCGGGGGGGTGCTTCATGCGGCCGATGCCCTGAGCTGCTCTAAGCTGGGCCCGCCACCCCGGCTCCCCTTCTTACAGGGATAAATGCATCACCTGCGGTGGCCCTGGGAGCAGCTGAGGGGACACTTTCCAAGTATCCCCAGGCCAGATCGCCTGTCAGCTCCTGAGAAGAAAAGCATTTCAACAGGACCGATCTGTTCATTGACACTCATGTCTCCGATGATCAGAGACGCATCAGAGTGCGGCCTTCCGTGGATCACCCCGTTAACAGGCCACGAAATCAAACTAGTGAATTTGCTGCAAAACGAAATCATACAAAAGATAAGTCTCCTGGGCATGAATAAATGTCCTGTGAAGCTTGTTTGGTTTAATACGTGTGTGTGTGTGCGCGCGCGCGCGCTGCTGGGGCACTGCACCACGTGGCAGATCGAAATAGCTGACAAAAGGACCCTGCGACCCGGTTGCCTGCAAGCACACTGGCCCCACACGGCTTCCTGCGTCGAGTTCAGCGGATGCCATTCTCCGGGAGCCGATGTAAGACTGAGAACCCGCCAGCTCCACGCCAGGCAGTACTGGCTGGCTCTGCGCATACCACACGCACAGGTACAGGGGACTGGAGAATCCCACACACGATTCTAACCCACCTCATGGGTCTACTCCCTTCCCCAGGAATCCCAGGACCACACAAGGCACTGGATCTTGGCCCCAAGACAAATGCCATCACTGTGCCGCCGTCCTCCAGTCAGGAGCAAACCGACTCACGAAGAGTGGCTCTGACTCACAATGGGGAACATCCCGATAAACCCGCGTGAGCTGAAAACACCCTAAGTCGAAATGCACGTCATCCATCTGTCCTACTGCGCATCACGGCTTAGCCAGTCTACCTTACATGTGCTCAGATCACGCACATTACCCAGTCGGGCCAAAGCATCTCACATAAAGCCCACTCTACATGAGTGTGGGTATCCCAGAACTGGATACCGCACTCAAAGGGAAAAACAGGATGGTCGTGTGGGCACTGGAAGCTGTTTCCACTGAATGCGTGTTGCTTTCGGACCATCTTAAAGTCAAAAAATCGCAGGTCAAACCCACTGTAAGTAGGGAAGAAGAGAAAGCCAGAGGGCAGGTGCACACCAGGTGCTCAATGGTGCTCACCAACAGCCTTTCCTGGAAGACAGGACTCAGCACCCAGGGGCACCCTGAGACCAAGCCGCCAGTGCACTGGGAAAGCGTCGTTACGGAGGCCAGGTCTTACAGGAAGCCCTCCCTACTCTCTTGCTTTAACAGCTCCCTGCGGAAGGCCCCACATCATCAGGCCCATGCAGTGCTGGGCGAGGGTGCCGGCACCTTCCTCTGCGTGCCCTGCATGGCAGCTCCCCTCGCTGCATCTCCGCAGCACTGTCCCTGCTCTTCACCCATCACCTGCAGCTCACCAGCCCTGTGAGCTGAGTCAGCTTCATAGGGGCGGCCTGGAGCCAGCCCTCCCAGGAATGAGACTCAGACGCTTCGGTCCCGGACCTGGCACAGGTGCGTTTCCTTCCTGGTGCACAGGAAGCCGGGTGAACTCTGGCCGGCCGCCTGTGCCACAAGATGCCTTCTGGCCTCCCATTCAACAGACATGGAGCAGGCTCCCAGCCTCACTTCCCTACACCAGGAGCCACACTCAACAACCACAGGAGCCACAGCAACACACTGAAGCCCTGGAGGGCGTGTGTGGGCAAAAGCGCAGGGAAAACAGCAACCAAGGAGGTGCCAGAGGGTGGATGGGTCAGTGCCGGGAAGGACAGTTCAGAGTTGGGCCCCTAGGAGAGGAGAGGAGGTTTCGGAAGCAGAGGCCACACTAGCTGGAGCGGTGGGCAGAGACCCTGGAAGGGAGAAGTGGTCACAGCACAATGAGGGGTGCTGCCCAAAGTTGGGAGGCAGTGGGTCTGACTCCAACCAGGGCTTTCCAGGAGATCCAGGAGCCCTCTGGGAGCAGGAGGCAGGCAGGGACTGCAAGGTGCCAGGGACACCCACTCCTTGGATTTAATGGTGGCTTCTCTGGAGGATGGGCTCTGCCCTCATGACTCCCCCGCCCGCCTCTCGTGGGGGAGCAGGGGAGGTGACCCGGGCCCCACAGGTCACGAGGGGTCTTCTCTTCCTACTGTGCTCACAGCTGGAATCCAAGCTGTGCTTCAGAGAAGCTAAATGACATGGCTTCAAACACAGCCGTTTGATTCTAAAGCTTTTGCAGCTTCCATGCCAGCAGTTGCTAGAAAATGGAGCACGCGGTGTAAGCATCCCACAGTAGAGGACCTGCCAGAGGTCCACCTTGCCTGAGACCAGTCCTCCTCCCCCAGGAGCCCCCCTCACTGGCTCCACAGCGAACCCTGGTGTTTTAAAGCAGCGATCCCCTACCTTTTCAGTACTAGGGACCAGTTTTGTGGAAGACAGTTTTTCCACAGACCGGGGTGGGGGGTGGTTTTGGGAAGAAACTGCTCCACCTCAGATCATCAGGCGTTCGGTTCTCATAAGGAGTGCCGCCTGGATCCTGCATGTGCTGTTCACAGTGGGGTTTGCGCTCCCGAGAACCGAGAACCTAATGCCGCTGATCCGACAGGAGGCAGGGCTCAGGCAGTCCCCTCCTGCTATGCAGCCGGCTTCCTAACAGGCCCAGGGGTTGGGGATTCCTGATTTAAGGAATTCCTTCTGCCCTAAGAGCACACTTTCTGCATCTTAATTTCACACACTCTAAAAACTGAGATTACGTCTCTGTGTAGCGTGACCCCACTCAGACACAGAATCCTAGAGATGGACCAAGGTTAACTGCAGTGTCCAGAGAGACATGGCCAGCGGTGCAGCTGCAAAGGAAAGGCCACTGCGACCACAGATGCCGCCTTCTGGGACAGAGGCCTGGGTGGGGGCTGCTTCTCACGGGGGTCTCACACAGGCCGCTGCTCCTGCCGCCTAAGCGCATCCGTCCCGCACACCTTCCTGTGCGTGAGCTATGCTTTGCAGCACTGCAGGCTTCACGAGCATTTGCACCTCAAAAGACCTTGACCTTGACAAGCCCTGTGCCTGCAGGCTGGTGAAGGTCAGAGACCTAAGGAACCTCCCACCGCTTTCACTCACATGCCTGGACTGAGCTCCACCCCTCGCATCAGAATGAGCCAGTCCCGTTTTTTGTAAACCTCTGGTATATAAAAAGGTTTAAGAGACATTTGCCATTTGTCAGCTTTAATTCCTATCACTGAGATTTTGCAAAGCATAAAACAGCAATGACAAGCTCCACCCGAACAGGTGAATTTAAATCAGGAACTAGACTTTCAGTGACGAAGTTTAAAGCACATCAGTAAGATAATCTTCTCATTCATTTTCCTCCAGTGTATTCAGACCGGCAGTAAAGACGGAAGTGGTGCTACAATTATTCACCCAGATAAACTCCGCTATGATAGACAGCACCTATAAAATCAACCTTATAATTCCCAATCAACTTATAGTCATATCTATAATCTAATTATAAAGCAAAACAAAAACTGAATTTTTAGCGTTTATCAAAATGGCATTTACTGAAAAGCCGTGATCAGTTATATCAGCCGTATAACATGGAAGGGCTTCCACAAACCGCTACTTTCAATGGCCACAAAACTTCTGCAGAGTGAGGTTTCTGTCACCTCCCACTGGCAGGAGAGGGGCCATGAAAGCTGCGTGGGACCTGGAACCGCTCACTCAGGACAGCTGTGTGGGAGCACGCACGGGGTGCGGGGGAGCACGCATGGGGAGGGGGTGCGTGGGGGGGCTCACGGGGAAGGCAATCCCGCTCACATCTCTCAAGGGTGTGACCCACAAGCCGCTCTCTCTTAAAACTCGTATCCTAAGATCTGTTAAAGAGTCCAGAGAATTTCAAGGGTATTTAAATAAATGGAAATAGCAGGACTGCATATAAAGACTAAAGTACAAAAATGACCAAAATATCCCTGGTATGTGGTCATTGTTCTCTAAAGAAAACATGATTAGACCAAAGGGAAATGCCCTAGACAACAGAAAACAGCTCAGTACAGAGAGCTCTCTACAGGGCTGGGGACACCTGAGGATGCCTCGGGACACCTGAGAGACATGTGAGGACACCTGGGGATGCCTGAGAGACACTTGGGGACACCTGAGAGACACGTGAGGACACCTGGGGATGCCTGAGAGACATGGGAGGATACCTGGGGATACCTGAGAGACACATGAGGACACCTAGGGATGCCTGAGAGACACCTGGGGATAGGTGAACGGACAGGTTCTCATCCCACCCGGAGGTGTTCAATCCTTGTAAGAGGACAGGGCCACAGCATAGGCAGTGCAGGGTGAGGGGGTGGAGCGGACCAGGAGGCTGGGGTGTGTGAGAGGTGCTGCATCACCAAAGCCCATGGCTGGCAGGAACAGGGCTGGGACAGCTGCCCAGGCGGGGCCAGAGCATCATCTCAGGACCAGGAAAGAGCTCTCAAGCACCATAAACAAGTCCCTGAGGAAGGACTGGAAGCCCGGCCTAGCCTTGGGGTGGCTGTGTCCCTCACCACCAGCTCCAGTCACAGCCGAACCTGCCCACCCAGTGCCTGGGGCCCCACTTCTGGTGAGGTCAGGATTCCGTGCGGGCTCCTTGTCTCCAATAGCCTGCCACCGGCAAGAACGCGGAGGGTGGGCAGAGACAGGAAACAGCATTGTGAGACGTGGCATCAGTTGGCCAGCAGCAGCCTGGAGAGGGGGGATGCGCCGTTTCCCAATGCCCATGCGCCCCTCTCCTGTGCGCAGCTGAGGGAGCGGCATCTGCCCCGTCACTGCCCCGGGGCCAAGGCACAGCCACGGCCAGGGCCCTGCCCCTACCTGGCTTCCCAGCCTGGTGTCGCCAGGAGGGCCACGGCCAATGCTCGGCCACATCACGTAAGAAGCCATTGTTAGAAGAAGAGCTTTGAGCTCTGACACTAAGAGGAAGGTGCCTCTGGCTGGGGCTGGGGCCCTGCCCACCACCCTCCAGCTACTGGAAGGACGGCGTGGGCTGGGGCACACAGGAGTGCTGTGCATGCCATCGTGTCTCCCACAACAACACGCAGGCAGCTGCAGAGGGCCGTGGAAAATCTAGCACTGGCCATGGGCTCCCTGACGAGGGGAAGGCCCTATGCTGCAACCAGAGTCCAAATCCAGTCATGCCTGGGAACACCCCCAACCACACGGCTCTCACCCAACCCCGACCCCGCACCAAGATCCCGACTGGCCGCTCCTACGGGAGCCTTACCACTTGCTGGGCAATGTTGACATTGGACTGTCCAAAGGTTTTTGGCAAGAGCTGCTTCCCGAGCGGGTTGACAGTGGAGGGGTGAACAGCCACGAGGGACACCACGCCTGCAACACAAAGACACCAGGTCAAGGGCGAGACTCCTTTTCTAAGTTAAGGCTAAAAGTGACCGTTCCAGCAAGATGGTGCTTCCAATTAGAGATGCTTAGCCTTCCCCACTTGTACTGTCTCAAATCCATGGCTCAAGTGCAAACACCTCCATGAAGCTTAATTCCCAACGTAAAACCGTAAGGGGAGAGCTGCAGGGCCGTGCTGACGCGACCCAGGTGACCCAGGCTGATCACCCACTGCTCTGGCCCCTCGGCGAGGTCTGCAGAACGTGCTGGTGGGACCACGGCCTGGAAAAGTCTGTGATTCTGTGACAATTACAGAACAGAATTTTAAAACTAGAATTTTTATCCCAACATTTCTCTATGAGGCTGCAAACCTAGCATGGAAATCTGATAATCCACTTTTCCTTAGGAAGGAGAGCCACATTTGTTCCTAGGAAGGAGCGTGCCTTCTGTGGAGGCTGCGCCTCTAAACACACAGGAGCCCTCAGAACACTGGTGAAGCAAGTGGGGACCCCTCTGCAGGAGACGTGAGGCCTCTCTCCTCCAACAGCGGAATGCAAAAGGTCCTAGGGACATAGCAGTGGACAAAGTCCTGGAACATTTACACAAAAATAGTAAAATGAAGCAGTAATGATAAAGTTCAAAAACTGGCATCAGCGGGCAGAGAGAACAGAGGAACCTGTAAACTAGGTGGTAGCGAGCACCCTGGGAAACAAGGTGGGAGGCCTGGGTGGCCAGCACAGCCCGGGAGGGGCGTTAGGCGGCCACGCGGAGAAGCAAGGGGCTCGCAGTGCCCCGCGGCATGGCTGGGGGAGCTGAGCCGATGGCCCCACATTTGAAAATGCGCGATACCCTCAGGTGAAGAAAAGACAGACTTGCGGGTCATGACAATATCAGGAAAGGAGAACTCCCCAATCTCGCCACACCTCAGGCCTCCCCGGACGGCTGCCCATCCGACCTCGGGCCTCCCCCGACAGCTGCCCGAGGAGCTGCAGGACCCTGGACTTCCCCACAGGCATCTCCCTTCATTCCCACCAGTCAGCACCAAAATGACTCACAAATCATTGGTGAGACTTTCGAATACGTCGTCTTTGCGATCTGGTTTCATTTTGGGGCCCTTCACAACCCATGCGTTCTAAAAACATCTACTGCTTTTTATGCGTTTCTTTAAAATATACTAAAGAATGAATTTTGCTGCTACATAAGAACACTTAATAATTTCTCTTAATAATCTAAGTTGGCCAAGACAGATTATTAGGAAGTGATTAAAAAGACATTTGCCTTTTGATTCAACTGGGTTAAATATTAGTATTTTTACCAACCAATATCAACACATATTTAAAATTCTTTTCTGGAACTAAAATAAGATGATCTGCTGTGGGATAATTTTCTTCCAAAAATAAAGATGCGTATCCTAAGAAAAGCAAATATCTACTTTTTAATTGTTTTATATATGTGAAGGTATTTTTATTTTAGAATATTCAATTGAAAAGTAAAGATTGTACATATTCAAAATGTACAAGTGATGATTTGATGCACATATACACTGTGTAATACTTACCAGAGAAAGACCTTTTAAAAGCAAACATAATATTCTACTATGCAGGGAATGATTTAAAATACACAATTAAACACTTTTCAGATTCATGTACAGATGAGTAAATAGTAAGCTTTCAAGAATATTTAGCTGATTCATTACAAAGATAACATCTTTTAAAATTTGCAAACGAGTCTCTAATTTCAATAAATGTGGAGAAAGCAACAGACCTCTGAGTTCACAAAAGCCAGTGGCACCGTCACTCCCCATCAGCAGCCAGGCGGCTCTTTCCGTCCTGCACGGCCCGGCCACAGCACCACAGCGCCCGGCCACAGCGCCGCCCACCAGCACCACGGGCACCGTGCACTCGGGCGTCCCAGTCTGGGGCTCCCCTTTCCTGCCCCAGCAGGCAGTGTGGGTAGGACTCGGGGATTCGGGGGTGGTGGGGCTGTGGGACAGCAGTGTAGCTGAGACCCTCGGGGCATCCGGCCTGCCCTCCATCTGCTCTGCCCACAGGCCAGCTGGCTGGCCTGTCTACGCCATCTGTCCTTCCAACCAGGTCTCTCCCTCTGGGCCAGAGGCCAGCACCATGAGGCTGGGGTGGGTTGCTAAGGGTTTTCACAGCTAGGAAGGGGGAGAAACACACAGAGGGAAGAGGGTCCCTCCTCTGGTACCCAGCGCAGGATGAGTGAATGCAGGCAGACGTCCAGGGCCCCTGAGCTTCCCCACTCGCTCCTGTTGTCCACCTGGAGTCTGAGCCCCCACACCAGCTGCAGGTAAAGGGTTTTGGAGCCCGAGGGCTTGCCAAGCACAGAGGGCCCCTCCCAGCCTAGACACAAACCAACAGAGGACCTCTGAGCAGCACACCACATCAACCAGCAGCACCCCTGGGTCACCAGTTGAGTCTCTGCAGGACAGAGGGCAGGGTACGTGCATCAGTAACAGGGAGAAGAAAGAAATCCTGAGGCTGAGGGTGAATATCCCCTGCCCCGCCCCAGAGCAGCATTTCAGAAGGGCCTTGAGATAGGGGCTGAGTTCGCACGCCCACCCGGCCAGTGAGCAGCAAGGCCCCTCCCTGAATACATCTCAGACCCACACCCAGCAGTACAGGCTGGAAAGGGCAGTGACTTCTGGGGACCAGAGCTGGGTGGGTGGGCTTCTTTCTTTTCTTTTTTTTTTTTTTTTTTTTTGAGATGGAGTCCCGTTCTGCTGCCCAGGCTGGAGTGCAGTGACATCATCTCGGCTCACTGCAACCTACGCCTCCCAGGTTCCAGCGATTCTCCTGCCTCAGCCTCCTGAGTAGCTGGGACTACAGGCACCCGCCACCACGTCCGGCTAGTTTTTGTATTTTTAATAGAGACGGGGTTTCACCATGTTGGCCAGGCTGGTCTTGAACGCGTGACTTAAGGTGATCCACCCGTCTTGGCCTCCCAAAGTGCTGGGATTACAGGTGTGAGCCAATGTGCCTGGCCCGGCTTCTTGTTTCTATTCATTGAGAAACTTTTCAAATACAAACAATAACACGACAATTTTATTCCAGTACACTTCAAATACACTGTTATCATCATACTTGCTTCAAGTTT
Organism: Papio anubis; assembly: GCF_008728515.1. NCBI lineage: Eukaryota > Metazoa > Chordata > Mammalia > Primates > Cercopithecidae > Papio > Papio anubis. The sequence goes on along the minus strand of NC_044990.1, from coordinate 91,432,123 downwards.
CGTAGAGACATAAGGAGCAGAAATAAAATGAGTCCCCAGGACCCTCAGCCTCCCCGCGAGGCTGCCCGTGTGCGGCGCCCAGGGCCTGCAGGGACGCACTCTCTTCATTTTTCATGCTTTTCCAGGATGTGCCGAACTGAACCTAAGGCTATAACGATTGTTTTTTGTGTGCCTCTGAAACACAGACAAATATTATATGGCTCGCATTCTGCAATTCTGCCAACACTGTGTTCAGACTTACCCACATGTACAGATCAGGCTGATTTCCTCAAACGCTGCTACGCTATTCCATTGTAATAAAGTGGTCATATGAACACAGACGTCATATGAAAATGCTGTTTGTTATTACTGAACCACATGCTGTGTGTTTTTCTCAGCACACCTGGCGCCAGCGAAGCCTGGGTCCAAGCGGCCGCCGTCCCAGAGTCCGCCCAGTTCCCCAAGCGGTCATTCCAGTCCAAACGCACCAGTGGCAGCCAGGCTGTCGCTCCCCGCCACTTTTTTGTCCACCTCAGGGTAGAATGTTATTTCAATTAGTAGTTGTTGTTGTTTTTGAGACAGGGTCTCACTCTGTCACCCAGGCAGGAGTGCGGTGGTACAATCTCAGTTCACTGCAACCTCCACCTCCCGGTTCAAGGGATCCTCCCACCTCAACCTCCCAAGTAGCTGGTACTACAGGCTCGCACCACCACACCCGGCTAATTTTCTTATTTTTTGTAAAGACAGGGTTTCGCCGCATCGCACAGACTGGTCTTGAACTCCTGAGTTCAAGTCATCCACCCGCCTTGGCCTCTCAAAGTGCTGGGACTACAGGTGTGAGCCACCGTGCCCAGCCAATCATTTAGTTTTAATCTGGCAATATAAGTAGAGTGTTCCACACATTTTCTTGGTAAGACTGACCCACACAATCTATGCATGGGAGGGAGGAGGACTAACATTTCAGGGACAAGCTGAGTCACATGAAGACATGGCCCATAAGCTGACTCTACAGAAATAATATTGTTTCAACTGTAAAAGGCACACATAGCCTTTTTCAAATGAACTAATTAAAAACATTTTATATACAGCATTTTAAATGGAGAATTCCTTTCTTGGGAAGAAAATTAGTTAAGAATATATATGGTCTGAGTTGCTATAATCCATTAACAGAAAAAGGAGTCTAAATACAGTACTCACATTTTTATCATTACTTGTCCTATTCTATTAATATCTATAGGGCTTAAGATAAATTATGAAATCATAAAGTTTTGTATTTTCTGAAAAACAATTTTAACATCCTTACATTGTCAGAGCCAGAGGTCTACGAGTTACTGTTTTGCCCACCAAGCTGGAGATGTTTTATCTGCTCATCTGGTCAAGCACAGCCCCTCTGCAGGGGAGCGGCTCCGCAGGGAAGTGGCTCCGCAGGGAGTGCCTCTGTGGCTGGCTTGCAAGCAGCATTTGTGCACACTTGACTGGCCACAACAGAACATTCTTCTCTGTTGTCAGCACTGAGGAGGAAGCTCCTGCCTAAGTGACCACAGCCAGGCACCTGCCCCACGGAGACATTGCTCTCCCCAGACTCCATTCAGACTCAGGAGACCTGAGCTCCTAGAACGCAGGCTGAGGCAGCTCCCACACAAAACCTATCCTCTGGCAGTTATCAGAGACCTCAGCTGCACAAACCACACACCTACTGTGCCTGACGTGGCTGAGCCCCTGGCAGGACCTGCTCCTGAGAACACGCGGTTACTACTCCAAGTTCACAGCATGGCTGAAGTCACTCCCATGAACCTCTCTGTCCAAACACACAGAGCTCCAGCAGGCTACCCTGCATCCAAGAGTCATCATCTCACACCTGGGAACAAGGGTTACAGCCACAGAAATGCCATTACTGGGCTAAAAACAGAGGCTGGGTTTTTAATGTCCCTCAGGTTAAAAATAGAGAAATACGAAGAGAGAAAAAACTGATGGCCTCTCCTGACAGTTTTGTAGGAGGCTGGCAGTTTGAAGAGGCCAACCAAAAGTTATACCCTCCCTTCCTATAACCCCCTTCCTAACAGTTGTACAAAGATCAGTGCGTGTGTGGGGGGGGGGGGGGGGGGCACAGTTCACAAGCGACAGTCACCACGAGTAAGGAATTACGTAAGCAACACTAAGCTTCTGACCACACACCACTGATAAATTTCCTCCTCCACTTAGAACCCTAAAGCTGACAGACATGAGACTGAAGCAGGAGGAAAGTAAAGACACAACAAAGGGAGATGCTCTTTCAGAAGCAGTCATTCTGGGCTAAGAGGACATGTATAATCCAATGCCCACATGTGCTGGGCACTCCCATATGAGCAGCAACCGAGGGACCCGGGCCCGGCGCCGCAGACAGGGTGAGCCTGCACCGTGCACAGCCATGACCTGTGTCTGAGCGCTCTCCACGGACCCACTATGTTAAAAATCATGAGCACACTATGAGAAAAAGGCAGCAAATAACCAAAGGTAGCAAAACACATCGCAGTCGCCAAAGCCACGACTGGAAGGGCCCCAGTGACTAAAGACAGGAGCCACCACACAGCATGGGGAGGACGCAGACACGCCATGCACCAGCTGCCAAAGTACACACTCAAATGTACACTTACACATTTACTCTTTTTTTTTTTGAGACAGAGTCTCACTCTGTCACCCAGGCTAGAGGGCAGTGGAGCGATCCTGGTTCACTGCAACCTCCACCTCCTGGGTTCAAGTGATTCTCCTGCCTCAGCCTCCTGAGTAGCTGGGATTACAGGTGTGCACCACAGCGCCCCAGTAATTTTTATATTTGTAGTGGAGAGGCAGTTTCACCATGTTGGCTAGGCTGGTCTTGAACTCCTGACCTCAGGTGATCCACCTGCCTCGGCCTCCCAAAGTGCTGGGATAACAGGCGTGAGCCACTGTGCCCAGCCTACTCATTTGAGACGGGGTCTGGCTCTGTCGCCCAGGCTGGAGTGCAGAGGCTCAATCACAACTCACTGCAGCCTCGACCTCCCACGCTCAGGTGATCCTCCTGCCTCAGCCTCCCAAGTAGCTGTGACTATCTATAGGCATGCGCCACCATGCTTGGCTACTTTTTTTTTTATTTTGTAGAGATGGGGCCTCACGTTGTTGCCCAGGCTGGTCTTGAACTCCTGGCCTCAAGCAATCCTCCCACTGCAGCACTGAGATTTCTGGTGTGAGCCCCTGCACCTGGCCTACACACGTATCTGCGCTCTCAGGAACAGTGTGGGCAGATTCTCGGTGAGCCTGGATCACCCCTCGGTACGGGGGATGCACAGGCAGCCCTGAGGTACAGACAGACAAGCACACTTCCAGGCCAGCTGTGGCCTCCCGGCTGGCCTCCCTGAAGACGAAGCGTGGGTCAGACAGGATTGCACACATCAGGGAGGAGGATGCAGGCAGCCCTGGGGCCAGGTCACGCTGGGACGGGGGCAGGGTGGACCAGGCAAAGCCAGAGGGAAAGCTCCTACCAGTACTGCGGGGCCACAGGCATGGTATGAGTAAGAGCCCACCTGTGACACACAAAGCCTGAAAACCCAACACCACCAAATGGTGGTGAGGACATGGAACTGTCAGACACACAAAGTGTGTGTGCAAATGTTCACAGCAGCATTTTGCTCTCAGGAAACAATTAGAGGCAAACCAAACAGCCACGACTAAACTAGCCCACATAAAATGTATTGTCAAAACCTCCACGTTGGGACTCTCATCCTTGGGGAGCCTGTGGATGCAAAATGTCTCGAGTTTGGTGCATTTCTCTGGGTGGAAAGCAGTTTTCTGAGCCTCGAAGGGTGTGGTGGTCAGTTTTACGTGTCAGCCTGACGGTGCTCTATCCCGTTATTCAGCCAAAGGCCAGCCGAGAACTTGCCGCTAAGCTCCTTGAAAAGGAGCCATTAAGCAAAGGAGATTGTGCTCGATGCAGGTGGGCCTCGTCTAACCCGTTGAAGGCTTTTAGAGCAAAACCTACATTTTTCCAGAAAAAGAATTCATCACCAACCACCCTGCAGGCTCCGCCCTGATGGCCCCACTATGGCCAGGCTGGGTCCTGTCGTGAGTCCCCACCTGGGTTCCCTGTCCCCCTGGCTGTTGCTCTAGAGAACACTGACAATCACAGTGGGGACCTGGACACAGGCCCCCCACAGCAGCAGCAGGAAGAGACACAGTGGCCCCAGGCAGCTGTGGCGTGGAGTGGAGCTGGGAGGACCAGGGCCAGGGACCCACGAGGAGCCTCGGCTGGGCTCATCCCCTCTACCTTCCCCTGATCCACTCTCACCGGGACAGCTCCTGTCCTGCCTTAAGATCTGACTCAAGGAAGGGCTCCACAGCCCTCGAAGTGCTACCGACCATGCCCTGGGCTCGCAGGGCACAGAGAGAGGAAGGCGGAGCCTTGCTCACTTGCACCACCGAGGGCAACTCAAAAAGCACCCGCAACGGCTCCATCTAAGGGCGCCGAGGACCCTGCCTAGACCGCCCCACCTCCCAAACTAGAGGCAAGGGGGGCCCACTAGTGAAGACGGGTGTCTGTTGGGGAAGCAAGGGCTGCACGCTCACACACACACACACCTCACACACATGCACAATCAGAACTCACACTCAACTCATGCACATACACGCACACTCACACAACTCATACTCAACTCACACACACTCATTCAATTCACGCACACAACATACACACATGCACACGCACAGAACACAACACACACAACACTCCACACACAAAACTCACTCAACTCACACATGCACATGCACACAACTCACATGCAACTCACGCACAACTCACACACACAACTCACATACATCTCACATGCACACAACTCATGCACACAACACACCTCGATTCACAAATGCACGAACACAACTGACACAACTCACGTGAACTCATGCACACTCACAACACATGCACTCCACACATACTCCTCACAATTCACACATACAACTCACTTGCACACACATGCACACAACTCACACGCATGCACACATGCAAACTCACAGGTACACTCACGTACTCACACAACTGATGCACACAACACACATGCACACTCAACACATACTCAACTCATGCACACTCAGACATGCAGTCATTCCTCATGCACAATGCACCGACAAGCACTCCTCACATACACACTCATTCACGCATACACAGACACTCATGCACACACTCCTCACATGCACACTCAGTGATACACACGTTCCTCACGCGCACTCATGCACACATATTGACACAGACACATGCAAACACCAACAAACTGTTCTATTTGTTAAACAGAATTCTCTGGAACAAACATCGGAAGTGAACACTGGTGCTAACGTGCTGGGCAGAAGAGGAAAGAAGGAAACCTCTCTGCACCTTTTCATACTTCAAAATTTTAAAACATGAACATGTCACTGACGCAAAAGCAAATTTAAAATAACCACGTGTGGCCAGGTGCAGTCGCTCACGCCTGTAATCCTAGCACTTTGGGAGGCTGAGGCGAGCGGATCATGAGGTCAGGAGTTGGAGACCAGCCTGACCAACATGGTGAAACCCCATCTCTACTAAAAACACAAAATTAGCTGGATATGGTGGTGGGCACCTGTAATCCCAGCTACTCAGGAGGTTTAGGCAGGAGAATCACTTGAATCCGGGAGGCGGAGGTTGCAGTGAGCCGAGATTACGCCACTGCACTCCAGCCCGGGCGACAGAGTGAGACTCCATCTCAAAAACAACAACAATAACAACAACAACAACAGCTCCACGTGTGTGGTGGAATCAACACCAGGTGAGGGGAGGGGAGGCCCAAGAGCCGCTGCCGGCGATCCGGGGAAAGAACTGACCATCCCAAGGCTCACCTCGGGGGGATCAGGGGCCGGGGCACGTGGGGCAAGCAGATGGGAAACGCATGGCCCTGCCGCGAGCCGGGTCAAAACCAGAAATTTTCAGCTATGCCACGAATGCCAGAGTATGTTCCCTCCTAATCCCTGCAATTCAACTCTTCAGCTCCATTAAACCTGTTACAGATTTAAGCACAGATTTGTGAGTAAGAATGGAAAAGGAGACAGCCCACATGTGGTAAGAAAGCCGACTGCATGTAACCTAACAAGAGGAATTCAAATTCAACACCATAGTAACAGACTTCATCATTTCCAAGCATAAAATGGTGAAAATGGTGAACTTTTTCATTGTTATTTCTGCTTTATCACTTGAACAGAAAATGTCATGCCTGCAACTTGTGCACTTTTAAGTGTTCAATTAGTTACACTAAAACTATACTTCTCTCGAGCAATCTGTGAATCCTCAAATGATCAAGACAAAAGGTCATAAATAATCCTAAAAGGGCTGCGTAGATTTGCTCCCTATTCCTAGAAAAGCAGCAGGGAAGGACCTGCGTCAGCAGAAGAGCAGGGCCAGTCCCACCACCTTCCTCTGGCAGGATCCACGGGCAGCAGGAGGCTGGGGAGGCTGCAGGCTGGCTCAGGTCACAAGGCCAAGTTCTCTCAAGGAAGAGATCAGAGTAGGACCTAGGGACGGGCCCCAAGGAGACACCTGGACCTGGCTCCGCAGCACGTAGGGGTTGGAGGCAGATGGCACCATGGGCACCCGCACCAGCAATGGACAGAAAGGGACGGGTAGCAGGGCCAAGCCTCAGCAGAGAGCTGGTGGCCTGGTCACCACACTCCCACGCCCCAGAGCCACGGCAAGCACTGAGAGGTCACTTACAAGGGTCTCAATGTTAAGAGTAAAAAAAGCTTATTTTATATATGGGAATAATTAGAAAAATCAGAAAGTTCCTTCTAGGAATCTAAAACGGAAACGCATCCAGGCCTCTAGGCTCCTCCCTGGGCTGACGCAACCAAGTGCATGCATGTTGCGACCAGAGCACTCAGTGGGCCCACTAGGTTCTGCCGGCAGAAACATCTTAGGACAAAGCAAGCTCTTCCACAAGCTTGTCTCCCAGCAATATCGCAACAAACCACAATGAACCGCCCTGCACGCACTCCCAGCTCCACACAGCACAACCTCTCACGAGGGGCCAAGCACCGCACATCAAAGCTTCTAAGTGGTGTGTCCTAACCCAGCACAGGTAAGGAGTTCACCTGGGAAGTAACCAGGTGAGCACACACACCTCATGAATGTAAACCACAGCACCACTCCAAGGTGTAAAATGGAAACTGCCAACCGTGGGACCCGGAAGAGGCGGCTTGAACCTCTCCAGCTGACTTCCTCCCCTGGATTCCTCAAGACAAGAAAAATGGCTTTTCCTCAAGAGCTAGTAAAATACACATGCGAAGCGTTAAACGTGGCAAGTGCTTGCTTCGCAGGAGGTGTGCACCATGGTACACCCATCTTTCCTCAAACAGCACAGCTGAGTCCGGCTTCTGGAAGAGCCCACACCACTGCTGAGACGTCATTATCTTTGGGTGGCGGGAAAACAAATTGTCTTTATTTCTTCTTTACATTATTCTACCTTTTTCTAAATGTTTGCAAATAGTATACACACCTTAGAATTCAAAATCCACAAAGCTACTGGTGTGTGTGTGCAGGCTGTGTTCTAAATATTAGAAGGCCCCTACGCCCACCCTCCTGGATTCTCAGAGCACAAAGGTGCCCGTGCAGGAGATGCCATCATTAGCAAGAGGCTTCAACGTCAACAGCTTCATAAACACGTGAAGCTTCACGCATTCATCAACACAAGTGTGTCCAGAACAGGTGCCCTTACCTTTTCCGGGACTAAGGTTCTGGTCTATGAAGACCTTGAGTTCTCCGTTGGCTTCAATTAGACCGGCCTGCAGAAAGCAACAAAACAATAATAAATACAACAGCTAAAAGGGCTACAAAACTAGGGGTGTCTAAAACCACCCTCAAGGGTTCTATCAAATAACGTCATAAAAAGGCAGAAGGGCCACAGTTAAGCAACTCCAGGAACACCCCGGAGAACGCCAGGCCCGGAGAAGGAATGTCGCTATCACCATGGCACCTGCAGGGCCAAAACAGCACCGTCCACCAGGAATTAGCCACGACTTACAGAATCCACACAGTCTTGAAAAATCACGACTGTAATGAGGAAAACGTTCACAATAGAATGTTAAACGAAAGGCGGCACAGATAAGAGTACAGCCACACAGCGGGGGCACAGGCGTGACGGCGAGTCACACAGCGGAGGCACACGCGTGACGGCGAGTCACACAGCGGAGGCACACGCGTGACGGCGAGTCACACAGCGGGGGCACACACGTGATGGCGCAGCCACACAGCCGGACACACATGCATGATGGTACAGCCATACAGAGGGGCACACGTGTGACAGTACAGCCGCACAGCAAGAACACACGCGTGATGGCACAGCCACAGCAGGGGCACACACGTGACGGTATAGCCACAGCAGGGGCACACGCCTAATGGTACAGCTATACGGCAGTAACACACACCTAACGGTACAGCCACACAGCAAGACACATTAAGGGGGACTCCTATCAGAATTGTCAACCTCATCCTGCTTCTCCAGAAAAGTCATGAAATGTTTCATTCTCTTCCTAGTCCCAACAAAATGTCAGTCCCCAGGGGCTGGGCTCTGCGAAGGAAAGGCCATCCCAAGAGGAGGTCTTGGAGGGGCAGCCTCTGGGAGTGGCGTGCTGGCAGCCCAGGCATGGCAGCCTGAGCATGAGCACACACACGGCAGCACGCTTGAGTACCCAGGGTCCAAGGAGGCCACGCACCTCAGGCAGTGGGGCTGCGGTGTGGCGATGGGGGTTGCTGTCTTCGCTGAGGGTAAAGGCACTCGAATGCACCCTTCTGTAGACAACACCACGGGAACAAGGAGACGCCATGACCCCATGGTGCCACCCAGGTAAGTCAGGGGACATGGGGAGGCAGCCCGTACAAGCCAGGCAGCCAAGACTAAAAGCTCAGCAAGACGACCCCTGCAAGACCACCGGACAATTTCCTGGGCATCTTCACAACCCCCCTTCCCCACAGAAGATGAGGAAAGCCAGGGCTGCCCGTAAGCTTGAGGACGGTGGCAAGTTCACGTCCTAGGAGGCTAAAAAAAAGACAGGAACGACAGACGTTCAAACCGGGTCCAACCGCACTTTCTGAGTCTGGCTGTGCAGCAGGCACCATCCCAGCCTTGGCTGTGGGACTTGCTGGGCGGTGGGTGGACGACCCAGTGACCCCCTGCACGCAGAGCCAGGTGAGGTGGGATGTGCAGAAGGGGCTGCATCACACTGGCCACACCAAGGGGCTGGGATCCAGGCTCCACCACGCCCAGGGCCCAAAGACAGCTTGTGATGCAATCTCAAGGAAAAGAGCAGTGGGGCAAGAACCTGACCACACCCAGGAGGCGCCTCTGAGGCCACCAACCTGATGCAGCACCAGACAGGCCCGCAGAGGGCTACGCCGGCACAAACGCACACCAGACAGGCCCGCAGAGGGCTATGCCGGCACAAACGCACGACACCAGACAGGCCCGCAGAGGGCTATGCCGGCACAAACACACACCAGACAGGCCCGCAGAGGGCTACGCCGGCACAAACGCACGACACCAGACAGGCCCGCAGAGGACTATGCCGGCACAAACGCACAACAGGAAAAGCGTGACCCATGGTCAACGATGGTGCCTGAAGGTCGGCGTGCATGGCTTTGTGCTGGCACCCATTAGTGTGTTACAGGTGTGAGATGCCAGATGTCCTGGTCACCATGAGGGCAATACCATCCAGGCCAGGTTGGTAAGGCCGAGACGTTAAGCCTGGGAGAGAAAGGGCAGGAGGGTATGGCCAGTTAGAAAAAGGCGAGTGGGTGTGGACAGGTGGTTGAGCCAGGTACACACGGCCAAGCGGCTATGGCGGGCCAGAACCCACAGGAGATGAAGGCCAAGACACTACAGCAAAGTAGGTAAGGTCAGGTGACTATGACCAAGGAAGTGAAAGCAAACTAGGTAAGACTGAGAAGTTAAACACAAGGTGGGTCAGCCAGGAGAGAACAGCCAGGTGCGTAAGGCCAGGAAGTTACAGCCAAGAGGTTAAGGCCTAGTGGGTGAGGCCAGGAGGCAAGGGCCTCAGTCAGGGCTGGTCAGGCTTGAGCCCAGCTCCAGCATCTGTGTGGGGGTGGAGCGTCTGTGTGGGAGTGGAGCGTGCTCCAGCCCCGGGTGCGTGGAGCAGGAGGAAGCCCTGCCAGGGGTCTGATGGAGCAAGTCCCAGTTGCGGAGGACGACTGCCCTCCCCCCTACATAGCCAGGGCTGTGCCCACTTCCCCTGCGTGGCGTCTGCGCTCCCAGCCCTGGCCTGTGGCAACCATGGTTCGGGCTCTGAAGCTGTTTTGTACCACTGTCCCTGTCTATCGCCCTCCCTCACCAGGATGAACAAATGAACGCCTGCTAAGAAGTGCAGGGCCAGGGACTGGTGCAGGGCACGCACTGCGCAGGGTGGCACAGCACCTTTTTTCTGTTGGTGGGGACAGTCCAATGGGCAGAGACAGAGCGGGGGCTGCTCCTCCTCATGCCTGCAGGGCGTGTGGAAGACCCCCAGGAGCAATGGCTGCCTGCGGCCTCCATGAAACGCTGGCAAGTCAGGCCTCAACAGAGGAGCCCGACTAGAGCCACCGTGCACTCAGACACGGGCCTGGCCCGGCCACCGCGACGCTCGTGTCCGTAAACGTTCTGCCGCTGCTCACAGAAAACACTCCTCACGTGCACCAGCACAGGCCCTGCGAGAACGCCAGCTGGCCCTGCCCAGGGGAGACCTCGGCAGCCGCGGGGGCACAGGTGGTCTGGATGTTTCTCGCTCTGCCCCACTGACGCGGTGGTCAGCCCCGGCTGGGACAGGAACTCAGCAATCCCTGAGTAGCCCACGCCCAGGAAACCCAGGTCCAGGAGACCACTGCCCCGTCACCGCCACCCACCAGCATAGCCCCTCCTTCCGGGCAGTGCTTCCTCCTCCCCAGCAGCTGCCCAGGGAGTTAACGGGCCAGGCTGTGGACCCAGGCGGCCCTTCCAGGAATACTGAGATGGGGTGAAGGGGCCAGTCTTTCTCCGCCAGCTTCAACGTTGTGACATAAAGCTCTGGGGTAACTGCACGGACGCGGAGCACACAGTGACGGCAGCCCGTGAGGAGAGAACAAGGCCCACATGTGGGCCGGAGTCACACTGCCGACACAAGCGTGGCATCATCTGTGGGTCCAACTGGGTCTGCCACAAGCATCGTTTTGCTCCAGGAAAAACCCTTTCATTCCCCTTCTTTATGCAACTCATGCTTCTGAAAGTAGAAACGGCTGATAGCACTTCAAAATCCACAGCCTCGGCCTGCTGGTTCCACCGGCCACGTGCTCAGGTGTCGCCAGATCCCTGGCAAGCACCCGCAGCTCACAGCTGGCCCCTTTCCTCAGCTTTCTCCTGGAGAAGCTCTGGGCCCAGGAGGCAGGGGGCATGAATGACGCCCTGCGCTGTCTCAGCAGCAGTGCTGACGCTGCCACCTGCACGGCTCTGCCAGGGGCCAGCCTCCCTGCAGGGTGTTTGGTGGCATCCTCAGCCTTCACCCCGCGTGGGACAACCGGAATTATCCCCGGACACTGCAAAGCCACCTGCAGCCAAGAACCACAGACTCAGAGGCACGACTTCTGGGGCCGCAGGGCCTCTACGCAGACCTCTCCAGAGCTGGCGGAGAACAAACGCACACCTGGCTACAAAGGCTACAGTCTCAACCTTAATTTCCAACTAGGAACATGAGGCTGTAAGACAGGAAATCTGACCTAAAAGGAAACCACACAGTGGGTTCCTGTGGCTGCCTGTAAGTGCCTATCTTGATGGGATGCGCTTACTCCACACTGAGTTTGACAAACACTGAAAATATTTCATAATACAATGTGTGTCAAAATCACAAGGGAAATGCAAACTCTCCTTTCTATAAAGGAGACTAGAAAACAAAACCACCACCTAGACTGCCTCTGTTCACAGATCATCTGAAGAACTCACACAAATGTTCTACAAACCAGCACTGGAGGAGGGTGAACTGGGGAGATGTGAGTGGGAGCAGGCGGCTGACGGTGGGGCTGGGGCACACAGCCTCCAGGAAGGCTCTGCGGCGTCTTCATGTGCGGCCCTCCTAATTCTGCTTGGGATGGTATTTCGAAGTGACTGGGCCATGAAGGCACAGCCTCCCAGATGGAATCTGTGCCCTGATAAAGGGGCTCCCTGGCCCTTCCACCAGGTGAGGGCACGGCAAGAAGACGCTACTTACCAGCCAAGCAGCGGCTCTCACCAGACACCAAACCTACCAGGGCCTTGATAGTGGACTCCTATCTCCCGAGCTGTGAGCAGCCGATTCCTGTTGTTTACAAGCTGCCCGATTCATGGTCACAGTATTCTTGTGACGGCAGCCCAAGCAACCAGGACAAGCTCTCCTGCAAATACCCACCACTGTGCTGCCTTTCCAGTGGGCCCTCCTGCAGACATCCACCACCACACCGCCTTTCCAACGGGCTCCCCGGCAGACACTCCCCACCGCACCACCTTCCCAACAGGATCCCATGCAGACACTCACCACCGCACCATCTCCTACCGACTCCCCTGCGGACACCCACCACTGCACCACCTTCCCACAGGATCCCCTGCGGACACTCCCCACTGCACCACCTTCCCACAGGATCCCCTGCGGACACTCACCACTGCACCACCTTCCCACAGGATCCCCTGCGGACACTCAACATTGCGCCACTTTCTCCCTGAACTGACTTCTGTGACCCGACCCCCAGGAGGATGGAAATAAGGGGCAACTTCTGAAGCTAGGTCACTCCCTGCCCTCTTGCGAGAGCTGGTGCCATGGTGTGAGGATACTCAAGAGGCCCTGAGGTGGTCGTGGTGCTGAGGGCTCCTCCTGCTAACTCCCAGACCTTGGTCTTGAGGTCTGCAGAGCTGGGCAACGTCTCAACTGCAACTGCGTGAGACTCCAGGACAGAAGCACCCAACCGAGCCACTCCCAAACTCCGGGCCCACAGCCGTTGTGTGGGGGTAAGAGAGCGTATTGTTTTAAGCCACTACATTCATCTGTTTCACAGCAATAGATAACACAGCAGTTAAAGAGTTTTCTCTAGAACATTAAAAAAAAGTGATTATTTTCATCAACCAGGTCGTCACTGAATTTATTTTCGAAGGGATCTCGAACGCTGCGCAAACTTAGCTCCACACGGAAAGCTCACTGGACTGTCGTCTGAAGAACGGGATCCCACGTGGCACACCCTCAGCATCAGCCTTTCAAAGCTGCACTCACTCTCTGACACCCCCCTTCCTGGAAGGTGACCCCCAAGGACAGGGAAGATCGTTATGACAACCCCCTTGGCTGACAACAGAAAGAGTCGCAAGAACTAAGTGCAGCATTGTCCCTGAAAAAGACAGTGACGATGCCATGATTTAAATCCCATTTGCCATCAAACACAATGCCCCGCTGAGGCTCCACGCAGCCACGAGGAAGCTCAGCCAGCCACATTCCGACAAAAACCTACCAAGAGCTTGAGGTTCATGACTCGCTGCTGCCCACCTGGAGACCACAACCTCCCCACGTGGGCTCCACCTCGCTCCCGGGACAGGGCCCACGCAGGGTAGTAAACATGCAGACCCTCAGCCTCCGCTCCTGCCCGAGACAACAGCACCAGAGCCCCAGCATAGCGTGTGAACATTGAGAACCCTGTATGTGGGGTGACCACCTGTCCTGGTTGGCCCGGAACTAAGAGAGGCTCCTAGGACACAGAACCACCGGGGTCCCGCCAGGCAGGCGGGTCCCGCCAGGCAGGCAGGTCCCAGGCTGGCTATAAATGCTGGCTGCTAAACGGGACTTGTTAACAAGAACACCGGCCGGGGTCGGTCCGCTCAGTGCTCGTGTCAACAGGATGCACAAGGGTGCACACTGGCCTGCTGGGCAATGGCAAAGTGGCCTTAGCACCCAAGTCCCCACTCTCCAGACCAGGGGCCAGCTGTGGCCTTGCTAGCTCCCATGTCAAAGCCAGCACCTGAATAAGCAACCCCACGTGAGCCACGCAGGAGCCAAGGCCACAGCCTCTCCTGTCCTGTGTCCTGTCTTTAGGAGTGTGGGTGTGAGTCTGGGTCGCCACTGACACTTTAGAACTGACTAAGACACACCCAAGTATAGCCTCTGTGATTGTTTAATATGAAGTCATTCCTATGGGTTGATATTTAGTAGATACTACAAAACCACAACTAGCAGCTTGAGTATGTAAGGAGCTGTAGGAAAGACCCTCATGTGGGTCCTCCTTACATTTCTCGTGGGCTGTGACCCACAGGAACTCAGTAAAAAGCACCAAAACACAAACGGTTTCATTTGACTTTTTTTTTGGAGACAGGCTCTTACTCTGTCACCCATGCGGGGGTGCAGTGGTAAGATCTCAGCTCACTGCAGGCTTGACCTTCTGGGCTCAAGCCATCCTCCCACATCAGCCTCCAAAGCAGCTAGGAAAGGCACGCACCCCATGCCGGGCTAATATTTCTTTAACTTTTAGTAGAGACGAGGTCTCATTATGTTGCCCAGGCTGGTCTCGAACCCCTGGGCTCAAGCAGGCGTAAGCTACCACGCCTGGCCCAGCTTCCTGTGTTTAACATACTGCTGAAATTTTAAGACATGCGCACTGGACTTATTTTCCTGTTAAATCTTTATACTCAAGATGCAGCCCTACCTCCCAGTAAGGACACCTCAAGGTGCTAAACACATTCACATATAAGCCAACAGCAAAGGTGCCCCTTGGCTAAAACTAACCTTAATTTCTATTAGAAAAACTGTGTTCAACTATATTTGTGTTTGTAGTTAATGGAGATAACAGTTGATTATTCTCGTCTTACATTAGATAAAACCGTACTGTGAGTAGCAGCAATAACAGCAAAACACACGTTCCCAAAACACGCCATGCTGCTAGAAAAAGCTGAACCAACTGAAAACGAGAATTATTAAAGATGACATCGTTTAATAAACCTCACCAGTGCCCACTTTGTGACAGGGTCTACGAATGGGGCTAACTTCCGTTCCAGGCCTAAAAGGGGGCCTATCACTGCTGTCATCTTTAAAACACACAGGTGACCACGGTTCTCACAACCTGGAGCTGCACTCGCCTGGCCCGGATGGAGGTGCTGCCCGGGCCCTCATCGCCTCCTTCCCTGCCGGCCAGCACCCACCAGGGTGTGTCCAGGGGGCTAATCCCCTGGGGATACACAAGCCCTATAGACCCAGGAGGATGCAAGGGCGTGAAGAGGACGCTCCCCTACACTCGACACACAAGCCCTAGAGACCCAGGAGGGTGTGCGGGCGTGAAGAGGACTCTCCCCCACACAGCCAGTGAGGGGTCAGCCAGTGGCACACAGCAGCCAGGTGGGGCACATGCCAGAGCCCGCACCGTCTCACCCCTCTCTGCCCCACTCTTCTCTGTACTTTCTAATCTACTGAACAATTTACCATTTCCATTGCTAACGGCTCCCCACTAAAGTGTAAACCAGGCTTATCTGAGCCGTGGCCTGCAGGCTGTACGTGGCCCAAGACACCTTTGAATGCAGCCCAACACAAATTTGCAAATTTTATGAGTTTTTTTTTTTTTTTTAGCTCAGCTATTGTTAGTGTTATTCTACTTTATGTGGCCCAAGACAATTCTTCTTCTTGCAATGTGGCCCAGGGAAGACAAAAGATTTGACGGCCCCGGCATCAACTCTGTGAAGCAGGAATTTTGCCTGGTAAGAAAACGGCCCAGCAGGGGCCCTGCAGTCCCGACATCACAGGTTCACAAGCCAGGCCCAGGGGAGGGCTGGAGAGAGGGACACCAGGGCCACACACTTCTCAGGGGGGACCCAGCAAATGATTCAGGCTTGAGGGTCATCCGGTCTCTGTCACAGCCACTCAGCTCTGCCTTCACAACAGCCAAAAAAGTGTCAAGGAACAATCTTAATTTCAAAAGTAAGCAGAGGCAAGAAGAAAGTGACCCAGCTGCACTGAGGGATCCCCCTGAGGACTGGAGTGGCCCACGCCAGACTCCAGGGCAGAAAACACTTCACTGCACATTAAACTGTGTAATGAATGAAGAGACCTGGGGAAGAGGCCACTCTGTAAACAGCAGCCAGGATGGGCTGCCTGCTACCAGGGCCCTCCTGGTCCCAGCACAGGACTCCTGCAGAGAACTCTCGTCTGCTCCTCCCTCAACTCCTGCGGGTAACTCCGTCCGCTCCTCCCTCAACTTCTGCGGGTAACTCCGTCTGCTCCTCCCTCAACTCCTGCAGGTAACTCCGTCTGCTCCTCCCTCAACTCCTGCAGGTAACTCCCTCCACTCCCCCCTCGACTCCTGCGGGTAACTCCGTCCGCTCCTCCCTCGACTTCTGCGGGTAACTCCATCCGCTCCTCCCTCAACTCCTGCAGGTAACTCCGTCCGCTCCCCCCTCGACTCCTGCGGAGAACTCCGTCCGCTCCCCCCTCGACTCCTGCGGAGAACTCCGTCCGCTCCTCCCTCGACTCAGGCGGGTAACTCTGTCTGCTCCCCACTCGACTCCTGTGGGTAACTCCATCCGCTCCTCCCTCAACTCCTGCAGGTAACTCTGTCCACTCCCCCTTCGACTCCTGCGGGTAACTCCGTCCGCTCCTCCCTCAACTCCTGCGGGTAACTCCATCTGCTCTTCCCTCAACTCTTGCGGAGAACTCCGTCTGCTCCCCCCTCGACTCCTGCGGGTAACTCCGTCTGCTCCCCCCTCGACTCCTGCGGGTAACTCCGTCCGCTTCTCCCTCAACTCCTGTGGGTAACTCCGTACGCTCCCCGCTTGACTCCTGCGGGTAACTCCATCTGCTCCTCCCTTAACTCCTGCAGAGAACTCTCTCTGCTCCTCCCTTTTGGCTGTTGGGTTGCCCATCACAAACAGCTGGCACCTCCCGCCCACCTGGCCACAAGACCTTTCTCTGGGGCTGGGGCTGGGGCTGGGACCCAGCCTGGAGCTCCCAGGAGCCCTCCTGGGCCCTGGAGAGCACACCTGGGAACAAACACAACCCCAGAGCTCAGGGACAACCTCTGGCAGCCCCAGCCACTCCTTCCGGTACCCTGGTCCTGCAGGGGACCCTGCGTGGGCTGCCCTGACCTACTCCCACCAAGCACCAGAGCCTGGTGAGGGTGAGGGTGGCCTCAAGAGACTGACTCTGACCTTGCTGGCTTACCCTGAGGAAGCCACCAGCGAGCTGCCCTACACTGGGGTCCAAATGGCAAAGCACAAGAACACAACCCCACCAACAGCCCACAAGGAGCGTGTTCCTACCAGCAGCCGGGCGAGTTAATCTGAAAGTGGTCCTGCCGGGACCAACTCAGGGTACCACAGGCCAGGGCCACCTGGGACAGGCTGGACAGGGGACCTGGGCTTCTAACAGGCACTGGGAGGCAACAGACGCTGCTGGTTCAAGATCCTAAGTCCACACAGGACACGCTGGGTGACTGCCAGGCCCAGCCTTTCTCAGCTACAGAGGCCAACACCTCCCCACGTCCGGGAAGAGGACACGGTGCCACCGCAGAGCAGGGATGCGGCAGAAAAGAACCTCGCGTCTGAAGAAGATCCGGGACAGCGTGAAGGCTCATCTCACGAACACGCTCCGAGTAAAAGCATCACGTGGGAAGAGCAGGACAGGAGCTGCCGTGTCTGGAAATGGCAGGACAGGAGCCTCAGATCAAGCCTGCTACAGAAACAATTACAGAAGAAATGTGTTTACATAAAAATCCTAGACGAAAACCTAGGCAATACCATTCAGGACATAGGCATGGGAAAGGACTTCATGTCTAAAACACCAAAAGCAATGGCAACAAAAGCCACAATTGACAAATGGGATCTAATTAAACTAAAGAGCTTCTGCACAGCAAAAGAAACTACCATCAGGGTGAACACGCAACCTACAGAACGGGAGAAAAGTTTTGCAATCTACTCATCTGACAAAGGGCTAATATCCAGAACCTACAAAGAACTCAAACAAATTTACAAGAAAAAACCAAACAACCCCATCGAAAAGTAGGCGAAGGATATGAACAGACACTTCTCAAAAGAAGACATTTATGCAGCCAACAGACACATGAAAAAATGCTCATCATCACTCGCCATTAGAGAAATGCAAATCAAAACCACAATGAGATACCATCTCACACCAGTTAGAATGGCGATCATTAAAAAGTCAGGAAACAACAGGTGCTGGAGAGGATGTGGAGAAATAGGAACACTTTTACACTGTTGGTGGGACTGTAAACTAGTTCAACCATTGTGGACGACAGTGTGGCGATTCCTCAAGGATCTAGAACTAGAAATACCACTTGGCCCAGCCATCCCATTACTGGGTATATACCCAAAGGAGTATAAATCATGCTGCTATAAAGACACATGCACACGTATGTTTTTTGCGGCACTATTCACAATAGCAAAGACTTGGAACCAACCCAAATGTCCATCAATGATAGACTGGATTAAGCAAAAGTGGCACATATACACCATGGAATACTCTGCAGCCATAAAAAAGGATGAGTTCATGTCCTTTGTAGGGACATGGATGAAGCTGGAAACCATCTTTCTCAGCAAATTATCGCAAGAACAGAAAACCAAACACCGCATGTTCTCACTCATAGGTGGGAATTGAACAATGCGATCACTTGGACACAGGAAAGGGAACATCACACACCGGGGCCTGTCGTGGGGTGGGGGGAGGGCGGAGGGACAGCATCAGGAGATATACCTAATGTAATGACGAGTTAATGGGTGTAGCACACCAACATGGCACATGTATACATACGTAACAAACCTGCATGTTGTGCACATGTACCCTAGAACTTAAAGTATAATAAAAAAATAAATTAATTAAAAAAAAAAAAGAAATGTGTTTAAATCCATTGAATCTGTCTAATGCAATCAGAGAACCCGTGACCAGGGCAGGCAGGGCCAGTGCTGAGGCCCCCCGGAAGAAGGCTCCAAGCAAAGCCCCCGTACTGGGGTTGGGACCCCCCAAGGGCCACACCTTGAGAAGAAAGACCTGGAAACTCAAAGAGCCAGACCCTCACCCAGCAGGAAGCCCAGACACCAAGACCCGAGGGATCCGTCGCCACCATCTGCGGCCCAGCTGCTGAGAAGGGCCCTGCACTTCCTCCACAGACTCTGATATAAATGCCCAACAGGCCACAGGACGAGACGGCAAGTCGTGACCAAAAACCAAGAGCACGGGGCCAGACCCGCAGGGATGGGGGTGAAATCACCAGAGAGACAGACCCGCAGGGATGGGGGTGAAATCACCAGAGAGACAGACCCGCAGGGATGGGGGTGAAATCACCAGAGAGCCAGACCCACAGGGATGGGGGTGAAATCACTAGAGAGCCAGACCCACAGGGATGGGGGTGAAATCACTAGAGAGCCAGACCCACAGGGATGGGGGTGAAATCACCAGAGTAACTGATCAGACGCTCAAGAAATTACAACTCAGGTTTGACCATTTTAGCAAAGAACTAAAACCTATAAAAGAAACCAAAAGAAAGTTCCAGAGCAGAAAATACAATAACTGCACATTAGACAGTGAGATCAACTATCCGGTTTGGAGCAGAGGTAGCAGGAGGGAAAATAAAGAAAAACGTAAGAAGCAAACACGATGATGTTAAAAAGGCCAAAGAATTGTACCATTTGCACCCAAGGAAAGAGAAAAGGGCAGTGAAAGTCTCCTCATCAAAGGGAGCCATTTAAAAAAAAAAAAATCAAGAGTGCCACAGCCAGGGAGGACATGCCTGCAACATGCAGACCCGAGGCAGGACCACACCCAGAGCAAAGAAGCAGCCCTGCAAGTCAGAACAAAGAGACAGACAGACAGCCCAACTCCTGCACGTGGACTGGAGACGCCACTCCGCATCAAGACAAAGAGGCCCTTCTGCAGCCCGGGAGCAGAAGCGACACACAGCACCCTCGGGCGCCAGGAATGCAGGTGGAGGCCACAGGCGCCCAGCACCCCAGGAGCCATCACGCCCTGCTGCCCAACAGCTGTGGGCACAGGAGCAAGCCCCCTTGGGTCTGTCCCCAGCTCAGCGACCCCACAGGGCCAAACCATGCAAATCCTCCACAGACACGCACAGATGTGCGCCAAAGACCATGCAAGATGTTCACAGCTATAGATGGTCATAACTACAACTGCCAAAAACAGGACACAGCGAACGTCCGTTTCTGAGAATGCATCTGCAGCAGTAGCGGTATCCTTAGCACAAGGCACTGCGGCTGGCGGCAGAGCTGACTTCTCACTGCTGGACTCCAGCATGGGAGGAGAATCATGGCAGGGGGACTGCCCTAGGCGCATGTGGGAGGCTCCTGGATGGCTGTGTTGCCATCTGGGCAGTGGTGACATAGTGTGTGTGATGTTTAAAATCCATTTAGCTGTATACTTCACATCTGTGTATTTTATAGTAGGTATGTTATCATTCTTTAGGTTTTCTTGCACTTTATATATTATTATTCACTGAGGTGTTTTTTTTTTTTTTTGAGACAGAGTCTCACTCTGTCACCCAGGCTAGAGTACAGCGGCGCAATCTCGGCTCACTGCAACCTCCACCCTCAGAGTTCAAGCGATTCTCCTGCCTCAGCCTCCTGAGTAGCTGGGATTACAGGCGCCTGCTACCACATCTGGCTAATTTTTTGTATGTTTAGTAGACGGGGTTTCACCATCTTGGCCAGGCTGGTCTTCAACTCCTGACCTCGTGATCCACCCGCCTCGGCCTCCCAAAGCGCTGGGATTACAGGCGTGAGCCACCACGCCCAGCCTCACTGAAGTTTTTTTAAGTCATAAGAATGCTAGAAAATATCAAGCAGAGTAAAGAAAACATAAAAACAAAAGTAATGGGAGTTAAGCTGTGAGCATGCAAAGGCATAAGAATGATACAATGGACTTTGGGGACTTGGGGGAAAGGGTGGGAAGGGGGTGAGGAATAAAAGACTACAAATTGGGTTCAGTGTACACTGCTTGGGTGATGGGTGCACCAAAATCTCAAAAATCACCACTAAAGAACTTATTCATGTAACCAAATACCACCTGTTCTCCAAAAACCTATGGAAATAAAAAATAAAAATAGAAAAAAAATGAAAAAAATTAAGAAAAAAGTATACTAGAAAAAGCAGATCTTTATAAGCAATAATAACCAGTTAGAAAATACAATGGGTGGCCAGGCATGGTGGCTCACACCTCTAATCCCAGCACTTGGGGAGGCCAAGACGGGCAGATCACAAGGTCAGGAGATCGAGACCATCTTGGCTAATACGGTGAAACCCTGTCTCTACTAAAAAATACAAAAAATTAGCCAGGCGTGATGGCAGGCGCCTGTAGTACCAGCTACTCGGGAGGCTGAGGCAGGAGAATGGTGTGAACCCAGGAGGCAGAGCTTGCAGTGAGCCGAGATCGCGCCACTGCACTCCAGCCTAGGCGACAGAGCGAGACTGTTTCAAAAAAAAAAAAAAAAGAAGAAAGAAAGAAAATACAATGGGTAAAAACACTCATTGATAATAACAAATTTTAAAAACATATAACCCCTAAGATCAAATCTACATGCAAGATATATATTTGCAAAACTAAAATTTTCACAAACATCCTAATTTTTCTGAAGGTAAAGAAAAACTTTACCGAAATGGAGACTCAAACTTTTGTTCTTGGATAAGAATCAGAAGTTGATTAAAAGACAAACACCTAATAGAAAAATACACAAGACACAAAGCTGTTAACAAACGTAAGACAAGACATTCTAGCTATCCCAGTAGTGCTCTGAGAAGTGCAAACAAAAACGTGCACTCCTGGGCTGGCAGAGATGCCATGGCTGGCAGCGCCCAGGTCCTCTGCCCAGTCCTCAATCCCTACCTGGGCAGCTGTACTTCCAAGAACCCATTAGGAGGGTACTTGGAAGCCTAACCCAGCCAGTGCATGTATCACACACCTGCTTAGATAAAGACAAAGTGCTGCAAGCAACCTAAATAAACATGTGAGCCATGTCTTAGTCCTTTCAGACTCCGCCACCAAACACCACAGCCTGCAGCCCTACGTGCGAGGGTTCCCTCTCACGGTCCTGGAGCCGTAGGTCCAAAGGTTCTCTCCCGCAGTCCTGGGCTCTCTCGCGCGGTCCAGGAGCCCTACGTGGAAGGGTTCCGTCTCACAGTCCTGGGTTCCTTCTCTCATGGTCCCGGAGCCCTACATGCAAGGATTTTCTCTCACAGTCCTGGGTCCTGGGTTCTCTCTTGCAGTCCTGAGTTCTCTATTGTGGTCCTGGAGCCCTACGTGGGAATGTTCTCTCTCATGGTCCCGGAGCCCTATGTGCAAGGATTCTCTCTCATGGTTCTGGGTTCTCTCTCACAATCCTGCAGCCCTACATGTGAGGGCTCTCTCTCACGGTCCTGGAGCCCTACGTGCAAGGGTTCACTCTCACGGTCTTGGAGCCCCACATGCAAGGGTTCTCTCTCACGGTACTGGGTTCTCTATCACGGTCCTGGAGCCCCACGTGCGAGGGTTCTCTCTCATGGTCCTGGAGCCCTACGGGCAAGGATTCTGTCTCACGGTTCTGGGTTCTCTCTTGCAGTCCTGGAGCCCTACGTGCAAGGATTCTCTCTCACGGTCCTGGTTTCTCTATCGCGGTCCTGGAGCCCTATGTGCAAAGCTTCTCTCTCATGGTCCGGAGCCCTACATGCAAGGATTCTCTCTCATGATTCTGGGTTCTCCCTTGCAGTCCTGGAGCCCTACATGTGAGGGTTCTCCCTTGCAGTCCTGGAGCCCTACGTGTGAGGGTTGTATCTTGTAGTCCTGGAGCCCTAAGCACAAGGATTCTCTCGCAGTCCTGAAGCCCTAAGTGCAAGGGTTCTCCCTCACGGTTCTGGAGTCCTACATACAAGGATTCTCTCTGGCGGTCCTGAAGCCCTAAGTACAAGGGTTCTCTTTCACAGTCCTGGGTTCTCTCTCGTGATCCTGGAGCCCTATCCTACCTGCAAGGGTTCTCTCTCACAGTCCTGGGTTCTCTCTCACGGTCCTGGAGCCCTAAGTGCAAGGATTCTCTCTCGCAGTCCTGGAGGTGGAAGTGGGAGGTCAGAGCAGAGCCAGCTTCCAGGCTGTACCTACCACCTCCTCCTTGGGCCTCATAAGGCGGGAAAAGGGCAGGCTTGCCCTGGGGACTGGCTTATAAGGACGCTGATCCAACGGGCAGAGGGGCTACACCCTCGTGCCCTCAATCAATCCTAGTCACTCCCAAAGGCCCCAACACCGTTGAGGGTAAGGTTTTGAAGGATGAACACTCAGCCAGGACAGCGCATCAACAGGGTGGAGTAAGTGAGGGTGCATCGACGAGACCAGACTCCAGCAGCTGCGGAAAGGGGGCGAGGCTCCAATGCAAACAAACTTTCCAAATTTGAGACAACTTGAGAAATCTAAATGCTGCCCATGTGACAATAAGAGTGAATGACTATCTCTCAGAGACACACGTCAGAGTATTTAATAACTACTTAATAATCACCCTGGCCAGGCAGGGAGTCACCCAGGTCCGTGACAGGGATGAGGCAGCAGCACAATCTCTCTCTTTTGTGTGTGTCTGAAATGTTCCACAAACTTTTTAGAATTATTTCTGCTTATATTTACTGATGTGAAAAAAAAACCTAGGACAAACTGTTGAGTAAAAAATAGCAGTGAACAAAACGTGAGTTCATTTACTTAAAATTCCATACTATACATGTGTGTTTCAACACACACATCTAGGTTATCCCCAAAAACAATCACCAAAAAGCCTTAACAGCAGAGCCCCCATGACTGTCATTTCAGATGGCTGCTTACTTTCTGATACCTTTCTGCACCACTGTTTTTAAATAATCTTTCCATTGTCATAACTAAACAAAGCAATAAAGCAATTTCATCCCCTAAACTAAGGGAAAAACCGCACGCCTAACGAGGTCCATCCAGAGGTGCTGAGCTGCAGGCGAAGGTGGGGCCCAATGTCACTCTAAGAAAGAGTCAGAGGAAGTTGGCATCCCCGAGCGGGCAGACGGACGGCGGCCAGAGCCACAGTGCAAGCCACGCAGGGGCAGAGAACGCCTCCTCGCGGCCCCACGCAACTTAAATGAAGAGGAAAGGGGGGTGCAGATTCCACCCAAGTGGGCAACACAAACCCCAGGTCCTCAGGGCACAGCCTGGAGCCACCAGGCAGGGAAGCTGAAGAGCAAGGAGGTAAGTTCACACACAACGCGAGTCACAGGAGGGGCAGGTTGGGGAGGTGGGGCTGCGCTTCAGGGGGCACCAGAACCTTCAGGAAACCAATGGATTCTGAAGCCCCAGCAAGTACAGAGGGTGGGGCCCATCCATCACGAGCAGACACCTGGAAGGCAGGAACCCAGCATCCCTCTCCCAGCAGAGGCTGCTCTAATCTATATGATCTATAATCAGACTTTCAGCCACCACTCTAAAGCCTGCTTTTCCAGCAGAAAAACAGCAAAAGATGCTCCTGTCTACAATAGGCACAAATGCAAAACTGCCTGGAAAACCCATACATTAGTTCCACAGCCGTTAAACAGGTGCTTGCATCCTGCCTCCGGCTGTCTTTGGGGCAGGCTGCACTGGGTTGTGCAGTATGAACCTGGCAGGCGAGGTTTTCCAGGGCTGGGGTGGTGGGGAGTAGAGGGACCAGACAGGGACTTGGCCAGGGACCAGCAAGTGGCTCCCAGCACAGTTGGATTCCACACTCTTGACAACGACTCACCTGAAATGTCAGCAGCTCCGCTCTCTTTTCTTATGAAGTCACTGCTGTGTTCAAACACCTCATGCCCGCAGCCCTCCTGGAAGCCGCAGCCTGCAGGAGAGGCCTGCTCCCTTGGAGACTCCATCTCTCCTGTATCTGGCCAACCGCCACCCCCTCAATCATTCTAAACAGTGCCCAGGGCAAGCCAGGGCCCCTCTGTGCAACACTGGGTCAGAGGCAGGGGCCACAGAGTCCCCAGCGTGCCTGGCTGCTGGCTCCTGAGCTCAGAGCCCTCACACTGGGCACGCGGCAATGGCCGTCCCTCCAGCTCTGATCAGACCAGTCCCTTGTGGCTGGGAGAAGGTCTGACCCCGAGCCCAGGCCTATGAGGTGCTCCTAATTTCGTCAAAGCCTTATGTTCACTCTTTTGCATCCACCCAAGTTCAGTCAGGACGGGGCCAGCAGCTGACGCCCTCCTTTCTCCCTCACTGCCCTGTTAGGGAGGGTGGCTGGCCACCCACATGGGATAGGCGAGCACACAGAGGCCAGGAGTCCCCACCTGAGGTCCCAGGGCTAGCAAGGTCCAGCCGTGCAGGCCCCTGGAACCCCTGCCTCACACAGCTTCCTCCACAACACGTCACACAGGCCCGGTAGGAAAATGCTCCCCAGGGAAACGCAGCACACGCTGCCGGACAGCGCGACGGGGTCCAGGCCTGGGGCCTCAGGGAAGAGCCGCCCCGTAGCCCTCGACCAAGTATACTGCCAGCCCATGGGAGGTGGAGACCATCTCCGTTCATCTGTTTACTTATCGTATCAGCTAACTTTAAAAGTAACAATATGTTCATCTAATTTCTCCTCTGGAAAAGTTTTAACAAAAACCAAGTCATCCAAGGACAGAGTGAGCCACCGGCACTCTCAGAAACACTCCTCCAGGGTGGCCTGGGGTCAGCACGGAGCAGCAACCCTGGCCAGACGGGGTGTCCGGAGGGCCCAGGACACCCACCCTGACCATGGGCAGGCACCAGAGCCACAGCAGACTCAGGTGCGGGGTTTGATGCCCACCCACAAGGAGGCACTGTCAGGCAAGCTCAGGACAGGCTGGGGCAAGGGGATGCACAGCCTCCTCACCAGCAGCCTTTCTGTCTCAACAGTGAGCAAAAACGGGGCTCCAGGGAACCAATGCCCAAAAACACGAAGCATGGCTTCCAGGATCAGCATCCACGTGTGATAAATGCCACTGGAACCACAGCCTGGGATGGGACAGACACTGAGGACACGAATGGGCATCAACATCACCCTCGATGCTGACCACCTTCATCCCCTTCCACCCCAGAACAGGATTTGGTCCGGCCACTCCAATGGGAACTCCTTTTCCATTTGTTAGAGAAAAAAGAGGTTAAGTCCAGGCAAAAGTCATCGTGGCTAGCCGACTGCACCG
The DNA here is from genome assembly GCF_008728515.1 of Papio anubis. Taxonomy (NCBI): domain Eukaryota; kingdom Metazoa; phylum Chordata; class Mammalia; order Primates; family Cercopithecidae; genus Papio; species Papio anubis. The sequence goes on along the minus strand of NC_044990.1, from coordinate 91,405,988 downwards.
CCGGCCTGCAGAGCTCCCAGACACGGAGCCTACAGACCAGGGTTTCCAGTTCTGTGGCTGCACACCCCCTGAGCTGTTGAATGTGTGACTCCTCCTCCCCAACCTAGCCGTGCTGGGGGAGGGGACACCCGGGGTCTCCCAAAGCGAGAGGAACCCCTAGTCCACAGACAGCTCAATTCGGGCTAGCTGGATGACGCTGAGGCAGACATCTGCCCTCCACGCTGCGTCATTCCAGATAAGGCCTCTAAACTTAAAAACGACTCCGGGAGTCAAAGGATGCCCTAAAGCAGGAATGGCTTCCAAGAGTCAATAACTAGGTAAGAGGTATGACCTCAAACTCAGGCATGAAAACAAAGTCAGAGGCTGAACTCCCACCACGGTCATCTCCCTCTTCATCCTGCTTCCCTGCAAAATATAATTCGGATTCTATCAACAGTGGTAACATGAGATATTTTCATTCAAACCCTGATTTTTCTTAAAGGTAAAAGAAACAGCAGAGTCTATAATAAGTCCATACAAATTACTCCGAGCCATTAATACTCTCAAGGAGAGGAAGTAAATGACTACACAGCAGCTAAAAAGCCTGACGGTACGTCTCAAAGACCAGCGTCTGTACTCGCAGACATGCACGCACACAGGCAATTTCACCTCCAGCAGTTCATGCTAAAACTCATCCTGGATTTGTGCAAATTTGAGAAGATTTAACTGGAAACCACTAGAATCCCCAACCGCAGGGCAGTGGGTAATTACTGAGGCACATGCATGCAGCAGGAAGAGCTCTCCTAACTCCGCCGCCTCTCCCGTACAGCGCCAGGCCGACAGGACTCTCTTGGACAGATCAGCATGTGTCTCCGACTCAGCCTTGTTCATTCCAGACACCCCTTTACACCAGCGGCTCTGTTATCAGCATCCTGGGAAAACTGCAAACAACCCCGGAGGCTGCACTCTGTGTCCTGAGGTGTCTTTTACGTTCTCCACTCAATCTACAGAAATCAAAACCCGGTACGGTGCTGGGTGTGGCTCGAAGGGGTGGCCCCATTCTCCAAGAAGAGGAGTTCAGTCCAGAGGCAAGAGATTTGGGGACCAGATGCACATTTGTCTGAATGTAAAATGAAGTGTTTAGGTACAGCATCTTTTTAAAATTATTTCCCAGGTTAATCCACGTTTTCAGTAACTGACCATCTACAACTCCCCAACGTACCAAATAAACGTACAGCTGCTAAAAACATGGTAGAAAAAAATAACTGACCAGAGAAAACACTGACGATATACTGAGGTGAAAAGATTAGAAACAGAAGGTACAGTACGTTCCCATCTTGGAAAAGCTGCTTTATCACACACAGCTAAATAGGAATCCAACAGGCATACGCTATAAAATCCTAACAGTTCAGCTCACATATGAACGTAACTTTTCTTCTTTTTGCTTTCCTAGAATTTTTTTAAATTTTCTGCAACTAAGATTACTCTTACAATCAGAAGAAATATTGCTCGAACTTTTTTTAGTAAGTCATATTCTTTTCTTGTGAAAAGTCCACTTAATGGATACTATTAAAAAGCAACTGCGACAGAAAAGCTCGCTGGTACAGCAACCGGCACAGGCAGGTCACTCAGTAACACAAGGATTCCATGTCCACTAGGAACGGGCGGCACCCACAGCCCAAGCCTGGGCACAGCTGAGGACCAGCGCACAGGACACCTGTCACCTGGGCACGGCTGAGGACCTGAGCACACCACATCAGTCACCTGGGCAGGGTGAGGACCCACACACACCACACCTGTCACCTGGGCATGGCTGAGGACCAGCGCACAGGACACCTGCCACCTGGGTAGGGTGAAGACCCGCGCACACCACACCTGTCACCAGGGAAGGGCTGAGGACCAGCACACAACACACCTGTCACCTGGGCACAGCTAAGGACCCGTGTACACCACACCTGTCACCTGGGCATGGCTGAGGACCAGCACACACCACACCTGTCACCAGAGAAGGGCTGAGGACCAGCGCACAGCATACCTGTCACCTGAGCATAGCTGAGGACCCACAGACACCACACCTGTCACCTGGGCACAGCTAAGGACCCGTGTACACCACACCTGTCACCTGGACAAGGCTAAGGACCTGCACACACCACAACTGTCTCCTGGGCAGGGCTGAGGACCAGCACACACCACACCTGTCACCTGGGCAGGAGGGGAGGGCCAGGGACGCGTTGGCAATGCTGGATTCTGGGCTGATCCATTCGGGTTTCCGACCCTTTCCTGCTTCCCCATCCACTGGAGCAGATCACACTGCCTCTTTTCCTCAGACCCCAGTGACGCGATGTTATTGAATGGCACACCAGGGTGCACAGGGCAAGCACCTGTGTTAAAAGACACAGTATCTCAAAGCCACAGGGGACACACAAGGGTTTCATTCATCAGACCAGAATCTCTTAGAAACTGGACCATGGAAAAACAGGATTTATGGCTGGGCGTGGTGGCTCACGCCTGTAATTCCAGCACTCTGGGAGGCCGAGGCAGGTGGATCACCCAAGGTCGGAAGTTCGAGACCAGCCTGACCAACATGGAGAAACCCCATCTCTACTAAAAATAAAAAAACTTAGCAGGGTATGGTGGCGCATGCCTGTAATCCCAGCTACTTGGGAGGCTGAGGTAGGAGAATCGCTTGAACCCAGGAGGCAGAGGTTGTGGTGAGCCAAGATCGTGCCACTGCACTCCAGCCTGGGCAATAAGAGTGAAACTCCGTCTCAAAACAAAAAACAGGATTCACACAAAAGACTGACAGGAAGAGGCAGATACAACTCTTCATCCTTGAGTCTCAAAATGACCTGCAGCACATGTGAACAGAGCCCATGACCTGTGCAACAACTTAAAAGCCATAGTCGGCGTCTGCACAGGAGCCCGGAAGCAGAGTCGGGATGCTGTGGGAATCTCAGCCAGCTGGGAAAAAAGTGCAAAGGGTGGACGCTTTTCCAGGCCTGCACCACGCACAAAGATACAGACAGCAGTGCATGGCCAGTACCCGAACAACCAGAATCATCTGAGTAAGAAGACACCTGGGGGATGAGGGGTCATCTAATTCAGCCTCTAATTCAGCCAATGCTGACACCGCCCTTCCTCCTGCAGATCCATCCCCACGTGTGGTCTAAGCCACCCACTGCTGCTAGGCCTCCTCTCTGAGCAAAACTTGACAAATCTAGTCCCTTACGACAAACAGCAGAAAGCCACACTGTAAGTCAAGCTAAATATCAACTGCAAATCTGGATTTTCTCATTGTTCTACAACAAAATAGTTTTTAATGTAAATACCAAGAGTGAAAAGTTTTTAACATCCCCTGAAGAGCGCCTAACAATTCTACTGCAAACTAAGCTGTGCACCAAAGGTGAGGTTTCTAATTCTTACACAATGAACTCCAGAGATTTTTTCCAAATACCAAAAGTAAAGAGGTAACAAAGAGCTGATTAAGATATTCTTTTTATCTTTCGAATTTTATACCAGATGTTCCTATAATACCTCTTTCAAAGCACGTTTTAGGGGCAAAACTTTTCTTTTTTTTGAGATGAAGTCTTGCTCTTGTTGCCCAGGCTGGAGTGCAATGGTGGTGTCATCTCGGCTCACTGCAACCTCCGCCTCCCGGGTTCAAGTAATTCTCCTTCTCAGCCTCCCGAGTAGCTGGGATTACAGGCGCCTACCACCACGCCTGGTTAATTTTTATATGTTTAGTAGAGACAGGGTTTTGCCACGTTGGCCAGACTGGTCTTGAACTCCTGACCTCAGATGATCCGCCCACTTCCTGGATTACAGGCGTGAGCCACCGCAACCGGCAGGGGCAAAACTTTTAATTAACCTATAATTTTCTAATTTTTAATATCTCTTCAGAATTAATCTAACCTCATCCTATGTAGGAAAAAAAATCCTGAAATATGAAAAGACTGTTGTAAAAACAAGCATGTCATCACAGATTTCTTCAATACTTAAACCTGAGGGGGCTAAACTGACAACCTTCTTAACCTCAAATGTAAAGTTGTTTCTTTATAAGGACAAAACAAGGCCTGAGTTGCTGAATCCTGTTCCCAGAACTCACTTCTTCAAACACTGAAGGAAACAGCAGTTTGTTGCTGCATCAGGTCCACCTCCTCAGGCCTGAACTTCATCGTCCAAGTCTGTAAAAGGACACCTGGTGGTAGACCCTTCGAGGAGCTCATTGGTCCCCTCTTGACATTAGCAGGGCCTCATGACAGCATCACTCAAAAGCCTCCACGGTGAGAGGCACACAGTTCTCTTTGGTCCCCAGCTCTCAATTTCAGGATTTCTCCATAAACTCACAGGACACAAACAGGCACCACAGAACGGCTTTCACAACCAAGGCAAGTGAATGCTGGGCAGTGATGTCCACAGCCACTTTCTCTGCACAGGCAGCTGACCAGGCCCGAGTCCCCGCCCAACCCAAGTTCAGATTCTCTGCACCTTTACCAAAAGCAGGAGGAGCTTGGAGAGACAAACAGGACCCCAGAAACAGCCCCACACTGGCTACACCCCAATGTCTTACAGCAAAAGCATCCCTGTAATGTCTGATGAATTCATCATCTGCCCGCCTTCCCACTTACAAACCTTCATGACACTGGACAATCGTGTGTGAGGGCAGGATCTTCCAAGGTCAAGAGGGGAGAGGCACAGCTCTGCCTGATCCCACCAAGGGTCGTGCTGCCTGGGCAGACAGGAAACTTGGCTGCAGGCCAAGATGCCAGTGCCAGGCTATACTCCCTCACCCAAGGGCCCTGCCAGCCCAGCTCTAGAACAACTTGAGGCCCTGCAGCTGCAGTGACTCGTGACAAGGGCCTATCCGACTCTACAGGAGGCGCCAAAGTGTCTTCCGAGACTAAATCTGAAGACGGTTCTGAGCACCACCATTACCTGCCATGTGACCCCATAGATCCGCGGGTCACAGCCACCCTGCTCAGGAACGGGAGGACAGCCTCTCTGGGCCCTAAGGGGGAGGGCCTGAGACGTTTCAAGGGCAGTTCAAAAACTCATAGTCTGTATGGACCTCCCCGAGTGTCTCCAAACTTAAGACAGGACTGCACCTGAGGCTATCACAGACTGGGTGGGCCAGGCATGGAAACAGACAGTCCCCACAGCAACGAAATCCTCCCCAAATTGCCAAGGGCAGCCCATAATCTTGATAATAAATTTCTGTAAGTGGCCCATGCTATGCCAGCACTCCTGCTGGGCAAGACCAGGCCTCAGGTTCCCGGCGCCAGCCAGGTGGCCATCTGACAGCTGACTCCTGTTCTCCACATTCTCCCACTCAACAGAGTATAAAGAGAAATATTCCATTAGAATTTACCATTTTAATTCAAATAAATAAAATAAAATAAAAAACAAGTCCCTGAGCAAGAGAGCAGAAACCTAATCCTTCTCACCATTTCTCCAGCTGGGCCCGCTCAAGGAACATCAGAGGCAGCCACCTTCTAGGCTGTTTCCTCCTCCTGTGACCCTGTATCACCCACTCCAGCACCGCCACTCACTCTCCACCCACAATACCATCACCACACTCACTCTCTACCAGCTCCACCATCACCACTCACTCTCCACCTACAACACCATCACCACTCTCTCCACTCATAACACTACCAACACTCACTCTCCACCCACAACACCATAATCACACTCACTCTCTACCAACTCCACCATCACGACTCACTCTCCATCCAATCTACCATCACCACTCACTCTCCACTACACTCACTCCACCATCATCACCACTTATTCTCCCCCAGTCTACCACCATCACCACCCACTCTCCACCTACAACACCATCACCACTCACTCTCCACCCACAACACCATCACCACACTCACTCTCTACCAGCTCCACCATCACCACTCACTCTCCACCTACAACACCATCACCACTCTCTCCACTCATAACACTACCAACACTCACTCTCCACCCACAACACTCTCCACCTACAACACCATCACTACTCACTCACTCTCCACCCACTCCAGCACCACCACACTCACTCTCCATCAAGTCCACCACCACTCACTCTGCACCTACTGCACCATCACTGATCACTCTCCTCACCACTCCTCAGTCATTTCCTACCCACTCTGCAAACTCTCAGAGTACCTCTCTCCTCCCTTCTGTGTAGCTCCTTGCCATACAGACCTTCACACTCACTGCCTCTCAACTGCTGTTCAAAGATGACACGCCCAGAGGACTGACTTCATCCTCTTCTTTCTGCCCCTAACTCACATGGAGCCATTTGTGGCCTTTTCCCACCTGCTTGTCTCCCTGTGCCCTACTTGAGGTTGGAAGCTCCTGAGTTGTTTTTCTCTTGTGTTCTCTCCAGAACCTTCCAGTCTCAGGTCTTGGGTGTCCTTGTTTCTTCTCCTCCATGGTGACTACCAGGGACTAGTTCCAGCTCCCTGCATCCTGTGGCACCTCATGGCCCTCTACAGAGGCCCCAGGGCTCTGAGAAGCTGGAGTGGCACAGCTTTCCCCTCGAATAAGGGCTTTTGGCACATACCTATGGTTTTACTGCAGTACCAGTGCTTTAAAAACCTAACTGGTGGGCTGGACACAGTGGCTCATGCCTGCAATCCCAGCACTTTGGGAGGCTGAGGTGGGTGGATCACCTGTGGTCAGGGGTTCAAGACCAGCCTGGCCAACATGGTGAAACCCAGTGTCTACTAACAAAAAATTAGCTGGATGTGGTGGTGCGCCTGTAATCCCAGCTATTTGGGAGGCAGAGGAGGAGAATCGCTTGAACCCGGGAGGCTAAGGTCACCGTGAGCCGAGGTCATGCCATTGCACTCTAGCCTGGGCAACAAGAGCAAAACTCTGTCTCAAAAAAAAAAAAAAAAAAAAAACACACCCTAACTGGTGATCTATGTTCCCTTCTGCAAAAGCTGCCAACATTATCTTTTCAAAACTCAAATGTCACACCTCTACTTAAAAGAGTTAGCTAGGCTGGGCACAGTGGCTCACGCCTGTAAGGTGGGTGGATTGTTGAGGTCAGGAGTTCAAGACCAGCCTGACCAACATGGTGAAACCCCATCTCTACTAATAACACAAAAAAATTTGCCAGGCATGGTGGCACACACCTGTAATCCTAGCTTCCTGGGAGTCTGAGGCAAGAGGATTGCTTAAATCCAGGAGGCAGAGGCTGCAGTGGGCCAAGATCACGCCACTGCACTCCAGCTTGGGAGACAGCGCAAGACTCTGTCTCAAAAGAAAAAGAGCTAGAGAAAACATCAAATTCCTTGACTTGTCCACAATCTCCCTTTCCAGCCAGACCCAGCACTCCTGACCACTCCCAGACTTTGAGCAGGGAAGGCCTCACCTGCTGTAGAATCCTATTCTCCTCCCAGCGCCAGCCCCCAACTCAGATCACAATCCCTGAGCGCAAGGTAAGCCCCCAGGCCCTGTGCCTATGCAGCCCCTGACAAACGCCGCATCTCAAATGCCAAAACTGGATAGAGTATTCGGAGTCCCGCAGAGTCGGATCACCTTTCTGTATGCCCCCCACCCCCAGCCTCACACTACATGCTGCTCACATACAGTGCCAATGAAATCAAGGGGGAATGAATGAGGGCCCCAGTGACACCACCCATTATGTATCAAAGCATGTTTGAGAACCATTTGAGGAAACCACACAGGAAACCACACAACACCAGAAGCGTGCTCTAACCGAGGCCCTGGGCCCAGCTCCTCACCGTGAGGAGACGTAATGAACACGGCTGCGCGCTGAGCACGTGGCCACATCTGGCATTCTGAGTGCATGCACGCGTGAGGTCAGGGCGTGGTACGGACAAGCACAGTGGATAGGATAAAAGTAGCCTCGCAGCACACCCAGATATGACTTCAAAAACCCACACTGGGTCCACCTGTGTGCTCATATGCCCTCTCTAAAGCACATCCCAGTGCTTGAAGCCAGGGACACCGTGTGTCGTAGGTGGTCACAGGTCAGGGAGGGCAGATGCCCCACAAGGCCTCACAGGGACCACTGAAACCTCTGCGTCGATGGAGAGGGCTCCACACTCTGGATGCATTTTCGCTACAGCTGTATCAACAACCCCTTTCACTCACAGTTACAGAGCAATGTGTGATGGGAAACACTAAGGAATCCAGCTTGTTTCAGTGACCAGCATTACCAAGCATGGTAAAGAACCACACGCCAATAAAATAGAGTACATTTCTGGCCTTAAAAGCCTCAATCCCCACACAAGTTTAAAAAATTATTCAAAATATTCTATAGTTTCATGACAAATACTAAGCAGGCTAAGTAGCATTTCTTACCAGATTTCATAAACCACCAAATCTCATCCTTCTGAGAAAAAAAAGTGGCCAAAACAATTGCTTAGCTCTTGGTCCACCTAAGTGGAATTAACTTCCTCTATAGAAAGACAGGTGCCAGCAGGTGGCTACAGTCTGAGACCTGAGCCTGGCCCCCGTCCAGGATCTTATGTGGAAGCCCCCAAGAAATGGAGGATTCGCTGCGGTGCTGCAACACCCTCCACCTCAATTTAATAAGGAGTTTATTCAAAATTATCAATTAACACAGTCGGTAAAGATAAGGAGAAAGTCAGAAGGCACCACCCCATCACCACCCAACTGCACAGTGTGGTATCCAAGGCCACAACTTGGGGGTGGTGAGTGCAGTTTCAGAGATCAGATCCTTCCATCTTTCACCTTCATCGCGCTTCAGATGCTTTAAAAGTCTGAAAATAAACACTACTGTAGCTTATGTGTTGTCATTCTGAAATAAAGGCAGAAAACTACAAAGAATTTAGTGCGAGGCAAACATTCATGTGCAGCATGAAGCAAACATACTTACATCTTTTGCCATGTTACCAGATCCGGGAAATAAATGCTACAAATGTTCACCTTCCCAGAGAAGAAAAATGATTTTTCTGGTAAAAAAAAAAAAAAGGGAAGGAAAAACAAGAAATAAGTAAGAATGAAAAAAGAAGTTGAAAAAATAACACATCTCAAAGGAAACGTGGACCTTCCTTCCCAAAGGCACCCTCCATCCTGAGAGCGGAGCTGGCCAAACCGACTCCCACACTCAGGATTTTAAGTCGCCTCGTCAGACGGAAATGCCCCCTGCGCAAAAGTGGCCCGCGGGCCCGCAGGGTCACCACCACGACCCCCAGGTCCCCGACGGCCCGCCCAGCGGCCGAGGGTGGGGCTGAGCCCCGGCAGCCAGGGCGCAGCGCCTCCCTCCCGCCGCTGCAGGGGGGGCCCCACCACCCACCTGGGCGCAGCCCCAGGGTCCCGGCGCAACGTGCAGGCTCGCGGCGTCCACCCCAGACCCCGGCGGCGCCCGCCCGGCTGACCGGTAACTCTGACAGGTGGGCTTCCGGGGTCCGCGCCGCGCGCCTGTCACTAGGCCTCGGGCCGCCTCCGCACGAGGCGCCTCCCGCGCGCGCCGGAACCGGGTCCCCGCGGGCCGCCGTGGGGCGGCCTCCCCTCCCCCGCCCTGCGCGCTCCGGCCGACCCTGGCCCTGGCCCTGGCCCCACCTCCGGCGCGGGGCGCGGGCGCTGCTGTCGGCCAGGAGGGCCAGGCCCGGGACCCCCGCCCCGCGGTCACCTGGGGAGCCCCCACCAGCGCCGAGCGCGCGGGGTCCCCGAGGCACAGGAGCGCGCGGGGCGCGGGAGGGCGCGGGAGACCGCAGGTCAGGGGCCAGCGCGGCTCACGCAGCCAGGGGCGGCTGGGATGGGTGGCCAGGGTCCGCCCGCACCCCAGCCCCCGCCCGCAACTCCCGCGGCATCCCGCCCGCCCGCGCCTGGCTGCCCGGTCCGGCCGCGCGGGCGGGACGCGGAAGGGGCGCGGTGCAGGCGCGGGAGGGCGGCGCAGGAGGCGCGGGCGAGGGCGGGCCAGGCGGTCCCAGCCGTGGCAGAGGTCCTGCCCTGGGCGGGCAGCCGGGACGCGAGCTCCACCTGGCCAGGCGTCGGGCCGGCCAGGCGTGCGGCGCGGCGCGGTGACGTGGGCGGCGGCGGGCCCGCTCCGCGCAGCGCGCCTGCGCGCCTTTTCGCGCCTTCGGCGCCCTCCTCCTCCTCTTCTGCAGCTCCTCGGTCTCCCGCTCCTCCCGCCAGTGCTGCGCGCCCTGGGAGGGCGGGGAGGGGCCGTGCGCGCGTGTCCGCGTGTGCGCGTGCGCGTGCGGAGATGGAACCGGGGCCTGCGCCGGGACGGGCAGTGAGCGCGCGCGGCGTGCGCTCGGAGGCCAAGGGGCCGCGTTTGTGCGCGTCTGTGACGGTGTGTCTGGAGAGAGAGGTGGCCAGCTGTGTGCAAGAGTGTGTGTGCACATGGGGGAGCGGGGTCGGCTATGTGCACGAGTGTGTGTGCACGTGGGGGAGCGGCGACTGGTGTGTGCACGTAGGGGAGCGAGTAGTGTGCGCACTAGTGTGTGTGCATGTGAGGGGGCGGGGACTGGTGTGTGCACTAGTGTGTGTGCACATGGGGCAGCAGGTGGGGGGCCGGGTGTGTCAGGATGTGTGTGCAGGGAGCAGAGAGTGCCGGCTGTGTGCATGTGTGTAGGGGGGAGCACGGACTAGTGTGTCCAGGAGTGTGTGTGCGAATAGCGGGGCCGGGTGTGTGCTTGAGCTCTCTCTCACAAAGGAGAGACAGCCAGCTGTGTGCGCGCCTATATGCACGGAGATAGGGGGCCGCTTGTGTGCACGAGTGTCTGTGCACATAAAGGGCCGACTGTGTGTGGGGCTGTGAATGTATGGAGAGCAGGTGTGTGCACAGACGTGTGTATGTGGACACACGGAAGAGAGGTGTGTGTGCGTGCGTGGCACAGAGGCCGCTGCCTCTGCTGGACCCGGTGACCTCCAAGCCCATGCCTGGCCTACGCCCAGATTACCAACAATTCTGGGCGTCCTCGGTGCCCACTGGATGCAGCCTGGCCCGGGACTCGGGAGGGAAAACAGGGACAGGAAAACTCCAGAAACAGTTTCATTGCATGGTGAGCCTGGTGGTCCCCGAGTCCTGGAGACTTAGTCCACCCTGGATGGCCCCGCCACTAGGGCCAGGCCCGAGCACCCCAGCCAAGGGCGGGCTAGGCCAGAGAAGAGTCCAAAGTTCAGGGCCACAGCAGGCGGCAGAGGCTGGTGCGCACCGAGCGTAAGTCTAGGAGGACTTGAGGAGCTGACCAAAGGCCTCTCTGCCTGTGCGGGGTATTATTACATGACAGCCCGCTTTGCACATTTTATGCTGATTTTGGCCACTCCTGCCCCTCAGGCAAGGCCACACGCCCCAAAGTTCTGGTCACCTGGCTTCAACTGCTTATAAATTAGCACCCGTTTCTTCTTTGAAGACTACCAGAAACGCTCACTTTCTGCGAGCTGGTTCACACAAATAGGTACTTAGACAACACTGATGTTCCTCAAATGGCCCTATCTTCCTAGCTTCGTTCCTTCTCTTTCACAGGAATTCTTTATGTGTTCCTAAATTTCAGTATTTGAGCCCTGATGGCAACAGTGACACCCTCCCGGCCTCTGGGGACTTCTCCCTGAGACCTGGGGGCTCCAGTTAGGAGGATACACACGTAGGGTACAAGATTGGAGTCTTAAACGTCTTCCCCACAAATTCAGGATTCTGATAAGCCAACAATGTTTATATAATTGATAACTAATATTATTCAAAGAAATTTCTGCACAAAAATCACTGCACTGAGATACTCTGAACGCGCATGAGGCACTGCAGCAATGAACGTTCACGGGGCTCTGTGTGGCTTAGGAAAAGGGCAAAAAGTTACTCCCTTTTTCCTCTCCATAGCCACGTTCCACAGAAAGCCTTCGTTTCTCTTAACAAAAGTCAACAGAATTCCCTCTAAAATGTTTGGTTGATGATCCAAATATTTTTAGCCACTGCCTTGTCTTGCAGTCTCTTGATTGGGTTGCTGAAATGCAAACTTCCTAAATAAGCCCATAACCCTAGGAATTTAAGCCATTGGCCTCCCTGTGTCTCCAGAGCCTGGGCTGTTTAGGAGACAAGGTTCTTTTAATGATGCACTCATTCAGGTGTTGACTTGCACCACATGCCAGAGGCGAGGTTCAGCCCTATGGTTGGGGCCAGATACTGTCTTGTTTTGTGCATGTAGGCACCAGATTCAGCTACCGTCCCAAATATTACATGGAAGTGGCCTGTGCTGCGTTTTACTAGAAGTGAACGTGTCCTTCCCAGGAAAAGTCTTCATCTCCCAAAAGCTGTGTATGTGTCTGCTCCAGAGTCTCCAGTCATGGTACAAACTCTCCCTGCCAATTCCACACCCCCATTAAACTGTCCTCTTTTTCAGAGAGAGAGAATTTTCTAATCCTGTTTTAATTCTAAATCTGCTGATTACATATCCAGATTGTCTTTTGTTTCCCTCCTCGATGACATTGGTCTTTTCTCCAACCATCTCCTATTTTCTGCCTTCTTCCATCACGATGACAAGAGGCCTTTGGTGGGAGGACAAGCAGGAGGCAGGGACTCATGGAATGTATGGGGAGAGTTAAAAAATAACATTCCGGGATATGGGTAAATGGCATTTTCTTGATCTTTGGTAAAATGTCAATAAAGGCATCTGTAGAAAACTTTGCTCTGTGTATTTGAGTGCATCATAAAACATGGGAAAATCTGTGCACTTTCCCAACCTCCAGGTCTGTCTCGCGTGGCTCTCCTTTGCTCTCACAGATCAATACTCCTAACCCCCCCACCACCCCCAGACACAAAGACATTTTTTTGTGTTTCCTACTCTCCTACTCTCTCCTACTGCATTATTGCTCCTTTTTAAAATTCCCGGTCAAATCCCAAGTTCTCCCTCTTGGAAGGAAGGTCCGTTGTGATCCTGCCACATTCGCATGCTATAATATTATTTCTGTCTTAAAGACTGTCACATTCATTTATAGTCTGAAACCACAGTTCTTTCAAAATCACCCCTTGGATCTGACAAATTCTAGAGGAGCATATCACCAAATTTATAAAAGTCTAATTTACCCTAATTGACCAATTTTGCCTACTTCTTAGACATGTTCCCTTGCTTTGATCTGGAATCTTCTCTGGCTTTTGCGATGAGAGACCCCTTGGCACCTCGGCCATTGACTCTGCAGTTCTCCTGAAGTGTCCCTGCCCTGTGGCTTGCTTCGCTCTGGCTGAGATAATGTCAGGTGATGTTCTGTGGAGTCCCATGATTTCAGGTTGAAAGATATATGTTCTCCTGGCGTCATCTCCTTTCCCCACAGCACCCATCTGTGGTCAGCCCAAGGTGAAGCTAGCACCAGAAGCCTACAGAATAATTTTGTTTGAGAAATGTGGCCTCACATGCAATTGAGTACCTTTGGGCGTTTTTCTGCTGCCTGCCCATGCCTCTTACGGATTCACAGAAGGAACTTAGCGTCCACTGGACACTAATGCTGAGATGATGGGGCGTCACATCACTGTGGATAAGTGATCTTAGCCTCCGTGATGTGCAAATTCCTTTAACTGAGAAATAAGTGGATAAAAATATAGTTTGTTAATAAGAAGACAAAACCACAGTTTTGAAACCCTTGCCTTCCCTGCATTCCTCCCTCCCCAAGCATTTCTGAGCTCCTACTAAGTGCCAGACACAACTCTGGGTGCTGATATTATGCTGATAATAAGAGACTGTCCAGAGTCAAACTGGAGAGACAGATGCACCTGCAATTATAATGGATGTGACCTGGTGGGACAAGCTCATGTTCACGATTGGGAAGGGGGCTATGGAAGCACAGAACAATGATTTGTCCCTGCACACAGTCAGCAACACTTCATGGAGAAGGTGACAACTGAGAGACACTATGACCAGCTGAGTATATACACAGGTGTGTCTGAGAGTGTGTGTGTGTGTGCACAAACAGAAACAAATCAGTTTGCACTCCAGCCTAGGCGACAGAGCAAGACTCCCTCTCAAAAGGATTTAAAAAAAAAAAAAAAAGCAATGCAAGCAAGAACCAAGCAGCCAGTCCAGACAGAACCAGGACGTTGAACAGATGCTAGAATTAGTCTGCGCCAGATCTCATCAGAGCCCTGTGCTCCAGAGTCACGTCCTGCCTGGGAGCCTTCCAAGGGCTGTGTGTCCTCCAGCCCCTAGTTTTCCCACTCTGGATGGCACCTGCCTCGGCCTCCCAAAATGCTGGGATTATAGGTGCAAACCACTGCACCCAGTCTGATCTGCTAGTATTTTATTGAAGACTTTTGCATTTATGTTCATGAGAGAGATGACTCTGTAGTTTTCTTTTCTTGCAATGTCTTTGTCTAGTTTTCGTATTATGTTAATGCTGGCCTCACAGAATAAATTAAAACATATCCCTCTGCTTTTATCTTCTGGAAGAGACTGTAGAGAAGTGGTATAATTTATTCCTTAAATGTTTAGTAAAATTTACCAGTGAACCTATCTGAGCCTGGTGCTTTCTGTTATTCATTATTGATTCAATTTCTTTAATAGATTTAGGTCTATTCAAATTGTCTCTTTTTGTGTGAGTTTTGGCAGATTGTGTCTTCCAAGGAATTGGTCCATTTCATATAGGATACCAAATTTGCAGGCACAGAGTTGTTCGTCATACGCCTTTATTACCCCTTTAATGTCCATGAGTTCTATATGAAGTCTAATGGCCCCTCTATCATTTTGGATATGAGCAATTTCTGTCTTCTCTGCTTTTTCCTTAGCCTGGCTAGAAGTTTATGGATTTTATTAATCTTTTCAAAAAACCATCTTTTGGTTTTATTGCTTTTTGCTATTGTTTTCTTGTTTTCATTTCATTGGTTTCTGCTCTAATTCTTATTATTTCTTTTCTTCTGCTTACATTGAATTTAATTTCTAGTTCACTAAAGTGGAGACTGAGATCATTGATTTTAGATATTTCTTCTTTTCTAATATATGTAGTCAATGCCATAAGTTCTCCTTTAAGCACTGCTTTTGCTGCACTCCACAAATTTTGATAGTTGTATTTTCATTTTCATTTAGGTCAATGAAAGATTTTTAAATTTCTCTTGAAATTTCTACTTAAGCCTATGTCTTATCTACAAGTATGTTGTTTAATCAACAAGTAGTTTGGGATTTTCCAGTGACAACCCGACTTGAAATTTTATACAGAATACCAACAGATCTAGTAATTCCAAGACCATCTTGAAGAACAATAATGTTGAAGGATTTATACTACCAGATTTCAATGCCACATTAAGATAGTGTGGTGATGGCCTACAGATAAATAAATATAGCTAAAGAGATCAATGACACAGAATAGAAAATCCCAAAATAGACTCACATATTATGATTTTCAACAAAGGCATCAATGCCATTAATGAGAAAATAAAAGTCTTTTCAATAAATGGTGCTGGATCTCATATGGAAAAAAAAGGAACTTTGATCTCTACCTCACACCAAACCCCCCAAATTAAACTGTATGATATTACATTAATTTTAGCTTTATGAAAGCTAAAATTAGATATTTTGAAGAAAACAGGACCTTAGGATAGGCAAAAATTTTTTAAATAGAGCAAAAATAGCACCAAGTATAAAAGAAAAAATGTATAACTTGGACTTTTTTAAGATTTAAAACTCTTGCTCATCAAAAGCAAGTTTAAAAAATATTCACAGACTAGGGAAATATTTACAACACAAATATCTAACAAAGAAATATCCAGAACAATTAAGAACAACTACAAGTTAATAAATAAAACTCAGTTATAAGATTGTCAAAAAGCCTTGAGCTATAGTAAAGAAGAAATCCAAATGGCCAAGAAACATGTGAAAATGTTCTCAGCCTCTTTAGTAATCAGAAAAACGCAAATTAAAGGCATAGGCAAATACCATTTCATACCCATCTGAATGGCTAAAAGGCAAGGGATTGACAACAACAAGTGTTGGCAAAGAATGTGACACAAGTGGAGCTGTCATATATTGGTGGTGGGAGTGTTAAATGTTAACATTCTTTTGAAAAACTGATTAATATTCCCTAATGAAGTCAAACATACAACTACTCCATGGTCCAGCAATTCCACTCCCAGGAATATATCCAAGAGAAATCAATGCATTTGTCTATCAAAAGACATCTTCAGGAGGTTAAAGCAAGAGAATTGCTTGAACCTGGGAAGCAGAGGTTGCAGTGAGCAGCACTATGTGTAACTGTTCCAAACTGGGACCTGTCCCAATGCTCCCTGACAACAGGACAAATTCTGATAGAGTCACACGATGGAATGAACTGTCCACAATTACAGGCAGTAATGGGGTAAAATGCCTCATAAATACTGTTTTGAGCTCTTGCTCAAAGAGTAGCAAGACACAAAACACTACATTTTGTGTGGATCCATTTTTATACAGTACCAAACAAGCAAAATGAATCTAGTTGGGACAGAGGCTGCTGGTTGGAAGGTGGGAGTGGGAGTGGGAATAAATGGAAGAGAACACAGGGGGTCTTGGGGTGCTGGCGAAGCTGCATTTCATTGATCTGGGTCTAGGTTAAATAGGTGAATCCAGTGAAAATTCATCAAGCTGTAACTTGTGATATTTGTACCTTTCCATACGTATACAATACAGCAATAAAAAGTAAGAAACCAATCCAGAAGAAATCAAACCAATATCCGATTTGACAACAGAACAAAATATGAAATACAAGGAACAACTCTAATGAAAAATGTGTACAACACAATACTATAAAATACAACTGAAAGACAGAAGAAGAACTAAATACATAAAGGTATATGCTGTTCATGGCTCAGAAGAGTCAGTGTTGTTGATGGGCCAATATATATACACATGAAAAGATTCTTGTTCTCATTAATTATTAGGGAGATACAGATCAAGACCACAGTCAGAAATCATTTTATGCCCATATGACAGGCAAACTTTAAGAAGTCGACAATAGCAAATACTGGAAAGGCTGTGGGCCAATGACATTTCTTACACATGACCAGTAAGAGTGTGAGTTGATACAGTCACTTTTGAAAATAATTTGGCACAATCCTATTAGGTTGTATATTTGCACAACCTGCTACCTAACAATTCCACATTCAAGACCTGTCCCAGGGATCATGCTCAGCACCAATGTTTATGCTAACAAAAAGGTGGAAGGCAGCTCAAATGTTCAACTGCAGGACACCAGATAAACAAAGTGAGGCGTATTCCCACAATAGGATAACAAGTGAGAATGAATGAAGTAAAATGTCCCTAATGCCCATATATAATATCATATCCTTCTTATAAAGTTTAAAAACAAAAAGACAAAACTCATGTATGCATAATAAATATATATAAGAAAAGAGACAAGCTAGAAAGGATAACAAGTGTCAAAATCAGAGTTGTTCTTTGGTTACTTTCGGGGGGAAAACTTAGGGAGCTGTGTGTCATCATGTTTTTGGGTAGGGCTGTGGTTACACTAGGATTTGTTATGTTCAATGGACATATAAACCAAGAGATACAACTGGACCATGCATGCAAGAGTGCAGCTGCCACTGAAACAAAGATAAGGATCAACCCTGTCTTCCTACCTGAAAGCAAGCACTCCTCATTGTTAGTCCTTCCAAATCCTGCCACTTCGAAGGCTCGCCTGACCTCCACATGTTGACCTTCGCTTGTATGGCCCCTCCTCTACCACACATCAGCAAACCAGAGAAGTGAAGGGGATCTTAGAGCTACTTTTACATCTTACTTTATATAATTTTGTTAACAGTGAAAATTATAGGCACTTTTTCCGGCATTTCTCTGTATTTCCATATAAATATATAAAATGAAATCTTAATTTTAAAAATCTAGAGAACATGTTTTAGCACAGAAGTTGCAAACTGGTGGTTTACCCTACTCAGGATTAAAAAGAAAAAAAGCAAAGAATATTGCTAACATTTAAAAATCACAAAATTTTATACAGAAGTCCATATTTCTGGCTTCTTTTTAAAAATCAGACGATCTGGCTAATGTTTCTGCATTCCTACTTAGCAGCTGCCTGCCAAGACTGAGCGGCACCAAGTTCCCACCCCTCTGATGCCACACTCAGCTCATTCACCTGCCTGGCCACGGCATTTGTTCACTGATTTCTCTTTACCATCTTCCCTTCCTTTACATGATGCGCATGTTTGTCTCTGTGTCCTGACACCAAGGAAGCCTGTTCTTAGTAGCCCAGGGTCATCATCTCCTTGGGCAGATGAGGACTCTAACAAGAACCCAGGAAAATGACCACACACCCTGGCACAGAGGTTACCCCAAGCCAGGCTCCAAGTGAGCCATCAGTAGACAGGGCTCCAAGGGTGAGGGCAGGAGGTGACTGAGTTGCTGTCAGGGGCTGTTGGCCTAAAAGAGCTAAGATCTGTCCTGCTGGGAGGCGGGAAAATAAATCCATGATGGAACCAGACCAGATTTCACAGGGAGACACAGGCTGGTGATAGGCACGGCCAGAGGAGATCACTTGACATTTTGGTACAGGCTGAAAAAGAAACAATTCAGGGTTCGGCCTTTTATAGAAAATTATCAAAGCAACGTTTAAAAGAAACATTCTCACTCAAAACCTGAGACTCACCTTGTCTGAGCTCAAACCACAGTATTTGAGCCTCAGGGGTGGGCAAGAAAACTAGGTCAGGATCAGACAGGGCTGCAGAGTAGGGTGGGGGCCGTGGCAACACCAGGCTGGGCCCAGGCAATTCAGAACGGCCCTGCATGGCGTAACGCCCTCAGGACACTGACCAGAAACCAGACCTCAAAAAGAAAGAAAGTCGCACTCCACAGGGAATTCGGGTTCCCTCTGGCCTGCACCTTTCCCTTCTTTCCGTCTTCTGATTATTGAAGGAGTGAATTACCTACACGAGGCACGGCTGTGGCTGTGGCTCCGGGCCTCGCTCTCGCCCGCCCCGGCCCCAGACCTAGAACCTCACGCTGGCCTCTGAGCGCCAGGGACTTGCAGGTCCCGCTGCAGGCTCCACCAGTCTCTGCGATGCACAGAGAGAGGAAATGTCCGCGCCAGTTCAGACCAGACAGACTGAGGACAAAACAGGTCCTGCCGACAAGCGCACACGAGGCTCACGCACCACAGGTAGTTTCAGTCAGGTCTGAGGCGCGAAGGGCTGAGCAGTGCGCACCGGAAGGGGCGAGGGCCCTGCCGGAAACCCACACGGACACAAAGACGTCCTCGAAAGACCAGGATGACCGCAGTGTTGCACGGGAAGACGGCACCGTGATCTACACTGGCAGAAGCTCTGCCCACCTCCGGGTCTGAGGGGAAAGTCTGAGGGGAGGGTCTGTGGGTCTGAGGGGAGGGTCTGAGGGTCTGAGAGGAGGGTCTGTGGGTCTGAGAGGAGGGTCTGAGGGTCTGAGGGAAGGATCGGAGGGTCTGAGGAGGTCTCAGTCTGAGGGAGGCTCCTGAGAGGTCCTGTGGGGAGTCTGAAGGGCGTTCCAGGAGTCAAAGGGAGGCAGTCAGGGAAAGGCCTGGGAGTCTCTTGGGAGAGTCTGGAAAGGAAGGGTCCTCAGGGTCTGAGGAGGGTCAGGAGTCACAAGGAGTGAGGTTTGAGGAAGGTTGAGGGAGTCTGAGGAGGGTTAAGAGTGCGGTCAGGAGGGGCTCACAAGGAGGTCAGGGGAGGTGCAGGAAGGGGCATCAGGAGGTCTGAGGAGGTCAGGTTTGAAGGGAGTCCTGCTGGTCGGCAGCTCAAAAGAATCAAGAAATCAAGAAGAAAAATCTCATCAAAGGTCGAAAAGAAATCAGTCAAAAATTGAAAAGAAATGATCAAAATCAAAAGAAATCAAGAAATCACAGAAAAAACTCAAAAGAAAAACTATAATCTCTCAAAATCAAATCAAAAGTCAAAGAATCAAAATTCACAAAAATTATCTCAAAGGAAAGATCTCAAAAGTCAAAAGGAGATCCGAGATCTGAAAAAGAATAAAAGTCAAAAGTGTAGATTCAGAAAAAGGTAAAATCAAAGAATCAAAAATGCTCAAAGTCTAAAGAGAGAGAATCAAGATCAAAGAGAAAAGGTTGAAAGGAGAATCCTCAGTCCTAAGGAGAGTAAAGGAAGAATCCTCAAAGTCAAAGTGAAGAGGTCAAAAGTGTCGATCACCTGCATTGAGGGAGTCTAAGAGGGAAAATTTTGTAAATCTAAGAAAGAAGAAATCAAAAGTGAAAAGAGAGAAATCATTGGGAGTCAAAGAAGTTGAAATGAGGAAGAATCAAAGGAAGGAGAGCTAGAAGGAAAGTCAGTCTGAGAAGATTTAAAATCCTAAGAAGATCACAAAGTCAAGAGAGAGGAATAATCCTCACGAGATTTAAAAGGAAATCAAGTCAGAAGTCAAAAGTGCTCGAAAAAATCTAGGAAAGTCTAGAAAAGTCCCACAAGAAAAGATAGATCTGAAAGGTCTAGAGGAAGTCTCTATGTATCAACAGAGGATCAAGGAAGAGGTCGAGGAGGAGTCAGTAGGAGGTCTCAAGGTTTGAGAAGAACAGGGAGTCTGAGGAAGAGGTCTGTGGTCTGGGGTGAGAGACTGAGATCAAGAGGATGGTAGAGTCTGAGGCAAGGTCACAAGATTACAGGAAGGGAAGTCTAGCCGTTACAGAAGGGGATCTGAGGGTGTGAGGAGGAGTCATGCAAGGAGGACTCTGGAGTCAGAGGATCTGGCAGTTTGAGGGGCAGGAAGTCCTCGGTCAAGGGAGGTCAGAAGTCTGGAGTCAGGAAGTCTAATAGAAGAAGTCTAAGGAGACAAAGGCATCTAAAGTCTAAAGAATCATAAGTGATCTGGGAGAACTAGAAAGGAAACAGGTATCCAGAGAGAATCTAAAGGGTATAAAGAAATTAGTTTGAGTGTAGGAGTCATGAGTCAGGGAGAAGGTTCCACAGAGGGGAGGTGAGGTATCTGGGAGTCTGAGGGAGAAGGATCTGAGGGAGAGGTCTGGGTCAGGGGGAGGAGTCTGAGGAGGGTTTGTAGGTCTGAGGGAAAAGGATCATGGGTGGGCAGTCAAGGGGAGGAATCTGAGGTCCTGGGAAGGTTTGGGGATCAGGAGGAGAGTCAGGAAGTCGAAGTCAGAAGAGGTCAAGAGCCTATGCAGGGAGAGTGGGAGTGTAGAAGGAGGGTCTATGGAGTCACAGGTGGGAATGCAGGAGGGAGGGTCTGTGCAGAAAGGGGAGGGTCTGTGGTGGCAGGGAAGAGTCTGTGTGTGGGGAGGGTGTGGTGTGAGGGAGGAGGTCTCAGAGGAGGTCTGGGTCTGAGGGAAGGTCAGAGGGAGGTCGAGAGGGTGCTGAGGGAGGTCAGGGTCAGGGAGGGCTTGGGTCTGAGGGGAAGGTCTGAGGGGAGGAGAGGTCAGCCAGGGGAGGAGGTCTCAGGAGGTCTGGATCCGAGGAGGGAGGACTGAGGGTCTTAGAGGAGCATCTGAGGGTCTGAGGGTTGGGTCTCTGGGTGTCTTGGGAGGGTCTGAAGGGATGGTTCATGAGTCTGAGGAGAGAGTCTGTGGGTCTGGGGAGTCTGAGGGAGGTGGGAGGCAGGGTCTGAGGCATCTGGGGGGTCTGAGGGGTGCTGAGGTTGCTGGAGGTCTGTGGGTTTAAGGCGGGGAGGGTCTGGGAGTGGCTGCGGCAGGGTCACAGAGGGGTTTCTCAGGTTTGCTTGCAGGAAGAGGTCTAGAGGTGGGGGCCTGTGTGTGTCTGAGGGGAAGGAGTCTGTGGGTCCTAAGGAGGAGGAGTCTGTGGGTCACAGAGGGAGGGAGTCAGGGAGAGTAAAATCCTCGATCAAGAAAAAGGAAAGAAACATCAGAATCAAAAGGAAAGTCTATATTCTAAGAAGAAATCTAAAATCTAAGTATAAAAATTTAAAGAGTCTCAAAAAGTCCAGCGAGAGTCAATAGAAATCTATAAGTCAAAAATTAAAGTATAAAGAAAGAAAATTAAACTTGTATCAAAGAGTCTAAAAGTGGAAAGTCAAAAGATCTAGAGGAAAAGATCTACTCCTAAAAGTCTAAAGGAAAGGGATCAAGAGAGAAATGTAAAAATACTCAGAATCAAAGGAAAGAGAATCTAAAAATTTAAAGGAAAGTCTATAAAGTTAGAAAGGAAGAATATAGGTGATCAAAAGAGAATCAAAGGAATCTAGAAAAAGAAAAATCTAAAGGAAATCTAAGGTGAGAGTCTCTCTAGGTGTGAGGGGAAGGTGTGAGGATCTGATGGGAGGGTGTGTGGGTCTGAAAGGAGGGTCCATGGGTCTGAGGGGTGGGACTGTGTGTCTGAGTGGAGCGTCTGAGGGAGATACAGGGGTTTGAGGGAGGCTGTCTGGGTCTTTGGGTCTGAGTGGATGGTCTTTGGGTCAGAGAAGAGGGTCCCACAAAGAGGTCAGGAAGGCATTTTGGCATCGAAGAGGTAGGGTCTGAGAAAAGTGTCTTAGGTTCTGAAGGGAGGATCTGAGGGAAGGGTCTATGTGTCTGAGGGGTCAGGGTCACAGAGGGAAGGTCATGGGTCTGAGGGAGGGTCTGTGGGTCTCAGGGGGAGGTCAGGGGTGGGTCACAGGAATGGGTCTGAGGTCTGATGGTCTGAGAGGAGGTCACAGAGGAGTCTGAGGTGAGGATCTATGGAGATTGTGAAGGAGGGTGTGAGATCAGTAGAGGTTACCTGGGTGGCAGAAGGAGTGCGGTTGGTGATGCAAAGTAGAGTCTAGAGGGAGATGCAGGGTGGGAAGAGAGGTGAGGCTCTGAGGCGGGGCGTCTTAAGATGAGGGAGGTCTGAGGAAGAAGTCTCATGCAGAGGGTCTGTGGGGTCTCAGGGGGAGAGATCTGAGGGGGTGGGGTCACAGAGGGTGGCAGGTCTGAGGCAGGTTCTGTGGGTCACAGGGAGGAGGTCACGAGGGGTCTGGAGGGTGCGGATCTGGCAGGTGCAGGGGAGGTATGCAAGGTCTGGGGAGGGAGGGTCTGAGGGGAGGTCTGTGGGTGGAGGGTGCGGTGGGTATGAGAGGTTCACAGGAGGAGGGTCTGGCCTCTCGGGTAGGGAGTCTAAGGGGAGGAGTTCACATGGGTCCTGAGGGAGGGGTCTGAGGGAGGAGGGAGGTGTGAGGGAGGTTTGGGAGTCTGGGGAGGAGGTCCGGGGAGTCTGAGGAAGAGGGTCCGTGGGTCCGAGGTGAGGGTCTGAGGGGATGGTCTGTGAAGATCTGTGGCCAGGGGGTCTCTCTGGGTCTGAGGGAGGAGGGTCAGGGGTCTTGAGGGGATTGTCATGGGTCCTGTGAGGTGAGTCCTCTGGGTTACAGGGGAGGTTTGTGGGTCTGAAGGAGGTGCAGGAGGGTGCAGGGAGGGGTGCTGTCAGGGAGTCGCTGAGACTGGGAGTTTGAGAGGAGGTGCAGGTCACAGAGAGAACTCCAGGGTCTGGAGCGAGGTATCTGTGGGAGTCTGAGGGGAGGAGTCTGGTTCCTGGAGAAGTCTGAGGGAAGGTCTGTGTGAGAAAGAGAGTCCCACAGGGGAGGTCTAGGGGGTGCTGGGATCTGGAGGTCCTGGGGTCTGAGGAGGGAGGAGAAGTCTGGGGGATTGTCTATGGGTCTGTTGGGAGGGTCTCTTCATCAGAGGGGCCGTTGGGAGGCTCTGGGGGAGGGTCATGGGTCCCCGGCGGGAGGGTCTGGGGGTGCAGGGTGAGGGGTCTGTGGGTCTGAGGGAGGGTCACGGGGGAGGGATCACGGGGGTGCTTCTGTGGATCTGTTGGGAGGGTCTGTGGGTCTGAGGGAGGGAGGGTCGAGGGGTTACATCTGGGTGCTGGGAGGGGTCTGCTACGTCTGGGGGCGGGGTCACATGGGGCTCTGGGGGAGGGTCTGTGGGTCTGAAGGGGGAGGGTCTGTGGGTCTGACGGGAGGGTCTGAGGGTCTGAGGTGAGGGTCTGTGGGTCTGAGAGGGGGTCTGAGAACTGATGGGACGGTCTGAGGGTCTAAGGAGAGTCTGATAGAAAGGTCTGTGAGTATGAAGGGAGGATCTGAGGATAGTCTGAGGGGAGGCTCTGTGGGTCTGAGGGGAGCATCTGAAGGGAGGGGAGGTTGGAGGGAGGGAAGGTCACTCTGGATCTAGCAGGAGGGAGGTGTCGTGGGTTTAGAGGGGGAGGTCTGTGGGTCTGAGGGAAGGGTCTGAAGTTAGGGGATGGGCTTGGGTCTGTGGGAAAGGTCTGTGGGGTGGGGAGATTATGGGTCTGAGGGGAGGGTCTATGAGTCTGTGGGAAGGGTCTGTGGGTCTGAGGGGACTGCTTTGGGTCTGTGGATCCGTGGGAGGGGTGTGTGGGAAGTGTCTCTCGGTCTGTGGAAAGGGTCTGTGGGGCGAGGGGAGGGGCTGAGGGGAATACTTGTGGGTCTGTGTGGATGATCTGAGGGGTGAGTCTCTCAGGCTCTGAGTTAACTGCAGACATAGTAAGTGCTGCAGAGGAGGTGTTAGGAGCTACAAAAATGCCACAGAGAGAAACCTGGCAATGTTGTTGTCAGGAGAGTTGATCCAAGGAAGTGTTGTGGGTTTAAGATCTCAGGGATGAGTGGAGAGAGACAGCTGGGGTCGTGCAGACTGGAGGGAATTGGCAAGAAGGTCTTTAAGTCTGATGGAGGACTCTGAAATTTATCTTCAGAGGGAGTGAGAGCTGAGGAAGAGTCTGGGGTGAGTGGATAGCTCTTTGTTGTTGTTGTTTTTAACTTTTTGTTTTGAATGAATTTGAGACTTACTAAAAAGTTGCAGAAATAGTACCCAGAGTTCCCACATAATCCTCTCCGGTTTCCCTCATATCCATGTCTGGCATGGCCATGACACAGATATTAAACCCAGCACCCAGTGTGACACTGTAGCCCATGCCTGTAGTCCCACAATTTTGGGAGGGCTAGACAGGAGGATCGCTTGAGCCCAGGAGTTCAAGACCAGCCTGGGCAACACAATGAGGTCTCATCTCTACAAAAAATAAAATCAAATTACCCGGGCGTGGTGGTGTGCACCTGTGGTCCCAGCTATTTGAGTGAGGAGGATTGCTTGAGCCCAGGAGTTGGAGGCTGCAGTGAGTCATGATTGTGCTGCTGCACTCCAGCCTGGGTGACAGAGCTAGACCCTATGTCAGCCCTAACCATCCTTGTCGTGGGGCCTGGGCATGGATTTTGCTGGCTCGTGTTCTCAGGACTGTAATGAAGTCCAGTCCATTTGGCAAGCATCCTGTGGAGGTAAGGCTGTCTCTCAGTGGCTCCTGAGCTGATGTGTCCAACTACAGGTCCAGGTGGTGTCAGCTGAGTCTCCTGGTCAAATCACCGTCCTTCCTCTGTAGTGGATACTTGTCCTGGAGACACTGGGAGACCAAATCCTGATTCTCCTGGAACTTCTCTGATTTTGGCATCCATGGGGGTGTTATCGGCAGCAATCAGTTCCATGGACTTTGCCTCATGGGGATTTTCTGTTTCTCCCTTTCCTCAGGCATTTATCCATCAAGGTTTTCCTGCAGGGAAGAGCAGTTGGTCCCTCTTCCGTTTGCCTGTTGACACGGTCAATGACAACAGCGCGTGAACTTGCATGCATTTATGTTGTTCTATAGTTTGCAATCAGCACGGCCATTGTGCATTTTGTTGCTCATACCACCCATGGTTGGCCCCTATGTCATCTCAGGGAATGACATTGACAGATTTACAGTTTAAAGCCCCTGCTTGCAGTGTGGGAGTGGGGTGTAACTGGGCAGGGTTGGATGCAGTGAGATAAGGCCCAGACTTGTTCCCACGGTAACAATGTCATCTCAGTGGACTAATGATGAGCTGTGAGCTTCCTCATTATTCAAAGCCCTTCTTCACTGACCTAGCCCTGGGTGGAATGCAGGTTTAAAAAGCCTAATGTGGTACATGTTTGGGTCCCTCCAATGTTCTAGAAACAAAACCTACTTTCCTTGAGACTTGCTTTCTTGTATTTGCCTAAAGACAACCCACACCTCTCAGCATGGCAATCCCAGAAGCAGGTCACTGGACATTTGGAGCAGGTGACTGGGATTTCAAGGTGCAGACTTGGTCCACCCGCTGGCTTTCAAGAGTGAGGAGAGTGGTGCCGCCTTCTAACTGCCTTTTAACAGGATTCTGTTTGCAGTGCCATAAACAAAGCGAGCCTCTGGGAGGCAGCAGAGACCTTGGAGGGGAGGTGCATTTGGCAGCCGGAGCTCATTGTGGGACTACCTGCAGGCATGCGGAGCATCTTTGCCTTGTGGAGCCTGGCACCAGGACTGCCGGGAGGGAAAGGGGCTCAGCTCCCACACCCGGGGAACCTATGCCACACCGGGGCCCTCACCAGCCTCACTGCCAGTATTTCTGGGACCACTCCCCAGATTACTTGTCCTGGGGTCTGCTCAGGCAAGGGAAGCAGAGCAGCCCTACAACCCCTCTGCAAACACACACATGGTCTCACCACAAACAGAGTAGAACCACACCACATGGATTCTGCATACCACCACACTGGGGCCCTGGATGTTTCCCCCTCATCCACCTTGTTTTGAATGTAGAACGAAGTTTCTTCTAACAGTTCCAGGCAGGTTGGCATATCAAATCCATCCAAACCTAGTCTGCCTGTCCTCAGATCCCCTCTGCACCACAACGCTCAGGCAGTATGATCACCACTTACTTTCCAGAGGCCCTCACAGCTGGGCCTTCACCTGCGACCTGGGTTCCACACACCGCTTTACCTGCATGAAGCTTGGGGGGCAGAATTGGCCAACAAGAGATGCAGCCACATGGGAGTGGCCTGGGCCTCCTGGAAAGCCTTTGGACATTGTGTGGACTGTAGAGAAGTTCCTGGGGCCCAGTGCCAGTGTTGCTCATGCTTGGGCACCTCTCCTGCCGCATCATCCCTGGCAGTGACGTCCACCGGCTCTCAGCCCAGATGGGGAGACCATCGGTCTTTATTCCTGAGTAAATCTCAGTCTGCTTCCACCTGCTAGTGGGGATTCTGTGGTCTGCAACTGAGCTTCTAAAACCGAGGGCAGGATAGGAGGGACGTGAAGTGGGCATTACATGGTGGGTACTTGACACTCCTTCCTGGTTGTGTGACCATGAACCAGTGACAGCCTGAGCAGAGAGAGCCGTGATGAAGCTTGTTGCTGTATCGTGCCTGGGCCCCAGCCTTGCAGCTCCAGGTGTGGAGCCCTTCCAGAAACAAACTCTTCTCTCCCACTCTGGACAGGCCCTGTCCATGTAGGAGGCTCTCACTGCCATTCACACACCTTGACCCTTCACTCCCCTTGTGAGACTCAGAGCAGCCCTTCTGAGAACAAAGAGCAGTGAACATCTCTGGAGCCACCAAATTCCCCTCGAGTGAGAAACAGACTCCAGAATGCAGGTTTTCAGGATGAGAACCCCGGCCCAGAGCCTTACCCATGGATGACGTGCCCATGCAGTCCCCAGGGTGCCTTTGACCTCTTATTCTGTAGCTTCACATATCAATTAAAGTGTTGAGGGAAGATGGCAATGACCAACACCAGCTCAAAGCTGTCCATCAATACAGTGAAGAAAACAGCCTCTGAAGTCAGCTTTCAGTGTGTGAATGGCAGGCTGCCCTATTACAGGGCTCTCTCTGTGAATGTCACTGTCCCGTTGATCAGCCTTGAGTGAACAACTGGACCTCCATGGCTACCATTTCCTCCCTTGCAAACCATCATGCTAGTCAGCCCCAGCACCCAGGACTGACTCAGAAGGCCATGTCTTGGTGAGCAGCGGGATCTTGGCTGCAGTTCAGCTGGGTAGGAAGTGCCCTTTGGCTTCTGCAGCAGAGCTCACTTTCTGTACACCACCCACTCACAGGCCCGTGGGACCTGTCTATCTGTCCTTGGGCTGTCTCCCTGTGCCCGGGATGTGGCAGCAGTGGCCAGCATCCTGAGCCCCTACCCTCTGTGAGGCTACCGCATCCTGGCTGCTGGGTCCTTCTCTCACCCTCCCGTCCCAAAACTGAAGTTTGAGAAGCTTTGTCAGCCCCTCCCAGCTTTTGCCTACATTGCATGCCTGCCTCCCCTTTCACCCTCTCAGCTGAGTCTGCAAATGTTCCTGCTACTTAGGCTTTTGTAAAACAAACACCAGGAACACAGGGAACTCGGTTTTTCCTGGGGCTGGGGCTGCCAAGAACGCACCCTGAGATGCTGGGGGAGGAAATGCCCATCTCAAAACCTGCGCAACCCTGTCCAGACCTGCACATGTTCAGGGGGTGCAAGCCGACACTGACATCCGAAGTGAGCATGGGCTTAGAGAGAAAGCCCCCCAGAAATGTGCTCTTTTCCCACAGGGTGCAGGTGACACCTGCTCGGACACATCGGTTTGTGGACACATTGGCTCGTAGGCATGTCTCACCCCAGACCACTGAAACAGCGGAGACACTTCAGTGATACAATGATCTCCCTTTAATAATCTTTAAATTTGAAATAGTGACGCTCCCCTTCCCCCCCACCTTTTTTTTTTTTTTTTTTTTTTTGAGATGGAGTCTTGCTCTGTCTCCCAGGCTGGAGTACACGGCCACAATCTCGACTCACTGCACCCTCTGTCTCCCAGGTTCAAGCCATTCTCCTGCTTCAAGCTCCCGAGCAGCTGTGACTACTGGTGCGTGCCACCACGCCCAGCCAATTTTTTGTATTTTTAGTAGAGATGGGTTTTCACCATGTTAGCCAGGATGGTCTCGCTCTCCTGACCTCGTGATCCGCCTGCCTTGGCCTCCCAAAGTGCTGGGATTACAGGTGTGAGCCACCACGCCTGCCAGTGATGTCCTTTTTTTGTAATCTTTCACATAGACAACAGCTACATGTATCCTTGTTCAATTATTTCCTCACAGCCCCTCATACCTCCCCTTGCCTCTAGTTCTTGGGTCTGTTTCTCTGGACCACACTTCATCTTATTCATAGATCATGGAATAATCTGGTTAGATTGTGAAAGGAAAGACTCCAGTTACACACCCATGGAAAGAGAGCCACAGCCTCATCCCCTCCCTCGAGAGCACCCCCAGCCCTGGGTTCTCAGGACTTCATTTCACAGTCCTCTGGTCACTGACCATGCTGGGCAGCCTCAGTTTCCTGCCCCTGCCATTTGGGCCCTCTTTCCTCAGTGACATTACACCCGGTGGCTTCAGACTTTCTTGACTACCTCAGTGAGAAGCTACTTTATGCATCATCAGCATACACAAACACACACAAGTGGGAAGTAGGTGTAAAATGGAACCAAAGTCTTCATGAGACGGTGCACCCTCACCATCTATTCTGTTCCACTTCCCTTTCTAATGGCAGTCATAATCTTCCAAATTGAATTTGCTCTCCACTGATAGGTTGCTGTTTGAGAAACAAGCCTCTAAACCATCCTTCAAGGGATCACAGCACAACAACCACTCCCAACTCTGTTCCTTGGGCCCCTCCTCTGAGTGCCATTATTCTCACTGCCTGGATTCACTCAGTCAGTCAATCAACAAACATGTAATGAGGGACAACTGTGCAGATCCATGCTCTTCATGACAGGGTTCCAGGCCAGCAGCAACAGCAATGCCTGGTTGTCCATTGTGTGCCTAGGGTCCCTCACATGGGAAACTTGCTTGCAGTGGCAGATGCCCTGAGGCTCATGTCTGACCCATGACCAGGATTCGCCAGCCTGACCATTGCCCTGGGGCTGTGAGCCCACTCTTGTGTTCCTCTCGCCCACTGGGAACCAGGGAAACAGCCTGGGCAACCCCTAGTTCTTCTAGTGGAAGGTGCAAATTCAACTCAGCCCCCACACATGCAGAGCTGCACACACACCACACACACACCTACATGTCTGCATCTGCATACATACACCTACCAAGACTCACACACGGGACATTATACCTGGACACATGCCTACATACCTGCACACACCCATGTACACACACCTACACCCCCCATCTACACACACCTGTGCACACCCACGCACACAACCCCACCCACATGAGGGACATTACACCTGCACACACACCTATATACCTGGACACACCTTTGCAAACACACTTGCACACACCCACGCATGCAAACACCTATGCATGTGCACCTACACATACACCCCTCCACACATCTGCACACACATATCCCACACACCTTTGCACACATGCCCATCTGTAGACGCACACCTACACACATCTGCACACACCCACCTGTGCTCACACGTCCACCCATGCACACCTGCACACCTGTACACACACCTGCACACACCTACACACCTGTGCACACATGCCCATCTGTAGATGCACCCCTACACACATCTGCATACACCCACCTGTGCACACACGTCCACCCATGCACACCTGCATACACCTACACACCTGTACACACACATCTGTACATACACCTGCCCATACCTGTGCACACACACCTGCACATACACACACCTGTGTAGGTGGAGGACCAGTGCTTTTGTTTCCTGGAGAGCTCCCTTCCTTAGGCCCCTCCAAGCTGACCAGCTGCTCTCTACCCAGGTGGGCAGCTCTTGTCCCAGAACTCTCCTTGGAATCCCCTCAGGGTGGTGCTGTGTGTGCTGGACCCCAGGTCATCTGTCTTGGTTTTGAAACATTTTCCACAGCAGCTTCCAGAGGAGGGGCTTGTGACTCTGAAGACATCTTTATTATGCTCTTCATGGCTCATTCTCCAGGTATCGGATCCTAGGTGGAATTCATTTTCCTTGGGAATCTCAACAGCTTCACTCTACTGCTTTCGTGTTGTTGAGAAGCCCAAGGCCTTTTTATCTCTGTCCCTTTGCCTGAGAGCTGATTTTGTTTCTTTCTGAAAGCTATTTAGAACTTTATTCAGTGTTCTGAAATTTTGTGATGATGTGGTTTGTAAGGGACTTCTTTCTTTTACTGTGTGGGTGGGTATCTGTGGCGCCCATATGACCGAGACAAAGAAATGGAAAATGGCAGGGAAAATGTAAGAAAATTAGAGGATCAAACCAGGCTGTCCAAAAGAGGGTCCAGAAAAAGAGAACCAAAGACACCAGGGACAGAGCTGCCAGAAGCAACCTGGGAAAGTCCCCAGGTCTTAGGAGCATTGGCCAAGCTCCTAGGTTCCACTGTCTCGTCCATCTCTCCCAAGTGTTTTTATTTTGGTAATCCTTTTTTTTTTTGTTTTCATTTCAAAGAGATTTTTTCTTGATTATTTATTTTTCATGGTATTCTGTTTTTATTTTATGGATATACTATCTTTTCATACATCCCTGACAGTGTATTAATGATAAGTTTTTATTTATTTATCGTTTTTTCTTGGAGACAGACTCTCGTTTTGTTGCCCAGACTGGATACAACTTACTTCAAAATGCTTTAATTTATACTACTGCAATCCATAATTTATATGTGCAATACATAATTATACCTGGCATTTTTACCTTCTCTATCTCAAGTATTTTGATCAAATTGTTAGGCTCTTAAAGCTGACACTTATAGGAAAACCCTGGCTTAAAGTACTTGCTATGTTGTACACAATAAATATGTTGAATTTTATCTGTCAATTAAAAAAATTCATGCAATTGAAAAAGCCTAATAAGGTACCTGCTACGGTTCAAATGCTTCTGTCCCTTCGATGTGCAGTGCAAGCGTTGGGAGGTGAGGCCTGAAGGGAGGTGTTTAGGTCAATCTGCCCTTGTGAATCAGTGCTGCCACACAAAGGGGCCCAGGGAGTGGGTTCGCTCTCCTGGTCTTCCACCATGTTAGCACCCAGCATTCCAGG
Organism: Papio anubis; assembly: GCF_008728515.1. NCBI lineage: Eukaryota > Metazoa > Chordata > Mammalia > Primates > Cercopithecidae > Papio > Papio anubis. The sequence continues at coordinate 91,374,352 of NC_044990.1, read as the reverse complement.
CGCCATCCTGGAAGCAGAGAGCAGGCCTGACCTGCCAGCACCTCCATCTTGTTGTCCCCAGACTTCAGAATTTCAAGAAATAAGTTTGTTTTCTTTACAAATGACCCAGTTTCAGGCATTCTATTACAGCAGCACAAAACAGATGGGCACAATGCCCCTTAGGGAAGTCCTTGTGAGGCTCAGATCCTCACCTGTGCAGTTTTCTAAAATGGGGCACATAATCACCAAAATAGACGTTTAAATATCAAAAGTTATAACTTATCAATTAACACTGCATTAATTTGGTGTGTTGGAGAATAGCATGTTAATCTAGAAATCATCTTAGTAAAAAAAAATTGGCTGAAATTTCGTGTAAAGATTAACTCAACACAAAAAATTAATAAAAAGATTTTAATAAATTTCAATTAATTATACCCTGATCATAAATTATCTTTATTAAAGAATACATATTCTTGCGATTTAAAACCAAATAAATTTAATTGACATAACTAATAGAAATTGACATGAAATTATTTAATTTAAAATAGTTACAATAAAAGGCAAATGGACATCCATATTTGCCTCATTTTAGAAAACATAGGCTTTAAGAATCAAAAGTAAGCTTCCAAGCTCACTGCTAGGATTACAACTTCACATTACAGAAATGTCTAATAACAAATATTTGACCAATAGATTATAATTCTGAAGTTGTACATTTTTTTTTTGTTTGTTTGAGACGGTGTCTTGCTCTGTCGCCCAGGCTGGAGTGCAGTGGTGCGAACTCAGCTCACTGCAAGCTCCGCCTCCCGGGTTCACACCATTCTCCTGCCTCAGCCTCCGGAGTACTGGGACAACAGGCAACCGCCACCATGCCTGACTAATTTTTGTATTTTTAGTAGAGACAGGGTTTCACCATGTTAGCCAGGATGGTCTCGATCTCCTGACCTCATGATTCACCCGCCTCGGCCTCCCAAAGTGCTGGGATTACAGGCATGAGCCACCACGCCCAGCCAGAAGTTGCACATTTTTAAATGCCTTTTAATTTTGCTTCTTTACTAAAAAAACTATGAACTGATGAACTCACGATAGAAAATTAATAATAATTAATTTCAGGGAAAAAAAAGGCACATCCAGGCAACACATTCAAGGCGACTGGTAAAATGCAGCGTCCCGGGTCTACTGCACATAATCAACTGACTGCAAATAAACTACTCTGGAAAATTCTAAAATGGGACAGGAATATTCTGTAAAAGCCAGGATAACACGACTGCACCGACACTTTGCTAGAGAGCTGTTCTGTTGCCAAGGTGCGAGCTTCCCAGAAGGAGCAGCTGCTGGCCATTTAAGCGCACACTCCCCACAGATGCTTCCCTTCCAAGGTCCATCATCTCCGTGCATCAGAGGCTGGACCGTCTCTCTGGTCTGGGCACACACCTCGTGATTGCAGCTCTCCACAGCACCGGGGCGAGTAAGAGGCTGAGCGTGGTCACACTCAGTATAAGGAGGTACACCTGCAACAGCAAAGTGCAGAGTGGATAACAGACACTGTCAGGACTTGCACCTGCAATAGGAAAGCACAGGGCTAGTCTCACTGAGCTCGGAGGGACGCCTGCAAAGCTAGAGTCCTGAGGCTGAGCGCAGTCACGCTGAGTGCTGGGAGGGATGCCTGCACATCATAAATTCACTACTATCTCTTTAAAGCACATCGAAGTACAGCCAGAAGTTGAGGACACTGGGATGCAGGAGGGGCTGTGATTTGAAGATCAATGATGCATGGTTAGTCCTGATGGGCCACAGGGTAACAGCTTTAGCCTGTGTTTGCCTGAAGGCCAACCCCGGGCCGCAGTACAAGTGAGCCTGCCCCACAGCTTCCCTGACCCCGGGGATGCGGCCTTGGGTCAGGCCTCAGGTGGAGCTTCCTGTAAGCAATTCTATTTTTCAGCAATTACTTCCACTGCACTTAACACCTGGACTTCTACCCGCCTCACCCTTACAAAATGCAAGGAGACAAGCCCGTGAATCTGAATGCCCAAGGCCATCCCAGTGTCCACAGGAACTTCCACCCAGCTCTCAGGGCACTCTGGTATTTCAGTTTCTTGGGTGCTACTTATGTGCACACTGGCAGTTAAGCTTTAAAAAGTCAGTTTTCTTTCAGAAGAAATATCTGACTACAATTAGAATTGTTGTAAAAAGTTAATGCAACAGTTCAAGTAGTACTAACTGCACCTTTCCTCTGAAAACGTCACATGCTGGATGAGCAGAGAGCAGCCAGGCCTCTGTGTGCCCACCTGGAGGAAGACCCTGCCCCCAGGCTGCCAGCCACCTTCGCCACACCTGCCTCAAACCCAGAGTGCAGCCCGTGCTGCCCAAGAAGCGCTTCGCGGGGGAAACCACTCACCTCCCGAGAGATGACGCCCGCTCTTCGTGCCCGGCTCCCCAGGACAAAGGAAAACTCGCTGACCTGGGCAAGCCCCGCGGAGACGATCCACTTGATGTATTGGCTGCTCCTCGGCAGAATGAGAGACAGGACCAGCACCGCCAGGAGAAACTGCAAGAGAGATTCATCACGCCACCGCTGAAGACCGGACCCGCACAGAGTTAAACACACACGAAAGAGAGAACCCAGACAAACCACAGGGACGCTGCGATGGTCCCCGAATAACACACCAACCAGGGAAATGCACAGAAGCACTCCAAATACCCGAAGGCACCAGACACACGCAAAACATCTTAAATAATCCACACAGAACAAAAAGGCAACATTAAGGGTTTAGGTTCATTAGCAGAAAATAAGCCTTGCCCGTGCCCCCCGACCCCCGCCCCCCTGCCCTCGCCCCAACCAAACTAGATTAATAGCATTAAGCATGGGGTACTCAAGTTGGAAATTTCTTTTTCATACAGAGAGATGCGTGTCTCTGGGCTGAGCAGCTAAAAGCTGGTGGAGTGGCCCAGCGATCATCATAGATTCTGGCTCCTTAAAATGGAAATTATCTAAGTCACTGTTTATGAGGCAGAAAGCCACTGGTTGCTGACTACGTCACCACACCTTCAGTTCAATGTGGACACAGGCAGCTCGTGACTGGCAGTCATGCAGGACAGACAAAGTGCCTACACCATTCTCAGGTCTTTAAAAAGCACATCTGCATCTGTCAGAAGAGGACAGGTCGGACTGCGGCCAAGGCCCGTCCTGAGGGTCCCAAAAGGTAGTTCCCCCTTTTAAACACCCTCAATTCCGAAACAATCGATCACATGGACAAACCCAGACCACCCAGCCTAATCTACATCTGCCTCCCCCGGGGTCCAGTGGCCCTCCTCCGAGACAAGGGACAGGGCCAGCTCTGCAGGCTTGATGTGAGCCCCGCTGGAAACCAGGGCCACATGGAGGGCTGTGCTGGGCCTGCAAACTGCGAGGGGGCGCAGACCCTTCCAGCCCATACCTTCATGACCACCACTGACAAGGTGAGGAACACCAGCACCGTGAGCTCGTACACCACAAATGTGGGGAACACGTGGAGCCCTGTTGGGAACAGGACAGACATGTTACAACCACAGGACAGCCTCCCCCAGTGCACACCATTTCTCACAACTTCAGTGTGTCACTTGCTTCAATACAGGAATTGAAATCCTAAATCCTCCCAAGCACACTTGTCAAAGCAGCAGCAAATGCTAAACAGCCGTCCCTTTCCTGAGTGAACCGGGGAAAAGGCGGCTGCCCCAGGGTGACCTGTCTGATGTGGTGGGATCCCAGCTCCACTCCCTGCAACGGGCCTCAACTGCAGAGAACACAGCAAAACACACAGAGGCAGCACTCGGTCTGGCGCTCCTTCAGGAAATATTCCAGCTGAGGTGCAGATGATCCCGGAGCCCAGCAGCCCCACAGTGCCCAGGAGTGCCACGCTCACAGGATGTCTGTGGTCAGTGTTCCTTTCCCTGCTTTATTTGGCTCACACATTTTGAAAAACAATGGGAAACACTGTCTCTACGTATTTCTTCTCTCTGCTCTCAGGGCTCACTGAAACCGTGTGGCTGCCCACTGGGCTGTCCCGCTGAGTGACGCAGACGGGGTCGGTGGTGCTGGGGCTGGGCTCAGCTCTCCAGTCACACCCTGGGGCTGCCCAACGATGCACGTCTGCCCTCGGAGGAACCCGGCAGCCCAGAGGCCTCCTCTTCATTGGAGGGACCCAGACCCCAGGGTTAAGTGCATGGAACAGACCCATGACCTTTCTGCCGTTCACAAACCACTGTCTCTACCTGACCCAGAAACACAAATGTAAACATTTGCTTTTTTCCTCTTGCCCCAACCCAGGTTCTCTTGCGCTTGAGGGCTGCCTTCCCCAGCCGCCCAGTCTTCTAGCCATGGCCCCTCCTCCTGGGTCTGGGTCTCAGAGCTGCCCCCTCCATGCCCATTCTCAGTGCGCCCCATGGCCCCTCCTACCCTGGCCACGAGTCTGGCCCCACCGTGTCCCCTTCATCAGCCCCAGCCCCATGGCGGCCTGGAGTCCACCTCCCTCTTGCCCCAGCTGTCAGCCAAGCCCTGGCCCTAGTCCTGTATCCCCCCAGGATGTCTGTGCCTCTGTCCTGCTGCAATGCCCGGTCCAGGCCACCTGTGGCCACATCGGTGTCTAGGAAGTCACTACCGTCACAGCCCCACGTCCACGCCACATGATTGAGACAAGCTCACAACAGTGTGTGCCACAGGGGATGCTCCCACCCCTCCCCAAAGGGGGCCTCACATCACAGCCACACAGGTACCGAGGGCTCCCTACCTTGGGCGTACCAGACTATGTCTTCTCCCTGCTGCTGCCCCAAGGAAAGCCTCGCCTTCATCTCCAGCACCACTGGCTTCCTTCCTGCTTGGGAATGTCCTGTTCCAGAGACTCCAGGCTTCCTTCCCACCTCCTACCTCTGGACTTTTCCACGAGCCTCTCTTCCTCCCCAGCACGCCCTGAGCCTCCACCTCTGCACCTGGCGCATCCCTCACCGCGGCCAGTCACAGATGACCTGGAGGCTCCTGTGCTCTCAGCTGAGCTGGGCGGCTGTGTCCCTGTATCTGCCCCCGCCCTACCCTGGGCTGCAAGCTCCTTTGAGGCAGGGCTGCCCTGGGGACACGGCTCACTCACCCCTGCCTGAGCTCAGAGCTCCTAGCCCACGGTCGGAGGGGGAGTGGGAGGCAGTGAGTCAATAATTATGGAGCTGAATGCATTCCAGTCAGTCCCCAAAACAGCAATGAAAGTGAGAGACAGGAAACCTCCCTTCACTTTCTTTAATGAGCTATGCTGACTTTTCTATGTAGGGTCATTTATTCTCAAAACAAATATCAAACCTATACTTGGTGTAGCATAATGAGAAACTGTGTGGGCTCTGGGCTCAAGTCCTGGGTTCCCAGAGCCCACCAGCTCCATAGCGCCCAGAAGCACCACAGTCACTAGCTGGACCCAGATCGATGTTTCAATCTGTGTGTGCCTCAGTTTCCTCATCTGTGAATGTGGATTTGGAGGCGAAGTAAATGAATATGCCATCTGAGGTGTGTGCCTGGCCCAGGGCTGTGCTAAGGACGCTGCCTGCACAGGCACCGGCCACGATATGAAGGTGAGCGAGGCTGGCGGGGGTGCACACCTGCGTCCACCAGGGAGAGATGCCCAACGGCAAGGCAGCTCCCAGCACTGTCCCAGAGCCAGTGGTGCCTGCTTCTGAATGCAGGAAACATGAGGAGAAGAGGATGAAATCCTTGCTGAAAATTTCACAAGGCACACCAAACGACTGACATTGTCGGTAAAGCTGGAAGTGATTAGGAATTAGGGTGCTGGGCAGGCGTCTTCCACAAAGGCCAAGATGGAAAACCTGCTGTGGACTGAGTGTCCTGCAAACTCCTATGTTCAGGCTCCAGCCCCAGTGTGGCTGTATCTGGAGACAGGGTCTGCAGGAGCTACTCAAGGCAAAATGAGGCCATAAGCGTGAAAACCTAATCTCTCTGCGCAGGCCATGGCAGCTGAGCCACAGATGACACAGCACGGAGGCAGCATCTGTGGAGCAGGCACGGCCCTCGCCAGACACCTGGATCTTGGACTTCCAGCCCCCACAACTGTGAGAGATAAGCATCTACTATTTGAGCCGTCCAGTCTGGAGAATTTTGTTGATGGCCCGAGATAAATAAGTAGCACAACAGCGGCCACTGATAAAGAGTAAATGAGCAAGCGTGACTGTTTCCATAAAGCTGCATTTATAAAGGCAGGTGGTGAGCAGGCCTTGGGCCGCAGCTGGTCGAACCCTCATCTAGTGGGAAGAGCACCTGCTCTGAAACCTGCGCCAGGGCCACGCTGCCACGCGCCGTCCACAAGACCCCGACCTTGCTCTGTGGCGCCTCCTGGACCATCCTTCAGCACAGAAGCCCTTCCTCGCTCGGGGCCTAAAGATTGCCCTTCTCCTTTCATACCCTCCAGATGCAGCCTCAACTCAGAAGCACAGCCTGGGCCTCACCCGGCAGGCACGAGCCTCAGGGCTGGAACCCGAGAGCTACGCCTGCTGGCCTGCAAGTGGCTGTGGCTGACCTGCAGCAGAGTCTCTAAGGCTGCACAGGGCAGGCAGCCCGGACACATCTGCTGGAGCCGGGAGTTCCCCCCGGGCTTCTGCCGCCCTGAAGTGGACATCAGGGCCCACGCACAGAGGCAAAGCTGCCATCTGAAGCGTGCAGATGCCGTCTATGTGCTGCCTGGACTCTAGAACAAAAATAAGGTCCTGGCCGAGTTAGAGAAAAGAATGAGCTATAAACAAGTTTCTCAGATGGCAGAAAAATTAACTTGAATTCCCTGATATACTTAGTACAAAAAACTAGAGCACAAACACGTAGAATTATGTGAATTGAAAGGGTTCTCAATACAAAAGAACTCTAGTTTGAAGATAATTGCAAGTATGTCTGCGTAAATAACATATTTATGAAATTTTAAGATTTTTAACAAGAGCAGCTCTCAAACATGCATGTGCAACAAAGCCCTGGCTGACAAGACACCGGGTCATGTCCAGGGCAGCCTGGGGCTGGGGCAACATGGGAAAAATCAGGTCAGACCTGATCCATGTTATTAGTCCTCATCTAAAAGAAGTGAAAGGAAGATCAGGAAATCAGTTTATTTAGCTTCCTGAGGAGGCGTCACCAGGAGTGAGGGCAGGGGGCAGGGGGAGGAAGCGGGGGTCATACACAGGGAGGGCGGGGGGCAGGGGGAGGAGGTGGGGGTCATGCACAAAGGGAGGGAGGGTGGGCGGGGGGCAGGGGGAGGAGGTGGGGTCACACAGAGGGAGGGCGGGGGAGGTGCTCCTGAGACACAGTGGCTCATAAGGCTGCACTGGGGTCAGGAGGTCACAGAGCCCCTGCTGAATGGTCCTATTTCACCTGCTTGTCGACAAGGGCCCCAAGCCTCCCAACTCTGTGCTGCTTTCAGGACTGCCTCGGCTATTTATGGCCTTTGAATTTCCACATAAAATTCGGAATCAGCTTTTGAATTTTCAGTTTTGTTGAGGTTGTGCTGAGTCTGTGGCCCCTGTAAAGCACAGGGCATCTCAGACCCCTGCCAAGTGGACAGCTGCCAGGGACGTGTCCTGACGCCAGACCCCTTGTGATTCCATCCCTTTCAAGTCACTACTCCAGGCTGCTCCACAGAACCCAACAAAGGGCCCATCTCAGTATGCTCAATTTAAATTTTTTTGTGTCAAAATTAGTATTTCCTCCAAATTTGCCACTGACATGTTAGTTTCCATGGCCGACCCTGAGCTTCCAGGACTTGCCCTGTGTGGGCACCAGTGCCCGTGATGAGGGGGAATGAGAACACGCATTCTCCCCTGAAGGTGATCTGGCTGCTTTCGATGCCCACCGACAGCACACATCTCGGTGGCAATAAAGCATGGCAGTGACCAGCAATCGTGTGCATGGCAACAATCTTCCTCTTGCAGAATAAAGAGCCCGAGTAGCCAAAGCAACTCCAAGCAAAAGGAACAAAGCTGGAGGCAGCAGAGGCCACCTGACTCCAAACTCTAGCACAGACTACAGCAACCAGAACAGCACAGCACTGGCACAGAAACACAGGCCATCGGGACAGGTAGAGGACCCAGAAATAAGGCCGCACACCCACAGCCATCGGCTCTTCCATAAAGCCTACGATAACAAGCACCAGAACAGGCCTCCCCATTCAACAAACAGTGCTGGGATCGCTGGCCAGCCACACGCAGAACACGGAAACCGGACCCCCTCCTAACACTACATACAAAATCAAGTCAAGGTGTAATAAAAACTTATATGTAAAGCTGAACACTATAAAATCCCTGTAAGAAAACCTCTGAACATCGGCCTTGGCAAAGGTTTCATGAAGAAGACTGCAAAAGCCATCGCAACAAAAACAAAAATTGACAAGTGAGATCAACTAAACTAAGGAGCTTCTGCCCAGCAAAGAAATGCTCAGCAGAGCAGACAACCTACGAATGGGAGAAAATACTTCCAAACTATGGATCTGACAAAGGTCTTGTATCTATAATCTAGCAGGAACTTAAACAAATCTGCAAGCAAAAAGCAAACAACCCCATTAGGAAACAGGGAAGGACAGGAACAGACCCTTTTCGAAAGACATTGACACGGCCAACACAACACGTATATGGAAACGATGCTCAACATCTCTGGTCACTAGAGAAACGCAAATCAAAACCACAATGAGATACCATCTCACACCAGTCAGAATGGCGATTCCAAAAAGTCAAAAGGCAACAGATGCTGGCGAGGTTGTGGAGAAATGGCAACACTTAGACAACCATTGGTAGGATTGTAAATTAGCCGCGATGGAAACCAGTCTGGAGATTTCTCAAATAACTGAAAACAGAATTACCACTGGACCCAGCAATCCCACTGCTGGGTCTGCATCCAAAGGAACATACATCCTTCTGCCATAAAGACACAGGTACTCACATGTTCATCACCACGCCTCTCACAACAGCAAAGACATGGAATCAGCCCAGACTGTGAATTCCAAGGATCCCACTGTCCATCAACAGTGGATCAGATGAAGAAAACGCAGCACAGACACGTCAGGGAATGTTACATAACCATAGCAGAAGGAAATCACGTCCTTTGCAGCAACACGGATGCAGCTGGAGGCTGTTCTCCATATGAATTAACCCAAGAACAGAACACCAGATACCACATGTTCTCACTTAAAAGTGGGAGCTCAACACCGAGTACCTGTAGACGCAAAGACGGCAGCAAGAGACACTGGGGCCTGTGCGAGGTGAAGGCTGGGAGGAGGAGGGTGAGGATTAAAAAACTACCGAGGGTCCTATGCTCATTACCTGGGTGACAAAACCATCTGCACACCAAAGCCCTGCTACACTCATTACCCGTGTCACGAACTTACACAGGCACCCCGAGCCTAAAAGAAAAGTGGGACAGAAGAAACAGTATAGTAAAATAAGATTTCTCTGCGCTCTATAAAGCAGAAAATAGTTTCTGGCTACTAGCAATCCAAACTGAAATATGCTGAATACACTTAATTTTTAAGATAACCATTTTTGCTATATAAAATATAAATATATATGCACATAAACACATTACAGAACCACTCTGCATGTGTTTAACCCCCACAATTATAATGTAAAGAAGGAAGATTACCTATTGAGGCGAAGAAAACGATGGCCAGGAAGTCGCGGATGGGTTCAATGGAGGCGGCGATCTCCTCGGTGACCATGGGGCCCTGAGAGGAGACCAGCGCTCCGGCCAGGAAACAGCCCAGCTCCATGGAGACGTCCAGCAGCTCCGTGACCTGAGAGAGGCAGGACTGAGCTTTACACGAGACCCCACAGTGCACCAGGGTCACCCCCATCCCAAGGATACCCCGAGACCCAGCAGAGCCACCACAAGAAAACACAGAAGCTGCGCAAATGGAGAGTGGTCCTGGGGCCTCTGCTGGGTCTCAGAGGTTGACATGTAGAGGCTGCTATTAGTTGAATTAACCTTACTGGGGGAAAAAAATTATTTAAAAATATTTGAAACAAATATCCATACAGATTGCACTGAAATTTTTGAATGAGAATATTTTTCAATTGTTTTAAATATTTGTGATATGTTTTCTTTACCTTGAATCAGAATAGCCTGGTGGTAGTGTTAGAAACGCATTCCCACTACCAGCCTCAAAGCAGAGAGAAAGCGACAGGGCGACAAGCAACGGAACTAGGCGGGCACGAAGCCAGAGAGAAGCATTGGCATGTCTGCGGCGGCTGATCTGATAACCCAGATTCGCGGCCACGGCAGAGTGCTGGCTGGACAGCCACGACGCAGGAGCCTCATGGCAGCTCTGTGAAACGCAGGCTTCCGGCAGCCTTGTGGATGAGGCACGGCTGACACCGGCCAACCTGAAAGATGATTTTTATCTTGAGAAAGTAAAATTGTAGACGATAGCAGCATCAGACGAAAAGAAAAGAAACTTGTAAAGAACTACGATTTTTTTTTTTTTTTTTTTGAGACGGAGTCTCTCTCTGTTGCCCAGGCTGGAGTGCAGTGGCCTGATCTCAGCTCACTGCAAGCTCCGCCTCCCGGGTTCACGCCATTCTCCTGCCTCAGCCTCCCGAGTAGCTGGGACTACAGGCGCCGCCACCTCGCCTGGCTAGTTTTTCGTATTTTTTAGTAGAGACAGGGTTTCACCATGTTAGCCAGGATGGTCTCGATCTCCTGACCTCACGATCTGCCCATCTCGGCCTCCCAAAGTGCTGGGATTACAGGCTTGAGCCACCGCGCCCGGCCAAGAACTACGATTTTTAACGGCAACAAAAACATCACATCCTGAGGATTCAACCCAAAAGAAGACCTGCACCCGACACTGCAACACACTGAGACCCACGAAAGATGAAAGATTGAGATAACAGCACCACGGGCTCAGCACGGCAGACCGGCGGATGCCCCCTCACGTGGCCGACAGACGCACAGGAATACCAAGAGACTTCTGTGTGTGTGAAACTGACCAGCTGAATCTAAACACTCGCGTGGAATCTGGAAAGAGTAGGAATAGAGCCAAGACGACCCTAGCATAGAACAAAGCTGGGCCCAACACAGAGATCAAGCTACGGTGCAGCTGAGGGCAGGTGGACAGAGTCAGAGAGGCATGTGCACACACACACACACACACACGTACCACAGGTACACACATCACACACAAAGCGGACACACACGAACACATACCACATGCATATATACCACACGCACACAAAGCACACATGTATGTACGCACACATGCCACACACACACACACATGCCACACCAAAGTACACACATGCATGCACACACAAACGCATACACATGTACACATGCCACACATAAGGCACATGCATGCATGCCCACATACACAATCACATAAAGCATACCACACACAGACATGCCACAAAGCGCACACATGCAGACCACGTACACACACCACAAAGCATACATGTACACACCATACACAAAGCACATACATGCATGCACACAGGTACACGTCATGCACAAAGCACACACACATGCACATGCACGCACAAACATGGCTACTTGGTTTTTGACAGAGTGACGCTATAGAAGGGGGACAAGAGGTCTTTTCAACGCATGGCATTCAGAAACGCACGTGAATGAAGGAATCCTCATCCACTCCCTCACTTCCAACACAACGGAAGCTCACCTCTGAGTGGACTGCAGAGCTAATGAGAAAAGCACAACAGAACGCTCACTGACAATAGTAAAGAGCATCTTCACAACCCAGGGGCAGGCGGATCTTTCACACAGACACAGAAGACAGCCACGAAGAAAACAATTCATAACTGGATGACGCTGAAATTAAGAACTTCTGTTCATCAAAAGACACCAGTAAGAAAGTGAAAAGCCAAGTCACAGACTGCGAGACATTTGCAAACACGTATCTGACGTTCTGGCATGGAATGTTTTTCAGCCATAAAAAGGGGTGAAGTGCTGGTGCGCACGGCGACGCAGCCAGGCCTGGAGGGCGTGACGCCAAATGGAAGCCAGACACAGAGGCCCCCATGTGACGTGGCCGGAAGCAGCGGCCCTCAGGGCCGGGAAGTGGCTCCGTGGCCATGAGGAGGTTGGGGGGAGAACTGAGAGCGATGGGGACTCCTTTGGGGTGGTGGATATAATTGGATAGTGGTGATGGTGGCAAAGCATTTTGAATACTGACTTTCAAATGATTAAAATGGCAAATTTTACGTGAATTTCATCTCAGTAAATAAATTTTTTAAAAGGACAAAAAAATCTGCCGACATATAAAAAATAATTCCTACAAATGAGAAGAAAATCCTCACCCTACAGAAGAACGTCCTGGAGGCTTTAATAGGAACACCACCGGGACAACACCCAGATGCCCCTGAGCTTCTGGAAGGGCTCGAGGGACTAGTCATTGGGAAGTGGACGCTGGAGCCCCCGTCAGAGCCCTGAGATGCTCCAGACACAGAGCAAGTGCAGGGAGGCTGTGGGGCACGGCGTGCTCACAGCACAGCAGCAGGATGGGCTGAGCCTCCGGAAGGGCTCGAGAGACCAGCCATCAGGAAGTGGACACTGGAGCTCCTGTCCGAGCCCCCGTCAGAGCCCTGAGAAGCTCCACACCCGCAGCAAGTGCAGAGAGGCTGTGGGGCACGGCATGCTCATGGCACAGTGGCAAGACAGGCTGGCACTGGCATGGCGACTGTGGGGAAACCCACGTCATGACTAAGGCTGAGCTCCTGTTTACTGTGATCCCTGCAACCCACCTCCACAGGCACCGCACGAGGCTCATCAGCAGTCAGCACCTTCCAAACACACGAGAATGGACAGCGGCTCTATTCGTAACAGCTCTAAATGGAAACGAATCCTAAGACTGAACAGTGGAAAGAATCCATTGTGGCACCTGGTGCAGACGCGCAGAAGGCCCAGCACCCCAAGCGACTGGCAGCAGGTGCAAGGTGAGTGCTGCCCAGTGAGCGAGAAAACGCGAGAGCCGGGGAGAGAGTCACTATAATGGAAGAAGCCACTGGGAGGGCAACACCGAAGTTGTCCAGATAAGACAATTTCACTGGGAGTTATTTTCAAAGAGAAAAATACTCTGGAATGGATAAAGCAATGTAAAAACTTAAATAAGTCACACTCTTGAAATAGTTAAAATCCCTACAGCCAGAAGCAAATCATAATTTTCTCCCAAGTTTACAAAATAGTAGCAGGCAATTAAATTATATATAAGAAACAATTTTTGTTAATTTACTTTTTTAAAATGGAAACTTTTTTTTTTTAAAGACAGAGTCTTGCTCTATCACCTCTGCCTTTGCCTCCTGGGTTCAAGTGATTCTCTTGCCTCAGCCTCCCAAGTATCTGGGACTGCAGGCGTGTGCCAACACGCCCAGGTAATTTTTGTATTCTTAGTAGAGACAGGGTTTCACCATGTTGGCCAAGCTGATCTTGAACTCCTGACCTCAGAAGATCTACCCACCTCGGCCCCCCAAAGTGCTGAGATTACAGGTGTGAGCTACTGCGCCCGGTGGAAACTTTTTTTTTTGCCCCCCTGAGACGGAGTCTTGTTGCTCTGTTGCCCAGGCTGGAGTGCAGTGGTGCGATCTCAGTTCACTGCAACCTCTGCCTCCTGGGTTCAAGCAATTCTCCTGCTTCAGCCTCCTGAGTAGCTGGGATTACAGGTGTGTGCCACCACGCCCAGCTAATTTTTGTATTTTTAGTAGAGACGGGGTTTCACCATGTTGGCCAGGCTGGTCTTAAAACTCCTGACCTCATGATCTGCCTGCCTCAGCCTCCCAAAGTGCGGAGATTATAGGTGTGAGCCACTGTGCCCGGCCGGAAACTTTTTATTTTGAGATAATTACATACTAACCTGCAGTTTTAAGAAATAATACAAAGTCCTCATTACTCTTTAGTTTCCCCAATGGTAACATCTTGCCAAATTTCAGCACAAGACCCCACTCAGGTGCTGATATGGATACAGCGAAGACAGCGAATGCCATCCCCAGCCCCTCCCCAGACCACTCTTCCTCAGTTCCTGGGAACCACGAGCCTTTCCTCAATTTCGTAATCTTCTCACCTCATAAATGTGACACAAAAAGAACCACACAGTATACAGCCTTTGGGGGCTGCCTGCCCACTCTGCACAGTTCTCAGGAGGTGTGTGCTGGTGGTTTTACTGCTGAGTGGCATTCTGTGGTGTGGACATAGCTCAGTTTGTTGAACATTTATTTACCCACTAAAGTACCTTTGGACTGTTTATGGCTAATATGAATAAAGCTGCTATAAACACCTGTGTACAGGCTACTACTGTGTGAACACGGCTTTGTTTCTGTGGGATAAACAGCAGGAAGTGCACCTGCTGGGCTGAACGGTGACGGTGCCCAGGCGCACTGTCAGGACCACTGAGGCTCTCTATGGGGGTCCAGGAGCATTTCCTGCCACTCTCATGTAAAGACTGTCGTCTCAGTAAGGAGAAGCCCACTTTCCAAAATGAACTTTATTTATTTAACCTTCCACATGGCATAAGTCATACAGTTAATTAGCATGTGAGCAACACAGAGTTAAAAACTGCTTTTCCAAACTTAATTTTGTATTTCAGGTTGAAAGCTATTTGAAAATTTAAGACAGAGTAGCATGGTTTGATATTAGTGTTTATGGCGCTTTTTATGATCAGAGTTTTTTTGTTTTGATATGGGGTCTTGCTCTATCACCCAGGCTGGAGGGCAGTGGTGCGATCACAGCTCCCTGCAGCCTTGACCTCCTGGGCTCAAGCCATCCTCCCAGCTCAGTCTCTCCAGCAGCTGGTACTATAAGTGAGCACAACCATGCCCGGCTAATTTTTCTATTTTTTGTAGAGGAGGGGTTCTCACTATGTTGTCCTGGCTGTTCTCAAACTTCTGAGCTCAAGCGATTCTCCTGCCTTGGCTTCCCCAAATGCTAGGATTACAGGTGTCAGTCACTACACCTGGCCCACAGATTTAATGTAATACTCACAAACAGTATTTTAGCAAAGTGCTTAAGAGTATGAGTCAAGCCAGTTAAACGGGTTTAGCTCATTGTATTACATATTGATGGGTAGTATAAGAAAGTGTGTATAAAATAAAAAATACTAGTAAATGTTTCAAATATTTTTAACCATTATTAAAATGAAAAGGTAAAGAATGGATCACAAGATTTCAGTGAAAGAGATATCAGATTTCATAAATAACACAGTTTGAGAATTACCGTTAACATTAAGAAGATAAAGGCAGATATTCCCAAGATCAGGATTTCTTTGTTCCCCTTGCTTTCCACGTGCAGCTTCCGATAATAGGGTCCAATGAGATACTTCTTTATAACAAGACATAAAAGAAAAACCGCCGCTAGCGAAAAAAGAATCTGACCAATCAAAACCAGGATTCGCAGAACTTCCATGACAATGCTAGGAAAGAAAAAAGAAGCGACATGTGATTTCACTTCCAAAACACAGTTCTCTAAAACTCAATGAAATAACCTTTCACTTTTTTTCTTTAACATGCTACAAAATAAATTACCTGAATCACACACATCTTTATTTTCAAATACAAAAACACCCTATGAATCATACTCATCTCAGAAATTAAGTTATGTTGAGCCAAAGGTAGAAGCTGGATTGGTTTGCATCCAGCAAGTGAATACATCCAGTATTCACTTTGGGGTGAATACGTATTCTAGGATGTGAAAATTCTCGACTGACGGCGTTCCTATCTCAGCTGATGCCTGATGATGAAATTCCTCGTCAGGCCTCAGCCGCACGCGAAAGTCTCCGTCAGGCAGTGGTTGCTCTCCGTGCCCCACCGCAGTCTCCTGATGGACGAACTCTAGCGACCATCATCAAGGCACTCCTGATACAGCCACTGAAGTCTGTGTCTGTAGAAAGTAATTCTTTGCTATGTTCCGTTTATAATATACTACCCGGATATCAGAATAGATCACCATCTCAGCCAACGGACTTCCACTATCTGAGGTCTTTACAAATATACCTGTATTTAACCTTAGCCTTCCACCACTCAGGCCACAATTCTGGTGAAAGTTTCCTCGGTGGAAGAAACCTATGATTCCCAAGGGTGTCAGCCTCTGCAGCCTGGCTTAAAGCAGAAGTGCCGGAAACTCAAATCTCAAACTGCCACGATTCCTTGGAGGAATCAGAGCAGAGCTCAGCTTGAAGCAGAGGGATGGAATGAAGGGATCAACAGCAGCCACAGAAGCAAATGTGAGGCAGCGTCCTTCAGAGCCCGCTGCGCCCACGTCTGCGACTTGGAAGGAGGCCCCTTTCTGCAGCCCTGGCAGGAACGGAGACGGACTCACAGCCAAGCAGTCCAGGCCTGCTGCACTCCTGACAGCTTCGTCACACTGCCGGGCCCACATCTGGCCCTGGGCCCAGCACCGTGGTCCCTGTCTGGAACGCCACCCCTTCCCCTGCAGCTCCAGTGGCCTCCTCTTGACCCATCTGCTCTCCACACAGAGGCCCAGACAGCTCATCAGGATCCTCCATCAGCTCCCGGACGCTGGGATGGAACCCAGGCTTCTCTGCCCTGCCATGCCCTTCCACTGCCCCAGGCCACCGAGCAGCCCACCCACACAAGCCGCAGAGCCCGCTGCCTGGGAGGTCCCTACCCTAGAATCTTCTCTCCACAGGCTCAGCTGCGTTCCTCAAATTCCAGCCCCGTCTCCAAGGCAGAGCCTGCGCCAGTCTGGAGCTCACTGTTGCTCACCAGCTCACTGCCCCGTCTGAATCATTCGCAGGGTGGTTTCCTGCTGCAGACGTCTTGTCTACCACTCATTTGTTCATCATTCACTCATTCTCTCTCCGAAACACAAGAGCAGCTCCCCACATGGGGAACGTCCTCTGCTGAGCTCACCCTTGCATCCTGGGCCCCTAGAGCACTGTGTGCCACCTGTTATGGCAGCCCGCTGAGAACTGTCTGACCCCCACTGCCACGTCACAGATGAGAACGGGGCAGAGACCAGGTGATCTGCTCCAGGCCACACACCCAGAGCAGAGCTGGGGACGACCCAGGTGTCTGGCTCCAGGGCCAAGCCCCTAACAGCCACACAAGCTCTCCACAGCCACTGTCCCCAGGGTTTGGATTTAGGTCTCATTCCCCAAAGACTCCCACAGTGTCCATGAGATGCAGTGATGAGGGCTCAGAAAGACGCCAATCAGAAGCCACAGTGCACTCAACTCTGACCTCTTTGAAAGACGATCACCATCACGTTTCTCAGGATTCCGGCTCACCGCCATGCCACCTGCAGGTCCACACGTGTGTGCTGCTCTTGATCTGCACGTATGGGGCGCACCGTGTCCATGACTGTTCTGGCTGCCTCCTCTCAGCGTGTTTGGACAAGCTTCCCATCAGCACGGCTGATCCGCTGAGAGGTGAGGAGGGGCTCCCTCACGGGGTGCACCAGAATTTGCTCAGCCAGATGCAAGGGCTGTCCCGGTTCTCACACGGACTCCACGGCCATCCTGGTTCTTGTGCACTGTGGTGGCCAAGGGGCCTGTGGGTCTATTGATGGTGGCAGTGGGTGCTCACTAAGGGAGACAGGCACCTCCCACTGTGACAGGTGCTGTCTGGTGGGCTGCCAGGAGGTTGCTCCAATTCCCATCCCAACAATGACACCCAAGGCACCCCACTTCCCAACCTGGGCCCCACCCAGCTTCTAATGGTGCCCAGTCTGATGGGTGGGCAGTGCCATCACCCTTCTTTGGTGTGAGGGTGGGTGTTTCCTGCTTTACTCAAGTCGAATTACCTGTGAAATATTATGAGGGAAAGAGTTCTTTCCTCTAGGAATGATCAAGGTTAATTCTGAATAAAGCCTAATAAGAAAGCAGAGTTTATTACATTGCAACTAATTTTCTTTCTTTGATATTTTAAATATAAATTTTCCCTGGTTATTAAAATTGAAAGGGAGGTTTTCCCAAATTACAGAAAAGTATATATAGTAGAAAAAACTTACTACAAATCTACTAGTCTACTAGTAGAAAATCATTAACACCTTGTTTTATATATATATAAAACATATGTATATATATTTCTAGTCTATTCATGTTCTTCTATGTCTAATTAAAATAATTAAAAAATATATATATAGATATATTTCTTGAGACGGAGTCTCGCTCTGTCACCCAGGCTCTGGAGTACAGTGGCCCGATCTCAGCTCACTGCAAGCTCCGCCTCCTGGGCTCACGCCATTCTCCTGCCTCAGCCTCCCTAGTAGCTGGGACTATAGGCGCCCGCCACCACGCCCGGCTAATTTTTTTGTGTTTTTAGTAGAGATGGGGTTTCACTATGCTGGCCAGGATGGTCTCGATCTCCTGACCTCGTGATCCGCCTGTCTCAGCCTCCCAAAGTGCTGGGATTACAGGCATGAGCCACCGTGCCCAGCCAATATCATATATATTTTTAACAGTTATGATATATAATTCACTTACCATACAACTTACCCATTTAAAAGTATTCAATTCAATGGTTTCCAGCATATTCACAAAGTTACACAACTATTACCACAATCCATGTTAGAATACTTTCATCACCCCAAAAAGAAACCCTGTACCCATTAGCACTCGCTCCCCATCTCCCCCAACCTCCCCAGCCTCTGGCAACCAGTAATTCATTCTCTCTGTACAGACTGGCCTAGTTTGGACGTTGGTATGAATGGAATCACACAGAGTGTGGCCTTTTTGTCCAGTTCTTTCACAAGCATCGTGTTTTCAAGGTTCATCTGTGCTACAGGATGAATCGATGTTTCTGGGCGGCAAGCCACCCAGGTGCCGAGGCAAGAGACCGAGGGCACGAGCTGTTCCAGTGTAATAAAACATATAAAATAAGAATAGTTATACTAGATATAGATCATAGAATTATATATGAATGTCATTAATCATTAGTTTGTAGCAATTACTCTTTATTCCAGTATCATAATAATCCTCACTCTACAATCATAACCTAGGAAAAACCAGGCCATACAGAGATAGGGGCTGAGGGGACATAGTGAGAAGCGACCAGAAGACAGGAGTGTGAGCCTCTGTTATGCCCGGGCAGGGCCACCAGAGGGCTCCCTGGTCTGGCGGTAATGCCAGCGTCGGGGAAGACGCCCATTGCCAAGTGGACCGTGGTCTAGAGGTAGCGTCAGTGTCAAGGAAAAACACCCTCTACTCAGCAGACCCGGAAAGGGCGTCCCCCTTTCCCTGGAGGAGTTCAGAGAAGACTCTGCTCCTCCACCTCTCGTGGTTGTCAGGCCCACCCGCAGTTATCCGGAGGCCTAACCGTCTCCCTGAGATGCTGTGCTTCAGTGGTCACACTCCTGGTCCGCCTTCATGTTCCATCCTGTACACCTGGCTCTGCCTTCTAGATAGCAGTAGCAAAGTTAGTGAAAGTACTAAAAACCTCTGATATGAAGAAATAATGCCGTAGGCTGTGTCCTCTCTCTCCCTCTGTCTCTCCGCCTCGGTGGCCAAACAGGGAAGGGCCCCTTGTCCAATGGACACGTGACTCACACAACCTTGTCAATCATTGGAGATGGCTCACACTCCTTACGCTGCCCTTTTGCTTTGTATCCAATAAATAACAGCGCAGCCAGGCATTCGGGGCCACTACCGGTCTCCGCGTCTTCTCTTTTATCTCTTTGTCTTGTGTCTTTATTTCTACAATCTCTCGTCTCTGCACACAGGGAGAAAAGCCCACTGACCCTGTGGGGCTGGACCCTACAAATGTTCATTCTATGTTATGGCTGAATAATATTCCTTTGTTTGGATATAGTATGTTTTTTATATCCACCTGTTATCTAACTGACATTTGAGTTCTTAATACTTTTTAACTATACGAATAATGCTGCTTGAACATTCATGTACAAGTTTTTCATTGTGGTGAAATTCTCATACCATAAAATGTACCAAGTTAACCATTTCTGAGTGCATAACTCTGTGGTATCACGTGGATTCACACTGTTGTACCCCCATCACCACCGTGGACCAGTCTTTATGTGGATGTATGTTTTTCTTTCTTGTGGATAAATACCGAGAAGTGAACAGCTGGGTCAGACGGGAGCTCTGTGTTAGCATCATGAGGACTGTGGTCGATAATTCTGATTCTGTTTCTTTTCTTTCTTTCTTTTTTTTTTTTTTTGAGATGGAGTATTGCTCTGTCGCCCAGGCTGGAGTGCAGTGGCGTGATCTCGGCTCACTGCAACCTCTGCCTCCTGGGTTCAAGTGATTCTCCTGCCTCAGCCTCCCGAGTAGCGGGGAATACAGGCACGTGCCACCATGCCCAGCTAGTTTTTTGTATTTTTAGTGGAGATGGGGTTTCACCGTGTTAGTCAGAGTGATCTCAATCTCTTGACCTCATGATCCGCGCCCCCTTGGCCTCCCAAAGTGCTGGGATTACAGGCGTGAGCCACCGCGCCTGGCCTAATTCTTTCTTAAGTTTAACAGTATAACAGAGTACTTTTCCAAGTCATTAACTCTTTGTAAACATGAAGCGTCATGACTGAATTAGAACAATTTCAGTGGGATCAATACCTGTACTGCATTAATTTTCTGAATTGGAAAAATGAAAAAAAAAAGCTTTAAAAGTTTTCTGATTAAGACAGTATCTATGCCAACGTTTTAGACCTGTGTGTAACTGGAAAGAAAGTGGCAGTGAGATCAACATGGTATTTGAGTTTTATAAGGGCCCTGCAGTCTCTGCCAGGGCTCTGCCTGTTTAGTATGGAGAGTCCGCCCTCCGCTGAGAATAACTGATTGTGCATGAAAAACGCTCAGACCTCTTAAATAGAAGTCAAGTCATCTCCCGCCAGCATGACAACTCTTCTTTCTGTTGTCCAAATTGTCCTTCACTTATGTTGAAGATTGTAGCCAGAAGGAATAAGAACTGATTCCGATTTGGGGGTTGGGACTAAAAGTGTTATTTTTCCGATACTTAAAGACATGTGGATCAAAGGAAAATGGCAATCATAAGGACCCTCTTAGCGAGTGAACTTTAACCACTGCTTCCACCAGCAGCTGCACTGAGCGCCCTGCCTGGTTGTCTCTTTCAATCTTCCCATGGTCCACCAGGCAGGCACTGTTCCCACGTCCTCCCCAATTTACAGAAAGCTGCCAAGGCTTGCACGGCCAGAGCACAGCCAAGCTGGGGCTCTAGCCTGGGCTGAACCTCTGGAAAACCCACGTAAAAAGCCATTCATTCCTTCTACTTTCCTGCCTGCCTGGCTGAGCTACCAACAGCAGGGAAGACTTAACGTAAGATCTGGCAAAAGGCAAATACTAAAAAATTTTTCCACCCCACCGTCTGCCATGAGGAAGCCCTTGTTAGCCATTCGGGCAGGGGTGGGGCTGGGGGCCTGGCAGGAAGCAGAACCCCGTGGCCAGGCCTCACACCACCCTCCGCAGGGGAGCCACTGGTTTAAAGCCTCCTAATAAACACACGAACCACCCAGGATACAACGAAAAGTCACTCATCATATTAAGAATCGGGAAAATCACAACTTGAAGGAGAAAAGACAAGCACCAGACTTCACATCGAGACGAACGGATGCTGGAGTTATCTGACGAGGGTGCTAAAGCAGCCATGATTAAAACGCTTCGAAAAGCCACAAACACTCTCTGTAAACAAATAAAAAATAGAAAACCTCAGCAAAGAAATACAGGCTACATAAAAGAAGCAAGTGGAAATTATACAACTAAAACAATACAGTCATCATAAAAATCTCTGGGGATGGGCTAAGCGGCAGAGTGGAGATGAGAGAGGGCAGAATCAGTGACCCCGAAGACAGACAGAATTCATCTGCCTGAACACAGAGAAACAGACTGAGGACGGGCAAGGCCTCAGGGACCCGCAGGCCCCTAACAAAAGAGCAGATTTCTAAGTTTCTGCAATTGCAGAAGGAGACAGCAAGTGGACTGAAAAAGGGTGTGAGGAAATAATGGCTGAAAATTTCTTGTTAGCCAAAAGACAAAAACCCACAGATACGAGAAGCCGAGTGAATCCAAACAGAACAAACCCAGAGAAGTCGGCTCTGGGACGCACAGTTGTACAATTTCTGAAAACTAAAGACAGAGAAAAAAACCTCGAAAGCTGCCAGAAAGAAACCCCTCATTCCTTCGAGAGGAGCACAAGCCTAAATGGCAGCAGGTTTCACAGCTGGAACACAGAAGCCGGGAGCAGGGACACGCACTTCCCAGGCACGGGACGAGGGGAGACACCACCTGGAAATCCACATCCCGCGAGAAGCCCTCGGAGTGACGCGGGGACAAAGGCCATTCCCAGACGAAGAAACACTTAGAGAATTTGTGGCCAGCAGATTAACTATGAAAGAATGACCGAAGAAAGTTCTCCACACAGAGAGGAAATGATTACAGAAGATAGCTTGGAACATCAGAAGGAAAACAACATCAAAAATAGGTGTGAGAAGAATAGATTATCCTTTTCCTCCTGAGTTTTCAAAACTGTATTTGATGTCTGCAGCAAAAATTACAACACCATCTGATGTGGTATTCAATAAAAGTAGAGAAAAGACAACAATTATACAGTCATGTGTCACTTCACAACGGGGATACATTCTGAGAAGCATCATGAGGCAATTTCATGGTTGTGCAAACATCCCAGAGTGCACTTACACAAACCCAGACCCACCCAGGCCACCTGGCACAGCCTCCTGCTCCTGGGCCACACACCTGCACAGCATGTGACTGCAGCCAACTGTAACACAATGAGAAGTATCTGCATATCTAAACACAGAAAATATACACTAAAAGTATAGCATAAAAGATAAAAATGGCACACCCATATAGGTCGCTTGCAGGACTGGAAGTTGCTCTGAGTCAGGGAGTGAGGGTGAGTGAATGTGAAAGCCTCGACCCTGTGCACCACTGCAGACGCCACAGACACTGTCCACTCGGGCTACACTAATCTGAGACAGTGTCTCACTCTGCTGTCCAGGCTGGTGCGCAGCGGTATGACCACAGCTCACTGCAGACTTTATCTCCCAGGCTCAAGCAATCCTACAGCCTTAGCCTCCAGAGTAGCTGGGACTACCGGTGTGCGCCACCATGCCTGGCTATTTTTTTTTTTTTTTTTTTTTTGGTACAGACGAGGTCTTTCTATGTTGCCCAGGCTGGTCTTGAACTCCTAAGCTCAAGCAATCCTCCTGCCTTGGCCTCCCAAAGGCTAGGATTACAGGTGTGAGCCACCACACCTGGCCAACGACACTGAGTTTATTAAAAATATTTTTCTTTCTTCAGCATTAACCTTAACTTACTGTAACTTTTTAACTTTATAAATTTTAAGGTTTTTAAAAACTTTTTGACCCTTGTAATGACACAACACAGAAACACTGTACGGCTATACAAAAAATATTTTCTTTCTTTTTATCTTATTCTATAAGTTTTTTTCTATTGTAATTTTTTTTAACTTTTTAAACTTTTTTGTTAAAAACTAAGACACAAACACACATTAGCCTAAACCCACCCAGGGTCAGGACCATCAGTGTCGCTGTCGTCCACGTCCACATCTTTCCCACTGCAAGGTCTTCAGGGGAATAACGGGCACAGAGCTGTTGTCTCCAATGATGACAATGGCTTGTTCTAGAATAGTTCCTGAAGAACCTGCCTGAGGCTGTTTGACAGTTAACTTTTTTCTTTATAAGTAGAAGGAGTACACTCTAAGTTAATGACAAAAAGTAGAGTATAGAAAATACATAAACCAGTAACAGTGATTTGTTATTGTTATCAAGTATTCCATTGCATACCTAATTGGGTGTATGAGACTTTTATATGATTGGCAGTGCAGCAGGTTTGTTCATGCCAGCATCACCACAAGCACGGGGGCATTACACTGCCCTGCGACATCACCATGGCCGCAACGTCACTAGGCAGCAGGAATCATTCAGGTCCATAGAATCCCACAGGACCACTGCTGTACAGGTGGCCCGTCACTGACCAAAACGTCATTATGTAGTGCGTGACTATTTAACATGTGGGCGGGGGAGGCAGCTAAGTGGAAATAAGGCTTCTACATTTCACTTGAAGTGGTAAAATGTGGATTCCAGTAAACGGCGATAAGTTACATGTGTCCACTGTAATACCCAGAGCAACCAAGAAAACCACACACAGCAATACACTCAAAACATTATAAATGAGTCCAAATGGAATCCCCGAAAACATGCAGGCAACCCATAGAGATGTAAAAGAAAAAGAATAACAAGAGACAAAAAACAAATAAAACGCTGACTTAAGTTGCAACGTATCAATATTTACCTGATCTATAAATGGTCTAAACATACCAATTAAAATACAGAGACTGGCTGAGTGGACTAAAAAAAAGTCACCCAACAATATGTTCTCTACAAGAAACTCCCTTCAGTACAAGAGCATAAGTAGGTTGAAAGGAAAAGTATGAAAAGGACACACCACTGCAGACATTGACCAAAAAAAAAAATTAATATTACATTAATATCAGATAAAGTGAATTACAAGGCAAGGAAAATTACTAGCAATAAAAGAAATATGGCCAGGCACAGTGGCTCACACCTGTAATCCCAGCACTTTGGGAGGCCGAGGCAGGAAGATCACTTGAGGCCAGGAGTTCGAGACTAGCCTGGCCAACATGGCAAAACCTTGTCTCTACTAAAAAATACAAAAATTAGCCAGGTGTGGTGGCACCTGCCTGTAATCCCACTACTCAGGAGGCTGAGGCATGAGAATCACTAGAACCCAGGAGGCGGAGAGCCGAGGTCACGCCACTGCATTCCAGCCTGGGCAACAGAGCGAGACTATGTCTCGAAAAACAACAACAAAAAGAAATATTACATAATGATAACAAGATCAATTCACCAGGAAGACAAAATGATCCTAAATATGTATGTACCAAACAAAAGAGCCCCAAAATACATAGAGCAAAAGCTGATAGAACTCAAAGGAGAAACAGACAAATACCCAACTATAACGGGGGACTTCAACACCATCTCCCTCGACAGCTGTTACAACTACAGCAAGAACACGGAATAGTGCAATTAACTGACATATATTTACAAAACTCCACTCAACAATAACAGAATATACTTTTTTTTCCTCCCAAGTGACTTTGGAGCATTTACCACAGACAGTTGTCACTGGCCATAAAACAAACCTCAACAAATGTAAAAGAACTGAAATCATACAAAATATTCTCAGGCCACAGTGGAATCAAACTACAAATCAGTAACAGAAAGACATCAGGAAAATCTCCAGATGTTTGGAAATTAAGCAACACTTCTAAACAATCCCTGAGTCAAAGAAGTATCAAACGAAAATTTTAAAACTCATTGAACAAAATGAAAATAAAAATACAACATATCAAAATATGCAATGCAGCTAAAACAGTGCTGAGAGGGAAATTTATAGCACTAAATGCTTACAGTAGAAAAGATGAGCAGTTTAAAATCAATAATCTAAGTTAATACCCTAAGAACCTAGAAAAAGAGTAAAATAAACCCAAAGCAAGAAGGAAGGAAGGTGAGGGTAAAACTAATGAAACTGAAAACAACGAAATAAAGAAAATCAGTAAAACAAGGAACCAATTCTTTGGAAAGATTAATACAATTGCCAAATCCCTAGACAAAGAAGATGCAAGTTATCAACATAAGCAATGAAACGGGGGATATCACCACAGACTCTGTGGACATGAAAAGAATGGTAAAGGAATACGACACAAAAACTCTACACATAGAAATCTGACAACTGAGACAGAATGGAATGATTCCTCAAAAAGCTAAGCTACCACAACTCAGCAATATGAAGTAGATATTCTGAATATCTACTGGGACTATTAAGCAAAAAAAAAATTGGTAAGAAAACTCCCCAAAAGGAAATCTCATGACCCAGAGGGTTTTACTGCAGAATTCTACCAAATATTAAGGAAGAACTGACATCAATTTTATACAATGTTTTCCAGAAAATAAAAAGAAAGGAACACTTCCCAAAACATTTTGTGAACCTAGTATGACTCTTATTACCAAAACCCAGAGTATCAAAAAAAAAAAAAAGAGAGAGAGAGAGAAAAAACTACACACCAATCTCTCTCATGAACTTAGACCCCAAAATCCTCAACAAATTAGCAAACTGAAGGCAGCAATGTATAAAAATAATTATATACCTAGACCAACTGGGAATTATCCCAGGTATGCAAGGCTGGTTCAACTTTCAAAAATCAATGTTATCCATCATGTCACTTAGCTAAAAAAGAATGCTGGGCGCAGTGGCTCATGCCTGTAATCCCACCACTTTGGGAGGCCAAGGCGAGCAGATCACAATGTCAGGAGTTCAAGACCAGCCTGGCCAATATGGTGAAACCCCGTCTCTACTAAAAATATGAAAATTAGCTGGGCATGGTGGCGCACGCCTGTAGTCCCAGCTGCTCGGGAGGCTGAGGCAGGAGAATTGCTTGAACCCAGGAGGCGGAGGTTTCAGTGAGCCGAGATCATGACACTGTACTCCAGCCTGAGCGACAGAGCGAGATTCCATCTCAAAAAAAAAAAAAAAAAACAGCAAAAAAAGAAAAATTACATAATAATATCAATTGGTTTAGCAAAAGCAACTGGCAGAATCTACCACGCATTAATCATAAAAACTCTCAGCAAACTAGGAATAGATGGGAATTTCCTTAGCTTGACAAAGAGTGTCTACAATAAACCTATAGCTAACATCACACCTAATGGTGAGAGACTGAACGCTTCCCCCTGAGGTCAAGAGCAAGGCAAAGATGTCCTCTCACACAATCTTTTTCAACAAAGTACTGGACATTCCAACCAGTGCAATAACGCAGGAAGAAACCCAAAAGCATGCAGGTTGGAAAGGAAGAAATAAAGTACATGAGACGGGTCCTAGCACTTCAATCTGGTTCCAAAAGAAGTTTCAAAAAGGTCTCCTAATTTTTGATCAGTACTCATTGCTGTAAGAAGTGCAATAAAGAGATTAGATCTAAAGCACAATATTTACATACATAAAGTATAGTATATTGGCCTACAACAAACTCAAGCTTAGAGTCCCATCCCACTTTAAGCTTCATAGAGCACCCTAGACTTTGCAACTGTCCTTATTTTCTGGCTGATATTCTTGGAATGTATTTGTATATGCGGCACAACCTACAACTTTCTGGATAAATTAATTCTTCCCATTTGGCTTCTCTCTCCATACGAACCCAAGCAGGTGCAGTTTACGTTTGGCAATACGATATTGGGAGAATGAAAAGAAGGACCGGGGAAGTGGTGATGATGACAGTGACAATGACAACCACACAATGATAGATCTCTCACACACACACACCACACATGCATGCAAACACACAGATATATCCCACATACGCACACGTGGATACCCCCCCAGACATACCACAGAAGACACACACACACCACACATGCAGACACATGCCCCCCACCACACAGGCACACCACACGTACATGCAGATATACATGAATACACGCACACACATACCATGTAAGCACACAGATATACCCTACACACACACACACATACACACACACACACAGATACTCCCTCCCCATGCACACATACACACGCATACAGACACCCCCCTCCCTCCACATCACTTACTATGTTCTGGGCATTGTTCTAAGCATGTTTATAACTGAACTCATTCATTCCTCCTGACTACTCTATCGGTGGGCACTACTGCTACCCCTATTTGATGGAAGACAGGACTGAGGAACAGTGAGGATGAGTCGCCTGCCCGTGGTGAGGAGCTGCTAAGCACAGACAGCCAGGGCGTGAGCAAGGCAGTGTCGCTCCAGGGTCTGTGCACGGAAGCCTGAGCCATCTGAGCTCAGAACATCTCTTTTGAAAAGGTATTAAGTAGTATTTTTATGCACAGTGATTTTAAACTAGAAAAACAAACTGTGTACACAAAGCATTTACCTAGAAGATGTACTGGCACCCGCCTGTATGAGAGTCGGCATGACGGCCATGAAGAGCCCGAGCTGCACGTCCTGCGTCACCAGCATGCCAAGGAGCACGGTGCTGTAGTCAATGTCGCCTGTGTGGGGAAAGGCATTGAAGACAGGTCTACAGCAACTCAAAAGTATCCGAAGTCAAAATGTCACCATTGTACACACTTCCGAAATAACTCAAATTATTTTGGCACTTTACTTTTTCTTTTTTTGAGACGGAGTCTTGCTCTGTTACCCAGGCTGGAGTGCAGTGGCACAATCTCAGCTCACTGTAACCTCCACCTCCTGGGTTCAAGTGATTCTCCTGCCTCAGCCTCCAGAGTAGCTGGGATTACAGGCGCCCACCAACATGCCTGGCTAATTTTTATATTTTTAGTAGAGACGGGGATTCACCATGTTGGTCAGGCTGGTCTCAAACTCCTGACCTCGTGATTCACCTGCCTCGGCCTCCCAAAATGCTGGGATTACAGGCGTGAGCCACTGCACCCGGCTGGCACTTTACATTTTTAAGAATAGACTTTAAAATCTCTGAGAACAAACACTGAAGCATTTTAAGATTAAAAATGTTGTAAAGCAAATACTCAGAACACCTTTTACTTCCACAACTTACTTGTTATTTACATAATTATTGAAAAACCTCATGACAAAAAGATGACATGGCAAACAAGATGACAGGCTTGGATAATCACACCAACCTCACTGCGTCCCAGAAACACACGGAGAAGCCTTCGCTTCTCACCTTTACAGCTTCTCTGAGCTACTCCGGGAGGCCTGACTCAGGCCCCTCTGGTCACGTGGTGTGTTCCACGTGTGCAAACCCACCCAAGCCACTGCCCAGAATGAGCCCTCACTGTGAGACCAAGGCAGGCTCGGCAGACAAATACTGGCTCCTGAGGGCAGAACAGGAGTAGCCACGACTACCTGAAGACACTAGGTAACAACTCTGGAAAGAAGAAAGGAAAATGAGACATTTTTCACGAATTCAGTAACTTGCACAAGCCTCTAAAGGTCTCCATTTTCAACATACAGTTCCAGCTATGAACTATGTAAATACGTTTCTAAAAGTCATTCCCCCAACCCCACCCCAAACAAGGTATTTTTTCTTAAAAAAAAAAAAAAAAAAAGCAGCTGGCCGCAGTGGTTCAGGCCTGTAATCCCAGTACTTTGGGAGGTTGAGGAGGGTGGATCACCTGAGGTCAGGAGTTCAAAACCAGCTTGGCCAACATGGTGAAACCCCGTCTCTATTAAAAATACAAAAGGCTGGGAGTGGTGGCTCAAGCCTATAATCCCAGCACTTTGGGAGGCTGAGGCGGGTGGATCACCTGAGGTCAGGAGTTCGCGACCAGCGTGACCAACATGGTGAATCCCCATCTCTACTAAAAATACAAAAAATTAGCTGGGTGTGGTGGCGGGTGCCTGTAGTCCCAGCTACTCGGGAGGCTGAGGCAGGAGAATCGCTTGAACCCAGGAAGCGGAGGTTACAGTGAGCTGAGATCATGCCACTGCACTCCAGCCTGGGGGACAAGAGCGAGACTCTGTCTCAAAAAAAAAAAAAAAAAGCTACTGCTATTAACAGATTTTTAAAGACCAATCTGATAGAAAAGGCTTATTTTTTAAAAGCAGCAGAACCACACAAAACCCCTTGATGCCAGCAAAAATCTCTTTCTGGATAGAAGTTAGGTAATCGTTTTTAGAAGGCTTGATTTACTTTTTGTACAAAACTAAATTTTTGGTAAACAAAATATCTTGGCTTAGAATTTTAAAACAGTCTGAACAGATGATCACGTTAAGCTGTTGTGGCTACAGCTTTGTGTCTTTTAGGGTTACACGATTCAGAAGATGATAAAAATTGCCTCCCAACTAACATTGTCCATGCGGAGGCTTCACACATCAGCCATTTAAACCCTAAGGCTTGCACGGGCTTGTGGTCACCGCACCTCTCTTCATCTCGAGGCCTTCGCAAGGCGGGAGGGAGGCTGCGAGATGAGTCTGCGGGACACAAAGGAGCCGCGGCCCCCCCACCCACATCTTCTGCAGATAACACGTTCACACCTGTGCCCCTTCTATTTAAAAGAAACAAAATCTGGCTGGGCGCGGTGGCTCACACCTGTAATCCCAGCACTTTGCAGGGCCGAGGCGGGTGGATCACGAGGTCAGGAGATTGAGACCATCCTGGCTAACACAGTAAAACCCCGTCTCTACTAAAAATACAAAAAATTAGCCAGGCGTGGTGGCGGCGCCTGTAGTCCCAGCTACTCCGGGAGGGTGAGGCAGAAGAATGGCGTGAACCCGGGAGGCAGAGGTTGCAGTGAGCCAAGATTGCACCACTGCACTCCAGCCTGGGTGACAAAGCGAGACTCTGTCTCAAAAAAAAAAAAAAAAGAAACAAAATCTCTCACTACATCTCACTTTTTAGAGACAGCCTTGGATGATATTACCACCAGCATTTTCTACATGTTTTAAATATTTTGTTCTCTTCCTTTGCACCGATCATAGCGAACTGGCTGAAATCAACACATTCAACTGTTGCCCACTAGACCACGGGCATCACAGACCAGAGACCAGGTCTTCACAGTGGTCCCTGGTGCAGGACCCTGAGTCCGCACCCACAGGGCCTGCGAAGGAAACATCCGCTCCCAAGGCACTTCACGGGGCTGCAGGAGGAAGACAAGTGCTTGGAGCAGTGACAGGCACAAAACTTCAACAGTGCAACCACACAAGATAAAAATAATTATTACACTGAAATATTACAGCTTCTCTAATTTCTCAACACCTTTACTATTGTCATCTTTCTGAAATTTGCACTACCTTTTTGTGCTTATCACTACTATAAGAATTTTGACTTCTTCCTGTTTTCCATTCCTTTTATTAAACAGTTCAAATATACAGAGAACAAGGAGTATATCAAATGCTCACATACCCACTAAGGAATTTTATTAAATGTTAAACCTGTAACATATTTGCTTCAGATTTTTAAAGAAATAAAATCCTAAGGGTGCCGCCAAGGAGCTCTGTAACCCCCTTGATACTGGGTCCCTCTTTCCTCCACCCACACTCCCCACTTGACCTTATTCTGAAAGTTCATCATCCCCTTGAATGCATTTCTACTTAATGTAACACCTATAGATTTGGAAGCAACACTGAGTTTATTATTTTGTAATATTAAACTTCACAGAGTGAACATTTCTGCAACTTGCCGTTTTTGATCACGACTATATCTGAAAATTATCCATGTTGGTGTTGGTGCACAAAGCTCTGATTCATTTTCAAAACTGTTGTAGAGGCTGGGTGCGGTGGCTCACGCCTGTAATTCCAGCCCTTTGGGAGGCCGAGGCAGGCGGATCATGAGGTCAGGAGATCGAGACCATCCTGGCTAACACGGTGAAACCCCATCTCTACTAAAAATACAAAAAAATTAGCCAGGCCTGGTGGCGGCACCTGTAGTCCCAGCTACTCGGGAGGCTGAGGCAGGAGAATGGTGTGAGCCCGGGAGGCAGAGCTTGCAGTGAGCTGGAGCTTGCAGTGAGCCGAGATCGAGCCACTGCACTCCAGCCTGGGCGACAGAGCGAGACTCCATCTCAAAAATAAAAAATAAAAAATAAAAAAACAAAAAACTGTTGTAGAATAGACCACAATTTATCCATTCATCTCTTGGTAGACATTCAGGAATTCCATTTATTCACTAGTACAAAAATGGCTGCATGAAATCCCAGCATTTTGGGAGGCCAAGGCGGGCGGATCATGAGGTCAGGAGATCGAGACCATCCTGGCTAGCACGGTGAAACCCGGTCTCTACTAAAAACACAAATATTAGCCGGGCAGAGTGGCGGGCACCTGTAGTCCCAGCTACTCGGGAGGCTGAGTCAGGAGAATGGCGTGAATTCGGGAGGCAGAGCTTGCAGTGAGCTGAGACCACGCCACTGCTCTCCAGCCTGGGCCACAGAGCGAGACTCCGTCTCAACCAAAAAAAAAAAAAAAAAAAAAAATGGCTGCACAAATATTCTAGCACATTGTCAGGGAAACCTCCTTTCCCCTCGCTTGCATTTCCACAAGAAGGGAATGTTTCCTCCCCACTCCTGGCCTCTTGCCTGGTCCCACATACACCACTCTGGAGAGACAACGGCGTTCCTCTGGGAATGGATACAGTCCCTCTTCCTTCGTAAACCAGCCAGCCCACGGCACCTGGTCTCAAGGTCCTCTTGCAGCCCTGAGTTTCACAGGGCAGGCCCTGCCCACAGAGGCCTCTGGAGGCCAGCGCTGCATGTGGCTGGGTGGCGAGTCTTGCTCCAAGGTTAAGAATGAGGCTTAAGAAGCTCACCACTGCCAGGCGTGCAAACCACACCTCCATAATCCAGCTGCCACTCTGGCCTCCAGGTGCCTGCCTCCTCTGTTCCTCTTTCCATGGGTTTTCAGCACAGGCAAGGCAGAGTTATACATTTGCTGGACTCCTTCGAGGGTTGGGCCCCTCGCAGGAGCTAGAAATCTCGAAAAATAGAAAAGGAGTAGAAATTGGACCAAAATCCATTTAAGAAGAGTGACTGAGGCTGCTGGTGTGGCCAGAGTTGATACCTTTAAGCTCTGGTGAGACAGTCTTAAGTTTGGGCTATATAGGAATTTCTTTTCTTTCTTTTTTTCTTTTTTTTTTTTTGAGATGGAGTCTCTGTGGCCCAGACTGGAGTGCAGTGGTGTGAACTCGGCTCACTGGAAGCTCCACCTCCCGG
This sequence comes from Papio anubis, assembly GCF_008728515.1. Classification (NCBI taxonomy): domain Eukaryota; kingdom Metazoa; phylum Chordata; class Mammalia; order Primates; family Cercopithecidae; genus Papio; species Papio anubis. The sequence continues at coordinate 91,341,703 of NC_044990.1, read as the reverse complement.
GTTCAAGCGATTCTCGTGCCTCAGCCTCCCGAGTAGCTGGGATTACAGGTGCCCGCCACCACGCCCGGCTAATTTTTGTATTTTCAGTAGAGATGGGGTTTCACCATGTTGGCCAGGATGGTCTTGAACTCCTGACCTCATGTGATCCACCTGCCTTGGCCTCCCAAAGTGCTGGGATTACAGGCGTGAGCCACTGTGCCTGGACATATATAGGAATTTCTAATACAATTTCAAGCACATGCGAAAAGAAAGAAAAATACAGTGCATCTCAAGGAACAGATAATCCAGTTTCCATGATCAGGTAGACGACCCCTGTTTCATATAGTAACCTCCATTCTACCCTCCTGAGGGAACCCCAGTCATCCTCTTAACCATACATTTCAGTGTCCATCTCTAAGAGACAAGGCTGGTGTACAAATTGGAAAGAATGAATTTAATGATCCTGTAAGCAGAGGAGATTATCTCATATGTAGAAAATCCAAAAGATTTCACACACAAAAATCTATTAGGATAAACCAATTCACAAAGGTGCGGGGCACAAAATAAACACACAAAAGTCAGCTGCATTTCTATATACTAATAATGAACAATCTGAAAAGGAGATTAAGAAAACAATTCCATCTACAACATATCAAAAAGAATAAAATACTTAGGACAGAGTGAACCAAGGAGGCAAAACATGTATACACTGAAAACAAACGCGTGGCTAAAAGAAATGAAAGACACGCTTAAATAGAAAAATATCTTGTATTCATGGACTGGAAGACTTAATATTGTTTAGATGTCAATACTACCAAAATTACGACTGCAAATCCAATGCAATTCCTATCAGAATCCCAAAGATGTTTTCTGAAGAAACAGAAAACACTATCCTAAAATTTATACAGAATCTCAGGCGACCCCAAACAGCCAAAATAATCTTGAACAAAGTTGGAGGATTCACACTTCCTGGTCTCAAAACTTACTAAAAACTATAGTAATAAAACAGCAGCATTTGGAAGGTATAGACTGCATTTCCACTTTTTAGTGGTCACGTATTTTTTTTTTTTTTTTGAGATGGAGTCTCGCTCTGTTGCCAGACTGGAGTGCAGTAGCGTGATCTCAGCTCACTGCAACCTCCGCCTCCTGAGTTCAAGCGATTCTCCTGCCTCAGCCTCCCGAGTAGCCGGGATTACAGGCACCCGCCACCACGTGCAGTTAATTATTGTATTTTTAGTAGAGATGGGGTTTCACCACATTGGCCAGGCTAGTCTCGATCTCTTGACCTTGTGATCCGCCCACCTCGACCTCCCAAAGTGCTGGGATTACCGGCATGACCCACCACGCCCAGCCAGTTACCTTGTTTTTAAAAACAATTATTATAAAATACTTTGAATCAAGAAAAAAGGTACAAAGCATGTCATGAACAACCAGAGCCATCACTCAGCTTCTGAAAGAATGTCACAAGCAGCTGACTGCCCTGTGTCCCTCTGATGGCACACCTTCCCCGTCTCCGGCACAGCCACTCGGCCTCATTTGTCATTCTCAAACACTTCTTCTTGCTTTTAGTGTAGAAGTTTGCATGTATGTGAAGTTCAGACTTGACACACACAAACATGTTGTATTCCACATCTTGTATCTTTCCCTCCATGCTATAAAAGTCATTCGCATTTGCTTCTGCAGCATTCCAAGGTATGAATACACCTTAGCTGTCCAGCATGTTACTATGTTACTGAATATTCGGTTGATCAACTTTTTGCTATTAAAAATAATACTGTTTTGAATTATAATAATTTGCAAGAATTTTCTAGGATAGTATGTAGAAATGGAATTTTCTGATTGCAAAAGTATCCTCCAAAGTGGCTGAACCAATTTACATTCCCACGGAGAATGCTTAATCTTGGCACTCCACACTCTTGCCAATGGTACATCAGGTTAAAAAATGTTTGCTAGGGCCAGGTGTGGTGGCTCATGCCTGCAATCCCAGTGCTTTGGGAGGCTGAGGCAGGAGGACTGCTTGAGGCCAGGGTTCGAAACCAGCCTGGGTAACCCAGCAAGACCCCCATCTCTACAAAAAACTAAAAACTTAGCCAGGCATGGTGGCACACGCCTGTCATCCCAGCTACTCAGGATGTTCAGTGGGAGGATCACTTGAGCCCAGGAGGTCGGGGCTGCAGTGAGCCAAGATCGAGCCACTGCACTCCAGCCTGGGTGACAGCAAGACTTGGTCTAAAACAAAGCTTGGCAGCAAGCTCATGTGGATGACATCGATCTCAGTCCCATCAGCCTGCATCTCCGAATACTAGCGAGGCTCCTATCTTCATGTTTATGCATCATTTAGGTTTCTTCTCCCGTTAAGTTACTTGCTCAGATATTCTGCCTATTTTCCCATTAGGTTACTTTTTGGTTTGGATTTACAGACCTTCTTGATTCATTCTGAATACTAATCCTTTGCTCTAAACAAACAAGAAATAAATAACTACAGGAAATATCTTCCTCTGGCCTGTGGCTTATTAAAAAAAAAAGCCTTTCAATAAAAGTTACAGTTTTCCCCACAGGGAGGTCAGCATGAAAAAGAAAGTTACAAAGTCAAATGTGTCATATGCATCGGTATTTTCTCTTTTGAATTCTGCATTTTATATTTTAAGGAATTCTACCCTGAGGTTATAAGGATATTTTCTATTTCCTTCTCGTAGTTCTAAAGTCAAGCTAATTTTATTTTCTTCCGTTTGAATAGCTAATTCCCACTCCTGGTGAGTCAATCTCCTTGGCTTCTCTGCAGTGTCTGGTCTGTGGGCCCCACTCGCCGGCTCCATCTCAGCCTGCGGTGCTGCTATCCGCTGTGACATCATCAGTCGTGAGAGCTGGTGGGGGACTCCTCACCTCAAATTAATGTTGGCTACTTGGTCTTTTGGTCCCCACTGAATTTTAGGATCAGTTTCTTCGGTTTCATGAAAAACCCTGCCAGATGTTTTTACTGGAACAGCTATGAGTTTATAAATTTAGGGAGAAATGACATCTTTATGAATGGAGACTTTTTATGAACTCCATGAACACGAATTCGCTCCATTTGTGACTCTATCCTCAAAGGTCACAGCTCTCTTTTGAGAAGTTTATTCCCGAAGCTTTTTTTCAAATGACATGTTCTAACTGTGCTGTGGGTATATGACACATTTAACAAGTCTAATTGTCAATTTCCTTTCAGTGTCCAAGTCCTTGAGTCTAACTACCTCCCAAACATGCAACCCTCCTATCTTCTTACTATCTAGAGTTTTAGCCTGGTCTTTTAAAAAAATGCACTCAAACACCTCCTTTTCTAACAGTCATAACTGACTGAATTTATCAGCCTCTAGACCCCTCTGTCTCCCTGCTGTTTCCACGTCCAGCTCTGCCTCTGCAGGGCCTGTGTCCGGGCCCTGTGGGGACGGCGGGGTGGGTGGTGCTCTGGGGTCTCTGCACATCAGAAATGCCTGCATTTCACGCCCTATTCTTGGATGGTAATTTCGCTGGGCAGGCATGACTTTGTCTCCCCAGGGTGTGGGTTACCTACCCGCTGCCTCCCACCATCTGACGTTGCCGAGGAGACATGTCCTATCAGCCCATTTACTTGATGTTCCTTTTTAGACCACCTCTCTTTTCTGCCAGGTGTTCAGACGTTCCCTTCTACTTCACGCTCTGCTGAAGCACATGACGTGCCGGGTGGACTCACTTCCCTTTATCCCATCAGTGCTGGAGGTAGGCTCCTGTCTTGAGTTCTGAAAACCCACCAGGTCCTCTTTCCAGTCCCGGCCCCTGGGGCACCGCGTCTATATATACTGACCCTCTCCATCTACCCTCCACCCCTCTCCAGTCTCGGCCCCTGGGGCTCCCCATCTGTATATACTGACCCTCTCCATCTACACTCTGGCCCCCTTCCAGTCCTAGCACCTGGGGCACCGAGTCTATGTATACTGACCCTCTCCATCTACCCTCCACCCCTCTCCAGTCCCGGCCCCTGGGGCTCTGAGTCTATATATACTGACCCTCTCCATCTACCCTCCACCCCTCTCCATGTACATTCCAGCCTCTAGGGCACCGAGTCTGTATATACTGACCCTCTCCATCTACACTCCACCCCTCTCCCTCTCCAGTCCTGGCCCCTGGGACTCTGAGTGTATACTGCCCACTTTTTTTTTTTTTTTTTTTTTTTTTTGAGACGGAGTCTCGCTCTGTCGCCTGGGCTGGAGTGCAGTGGCCGGATCTCAGCTCACTGCAAGCTCCGCCTCCTGGGTTCACGCCATTCTCCTGCCTCAGCCTCCTGAGTAGCTGGGACTACAGGCGCCGCCACCGCGCCCGGCTAGTTTTTTGTATTTTTAGTAGAGACAGGGTTTCACCGTGTTAGCCAGGATGGTCTCGATCTCCTGACCTCGTGATCCGCCCGTCTCGGCCTCCCAAAGTGCTGGGATTACAGGCTTGAGCCACCGCGCCCGGCCTGCCCACTTATTTTGAAGTCTTTATTAAGCTTTTCTGTCCACAAGGGCAGTTCACACGGTGACTGCGGAGTCTGTCAGCTCTTTTCCAGCCACAGATTTCTTTGCAGGTGTGGGTGTTCCCATGTGCAGGCCACTAAACCAGCAGTTTTCATGCATCGTTCCTGGTCCCCACTTGGTCTTTTTTCATTTCACTCGGTCCCCGACCCTCCACCTCTGTCCAGTCTCACGATGGGGCTGACCCTAGGACCGGCCCACAGGGATGCTGGGACCAGCACGGAGGAGGCCCACGGCTGGGGCCGCCTGTCCAGCGTCTAGCAGGGAGGCTGCATCCGTGTCCTTCTGGTGCCTCAGGCCCAGCAGAAGGCCGCAGATTTTTAAAAAGCTTTCCCTGCTTCCTTCCAGAGTGATGCTTCCCAACTGCCGGTCCCACAGTGAGGGCACGCGTGGGTTCCACATGCTCCAGCACCCGGCTCGGCGGCCCATGGCCAGCTCTGCTCAGCCTCTCAGCTGCCGGCACAGAGCCTGTCGGTTTACAGGAGAGGTCAGACACACCTCTGTGGTTTTCTCTTTTCGTATTTTCTCTTCTATGCCTGTGTGTTCTGTGCAGGGTAAACATCACAGTGAAGTGACTGTGGCATTTCGACCCTGTATTTTACTGACTTTTACAAAATAAGAGCAAAACAGTGACAGCTTACCCAGTGGGTAAGCAGGCTGTCAGAAACAGCAACCTGCCAAGCCTCCCTGCAAAGGGACACGGTCCTGCCAAGACTTCTGAGCAAGTCAGCTTCCACTAAACAGTCAGGACTTAGAGGCGACAATGTTTCATACATACGATGAAACTAAGGCCAAAGCAAAAGAGTTGGGAAAACCTTCAGTTACCGAAGCACCTTTGATTTCACAGGAAGAAAGTATCGAAAGTGGGTCCATCCCCAGTGCCTGCTAGAATTAAAGCAGCAAAACACATGCAACTTCCTAAAACCCACCAATTCCACAGGTCATTTTCCAGTGCTGACTGGCTTTTCAAAATCTTGGTCCAAGTTCTCTCTGGCCCTCATTTTTTCTTAATCAAGTGGAGAAGTGGAGGTTGGGAGGACCTGAGTTCACAGGGACATCAGTTCCTTTCGGAATGTAAGCCGTGACATCCACAATTGTTCGGAAAGTCCTCAGAGGGGAAGTAAGACTTGCAATTTTTCCTCACAGGCCCTCAACTGTGAATCCAAAAGTTACCTACACACAAGCATGAGTCAGACACACACTTGGAACACGCCGTCACCTACCTTCTTTGTCAGCCCGAGCGCTGCCCACGAGGAACCTGGACACGAGGGGTGTGCTCGACAAGGACAGACAGGTGGAAATGAAGACGCTCTGCGTGGGTTTGATCCGCAGGAGATGCCCCCATAGCAAGCCAAACGCAATCATCAACAGTGTCATGTAACACGGCCCTTGTAAGGAAATCTTCCACACCTTAAAGAGAACACAGTTTGATTCACACGCTTTTTAGTGACAACAGGCAATGACCACACCACACAGACTTCATGCATTTCTGCACCCAGGAAAGGAGGCAGAGCTGAGCTTTTGTGAGGCAACGCTGGGTCACATATCCAACGTCATCAGTTGAACACGGTGAGTACTCACACAAGGCTTCCTCTGTGCCAGGCACTGCCACAGGGCTGCACACACACAATACACGCACACCCACTCTCTCCCCAGGAGTGTAAATAAAACCTAATCCTCAGAACAACTTGAGCTCAAGATGACAATTTCCCCTACTTTTAGATGAAAACACCGAGGCACACACAGGTTAAGTGACTCGGCAAGGTCACATGGCCAGTGAACGTTGGAGCCAAGAAGTGAACCCAGGCACTGCGGCTCGGCAACCAAAGCGGCTCTATCAGGTGCCTCAGGGTGCACTCGGCACTGTGTTAAATGAGACGGGAAGGGAGAAGAAAGCACGTTTCAATCCTAAAATAATAAAAGCTACCTATTTATATAAACATAAATATGATGCATCAACCAAAGAAATTAACCTGGAACTCCTCCTACCCCACTTGAAGTGCTCATTCACATCGTTTTCTCCTCACTGCATGGTCCTAGTCAAAATAAGCATCAGTTCCCTGATTCCAGGCCTTCTATGGAAAGTGAAAGTTGGGGTCGGGGGTCCTAGAAGGAAGGGATGCAGGGGCTGTGTGGCTAAACACAGGCGTCGTGGAGCAGCTGGACACAGGCGGTTCCGGGGGGCCCACCCAAGGAGCCTGCCAGCCCCAATGTACACAGGCAGCTCCGGGGGGCGCGCCCACCAAGCCCGCCGGCCCCAATGTACACAGGCAGCTCCAGGGGGCGCGCCCGCCAAGCCCGCCAGCCCCAGTGTACCTTGGGCGCTTTGGAGCATGTGAGCTTTTCCCTCCCCAGCTAGTTCTTGGTGCAAAACAACACTTCTTGCAAAATTACAACTTTTCTTTTTGAGAATCAGGAAAATGAGCAGATACGCCCCAGTCTCCCACAGCTGTCACCCGTTGGCCTGTTTGTCCACCATGGAGCTTCCAGACCCCGGAGGGGAACCACGGTGCCTTCCAACCCCACGAGGCCCCAGGCTCACTTCATCTGAACATCGAGAGGCCACGTGACAGGAGGCCGGCAGATGCCACCAAACAGCTCTGGGCCGCGGAGACTCGATAAGTCTCTACTCTGCTCGGTCCCCTCTCTCCGAGTATCCACAGCCGAGGAGCAATGGAAACACCGTGCCGTCCACGTGCATCTCATACCCTTCCTCTTCCGAGTATCACAGCCGAGGAGCAATGGAAACACCGTGCCGTCCACGTGCATCTCATACCCTTCCTCTTCCGAGTATCACAGCCGAGGAGCGATGGAAACACTGTGCCGTCCACGCACATTTCACACCCGAATATGACAGCTGAGGAGCAATGGAAACATCGTGCCGTCCACGTGCATCTTACACCCGAATATCACAGCCGAGGAGCGATGGAAACACCGTGCCATCCACGTGCATCTTACACCCGAATATCACAGCTGAGGAGCAATGGAAACACCGTGCCATCCACGTGCATCTTACACCCGAATATCACAGCTGAGGAGCAATGGAAACACCGTGCCGTCCATGCTGGCTGCAGCCTGAGGCGGCCACGGGCTCAGGGGTTACTCCTGTGAGCAGTGTTAACCAGCTCTGATTCAGGGTCTTCCCAACCCTCAAGGGACACACGGAGTTGAGGCCTGATCTGCTGCTAACTCGCCGTGCGCCGAGTGGGTAGCAATCTCTCTAGCTTTAGTTTCCACATCTATAGAGAACAGGCAAGACTGTTATCTCTGAGGTCATCACCAGGGTGAACCTTACCTGACCTTATTATCTTGTGTTACTGCACATTCCAGCCAGGAGGGCCCTGGGAGCAAGGTGTTGAGACACCATCGTGGGAAACAGCTCCAGGAAAGGCCACAGGGGCACAGGTGAGAGGAAGAAACTTCCCGTTCAACATGGGACCTGTGTATGCATCAGAAGCCCCACCTGCAGGCACACACCCAGGTCAGAATCTGTGGGTCAGCAAGCCCCCAGGTGGCTGCATGCGCACTGGAGGTCAGGAGGCACTGGAGGTCAGGAGGCACAGGAGGTCAGGAGGCACTGGACGTCAGGAGGCACTGGAGGTCAGGAGGCACTGACAGGAGGCCCCTTGGCACCCCCGGCTTCCTCTGCACTAGGACCCCAGCCTCAAATACTGCCTCTTCAGCTGTCTTCTTCTTCCTCTTCTAAGACACATTCTCCTGAAATCCCACAATACAAGCCACAGGGTAGAGGCACATCTACGTTACACCCTGCCTCACCCAGCAGCCCCTGAAGGGCCCGGAACGCCGCAGGTGCTCAACAGGTGTTTGCAGTTAGGACAGAGAAGATACAAGACAGAAGTAAATGAAACTCCAACCCCAATGACTCTATGAACGATCTAGAGAGAGGCAGAAACTGACAGATTCTTAAGTGATCAAGTTTAAGGAACAGTTGAAGTCCGGCTAGAAGAGCAAGCGGCGACAAGGGAGAGAACTGAGCGGGCAGCTTTCCTCAGCACGACGCACGACGCGTGACGCATGACGCACGACGCGGTTTCGGGGCCTCGGCGTTCCGAGTAGTTTCTAATCATATCTTTAGAAGTCCTAAGAGGGGCCTTCTGGCAAGTATTAACATTTCAAAAACCCAAGGAAATTATTTTCCCACCCACAAGTGGGGTGTGCAAGCTAACCCACGTGGCAGGAGGCTCATCAGTTCAGAAAAGTGACTCCGGGTATCTCAGGCTGTTCTAAAGCTCGGCCAGATATTACACCTGAGTAATAAAAAGGGGAAAATAAACACGTTGCTTAGTCATGTCTCCGTGAACCAGGGATGCCGTCTCCATGAACCAGGGTGGGGCCAGACTCCGAGGGTTCCCGCTGGGGACAGCAGCACAGGCTCAGCAACGGGTGAGAGGAGGAGTTCGGACCGGGAGACCCTCGTCAGCGCCGAGACACCCGCACATTCCAGACACAGAAGGAACCCTGCCCAGCGCCACTCAATCGGGGTCAACAAGGAGTTTCACAGATGTCTCCTGAGTCCCAAACCAGTGTCCTTCCATCATCTGACTGTCACCACGCAGGGCAGCTGAGCACAACTTCCTAACAGGGAACGCCAGGCTCCTGCCGAGCCCCTGAGTCTACACCACCAAGCAGGCACTTCAGAACCGGGTGCAAACCCTCGGAAGCGCCACTGAGATGACAGCAGCCCTGATGAAGCACGTTCTCACGCTGCTTACAATTATCTTAACGTTACGTTATACAATATTATTTTTTATTAACTGTGAATACCGTAGTGGAGAAAAATACAAACTATGAAAACACAGGGCCAGAAGACACCGGAGTCTTCTAGATCCCTCACTGTATAGGAGAGGAAGCACATGTCCAGGCAGTAAGTACCTTGTTGAGGCTCTGCCGCATAGCCAGAATGTCGCCCTCCCACCTCCCCTAGGGTCTGCCCTAAATTGCCCTTTGCTGTAAACGTCTCTAAATTACACACACACAGATACACACACGCACACACACACACGCCCATGCTGCACCATGAAATGGAGGCCTCATGTTTTTACGGAGACTCGTGGGACGCTGGTGAGACAGGGCACTGGACAGCCACACCTCCTTACCCCCCCATAACAGGCTCCTCCACAGGCCGGGCAGCCACGCGGCCCACGCCCCCTCATCCTCCCCCCATAACACTCCCTCCACAGGGTTAACGGCAAGGATGGCACTGCTTTTCCTTGGGACCCAGGAAAGTGGTGACTTCTCTTTAATCACTGAGCTTAGAAATTAACAATTTACAAGAAATATAAAAAGATGCCAAGTACCTGGAGAACACCCTAAAGTTAATTCAGAACGCCTTATGAGGCTGTGTGTCTTCAGGAGTGTTCACAGGACAGGGAGAGCAATGAGAAGATGGACAAACGGAGCTTTTAGTGGAAAAACAGAAGGGTAAAGAAAACAAAAAGTTCTAGGTAAGAGGATGAACTGAGGAAGCAAATGGGACGAGAGTATAAAGAAAAACATGCCAGTGAGATCAGAGTGAACTTCTGAAAGTAAACACAAGATTTTAAAAGAAAAGTTTATTTTTCCTTATAATGACAAAGTATTGACGGCTTATTACAGAAAATTTGGAAAATACAGAGAAGAAACCAGAAGTCACCATGGTGACCCGGCACGTTTATTTCCCACTTTCCCCCACGTACTGGTGCTGCTTTTACATCGCCGCGGTCACATTACATGCTCCTGCTTTCCCTCAAGTTGAGCATTCTAACCGATAGTTTGCTTTGCTGCTGATGCTCCTGTGACTTTGCAGTGGCTACCTAACACTCCATCAGCAGTCATGCCACAGTTCAACTGGCCGTTAGACACTCGGGACTGGTTCCGCTGTTTCTTAAAGATTTACAATGAGGAGGTGAAAACCTTTTGTGGCTAAATTTTTAAAAAACCTTATGTTTGATTCTTTCCTTTGGAGAGAGACCTAGAAGAACTACTGGGCGCATATGCACATCTTAAAGCTCTTAGGTCAAACTGCTAGACAGCCTTCCAAAAAGAGTGTACAAATCCAAAGAGCTGGAGAAAATCTCCACAATCTATACATCCGACAAATGACTAATATCCAGAATCGACAAAGAACTCAAAAAAGTCAGCAAGAAAAAAAAGAAACAATCCTATCCAAAAGTGGGCTAAGAACATGAATAGACAATTCTCTAAAGAAGATAGACAAATGGCCAACAAACATAAAAAATGCTGAACATCACTAATGATCAGGGAAATGCAAATCAAAACTACAATGTGATACCATCTTACTCCTCCAAGAATGGCCATAACCAAAAAATGAAGAGATGTTGGCAGGGATGTGGTGAAAGGGGAACACTTCTGCTCTGCTGGTGGGAATGTAAAGTAGTACAACCACCAACGCAAACAGCGTGGAGGTTCCTCAGAGAACTAAAAGTAGATGTACCATTTGATCCAGCAATCCCACTTCTAGGGGAAAAGAAGTCATTATGTGAAGAAGATACTTGCATACACATGTTTAGAGCAGCACAATTTGCAATTGCAAAAACATGGAACCAGCCCAAATGCCCACCAATAAAAAATGTGGTATTATATATACCATGGAATACTACTCAGCCATAAAAAGGAGCAAAATAGGGGTATTTGCAGCAACCTGGATGCAACTGGAGACCATTATTCTTTTTTTTTTTTTTTTTTGAGACAGAGTCTCGCTCTGTCGCCCAGGCTGGAGTGCAGTGGCCGGATCTCAGCTCACCGCAAGCTCCGCCTCCCGGGTTCATGCCATTCTCCTGCCTCAGCCTCCCGAGTAGCTGGGCCTACAGGCGCCTGCCACCTCGCCCGGCTAGTTTTTTGTATTTTTTAGCAGAGACGGGGTTTCACTGGGTTAGCCAGGATGGTCTCGATCTCCTGACCTCGTGATCCACCCGTCTCGGCCTCCCAAAGTGCTGGGATTACAGGCTTGAGCAACCGCGCCCGGCCTGGAGACCATTATTCTAAGTGCAGTAACTCAGGAATGAAAAATCAAACATCCTATGATCTCACTCCTAAGCGGGAGCTAAGCTGCCAGGACACAAACGCGTAAGAATGACACACTCGACTTTGGGGATTGGGGGAAAGGGTGGGGGGTGGTGAGGGATAAAAGACTACACACTGGGTGCACTGTACACTGCTCTGGTGATGGGTGCACCAAAATCTCACAAATCACTACGAAAGAACTTATTCATGTAACCAAACACCACCTGTTCCCAAAAAACCTATTGAAGTAAAAAAAATTAAAATTAAAAAAAAAAAATACAATACGAGAGGGCTGAGTGATTAGGCAAACCAGACACTGTAAATTAAGTCACTTTGTTTAAAATGACCAAGTCTTTCATGGAAAAAAAACAAAAAAAAACGAAAAGGGTGTACAGCTGTGATTCTCATGAATCTGGTTCAAGAATGCCTATTACAGCTCATATCCGCTTAAAAACTTTTGCTAAGTTGATATTAGTTTTCCAGCTAGCACTGCAGGCAAAATGGTATCTGATCTTAATTCACAGGGTTCTTTTTTGTTACCAACAGTGTTCATTTTCTCTCTCCCCACCCTAGCCTTTCATCAGCTACTTTCCTCTTCTGTGCGCGTCTGTGGAAAAGCAAAGTGTTTTTTAATTAACTCACTTCCAATTTACAAAGTTTCTTCTAGGGTAACACACTGAATATGCAACCTCTATGACATCTGACCCTCTAACAGACTTGCCACCTTCTGGGAGGGACCATCTGTTAAAGTTCACACACATTTTACTTTCCAGATCCTTCCTGAAGTTAGGCACGAGAAGCCTAATGCCAATTCTTCATTGAATTTCGACGCTTTCAAACCTGATGTTCTTCATCTTTCTGAATTTGTTTCAAAAATAACATCAAACTGAAATACCATATTCTATTCTAAAAACATTTAATTTGATAGTGAATTCATCAACAAATGTTAAAAGTATATGAACCAAAACCACATGATGTGAAGTCCCTTAGAGGCAGTAATGGGTTGATGAGGTCCTTACCTTTCTTAGCTTTTCTGGAGAAAATTCTAGGCCAACAAGAAAAAGAGTAAAAAACACCCCAAATTCTCCTAATGTCTCCACTTGCACAATAGACTGAAAAACACACAAAAAAATCAAACCATATAATTTTACAGGTTTAACATATTAAGTATACTTAACTAAACAATCATGTCCTAGTATGCCTGGTGGAAGTATCCAAAACACACACACACACACACACACACACACACAGAGTAATCACACAGTATACTTCTTCCATTAACCACTTCTCCCTTTGGCTAGTATGTGCTCTGATTTTTATCTTGGTCTATTTATAATTACATTATTTTCCATGATTTAGCTGATTTATTAAGAATTACAATTTTTACAGCATCCAGTTGTATATATTACTCAGCTATTTCAACTTATTTCTTGGTTTATGAGCACCTTTGCTATTAAGAAAAAGAAGGAAAGAAATTTGTATTTGCTTTTACTTGCAAAGGGCAGGAAGTGATTTTTCACCTCCGGTGTTTCATACTTGAATCACGTGAAAAAGACCTACTCCAAAAACCAAATTGAAATAGCCGTTCTTCCCAGGGGCCATTCTGCCAAAGCGAGCCCTGTCCTGGGAGCCCCCACATGTGGGCTTGCAGCTCCCCTGCCAGCCAGCTGCTCCCCAGGCCCAGGGTGCTGGGCGCGCTCCTCTTCACCAGCCGGGGCTGGAGCTCCTCAGACCCCTCCTGCCGCCCTGCAGTCTGGAGAAAGCCCTGGGGCTCCTGGGCCTGGTCCCAGGCTCCACCAGCAGCAGAGGGAAAAAGGCTTGGAGGGAGCAGGCTGCACTTCTCCCCGTCCCACCCCTTGACACGCCTCCCCACGGTGGGACTCATGGCACCCACTCCGGCACCCGCTCTCCACGCTGCTCGCACTGTGAGTGCTGCGGGGAGACAGCTGGAAGCTCAGGAACCTTTCCTCCCTGTCAGAAGTGCCATCGGCGTGACGGGGCCTAGCAAACAGCCCCACTGCCCGCTGCCTCGACTGGGGCTCGTCGACTTTCCCATGTGTTGTGAGTGAGATGCTTAAAGATAGTTAGTGGGCCGGGCATGGTCAATGGCTCACACCTGTCATCTCAGCACCTTGGGAGGCCGAGGCGGGCAGATGACGAGGTCAGGAGTTCAAGACTGACATAGTGAAACCCCGTCTCTACTAAAAATACAAACAATTAGCCAGGTGTGGTGGTGTGCACCTGTAATCCCAGCTACTCAGGAGGCTGAGGCAGGAGAATCACACGAACCCGGGAGGTGGAGGTTGCAGTGAGCCAAGATTGCATCATTGCACTCCAGCCCGGGTGACAGTGCGAGACTCTGTCTCAAAAAAAAAAAAATACAGTGAATGCAGCACTTTGGTTGTATTCGGCACGTGAAGGGCAGTCTGAACAACCTGGCCCAGCATGTTACTGGAAATGGACTCCTTAAAACTAACAGAAACGAGCAGGGTCGTTGTCTCCAGTAACACCGCCCCTTCAGTAACGGGCACAGCGACTTCCTGAGGGTTCAGAGACTTCCCATGACACCCGAAAGGACATCTTCTTTGAAATGGTTTATACAAAGCTGGTATCTTCATTAATCACATTCAACACTTTTTAGTCTTCAGGAATTCTCTTTTTATGTTCTGTTAAACAGATACCAAAACAACTAAATTTTGTTCTTACCTTAATACTATTCAGTCCTGAAGGTCCTAGAAGTACACCACAAATAATATAACCAAACATTGTAGGCAATCCTATGGCTGTACATAGCCAGCCACAAGGCAAGGACAGCATTCCTATGGTAACAATGTCCTGAAGAAGAATCAAATAAATAAGAAACGTGTAAGATAACATGATAGGAAGAGGGCTGGCTGGCTGAGACGCAGAACAGGACGTAGTTCCCTGATTTCATCTGATGGGAATGAAGGGCGAAGACAAAACCACCGATTTTCCTCATGCTGAGGGTTCCAGAGAAGCTGAAAACATGAAGAGTGTATTCTGGGAATAGATGGAGTGAGTTTTTCATGGCCTAAAGATTACAGTCACCCCTTAGCATCCTTGGGACAGTAGTTCCAGGATCCTCCCCAGCCCCCGTACCAGGATCCTCAGATGCTAAGTCTCTGATTCCAAACGGAATGGTATGTGCATGTAACCCAGCACATCCTCCTGTATACTTTAAAGCACCTCTAGATTACTCATGATGCCTACACAATGGAAATTGTTGTCATATTTTGTTTGTATTTTTTATTGTCTTGTTATTCTTCAGTCTTTTTTCTGAATATTTTCATCCACAGTTGGTTGAACTGAGGATGCAGAGCACGTGGATGCTGACTGTCTAGCAAACTTTTTGTTTTGCTTAAGCCCCTTAAGAGTGTTCTAAGAATTCTGAGTCCTAGAATTCCACTGAGTTTTCTAATCTGGGAGACTCTCAGTGCTGGTGTCCAAATTGTAATTCACATGGCTTCGCCATGACGGGTGCAGGCAGGATCTTTAGTGGGTGCCGGCACTGCTGCGCCTGCAGCCCTGAAGGTCAGCAAGGAGCAGGATACTTACAGTCTCAAAACCTCTCCCTAGAAATTGCCTATTCATTACAAAGGGAGAAAGAATAGCCTTACAGAGATCTCCGCCCCTTCTTGGAGGGCCCTGACAGCATCACTCGGCAGCCCCAGTCCTCACGGAACCCACTCCATCATGTCCACCTCTCTCTCTGGCTGGTCCTCTTCCTCTCGCCTGAAACAGCACCATCTTTGAGCCTAGATTCTCTGGCTTGGTTTCTGCTCCTGTACAAACCTCCAGTCTCTGCTGGAGACCTGACAGTGTACACAGTGCACCAAGCTTCCCCGAGGGGCTGTACCTGTCACGGCCAAGCCACTCCCTCCTGAGTGACCACCCGAACCACGATGCTCTCAGCTTCAAGTACTTCCCTGCATAGCCTTTGTCTAGACCGAGTTCCTGGGAGGAAACAGGTCTGAATCCAGTTCCATCTGGAAGGCCAGGCACTGCTGAATGGGTTTTCATGCTCTGTACCCCAGGGTTACATGAAGCCACATACAACTCCTTAGCCAAGACCTCTCTGCCTTTTAAGGATTTTTAATTTTAGTGAAAATAGTTTTTAGATGACTAAAGTTTTAATCCCATTACAGTAACTCCTAATTTCAAAGTCTTCCAAATTCTCCAAGACAAAATTAACTTTCATTTTAAATATTAAAGTATCTTATTCCTTTAGAAAAAAAAAATAGAAATTAAGGGAAGATGCCTCAAATCACAGAAAATGCAGGGAATTCTAGTAAAATCTGTTAGACGGAAGGCTGTGCACCTCAGCATCATGTTCGGAGGATAAAGCTTGGTCGTACTGACACCATGAACCCGAAAGTAGGGAAAGGTGGGCATCCCGCCATGACTCACTACCTTGATAAAGTGGTGATCCGCACGTGGGATGGTTGAGTCTCTGGGCTTGGTCAAAATATATTGGTTGTTCTGGGAGTCAATCAGCATGCTAAGGCCCAAGTCGTCCTCCACTTCTCGTTTTGTTATATTTTGCTTAGAATTGGCCTCTTCTTCCTCCACCCTCAGAACTGCCTCAAAATTGACCCCCTTGACCTGCAAGAATAATAGTATTGTGCAATTAAAATCCATTAAATGCTTTCAATTTTTAGGGAATGAATGCTACACAGAAGAATGTTAAAAATGAATCAATCAATGTTCATTAGCAGTGAATTATGACTTTTCAATTAAAGAAGTAATTTAAGAATGGATAGGTTTAGGATTTCTGCTACTTTCCAAGATCTAGTTTACCATTCTTTTTTTTTTTTTTTTTCTTTTTTTTTTTTTTGAGACGGAGTCTCGCTCTGTCACCCAGGCTGGAGTGCAGTGGCGCGATCTCGGCTCACTGCAAACTCCGCCCCCGGGGTTCACGCCATTCTCCTGCCTCAGCCTCCCGAGTAGCTAGGACTACAGGCACCCACCACCTCGCCCGGCTAGTTTTTTGTATTTTTTTTAGTAGAGACGGGGTTTCACCGGGTTAGCCAGGATGGTCTCGATCTCCTGACCTTGTGATCCGCCCGCCTCGGCCTCCCTAAGTGCTGGGATTACAGGCTTGAGCCACCGCGCCCGGCCTAGTTTACCATTCTTTCAAGAAATTCATAGCCCTTAAAATACTTATGAGTTCTCCTCTAATTCCATAATTAGTAGATTTTTTAAACACCTTGTTTCTTCTACTCTATTTTTATTCTCTCCGGTCTCTTCTCTAATCTTTTTCTGATTTGTTTTTATTACCCAACCCTTTCATGAGTCCTCATCAAGACCCACAGTCAATTTTCACCATCAGTCCCACTTTTTTTCTTAGAATCTTAAACATGCTACAACAAAAGAGCAGCCTGAATTCCTGCTTCACAGATGAAGATCATTTTCTGTAAGAAGTTCACTGTTTCCGTTAGAGGTGTTCAAACCAAAGCAACTCCATCTTGAACACAAGCAGCGCGAAATGAGGATGAAACCTGCTGGGCTGCATTTCAGGGACAGGCATTCTTAGTCACAGGATGAGACAGGAGGTTGGCAAGATTGGTATCACAAGATACAGGCCACAAAGACTCCGCTGACAAAACAGGATGCAGTAAAGAAGCCAGCCAAAACCCACCAAAACCAAGAAGGCAATGAAAGTGGCCTCTGGTTGTCCTCACTGCTCACTGTACATAATTAGAACCCATTAGCATGTGAAATGACACTCCCACCAGCGCCATGACAGCTTCCAAATGCCATGGCAACATCTGGAAGTTACCCTATGTGGTCTAAAACAGAAGGAACCCTACATTCTAGGAAATGCCACCCTTTTCCCAGAAAATTCATGAATAACCAACTCCTGGCTTAGCATGTAATCAATAAATAATCATAAAAATAGCCCTCAGGGCTGCTCTGCCTATGGAGTTGCCTTTTTTTTTTTGTTTCTTTACTTTCTTAATAAACTTGCTTTCACTTTACTCTATGGACTCGCCCTGATCCAAGAACTCTCTCTTGGGGTCTGGATTGGGACCCGTTTCTGGTAACGTCCCAGTAGATCAGCATTAAAACCCAACTGTCCAGGCTGTCCTGAGACTAGAGTCCCAGTGTCCCAATCCATCTGGCCTCTGGAAGATGCAGACAAGCTGCTGAGGAGGGGAACTGACTGTCGGTGTTAAAGTAAAGGATAATTAGCTGACTTCTACAAGACCAAATTATTTTCTCTATGACTGAGAAGCGTCTTAGTTTGTCTTCATTTTCAATCTACACTAAAAACATACATGTGAACAATTTCAACAACACGTCTTCCGATCAGCGAGCGGCTCGGGGGTGAAGCAGCAGCTGTTCGGGAATGCTTACTGATTTGTTGTCATCGAAAGCGTGTTCCTCTATCTCTTCCTCCAGACGATCTGCTGCCTTTCTTACATCTTCAAGAATCTCGTCGAGCATGGATAAACTTTGGTTTTGATGTTGCATATTTTTAAGGGCTTCAACTTGATGTTTTTCTGCTGCTAGAAGTTCCATATATTCTGTTTCTTCCTAATCATTTGCAAGAAAAGAAGAGTGAGATATATTAAGAAATAAGCTATGATATGACTTTCTTCATCAGTCCTCCTGCTTTCTTTGTCAAATGTCCCTGTTCATACGTCAATAACTTAACTCTGGTCAGCTAGGGAAGTCACGTGTCCTAGTTATTCAAACACAACTGAGCTTAACCAAATGTTTAGGGAAAGTTTTTTGTGTATATACATGAATACATGTAAGAAACATTTGTTGCCGGGCGCGGTGGCTCACGCCTGTAATCCCAGCACTTTGGGAGGCCAAGGCGGGCGGATCACAAGGTCAGGAGATCGAGACCACGGTGAAACCCCGTCTCTACTAAAAATACAAAAAACTAGCCAGGCGTGGTGGCGGGCGCCTGTAGTCCCAGCTACTCCGGAGGCTGAGGCAGGAGAATGGCGTGAACCCGGGAGGCGGAGCTTGCAGTGAGCCGAGATCGCGCCACTGCACTCCAGCCAGGGGGACAGAGTGAGACTCCGCCTCAAAAAAAAAAAAAAAAAAAAAAGAAACATTTGTTACACAAAAGTAAATGTAGTATCTGTAGGTCATCCATCCACACTAAACTCATTGACTCAATAGTGACTGTGCTCCAGGCCTATCGTGTGTGAGTGCAGCGGTACTTTAAAACCAGATGTGAGACCTGAATGTGGAACTACCACCTAAATTCAATGCACAGTCAAACTCAAGTTACAAGGGAAAACTGTTCCAAAACACATGTAGAAACCAACAGCATTAATCATTTGAAGAACTGATGGGTGATGCTGACAATAGAATTTAGTAATGTATTTTACACAACTATATTTTATCAATAACCTTACTTTTAAACATTTATTCTTAGCTAAAGGGGTGGGACATAGGCCAGAGCAGAGAGGACCAGAGTCTAGAAGAACATCACTGCCTCAATTACCAAGTAGTCACGAGACATCATCTGATGCCACTGACAAAGAGCTGCAGGTCTCACACAGCTGAGGTCTCACACAGCTGCAGGTCTCACACATAGCTGCAGGTCTCACACAGCTGACGTCTCACACAGCTGACGTCTCACACAGCTGCGGGTCTCACACAGCTGAGGTCTTACACAGCTGCGGGTCTCACACAGCTAGGTCTCACACAGCAGGTCTCACACAGCTGCAGGTCTCACACAGCTGAGGTCTCACACAGCAGGTCTCACACATAGCTGCGGGTGTCCCACAGCTGCAAGTGTAACACACAGCTGTAGGTCTTGGACAGCTGAGGTCTCACACAGGTGCAGGTCTCATACAGCTGCAGGTCTGGCACACAGCTGGTCTCACACAGCTGCTGGTCTCACACAGCTGCAGGTCTCACACCGCTGCATGCCTAACACACAGCTGGTCTCACACAGCTGCAGGTCTAACACACAGCTGGTCTCACACGCAGCTGGTCTCACTCAGCTGCAGGTCTCACACACAGCTACAGGTCTCGCACACAGCTGGTCTCACAGAGCTGCAGGTCTCACACAGCTGGTCTCACACAGTTGGTCTCACTCAGCTGCAGGTCTCACACACAGCTGCAGGTCTCACACAGCTGGTCTCACTCAGCTGCAGGTCTCACACACAGCTGTAGGTCTTGCACACAGCTGGTCTCACAGAGCTGCAGGTCTCACACAGCTGCAGGTTTGATGCACAGCTGCAGGTCTAGCAGACCTGACACACAGCTATAGGTGTAGCACATAGCAGGGGGCCTATCACAGAGCTGCAGGTTTGACTGACATACAACTGCAGACCTGATACGTAGCTGCAGGTCTATCACACAGCTGCAGGTCAAGCACGTGACTGGAGGGCTAGTATAGCTGGTTTACCAGCACCTGGAGAATCTCGGCACAGGAAATAATAACTAGTGTATGTTAAAATACTGTTGATGTGTTATGAACTGTGCATATTGGTAGCCAATGTTACTCAAACTCATGTTTTTTCTCTACAATAAAACCACCACACATCTGGACCCTACCAATGGATCTTCATGTCTCCACTGTACACAGGGTCACAGCAGCTCATGCACATATCACACAGGGAAGACGAATGAATCAGTATTATTGAAAACCTTGATTTATCCATTTGCCTGATGATATTTCTCTCCTCCAAAATATATTTTGGTAAAAAAAGTTTAATGTCTGTATTTTCTCTCATGTTGATGCTGTGTAATAATACCACAGGTTTTTCTATGAAGATGACACAATACTTTACACATTGAAAGGGCCTGGGAGGCTGAGGCGGGAGAATGGCGTAAACCCGGGAGGCGGAGCTTGCAGTGAGCTGAGATCCCGCCACTGCACTCCAGCCTGGGCGACAGAGCGAGACTCCGTCTCGAAAAAAAAAAAAAAAGAAAGGGCTTGGCATGATGCTTGCCATAGAAGAGGTACTCAAGAAATGATGGCTTTAAAAAATGTAAATAGATAATACAACATCTGATGCAATAAGTTCAGAAACTTCTCATCATTTTAAAAGCATCCTTGGTCAAAGTCCTTAATTTTAAATGCATACATTAGTTTAAAACTAATTTTAATATTTTTATCTTCGATGTATGACACTGAAGAAAAGTCAAACTTCACACTAAAAGGCACTCCTGTCAGAAACTCATCAGAATGCTGACTTAAGTTATATTCATTTCTACATCAGTTTACTGGTAACTTGAGCGACTTTTTGAATCACCAGGGGATTTCTGCACAGAGAAAAGTATGAGGGCGGCTCCTAGAAGAAAGAACTACAGTATTATGCAAGAGGAAAAGATTCTCCCTCACATGAGAGACTTTTCTAGATGTGATTTCCTATGAAAGACAACACCTGAGAGACATCAGCCGCACTCACACCTTCCCTTCCCGTCTGCTCCCACAGCTCCAGGTGGGTTCTCGCTAGGATGCGGACGTGGGCACGCACTCTCCCTCTCTCTTCACCTCTCTCTCTCCCTCCCTCCCTCCCTCCTTTCCTCCCTCCCTCTCCCTCTCTAGGACTGACCTTTATTGCAGCCTCCCTCAGGGCCTCCAGGCGCTGCCGGCTGCTCTCCTTCATGTTCACCACATCTTTGTAATCCCCCTGCAGGGCTCTCTGCAGTCCATAGATGGCTTGGAACACGGAATTTTCACTTTCATTCAACTCTTTCTGGAAAATTTCAAATGTGTGCACCTGAAACAGTTTCTCTTCATCTGACAGGCCCACATCTTTCTCCACTGCTCCAATTGCATTTTTCAGTTTGTTCAGAACCGCATTCTTCTGGCGGAGAAGCCCTGAGAGCTTCCTGCAGCTGTCCCGGACCCACTGGCGGCTCTGAGTGGCGGTCGCCCCTCGCCCGCGGTGCAGTTTGATCACACGCTGCGCCACCTCCTCGTGCTCCACAGGCTGCACTGCCCAGGGAAGGACCGGAAACAGCACCCAGAAGAAGCTTCTTCCCAACACCTTCATGATCCAGGTTCGGAGGGCAGCGTACGGCAATCCACAGGTCTCTGCCCCGGTGAGCTTGCATTTCAGATACACATTTCAGCTGAAAAAGAGTTATTGTCACATATAAACAATGATTCATTACTATTGATCGAAAAATTAAATAATCAGATCCGGAAAACTAATACCTTTCTGAAGAAAATACCATTTTTCCTAGATAAATATCAACATCTAAACTATCGCACTGAGATTAAAATCAAATACTGAATGCTGATGCACCTTGTATGGTGCCTTGTAAAGGGCTGAGATGATTAAAGGTCAGTTACATCTTTACAGAAAGGATTAAAGGTAATTTTTTTTTTTTTTTTGAGAACACAGCCTCGTATCTCTACAAACTCTACCAAGTCCAAAAGACAGAAAACAAGTCTATTTAAGAGAGTCCATGTTGGCCAGGCATGGTGGCTTATGCCTGTAATCCCAGCACTTTGGGAAGCCAAGGCAGGCAGATCACCTGAGGTCAGGAGTTTGAGACCAGCCTGGTTAACATGGTGAAACTCCGTTTCTACTAAAAATACGGGCCTGGTGGCACACGCCTGTAATCCCAGCTACTCAGGAGGCTGAGGTAAGAGAATCGCTGGAACCCGGCAGGCAGAGGTTGCAGTAAGCCCAGATCACACCATTGTACTCCAGCTTGGGTAACAAGAGCAAAACTCCAGCTCAAAAAAAAAAAAAAAAAAGAGACAGCACGTTATCAATACCATCAATTTCCCCTCACAGGTCAGAGGGCTGCCTGGGGACATCACGCTCAACATCACTCCAGAAACGAAATCTTCTGAGCTACTGTTAGCTCTGTGGGCTTCCTAAAATCATTTGAAATTTTGCCACATTTCCAAAGTCAGTCTACAGTCAAGTGCTACCAAGATGTCAAGAATTAAATAAATATATATATGTATGTCACAATACCTGGATCTCTAAAACTTTCTGTTATCATCCCAATTCAGTCTCCTTTTCTTCTTTAGGAAGACCTAAAACAATATATATTAATTCATTCTGGCAAGGAATAGCACAGACAGAAACCTGCTTTCTGAACATTACTGCTTGGGGAATGCGGACAGTTTCAGCGTGGCTGCAGCCGTGGCGTCCGGGTGGTGATGAGCAGGGGCAGGGCAGGGTGCCCAGACAGGAGCACTGTTTAGAAAGCAGGTGGAGACAGCAGCCAGCAAAGGTCACTAAGGCAGAATGAGCTTAGAGGCGGGAAACTGAGACTGTGGAAGGAAGGAGTAATAAACTAGTCAGTGGAATTTGGCCTCTAGGAGCTCACCAGTCACAAGGAGCCAGAAAAGGCAATAAAACCAACACCTGCCACGTACGCAGATTTACGGTTTAAAGCAAACAACAACAAAATATTAACCTAACCATTCTTCATAGCAGCATCCAATGGACTGTTAGTCAGGAATTCCTACTCAACCATCACATATTCCAAAGATTCCCCGACCTGGAAACCTGGTTACTAAAAGGTGTATCTATATATCTATACTTTCCACTGCTAACCCAAATTCTAATTGGTTTAATCCAGTTTCCCAGGCAAGGCAGGTTAGCTGCAGCAGAAGTAAGGACCAGGCATTTCCGGAGGCAGCATTCTGCCCAAACCACGAAATGGCAGAAAGAGACAAACCTGATGCAAAACAAACAGGAGAACTCAAAAAGCCTGGAGGCCAGACCACTCAGTGAGGGCCGCGGCTGTCTGCACTTCAGCAGGACTGTGTTAGACAACAGGCGTCACTGATCAGAATCACAAGCAAAAGTCACCAAGAAAAGACTATATTCTGGTTAGAAAGTGTTCAATTTTAAAACATTCTTGGAGACTGACTCCCAAAAGGTGAAGCACGCTCCACGGAGAATTCGCTTACCTAGAACAGGTAACTTCCTACATGGTAGAATAAATGATAATGTGCTGTTCCAATCACTCAATTTTATGTTAGTTTCAATACAACTTTAAGTACACGTGTACAACTTAAGCACACATTTACCACCTTAAAAACAAACAATGAGGCAATCATTTAGTCACGCCTAGCCATATAGCTGAGCTGTTATTTTAATGACTCACTCAATTGCTAAGCTTCTCTTGGTTGGTCCAAGGGAGCTAAAGAAATCAACAGCTACTTCAGAAGTGCACTTTTAGTATTTTCCAGAACCAAGACAGAAATTTGAGATGCTTAGCTCATACTTCCCAGTTCCCCAAAAAAATCCCAAAAAGTGATTCTTTGATGGATTTTATGCTTCAGAAAAATAACTTTCCACACAGCTCATGTGTGAATGACACCTCTATGTTCATTTCTGGTTCCTTCCTCAATCAGGTTCCTAAAATCAGTTGTCCCTTTAAGGGACCTATTAATTTTTATGAGAAATCTTTGAGGATTTTAGTTGTAGTTATACTAAAATATCCCACTGAAACTTACTCATAACATGAAACAAATTATTTATGGACCCTTAAAATACAAATCACCCTTTATTCAAACTCATCTCATTTTACCTTCAAACTTGCCTCCAAAATCCTATGGACTACTAAATTGTAGCATGTTTTTTGAGTAAATTAGTAAACATCTTTAGCTGTTCTAATTATTAAAAAGACACTTTGGATTCCTGTAATGTGTTTTTTATTGTTGTTGTCTGAGACGGAGTTTTGCTCTTGCCACTCAGGCTCAAGTGCAGTGTCAAGATCTTGGCTCACTGCAACCTTTGCCTCCCGGGTGCAAGCGATTCTCCTGCCTCAGCCTCCCGAGTAGCTAGAATTACAGGTGCCTGCCACCACACCCAGCTAATTTTTGTATTTTTAATAGAGATGGTGTTTCGCCATGTTGGCCAGGCTGGTCTCAAACTCCTGACCTCAGGTGATCCACCCGCCTAAGCCTCCCAAAGTGCTGGGATTACTTTTTTAATAATGAATTCTTAGAATTTCTGTATCTTGAGCTATTGATACACATAACAATGCGGATGTATCTCAAGGCTAAGTGAAAAAAAATCTCAATTTTATTGAGAAGACACACAGGCGTAGATTCACACTCACTAGTGCGTGTATAGGTGGTGTGATCTCAACAGGTCAGGGGATTTGATCAAAGAAAATTTCCTGCGTATACTATGGTTTTGCACGGTGCTACCATTGGAGAAAACAGGGTAAAGGCACTCTGCAGGGTTTCTCTGTATTACTCCTTACAACTTCATGTGAATCTACAACCATCTCAAAATGAAAAGGTTTTCAAATTCTACCTAAGGCCGGGTGCGGTGGTTCATGCCACTGCTGTATTATGCCACAATTATCTGTATTCCCAGCGCTCTGGGAGGCTGAGGTGGGCGAATGCTTGAGGCCAGGAGTTAGAGACCAGCCTGGGTAACATAGCAAGACCCCGTCTCTATTAAAAATGAAATAATTAGTCGGGCGTGGTGCCCTCTGTGGCCCCAGCTCCTGGGGAGGCTGAGGCGGGAGAATCGCTTGAGCCTTGGACCAGCCCCTGCACTCCAGCCTGGGCGACAGCAAAACTCTGTTTCAACAACAACAAAAAAGCTTCAGAATATTTAAGTCAAGCCTGTAGGAGAAAAAGCCACAAATATTTCACTAAGTACTCCGAACATTAAGACACTCCTTTTGGAAAAACTGGTAAATAAGATAAATTTGGAAGACAGAACAATCAGAAAAACAGGCAGTGAATAAGGACCCGATGCGTAGCGATCTTGTTTCCCAGCGCAGGCGTCCACACCCCGCCTCATGGACACCACCACGAGCCGTTAGGAGCCACAGGAGGGGCGCCAGGGACAGGGCTGCATCTCCGCCGCCGGCCCTGGAGGCCCCGAGCCCACCCGCGCGGCCAGGATGGGAACGCAGGTCCCATTCCAGGTTAGAACGTGGGCCTCGGCGAAGAGCGCCTGGGCAAGGCCTGGAGGAGCGGGACCCCAGGCCACAGAGACCACCCGACCCCGGGAGACAGCACTTGCAAGAGAAGGGGAGCCCCGGAAAGGGAGGGAAGGAAGGGGAGCCCCGAGGAAAGAGAGAGGGGAAGGGAGTCCCGGGGAGGGAAGGAAGGAAGGGGACCACTGGGAAGGGAGGAAGGGAAGGGGAGCCCCGGGGAGGGAGAGGGGAGGGAGAAGGGGAGGGGAGGGGAGCCCCAGGGAGGGAAGGAAGGAAGGAAGGAAAGGGACCACTGGGAAGGGAGGAAGGGAAGGGGAGCTCCGGGGAGGGAGAGAGGGGAGGGGAGCCCCAGGGAGGGAGGGAAGGAAGGGGACCCCCGGGAAAGAGCCCCGGATGGACGGGCCTGGCGCTCACCGGGACGCAGGAGGCCGCGCCCGCCCGTCCGGCCCGAGCATCACCGTTCCGCGGCCTGGGCCGGGCTCTGAGGCGCCAGGAGTCGAGGGGCGGAGGGGGACGCCGTCTCCTGCCTCGGAGCGCAGCGCCCAAGGGCTTCCCTGCATCCCTTCCCAGGCGGGACCAGGGCCGGGAGGGAGCGGCCGCCGCCCTGCCCAGCACCGCCCTCGCCCAGCACCGCCGCCCGGGACTCCGGCCCAGCAGCACTTACGGCCCCCTTTAAGAGGCGGGGCGGGGGCGGGTCCCGTCAGCCGTGGGCGGCGCAGGGCACGTCGGGAGGTGGAGTTCCGTGCACCGACCCACCGCCCACTTCCTTCCAAGAGAACCTGCCGGCCGGCGCGGGGCCTGGGAGCTGCAGGGCGGCGTCGGACTCCACAGGGGCGAGCCAAGGCCCTCGTAAAGGCCGGGACGCGCAGGGGCGACGGGACGCGAGCTCCCGTCGACCCCCGGGCGGCGCTGAGCATGCCGGGAATGGGAGTCCCCGCGGCCGGCTCCCGCCAGTGCCCGGTAGCCCAGGGCCGCGGCGGTCCGAGGACGAGGGCGGAGCGGCCGCCGCGCCTGCGCAGAAGGCCGGGGCCGGCGAGACGCCGGCGGCGCGGGGGAGATGGTAGGTGGGCCGGCGTCGGCTCTGCTGATCGGGGTCGGGCGCCAAGGTCGGTGCGCTGGACTAGGGAGGCCGAGCCCAGCGAGCTGCGCGGGGCGTTCCGGGCGGATCCGAGGGAGGAGCGCGCCGGGGCCCGCGAGCGGGAGCGGCGGCGTCGGAGGCGCGGGACCGCGGGGAGCGCGGGTTTGACCCGGAGCCGCGAGGGACGACGGGGAGTGAGCGGAGGGCAGGTGCCGCGGGGCAGGGGTCGGGCCCGAGCGGGAACCCAGGCCGCGGGCTTCCCAGGGCGGCTCCGAAACGGGCAGTCGAGGCAGGCGAGGGCTCGGCTGCTCCTGCGGGCGTCTGTGCAGATGCTGAGGCTGTTGACCAAAACAGCGCAAGGAAGGAATGCGCCAGAAGCGCAGATTCGCGGGGGAGGCCCTGCCGCTGGGAGGGGAAGGGGAGGCGCAGCGGGGCTGTAGCGTGGCCCTAGCTGTGCGTCTATGGAGCTGGTAGAGTTCTGCAGCCCAGGAGTGAGGCTGCTGGAGGTGCACATCAGTTTGAAATGTGGTGGAAACCATGGTGATGGATGGGATTTATTCAGTCCACATCCATTCAGAGGCCAGTAGGGTGCTGCTGGGGGTGACTGGTGCTGGGCCGGGCGTGATTTTGGCGTTGAGGGAGCTGATGCCCCAGCAGGGGAGACAGGCACCAGATGCACAACTGTTTAACCACAGTTGGGACAAGGGCTAAGGCACGGGTTCCAGGAACCTGTAGGATGCGGGTGTGGGAGTGGTGTCAAATGCTGAGGGTGTGAGTTGAACTCGAGAATTTCTCTGGAAATTAGCCAGAGGAAAAGTGAGGTGCCAGGGGCAGCCAGCCTTGTGCAGCTCCAGGCAGAAGAAACAGAATACACGGACCCTTAGTGGTAGGCGATGGTGACATATAGGAGCAGAAAGATTGTCCTGGCTAAGGCCCAGAGAGCCACCGGCGAAGGGACACGGTAACGCGTAGAGGGGAGTGGAGGGTGAGGACAAGCTTCAGGATGGGAGAAGAGCCACAAAGGAGACGGAGAAGGGCGAGTAGGAGAAACCAGGAGACTAGAATGTGTGGAAACCAAGAGGATGGAGTTTAAAGGAGGAAGGAGCCATCAGCAGTGCTGACCGAAGAGCAGCTGAAAAGGTCCCACTGACTGCAGCAGCCGGGCTTTTGTGACCCTTAAGGGTCACTGCGGAGGCCAGGCTGGAGCGAGGTAGCATGAGTTAGGATGCACACCTGGGCAGGTGGAGATAGCTCGCTCCAGCTTTTAGGACGAAAGGGGCAGAGTGGACAGGAACTTAGCTTGGGGAAAACGACCATGTTCAGGATGCGGGAGAGGAGCGTTCCCCTGCTGCCGAGATTGGAGATCCAAGAGCAGGGATGAATTTAACTCCCCCTCCCTCTAGCGTGCTGTATACCAAAACAGAGTCAAAGTGATCCATAAGCTTATGTAGTTTATTTGATCAACATGATTGGCCTGCCAGCCCCTTGTAAGGCGACCCTGAGGACATTTTAAGGGTAATTTCTTTCCCTTTTACATATGGGTATCCTTGGTGCCAGATTATATGAGTCGTTTTTCACAAGGTCACAATTAAAGTGTTTGAGACTTTTTCATAGTTTAGAGATTTTATTTGCTGTTTCCACTGGATTGTCTAGATTTTTATTTCAAGAATTGTGTACATTTTAACAGAATAAAATAGTGAAACCTAGAAAATGCCCCCCCCCCCGCCCCATGTACACACTTTAAAAGTTGGCCTTAATAATTTAACTTGCATGACATGGTAAGCCTCAGTGAAGGTTGTGCACTTGAAGGGCCGTCCTAGTTCCAGTGTGTCGACCTTGATTAGATTGACCTGAGCTCAGTCCTGTCTGGGTGCACTCAAAGCTTCCTGCCAGCGTCTGGGCCTTTGTTAGTTTGACCTGGGTTCAGTCCTGTCTAGAGAGACTCAGGGCTTCCTCCTCTCCCCTGTGGTTTTTTAGTTGACGAGCCTTTTTGTTTCTTAAGAAGCTTTATGCCAGTTCCTTTTTTCACAAGAGGCAACTTGGGTGTCTTAGTCACTTTTGGACATGAAGCACGTAGTCTTTAGACTTGGCTATCGATCTTTGCTTTAATCACTGTTATTTTATGGAGGAACCTCTAAGGGGTGACATCAAATGATTGCAGCTTTGTTGACTGGCCAGAGGCCTGTTGATGGGCTAAGCCTAGACCCCAGAGCTTCTCTTGCTCATTCAGAACCAATGCCTTGGCACCACCGTGTGGTTCAGGGTTTGCTGGAGTATCTTGTGACATCAGGCAGTTTGAGTAGATTGCAGGGGAATCTTCGTGTTTCTCGATACCAACTTCTGTCCACTCTGTAGCTAATAGTAATGATTCAAAACCACTTTGAATGGCCTGGATCCATGTGCTCCTGCATCTGTTCTTCTAGAGTTCTAAGAAATTAGGCTGCTAGTGTAACGGTGTTGTCACGTATTAGGGGAGGCTTCAAGGGGTGACCGGCAGGAGCTCAAGATCAGACACCATCATATCTTCCAAATTTCCACATTCCAGATTTCCTGATGTGGAGTCATCAGTTGTATAATGCTGGTTAAATAGTTCAGTCACCGAAGAGTATATTGTTTGGCTGATTAGTCTTGGAGGGTCTAAGGGTACAATGTTGAATTTTTTTAGGTGAAATTCACATAACATAAAATTAACTATTTTAAAGTGTACAATTCAGTGGTGTTTAGTACGTCCACGAATTTGTGGAACCACCACCTCTATCTAGTCCTAAAACATTTTTGTCATCCCGAACAATAACTGTGTACCCATTAGCGGTCACTCCCAACTCCTCCCTTGCCCCAGCCCCTGGCTACCACTCACCTTTCTCTTATAGACATTTGCCCGTTCTGGATATTTCGTATAAGTGGAATCGTACCCTGTGTGGCTTCTTGTGCCTGGCTTTTACTCAATGTCGTACTTTTGAGGTTCTTCCATGTGGCATGTATCAATACTTCATTCCTTTTTATGGCCGAATTATGTTCCGTTATATGGATATACTAAATTTTGTTGTATAACCATGGCAGAATTTTTAAATCTAGCAATGATGGCCACTTCCATAATAAGGATGTCATGGCTGTTCCTAGTGGTGGACCATTTTGGGGGTTGCACTTCTGCCTTTATCTTAAGGTTTTTGGGGTAATTCTTGGCTTTGCTCACCCTCCCTTGGGAAGGCTGTCAACTTCATAAAAAGACTCTAGCTGTATCTTTTGTCAGCTTACTGTCAGAGAGTATGGGATCTGCCTTAATTTAGTTAAATTTGATCTTACCAGATAATACAACCTTGAATTTTTCGTTTAGTTCTATTCAAAAGCTCAGTTTCAGAAAATAATGTAGTGAATATGTATTCCATTTATTCCTCTAGAATCTAGATCGGGTTCAGCAAACTACAGCCCACAGGCTAGCTGTCTGTTTTTGTAAATTGAGTTTTATTGGAACACAGCCTACGGCTGTCTGCTTTTGCAACAGACCCACAGGCCTGAGATGGCAGAGCCAACTGCTGACTGGAACATTAAGAGAGAAAGTTGGCTGAGTGAAGGCTTCTGATCTTCATCAGTTCTTCATCTGAGTTCTGCCTTCCTGTACCTTATGAGGACTTAGCAGATGGGCTTAAGCCATCTGTGAAACCCCTGAAATCTTATGCAAAGCTGCCTGCACATGTGAGGTCCATATATGTGTTCCTGGAGGGCAGACCTGTGACTCCTCAGATTCCAAAAGGGATCCAAGACTCCCAAATGCTCAACACTCATTGTTCTGAGTAGCCGAAATGTTAATTCTGTAGCCTCACCTAAATGAGCAGTTCTCTCAGGGTGTAGTCTCAGGAGTTGTGTGGTTTTTGGGTTTGTGTTTTCTAACTTTTAGGTTCGGGGTACGTGCGCAGGTTTGTTACAAAGGTCAACTGTGTGTCATGGGAGTTGGTGCACAGATTATCTCGTCAGCCTGGTAATGAGCACGGTACCTGGTGGGCAGTTTTGGGATCCTCTCCCTCCTGCCACTCTCAAGCAGGCCCCGGTGTCTGTTTTTCCTTCTTTGTGTCCACATGTGCTCAGTGTTCAGCTCCCACTTACAAGGGAGAACATGTGGCGTTTGGTTTTCTGTTCCTGCACCAGTTCACTTAGGAAAATGGCCTCTAGCTCCATCCATGTTGCTGCAAAGGACATAGTCTCGGTCCTTTTTATGGCTGTGTAGTATGCCGTGGTATATACATACCACATTTCCTATATATTTTTAAGAATGATTGGAACCCCATTCTTAAATGAGAGCTCTTGTTTATATGGGTAATAGTCATCAATATTTACCATATTAGAAAGTAAAATAGAAAGTATTAAAATATTTCTATATTAGCAATAATAAACCTATTACATTTTTGCAAATATCTTAATGTCTAGCTTGATAAAAGATAGGCTCTCGAATCTCACGTTCATTCTTGTGATATCACAAGCCTTGCGGCCCATGGAGGCCTCTGCTATGCACTCTGTGAGAATGAGAGTGAGCAAGGCCGGTGGCGGCAGGACGCTCAGGAAGGTGGTTCTCTGGAACTCCTGAAAGGCCTTAGGACCCAGTGGTCGCAGATGCACGTGGGAGAGCATGTATCTGGACAGTGTTATCTTAACGCTCCTGCGGAATCGTCCTCTGGTATTTTGGCATCAGCATGCTTTTTGATTTCCTGTCTCAAAAAAAAAACAACCTTCTGGAAGCTGGCTCTGCTGTACGTGGTTGGCATTTTGGTGAGGAATTGGTATGTGTGAGGGGACATGGAACTTTGCCAGGAGCCCAGGAGACGTTTCCCTCAGGTTTTAGGCCAGAAGGGTCTATACCACTTCTGAGCTGCTGGTAAGGTTTTAGATCTTATGAAAATGGATTTTCCTAACTAACCATGTTTTCTTTACTGTGGCACTGGGGAAGCTTGGAGCCTGATTTCCAGCTCTTAACATGTGATAGGCACATCCTTGCACTAACGGCACCCCTTTCTCAACCATACCTTGTTATCCTTCTGTACACTTTCGTTATGCTGTAATTCATTCCATGTGTTTTTATAAGTTGTCTCATCTTTATTTGAACAAGATTGAGTATAAATCCTTTTGAGTAAAAAATTTCCCCCTTATATTATTGTGTAAAGCATTTTTGTAAAACATTAGCTTCCAGTGGATTCTAAGGTCTGTTTGGATTTAGAGAAGTTAGTGAATCACTTTTTTTTCCAGTGTTGCTTTCATCAGGTTTCTTTATTGATTGATTGATTGATTGATTGATTGAGATGGAGTCTCACTCTGTCGCCCAGGCTGGAGTGCAGTGGTGTGATCTCAGCTCACTGCAGTCTCCACCTCCCAGGTTCAAGTGATTCTCCTGCCTCAGCCTCCCAAGTAGCTGGGACTATAGGCGCGTGCCACAACGCCCAGCTAATTTTTGTATTTTTAGTAGCAATGGGGTTTCTCCATGTTGGCCAGGATGGTCTTGAACTCCTGACCTCAAGTGATCCGCCTCAGCCTCCCAAAGTGCTGGGATTACATCATCAAGTTACTTTAGATAAGTGGAATCTCAGCCCTCCTATATCTGGAAGTGTCAAGATGTTACTTTGTTTCATTATATACTATATATAGTACAGCTGCTTGGCAGTGTTGTTATTTATTGCCTGCCCAGATCCTCTGTCCTATTTTTCATTTTATTTCTGTCTGGTATACAGAGGCATTCTTGTTATTAGTATTATTGTTTCCATTTAATCATAACAGGCTTTTTTTGTGCCTGCTTGTGAAACTTTCGTAAATTACTTTTAACAGGATGCTTAGTTATTTGTGTACATTTTCATCAATGTGATTCTGCTGATTTAAACTGGGAAAAAATGTCTGCAAACTGCACAGCCTCTTTCCGTTCATTAAAGCCTGAAGTTTATTGAAACCAAAGAAGACCCTGCGGCTGGGGCCCCGGTGACACCGTGAGGTCCTTGCCCGGTGTCCTCAGAGGCTAGGTGTGCGTTACAGAGTTCCTGAGAGCTTTAGAAAAATGATAGTCACACTTCATGCAGAGTGAACTGGGTGGCGATCAGAATGTATTCTGTATAAGATGTTAATTCTCATACTTTCTGAAGCTTAGGCTGCCTGTTTGTTACAGTGTAGGTACTGTTGTTTCGGAAGACGGTGCAGTCTTTTTAACTGATGACGAGCCAGGCTTTGTCTCTAATTCTGCCCAGTTAAAGTGCAGGCGTTAGGCTAGAGCTGGGACGAACCCCGAGCGGCTTCATTGGCTTTCCTACTTCTTTTGCATCCCAAAGCATAAGCTTAAATCGTCTCAGAAGGACAAGGTCCGCCAGTTTATGGCATGCACTCAGGCTGGCGAGAGAACTGCTATCTACTGCTTAACGCAGAATGAGTGGAGACTAGACGAGGCCACGGACAGCTTCTTCCAAAACCCAGACTCGTTCCACAGGGAGTCCATGCGGAACACTGTGGACAAGAAGAAGCTGGAGCAGCTGTACGGCAGGTACAAAGGTAAGAGGTGAGGGCAGCAAAGCTGGACGGATGTCGGCCTCCGTGAGCGGCCTGCACGCTGCACTTCCAGGTTCTTTCTGGTGCCAGGGGCAGGTCTCCGGGCTGCTGTTGCTTCTCCTCCCCACGTTCAGCTGCAGAATCCACTTTCTTCCGTTTCAGTGGGGCTGGGCCTGTGATTGGTGGGGGTGGGGAGGGCGAGAAGAGGGGAGTCGGCGATGGAGCAGGACCAGGCCTGTGCCTGCTTGTTCTGTGTGGTGAGTCTGACACTGCACAGCCTGTCAGGGAACAGCTGCTGCTGGGAGGCTTGGCGTGTTGGCGTGAATATGTCCGTTAATACAGTATTTTTTTCAAGCACTTCTGTTTAGGCTGAAATATTGATGATGAGAAGGTTAAGAACAACACCAAATCATGAAGATGATCCTGAAGTGAGGGTAAACCTTAGTGTTTTCCTTGCCCGGGCAGTGGCGTGTTAGCACTGAAGTAGCTTCAGTGGTTCGAGAGGGTTTGGGAAAAGCTCTCAGCAAAGAAACCTTGTGTTTCAGATTGTGAGCAGTTGTGATTTTTATTGACATCAGTGCTTGGATGGGAGCTTTTCTCGTCAAAATGCAGCTGTGCCTTGCACTAAGACTGCCGTGATGAGCCTATGCAGATCCACGCCCCTCTGCGGGTTTTAAATTTCATCTTCAGTGCAGAGGGGGAGGCAGCCATCTAAGAGCTGACTTATTTTGCTTTTTCTTTCTACCAGTTTTTTTTTTGAGGCGGAGTCTTCACTCTGTCGCCCAGGCTGGAGTGCAGTGGCGCGATCTCGGCTCACTGCAAGCTCCGCCTCCCGGGTCCGCGCCATTCTCCTGCCTCAGCCTCCCAAGTAGCTGGGACTACAGGCGCCCGCCACCGCGCCCGGCTAATTTTTTGTGTTTTAGTAGAGACGGGGTTTCACCGTGTTAGCCAGGATGGTATCGATCTCCTGACCTCGTGATCCGCCCGCCTCGGCCTCCCAAAGTGCAGGGATTACAGGCGTGAGCCACCGCGCCCGGCCTTCTACCAGTTTTTAAGGCCAAGTTTTCTAAAACTTTAAAACAAAACCAAGCCCTGACTCTCATTTAAACAACTATTAGCCCAAATATACAATAATTTCCTTGGCTTTAAGTTCCTGTTTGTTTGTTTATTGGTGTGTGTGTGTGTGTGTGTCTGAGACGGCGTCTCGCTCGGTATGATCTCGGCTCTCTGCATCCTCTGCCTCCCACATTCAAACGATTCTCCTGCCTCAGCCTCCCGAGTAGCTGGGACTACAGGCGCCCGCCACCATGCCCAGCTAATTTTTGTATTTTCAGTAGAGACGGGGTTTCACCATGTTGGCCAGGATGGTCTCGATCTCTTGACCTCATGATCCACCTGCCTTGGCCTCCCAAAGTGCTGGGATTACAGGCGTGAGCCACCGCACCCGGCCTAGTTCTTGTTTATTTATTATTTTCATTTTTTACTTTTTAAAATACTGTGTGTGTGCTTTAGTCTTTCTGTTTAGATCTGAAAAGTGAGTTGAAAATTGCTTTTAAAAATCTTGGCTCAGAAACGTAGTCAGTGGTAAAACAAACCAGATTTGTACTTATTGTACTTCCCAAAGAATGAAAATTGTTTTTAGTTAAGCATTAGTCTACTTCAAACATTTTTGGCTAAGTTAGTTGTTGAGCTAATTTTGTAAGTCATAAGCTTTTTATGCAGATTTTTTAAAGTTATTTAAATATATACAGCTGCTTTTGAAAAAATACTTGTGTATAAGTGGAAAATTGTGTCTTTAAGTGTTATTGAAGCTTCATCCCTTCATTATTATTTAACTTTATTCATGCAGTTATAGTCAGTTAAAGTGGAAACATGGTACAATCACTTTAGGCTCTAAAAATAAACATAGTTCTAAGACTGTTGACAAATATAACATTGGTTATTACGTTAGCATATACAAATGAACAAGTATTTGCAAAATTACTTGAAATATTGAATATGGTTGTAATCAAATTTACTGAGATGGTTTATGAGGTCAGAGCATTGTAGATCAGTATTTCTATTCATGAAGTATAATATTAGCAGATGGAATTGAATAAGGTGATAAGTGGGGATTTATTTTTTTACAAAACCTCTGTCCCATAAACTATGCTGAGGTTTTCTCCCTGATATGAGAATAGAGTTAGAAGGATGTTTATGGTTTTCTTCATTTTTGTTACCATTTTTCTTTGTTAACTATATATATGTAGTAGTAAACTACTTAAATGACCAGAGTTAGATTTTGTGTGAAGGGGAAGAAAAGTTTATCCTACCTAATCTTTCTTTGAGCAAAGAAGCTACAGGTTTTCTATTTTTACCTTCTAAACCCACAATTTACATATGCATTACGACAATATGATATCATCTGTCTGAAATTACTAGCTTTAGTGAAGTCTTGCTGGGATGCCTTAAATATATTTTACTGTTTGATTTTCTGATAAACAAATGCTAAGTTCTTTAATTTTATTTATAAACTAGGAATAGGGAGTGGGGAACCTGAATTTCTAAGCTATTAAATGTGGATACATAAGCTAAATGATTCTGAAAAATAGTTATTGTCCAGTACCATTAGAACTAGCAAATGAAATCACTTAAGAAAAACATCAATCATTCATTTACTTTGGCAGAGTTGTGATAAAAACCCAAGGTATTGTAAATACTTTATCAATACAGTATCTTTTATAGCAGTTTGCTTTTGGGTGAGTTAAATTTCTCTAAACTTGAATTTTTATTTCACTTTAGGGAAATTAAATTTTTCTTAGTGAACAGATCTTCTCAAAAAAAATTCAGTGATTTTTTTTTCCCTAAGACCCAGAAACCTAGATTTTAAAAATAGGACCGTTTTCTGGATAAATTATTAGTTGCTCACTATTTCTTTCATGTGTAGTAGAAAACTGCAGCCTATTGATTGATGTATTGGAAACACGCTTGCTAGAACTATGTAGTATAATAGAATGCTAGGATTCAAACCTCCTATTTTAGAATTCCTTTTCAAAATAGTATAACTTCCTTTACCCCTGATATTAACTACAGATCCACAAGATGAAAACAAAATTG
Organism: Papio anubis; assembly: GCF_008728515.1. NCBI lineage: Eukaryota > Metazoa > Chordata > Mammalia > Primates > Cercopithecidae > Papio > Papio anubis. Next base: position 91,305,613 of record NC_044990.1, on the reverse strand, counting down.
GAATCGATGGGATTCAACAGTTTTGTGATGATCTGAGCCTAGATCCTGCCAGTATCAGTGTGTTGGTCATAGCGTGGAAGTTCAGGGCAGCAACTCAGTGTGAATTTAGCAGAAAGGAATTTCTAGATGGCATGACAGAACTCGGGTAAGTCAATTATTCGTAGCTTAAATTTTTTCAGAAATGAAAATACTTTTAACATTAATTATTTTTCAGCAACCTCTACATATTAATTTCATATGTTTATTTTCTTTGTGTGTCTTAAAAATTTCTTATGCATCTGCACTCTCTGCACTATTAAGCCTTTGGTTTCCTTTTAATTTTCAGTTTAAAGCTTTATTTCATTTCACACTTTGATTTTTTCATATTTCTTTTTGAGTTTTTTTCTTTCCAATTTTGAATTGACAGTAAATACCAGGTTCAGTTCATTCATGTTATTTCATAATACTGTATATTAAATGTAGAATTTATTATGCTGCTATGTTAAAAATTAAGATGTCATTTTGGTTTTTTGCTTGTAACATTTTTCTATTCTACCTACAGGATTGGGATAAAGGCTTCATTAATAAGGTGTTTCTCACTTACAGATAAGTTATAAAAGTAAATGAAAGGGCCTAATGTGACTCTCTTAATCATTAAGCTTATTGAACGACAGTCATGCACTGCATAGTGACATTTCGGTCAACAGTGGACTGCTTATACAACAGTGGTCCCGTAAGGTTAGAATGGGGCTAAAAAATTCCTGCATCCCAGCCATCATAATGTCATAGCTCAATACATTGCCTGTGTGTGGTGGTGCTGGCACAGACAAACCTGCTGCTCTGCCATTCATATAAAAGCGTAGCACATCCAGTTATGTGCAGTATATGATACTTGATAATATAAATGATTATGTTGCCAGTTTATGCATTTACTCTACTTTTTATTGTTATTTTCGAGTGTACTCTTAATTGTTTGTTTTTTGAGATGGAGTCTCATTCTGTCACCTAGGCTGGAGTGCAGTGGCACGATCTCAGCTCACAGCAAACTCCATCTCTTGGGTTCAAGCAATTCTCTTGCCTCAGTCTCCTGAGTAGCTGGGATTGCAGGCGCCTGCCACCACGCCCAGCTAATTTTTGTATTTTTAGTAGAGACGGGGTTTCACCGTATTGGCCTGGCTGGTCTTGAACTCCCGACTTCAGGCGATCCACCTTGCCTCAGCCTCCCAAAGTGCTAGGATTACAGGCGGGAGCCACCATGCCTGGCCCAGATGGATGTTTAAATATCACCTGTTCATATTGTTTAAAATAGATACAACTAAAACAGCTTTGAGGCACACAGGAACTCTGCAGATAAGGAGGACCATTTCATGATGATAAAGGGTTTATCTCACCTGGAAAGCAGTCACACTTATGTTTTTATGTATTTATTGAAGAGTCCCAAAGTATTTAAAGCAAAAATAAGCAACTACAAAGAGAAAGATGCAAATCCATGATCAAAGTGAGGAGTTTTCACACACATCGTAGTAACTGATAGGATGAGTGGATGAAAAATTAGTGAGGAAATAGAAGATTTGGACAGCACAAAAAATGGCCTAGGAGAACATTTAGAACGTTGCCTTCGATGTTGAAGAATACGTTTTCTTTTCAAAAGAAAACACAAAACAGCCTGGCAGGAGAGAGACCATGATCATGAAGGTGGTTTTCCCGGGGCTGGGCTTATCCATTGCATTCCAGATGTGCTGACGCCTGTGATTTTCCCAAATGTGGGAAACTGGGTTGCATTATTTGTGGTAGTGGGGGATTATGTTCGTGTTCTCTCCTGGTGTTTAAAATTTAAAAAAAAAAAAAAAAAAAAAAACTTTATTAAAGGCACAGAACATTAATAAAAATTGACAATAAACTGGGCTATTAAGTAAATTGCAACAATTTTCAGAGGTTTGAAATGATACAGAGTATGTTTTCTGACCACAGTATAGTTAAACTAGGAATGTAGCAAAAAGATAACTGGGTAGGATATGTGTGGATATTGCATACCTCTGAGTAACCCTTGGGATGAGAAAGAAGTTACAATGGAAATTAGAAAATATCTTGGATAGTGAAAATATATGTAAGCTTGTAGAATTCAGCTTATTAAATGCATATTTTAGAAAGAAAGAAAGGCTGAAAATCAGTGAACAAAGCCTTCCATCTCAAGAAATAGAAAAAGAATATAGAAGGAAGGAATTAATATTTTTGAAGCAGTATTCTAATTTACAAGTAAATTAGAAAAGTATTTTAATTTACAAGAATAATCAAATAGAAAAGAAGTTGTCATTAGGAAGGATCAATAAAGCCAGAAGCTTGTTATTTGAAAAGACTTGTAAATGTAGTAAATCATAAGTAACATACATAGATGAAAAGAGGGACAAGATGATAGGTGCCAGAAGCATTAAAAAAAAAAAGTCTGTTATGAAAAGCTTTATGCCAATAAATTTGACAACCTATATGAAAAATATAACTTACTAAAACTGACATATGAAGAAATGGAAAATCTTAATAGTTCTGTAACTCTTAAGAATTTGAGCCTGTAATTTAAAATCGTCTCAAAGAGACAGCTTCTGTTTGGGATAACTTAATTGGCACATCCGACCAAACTCCTAATGAAAAGGAAAATCCCCAATTTTAAACATCCTTTTCCAGAGAATAGTAAAGGAAGAAAGATTTCGCAATTTGTTTTAAGTCCAGCACAAGCTGCATGACAAAACCAAGGGATAACATTTGAGAATGGAAAATTATAGGCCACTCTCAGTTATAAGAATCAGAAGATGCCTAAGATGATAAGATGCAAAAATCCTACACACAGTATCAGGAAACTGACCAGTCATTAGCAAAAAATCCAAGACGATAAGCCCAGGATGATACATCATGACAAAGTTGGTTATACCCAGGAATGCAAGATCCGTTTAATGTTACAAAGTCAATCGGTATAATTAATTTACCATGGTTAACAACAGAAAAAAAGGATCGTCCCAGTGCATAAGATGGGTTTGATCAAATTCAGTGTTTCTTCATTAAAAAAAAAAAAAAAAAAAACTCATGGAAAACTAAGAATAAGAGGGGCAGTTCTTAATCTGACCAAAAGGAAAAAATTCCTATGGCAAACATTATACTTACAGGAATTGTAAGCCACTTCCCCTTTGAGACGGAACAAAACCTGAATGACTATCTCTATTCAGTATTAAACAGGAGATCACAGCTAGTCTAATCTATGGATAAAATATTCGAATCAGTAGTGACGTTAGCCACACTACAAGGTCCAAGGTTTGCAAATAAAATCCTGTTATATTTCAGGACACCAAGTGCAACAATCAGCAAAACAGTAAATTTTAAAATATATGTCATTTTTCAGTATCTTCAAAAATACAGAATACCTAGAATAAATCGGATTAAAGATGTGTGATACTCCCATAGAGAAAATAATAACTCATTGAGAGACAGGAAACAAGACCTGAATAAATGGAGAAATATACTTCATTCATAGGTTGGAACACAGTATTTTATCCTTAGGTTTTTATATTGAATGTGATCTCAGTTTGAAAATCCTAATAGATAGTGGGTTTATATATGTGTAATTTGACAAGCTGATTTGAAATTTCTATAAAAATGCGCAGTCAAAAAGCAGTTCTTGAAGGAAAAGAACAGGATGGGAAGATTTGCTCTGCCAGATAATCAGAACTTTACAGCTACGATAATGAAGACTACGTGACATCAAGTGCCAGATCAGATAAATAGACCAGAGACCAGTGGAGCAGAGTGGAGGGCTCAGAAAGAAGTCCGTGTATGTGGGGACTTCTGGTTTAGGACAGAGCTAGACTTAAGTGGAGACAGACACTTTTTCAACAAATGATACTGGGAGAATTAGCTAGTATTTTGGGGAGAAATAAATCCTGACCTCTACCGCATACCATATGTAAACATCAGTTTCAGATAGATGTAGATCTCAGTATGAAAGGCAAAAGCAAAAAGTCTGTAGAAAATAATATAGGAAAAGGTCTTTATGACTGTGAAATAGGATAATTTCTAAAACATCAACAGAAACAATAAATCACCGTAAAGAAAAATACTGACAGAGCATATTATAGTAAAAAAACTTCTGGTTAAGAAGCATCAAGGTAGTAGAAAGGCAATCCTTGTTCTGTGTGAAAGTTCTTTAAAAATACCTGGCAAGGGCCGGGCGCGGTGGCTCAAGCCTGTAATCCCAGCACTTTGGGAGGCCGAGGCGGGCGGATCACGAGGTCAGGAGATCGAGACCATCCTGGCTAACACGGTGAAACCCCGTCTCTACTAAAAATACAAAAAATTAGTCGGGCGTGGTGGCGGCGCCTGTGGTCCCAGCTACTCCGGAGGCTGAGGCAGGAGAATGGCGGGAACCCGGGAGGCGGAGCTTGCAGGGAGCCAAGATGGCGCCGCTCACTCCAGCCTGGGCGACAGAGCGAGACTCCGTCTCAAAAAAAAAAAAAAAAAAAAAAAACCTGGCAAAGGCTTGTATCTTTAATATATAAAGAATTTCTACAAAACAATAAGAAAAAGATGTTGAAAAACAAGCAAAAGATTTGACAAGCACTTTACAAAAGAGGATGCACAAGGGCCAGTTAAAAGTATGAGACGCTTAATCTCATTCACTGGGGAAACGCAGGTGAAAACCTCAGTGAAATAGAACCCCACAACAAACCACCCTCTGGGGGCTGAAACAAGACACGACAGCAGATGTGAGTGAAAGTGCGTGGAGCGGGAGCTCCAATGTACTGTTCGACATCAGTTACTAAATGGAAGGCGCGCAGATGCTGTGACCCCGCCGGCCATGCTGGAATGTGCCTACGTGGTATGTGGTGATCTGTGTACAGAAGTGTTGACACCATTACTCCAAACCAGCAAACTGGAAACAGCCAGAATGTTCACCAACAGTAGCGTTTATGAATCGTAAAATATGTATATAACAAGAATTCTATGTGGCAAAGAAAATGAACAGCTGGAGCCGTGCATACCCACAGGAACGAACCTCGGACGTCACAAAGCCAGAGGCACCCAGGTGTGAGGTGGTGCACACTGTGAGTTCCTGTTTACGTCCAGCTAGAGGCCCGCTGAAGGACCGCTCCGGTAGGTGGTGGGCACAGTGGGCCTGGCCCGGAAGTCGGATTGTCCGTGCCTCGCTGGAGGGAAGAGGAGGCTGAAATGGCAAAGAGCCCTTAGCTGCCACCCACTCCCTTTTTTAAGAGCATCACACTCTGTTGTGCCAACTGGGGTACAGTGGGTTGCTGGGACTTCGGGCACATGCCACCATGCCTAGCTAGTTTTTATTTTTTGTGGAGAGTGGGTCTCTGAGCTATGTCATCCAGACTGGTCTCAAACTCCAGGCCTCAAGCGATCCTCCCTCCTCCTCCTCTCAAAGTGCTGGGATTACAGGAACGAACTGCTGCACCTGGCCCAGCCGCCACCGTTGATGTGGATGGTGCTTCCACCCACACTCACCTGCAGTGCAGTCATGCATCACTTCAGAGACAGGGACACGCTCTGAGAAGTGCATTGTTAGGAAATTTCATTGTGCAGACATCACAGAGTGGACTTACACAAACCGAGGTGGTACGGCCCACTACACACCTAGTCTGTGGTTCAGCCTGTTGTTCCTAGGCTACGAACCTGTTCAGCGGGTGACTGTACTCAGTACCGTAGGCAGCTGTAACACAGTGGTAAGTCTGTGTATCTAAACACACCTAAAGGTAGAAATGGTCATGCATTGTGCTAGACATTGCAGTGGCTCTGACGCCCCGAGGTGGCAGGAACCTCTAGGTGCCGTTATGATTTTATGGGACCACTGTCACATCCACCTCCTGCTGTTGACCAGAACGGGACTGTGACTACGCACAGGACTGAGTCCTGCATCTGTGCTTTTCTGTGTACGTCTTTATGGACTTTTCTAGCTGCTCTAAAGCTTTCTCCAATGTTCTTTTCTTACCTCTGCTCTGCTTGGGTAAGTGGATAAGTGTTGCTTTTATTCTGTGCTTTGCTGTGCAGTTGAAATTAGAAAGATAGACTTTGTTTTACTGTTGTCAATTTCTGCCTTAAAGGCTGTTGACTGTTTTTAAAGGTTATTGACTTTTTGATGGAAAAAATCAATTTTAAAGCAATATAGAGCTGTGTTTTACAATACCTGGATATTTTAAATCCAACCTGCTATAATGAAGAGATCCCTAAATAAGGTAGCTTAAGATTTATATGAGTTTATTTTTCGCTTGTATGATGGGACAGAGGTAGCAGTGGCCCAGGCTGGCAGGGTGACTCCATTCTGCAAGTCACTGAGAAATAGGCTCTTTCCGTCTTTCCATTCCCTCGTCCCTGCCATCTTCTCACCTCATAACCTGTCACCGCAGGGCAGGGGCCTCTCTCCATGGTCAGAGCCACCGAGTTAGACCACGCCTTTGTTCCAGTTCTCAGGAAGAGGGCAAAAGCTTTGGGTTTTTCTTTTAATAATTTTATCAAGATCTAATTCACATACCATATTTTCTCTCATTTAAAGTCTACAACTCAGTGGTTTTAGTATATTCCCAGAGCTGGGCAGCCGCCACCAGTATCTGTCTTAGAGCATTTTGAATTCCTTTTAGCAAGAGAGACATTGCTCCCCTTCCCTTCTCTTACATGATCACTTAGAGCCTTAGGCCGCGCCTGGGAAAAGAAGTTGGGAAATACGGTCTCCAGCTGGACCCGCGTGCCTGGCCACAGTTCCTGCACAGAGGACAAGAGGAGAGTCGACTAGGGAGGTGCGTCTGCCGCAGCACAAACCACTGTCTCCCTCATTGCAGGTGTGACAGCATGGAGAAGCTAAAGGCTCTTCTGCCAAGACTGGAGCAGGAGCTGAAGGACACAGCCAAATTTAAAGATTTTTATCAGTTTACCTTCAGTTTCGCTAAGAACCCAGGGCAGAAAGGTTTAGGTGAGTATGAAATCCAAATATGTAAAATGCCAGATCATAATGAGATTATCAGTGGACATGAACAACATGATTTCTGTATAGCCAACTAATGATTTTAGGTTTTGGTTTGGTTTTTTTGAGATAGGGTCTCATTCTGTCACCTAGGCTGGAGTGCAGTGGTACAGTCACAGCTCACTGCAGCCTCAATCTCCTGGGCTCAAGCAGTCCTCCCACCTCAGTCTCCTGAGTAGCTGGGACTCCAGGCGTCCACCACTGCATCTGTCTATTTTCATTTTTGTTTTTAAATTTTTTATAAAGACAAGGTCTTGCCTTGTTGCCTGTGCTGGTCTCGAACTCCTGAGCTCAGGCATTCTTCCCACTTCAGAGTGTGTTGGGATGACAGGCATGAGCCACCGTGGCTGGCCCACCTGTAACATGACCACCCTTTGGTTTCTTGCCTTCTCCACACTTTGCTCTGTACGTAGGTAGATGCGTTTATGATACCATGTGCCTGAAGATCTCAGTCGATAGCGTCTCTCCACTTCTGGGTTCACATGTTTAAATTTTAAAATGTAAACGAATTTGTAAATGTCCTGTGTCAGCTCATAATTGTTCTCTCTGTGCCACGTAGACCCCAGCCTGCACACCAACAATTTAGCCCACTTTTGTGTTTTATTTTAAAATACTGTAATCCATTTTTATGGATCATTAATATGGCCCATTTGCATGGACAATAATAAATGTTTTTTTTACTTGAGGAGTCTGCATTCGCTTTAACTGTCACTCCTAACCCTACAGCAGGGATTCGGGGACTGCAGTGAAAGCGGAGGTGGAGCTGGGTTGGGTGCTGGGAGATGTGCACTGATCACCTGAGAGGCCAGTTGCACAGGTGAACAGGCACAGGGTCAGAGACACAGGGCAGAAGGACAGGGAACACAGGCACGGGGGGACAGAGGGGCAGAGGCACGGGGGACAGAGGGATAGCGAGATGGGGGACAGAGGGACAGAGGCACGGGGGACAGAAGGATAGCGAGATGGGGGACAGAGGGACAGAGGCACAGGGGACAGAAGGACAGAGGTACAGGGGACAGGGATAGAGAGACGGGGAACAGGGACAGAGGCACGGAGGACAGAGGGATAGAGAGATGGACAGAGGGACAGAGGCACAGGGAACAGAAGGACAGAGGTATGGGGGACAGAGGGATAGACGGGACAGAGGGGCAGGGGCATGGGGGACAGAGGGACAGAGGCACGGGGGACAGAGGGACAGAGGCACGGGGGACAGAGGGATAGAGAGACGGGGGACAGAGGGACAGAGGTACAGAAGCAGAGGCGCCAGGGGGACACGGGCAGAGGCACGGGGGAGAGACACAGAGGGCTGGCGAGAGATACTAGGTGCTGAGATGCGTCTCGGCCCCACACTGTGGTTACTAAATTGCGGTGCCTGCTGTACAAGGCGCGTAGGGCCTGTTGGGCTCTCGCTTTGCCTCTCGGGTAACAGTAGCAGTGCCTGTACGTAGGTAGATGGCTCAGGAGCCTGCCATGTGCGGCACCTGAGGATACCAGCAGTGCCGAGACCCCCAGCCTTGCTCAGGGCTGCGAAGCGATGAGAGCCTGTCCTGCCGTTTGTTTGTGAGCTGGGATGATCACAGAAGGAAGTCTTTCCATCTCCTGGTGTTGGTGCCAGAGGTACAGGCTGCTCAGAAAGGCGGGATGACCTCTGGGGCGAGTGCGTTCCCTGCTTCCTTCGACCGAGGGTCAGTTTATTGTTCACGTCCCCGTGAACTCGTGGAGTGCTGTTGGTGTGCTCTGGTGGTGACAGCTCCCTTCCTGTCTGCACTGCAGGCTGTCCTGGGCTCGTCCAGTTGCCTTCTGCCCCAGACCTGGACTCGCTTTTTCTCCAAGAAGCCCTGATTTCTTTTAGCGGAAACTGGTTTCAGACCGTGGCGGAGTCGCTGCTGGTGCTTGTTCAGAGTCGTCGTTTCTAGGCTTTTTATTTTTTTATTTTTTAAATTTTGGTTCATTTGGAAGCTTCTAAACCACAGTCAGGACTACAGATTATTTTTCCTACTTGAGCTTGTCTGTGTTAAGCTGTGTTTCCCTTCTTCTGTTCTGGCCTTCCAGGGCACAGGTGAAGGTAGCGTTACAATGTCCGCGACGTGTTAGCCAGTCCCACGTGGCGCACACCACAGGCTCAGTGATGATGTGATGTGTCTCCACCGGTGGAATTACTGTGAGTCGTGGAAAGGAAAAGGGGGTTATACACGCTCCCCCCATTTAAAACGATAGTTTGGCCATGTTTGTTTTCCAGGCACACAGCCAGGCCTCCCCTGTCGTTCTGGGTGGTCCTCGCTCTGTGTTGCCCAGCAGCCCCTGCTTATCGCCAGGGCTTCCGCTGACGTCTCCCTGCTCACAGGTTTTGAAATTCGTTCTCCGGTGGATCCCCAGGAAGTGCTGCTGGGGACGGTATTCCCCGAGTCCTTGCGTGACGGGTACAGAATCCTAGCCACCTTTTTGTTCCTTGGAATGTCTCAAGGGTGTCGCTCACTTTCTTCTGGCGTAGATTGTTATTGTCAGACGGAATGATGATAAGCCAGTCGTCTTGGCCTTGTAAGTTGCTTACTGTTTTGCCTAAATACCCAAACAAAGGCTATTTTTTCTTTTGCTTTGAAGCCCAGTAATTTTACTAAAATGTGCCTGGGTGTTGTGGGTCATCCGTGGTCAGGGTTCTCATATGATGCTGAGTGTTTTCAGTAAGTACTTTCTAATCTTTAATTTCAGGGAAAATGTTCTTGAATTGTAGTTTTAAGCATTTGTTCTGTTCCTTGTATTTGGTTTTGGTCTCTCTGGAAACTCCAGTTACCCATTTAATTGGAGTTAGGTCCTCTGTGGAGTTGGGTCTTCTGTGGAGCTGGTTCCCCTGTGGAGTTGGGTCCCCTGTGGAGCTGGGTCCCCTGTGCAGTTGGGTCCCCTGTGCAGTTGGGTCCCCTGTGGAGCTGGTTCCCCTGTGGAGCTGGGTCCCCTGTGGAGCTGGGTCCCCTGTGGAGTTGGGTCCCCTGTGCAGTTGGGTCCCCTGTGGAGCTGGGTCCCCTGTGCAGTTGGGTCCCTTGTGGAGCTGGGTCCCCTGTGCAGTTGGGTCCCCTGTGCAGTTGGGTCCCCTGTGGAGCTGGGTCCCCTGTGGAGTTGGGTCCCCTGTGCAGTTGGGTCCCCTGTGGAGCTGGTTCCTCTGTGGAGCTGGTTCCCCTGTGGAGTTGGGTCCCCTGTGGAGCTGGGTGCCCTGTGGAGTTGGGTCCCCTGTGGAGTTGGGTCCCCTGTGCAGTTGGGTCCCCTGTGGTGTTGGGTCTTCTGTGTGGTTGGGTCCCCTGTGGAGTTGGGTCCCCTATAGAGTTGGGTCCTCTGTGGAGTTGAGTCCCCTGTGGAGTTGGGTCCCCTATAGAGTTGGGTCCTCTGTGGAGTTGAGTCTTCTGTGGAGCTGGGTCCCCGATAGAGTTGGGTCCCCTGTGGAGCTGGGTCTTCTGTGGAGTTAAGTCTTCGGCAGTGTGCGTTGCTTTCTCTCAGTCCTTTTAATCTGTACTTCATTTCTTTTTTCTTTTAAAAATGATCTTCCTTTTTCACCATCTTCTTCTCTGAAGTCATCACCTGTCATGTGTCACATAATGGCAGCGATAGGTTCTGAGAAATGCATCGTTAGGCAGTCTCATCCTTGTGCGACGTCACAGGGTGCATGTTTGCAAACCTGGGTGGCATAGCCTATTGCACGCCTAGCAGTATGGCACAGCCCATGGCTCGCAGGATAGAAACCTGGACAGCGTGTGACCGTACTGAATACGGCAGGCAACCATAACACAGTGGTGAGGATTTGTGTATCCAAACACACTGAAGCATAGAAAAGGTGCAGTGAAAATGCACTTTTGCGGTCCTGTTGGACCGCTGTCACTTATGCGGCCTGTCATTGGCGGAGACGTTATGCAGTGTGTGGCTGCCTTTGAGTTTATCTCCCTCTTGTGCCTTCTAGTAAAGTCATTTCCGGAATGATTTTCCTTTGTTTCTAATTCTTGAGTGTGATTTCCTCATTACTAAGTTTTCCTAATTCTCATTTGTGGTGTTTCATGTTTTGTTTCATTTCTTAATGTCCTTTATTTTGAAGTCAGTGGTCACACTTTAAAAAAAAATTTTTTTTTTTTTTTTATTTATTTAGAGACGGGGTCTTGCTCTCTTGCCCAGGCTGGAGTGGAGTGGCATGATCATAGCTCACTGCAGCCTCAAATTCTTGGGCTTAAGCGATCCTCCCACCTCAGCTTCCTCCCAAAGTGCTAGGATTACAGACGTGAGCCACCACACCTGGCTTAACATTTGATTTTAGAGTTGAGGTCTCCCTCCATTGCTCAGGCTTAAGTGCAGAGGTGTGGCCATGACTGCAGCCTCAGGCTCCTGGGTTTCGGTGATCCTCTCACCTCAGCCCCCCATCTCACCGGGACTTTAGGCACGCAGACTGTGCCTGGTTAATTTTTAAATTTTTTTTGGAGAGACGGAGTTCTACTATGTTGCCCGAGCTGGTCTCAGACTGCTGGTCTCACGCAGCCCTCCCACCTCAGGCTCCCAGAGTGCTGGGATTACAGGCGTGAACCATGGTTTCGGCTGAAGGTCGCACTTTCGATCTGTTCTGTCGGTGTGTTTCCCAGCATGCGTTCATTTTCAAGGGGGGACTTCTGTTTGCAGCATCTTTTTTCTTCGGATAGCATGGTATGGGATTTGATCTCAGGGCTGTTCTGTTGCTCATTTTTATGTGAAATTAGTTTTCCTAGTCTTTCAGGAGGATGGTTCAGGGCAGCTTTTTGACTTCATGGTGCTCCCTCTTGGCTGAGTGTGTGTGTGTGTGTGTGTGTGTGCAGGCGTGTAGTAGACAGAAATGTCTGCTTCGCTGTCAGATTGTCTGGCACTGATCCTCTCCCCTCCTCAGCTTTTCTCTCTTTTCCATCTCCGTTTTCCCTTTCTGCCCAGCTCTTCTGCTCTCGGGCTTCCCTGCAGTGTGGGCCCCGTTGGTGGCCTCTGCCCGCTGCCACAGCCTAATTCAGGCTCGTCCTTACCTGGTCTTGCCGGGTAGGCACCTCCGAGGCCCTCCTGTTCTCACATCTGTCAGAGGCCTGTGACCCCCACGTCGCCGGCACCACGCGGGTCCTATTGCTGGCAGTGGCTCATCCCCTAGTGCTTACAACTTGGGTTGGTGATGATACTTTCTCACCCAAACTTATGGTAAATGTCGCCTCTGGGTGTTTGACTTTGCTTTCTAATTGCTGCGTCTGCTTTTATGCACGGATTCAGGGAAGATTAAACACTGTGCTCCCTCCGCCCCGACTGTCCAGGGCCCTCCCCCGCCCCCTTTTAGTGCTGCGTCCTCGTAGGCTGCTTGTCTGAAGGAGAGAGTGATGGAGCGTGGGATGTCTCGTGTTTAAACCAGTCAAGTCAGGAGTCCTTGGGGGTTTATTTCCCGAAGACTGTTCTTTTGTCTTGTCTTGTCTTTTTTTTTTTTTCGAGACAGAGTCTCGCCCTGTCACCCAGGCTGGAGTGCAGTGGCGCGATCTCAGTTCACTGCAAGCTCCGCCTCCTGGGTTCACACGATTCTCCAGCCTCAGCCTCCGAGTAGCTGGGACTACAGGCACCCGCCACCTCGCCCGGCTAGGTTTTGTATTTTTAGTAGAGACAGGGTTTCACCATGTTAGCCAGGATGGTCTCGATCTCCTGACCTCTTGAGCCATCCGCCTCGGCCTCCCAAAGTGTTGGGATTACAGGTGTGAGCCACCACACCCAGCCTTTTGTCTTTTTTTTTTTTAACCATTTTAACTGTTTAAGTGTACGGTTCAGTAGCACTAAGTACTTTCAGAGTGTGTAAACATCACCAGTGTTTATTCCCAGAACTTTCTCATCTTCCCAAACTGAAACTGTCCCCATCAAACACTGACTCCCCACTTCCCTCTCCCCTGCCACTGGCAGCCCCCATTCTACTTCTGGTCTCTGGAGTTGACTCCTCCTGGGACCTCACGTAAGTGGAATTTCACAGTATGTATCTTTCTGTGACTAGCTTGTTTCGCTTGATATAATGTTTTGTTGTAGTGTGTGTCAGAATTTCCTTCCTTTTTCAAGGCTGAATAATATTCCCTGTATGTATAGACCACATTTTGTTTATCCATTCATTCCAGTGGACACTTAGTTTAATTTTACTGTTTGGCTCTTGTGAATAACACTGCTGTGAACATGCGTGATGCATGTACATATACCTGTTTTAGACCCTGCTTTTAATTCTTTTTTTTTTTTTTTGAGACAGAGTTTCGCTCTTGTTGCCCAGGCTGGAGTGCAATGGCACAATTTCAGCTCACTACAACCTCCGCCTCCCAGGTTCAAGTGATTCTCCTGCCTCAGCCTCCCGAGTAGCTGGGATTACAGGCATGCACCACCACGCCCAGCTAATTTTTGTATTATTAGTAGAGACGGGGTTTCTCCATGTTGGTCAGGCTGGTCTCGAACTCCCGACCTCAGATGATCCGCCTGCCTCGGCCTCCCAAAGTGCTGGGATTACAGGCGTGAGCCACCGCGCCAGTCCCTGCTTTTAATTCTTTTGGGTATATACACAGAAATGGAATTACTGGACTGTATGGTAATTCTGTTTAATTTCTTGAGGAATGAGGACCACCATATTTATTTTTTTACATTCCTATCAGCAACGAAGCAGAGCATCCAACCAGCCTCTGCACATCCTGCCAACAATCACTGTTTTCTGAATAGTGGCCATCCTAATGGATGTGCCCAGGACTGCTCTTTGTAAGCTGACATTTTACTTCGGGGACTAAAACTCTTTTTTTTTTTGCAGTGGTATAACAAATTTTAATTCAAAATAGGCACTCTGAAAACAGTAGGTAAAAAATAAAAACAAAGTTCAACAAGCTGTCTTTGAATTTACAACAGACTACACTGGTGATCACAGACCAGTTTCACAGTTGCCTCCAATATGCACATTATAGCAAGTATTATATTTTTTAAAATCCACATAGTAACATCATGTTTCTCAGAGGCTGTTACATCCTCTAGATATTTCTACCTAGAGAGACAGTAAACGGGCTTCTCTGCCGTGTACCACCAGCAGTATGACTTCCGGTCTAAACCGGCTGGTCTCCAGCACTGGTTCTGGTGCTTTAGGTTTTTTTTTTTTTTTTTTTTTTTTTTTTTTTTTTTTGAGACGGGGTCTCGCTCTGTCACCCAGGCTGGAGTGCAGTGGCCGGATCTCAGCTCACTGCAAGCTCCGCCTCCCGGGTTCACGCCATTCTCCTGCCTCAGCCTCCCGAGTAGCTGGGACTACAGGCGCCCGCCACCTCGCCCGGCTAGTTTTTTGTTTTTTTTTTTTTTTAGTAGAGACGGGGTTTCACCGTGTTAGCCAGGATGGTCTCGACCTCCTGACCTCGTGATCCGCCCGTCTCGGCCTCCCAAAGTGCTGGGATTACAGGCTTGAGCCACCGCGCCCGGCCTGCTTTAGGTTTTTTATATTGTGTGGGGAAAAAAACGAGGTTTAACATCCAAAGGACAGTGATGGCAATGGGGATTCTTTAACAGTTTGCCATCCCACCCACCTGGATTCCGCTTCCAGCCTGAACCAGCTGGAGAAGAGCCCGTTTCACCACGAAACATGGCCTCCAGGAGATGTGGTCAGAAACTTACTGTTTCAACCACGGAGACATAGCTCTCGGTCTGCAAACTTCACCCTCTCCCCTGAAAACGTATGCTGAAATTTAAGTTAGTTTCCACATCGGGGGAGGAAATGTTTATTCTAAAGGCAGTGAAGAGTTATTATTTTGCCTCTGAATGGAGAAATGACTTAACATATCAAAAGAGGGGAAAGTCTACACTGAAAAGTATTTCTGCATCTACAGAATGACTCTGTTTATAAAATAACTCTTGATGTATGAACTACACACCAGATGTCAGATTCAGTCTACTTTTAACAAATGAAAGCATTTGGTTTTCTATGATAAAACTCTTGTTATTTATCTTCTCTATTCCACTTTTATTTCTTTCTAAGACACTGAGGCAAAATAGTCATTAAAGTTAAAGCTCAGTTTAGTTTAGACCCTGATTACTCAGTAACTATCATCAATATTCTCAAGAAACCATTACCAGTCTTTTCTAGAAACTAACAAGCAGGCCGAGCGTGGTGGTTCATGCCTGTAATCCCAGCACTTCTGGGTGGATAACTTAAGGTCAGGAGTTTGAGACCAGCCTGGGCAACATGGCAAAACCCCATCTCTCCTAAAACAAAAAATTAACTGGGTCTGGTGGCGCACACCTGTAGTCCCATCTACTCAGAAGGCTGAGGCACGAGAATCACTTGAACCCAGGAGGCAGAGGTTGCAGTGAGCTGATATCACATCACTGCACTCCACCCTGGGTGACAGAGCAAGATTCCATCTCAAAAAAGAAAAAAATATATACACACACACACACGTATATATATACACACATATATATACACACACACACACACACACACAAGAATTACCTGGGTGTGGTGGTACACACCTGTAGTCCCTGCTACTCAGGAGGCTGAGGCAAGAGGATTGCTTGAGCCCGGGAGGTGGAGGCTGCAGTGAGCTGAGACTGCACCACTGCACTCCAGCCTGGGCGACAGAGCCAGACCTTATTTCAAAAAAAAAAAAAAAAAAGCAAATAGACAAGAGAATAATGGTGCAGAGGAAGACTTGGGATGAGATCCCTCAGCGTTCTTGGGCTCTGTCACTTAGTAAGGACAGGGCCACCTGTGCTCCTGACAGGTTCCGGTTTCTACTATAGCTGTTCTTCCATCTCATGCAGGTTTTTTTTTTTTTTCCCTCCACTTCTCTCTGTTTCCTCATCCCCTCACCCCCGTTTTCTCTGGCAATAGTCACCCAAGCAAGAAATGCTGCTTCTCACACTTTTCTAAAATTTGGCCATTTCAGGTCTGAGTGTAATGATCATGATTTTTCAAGGAAAGTGTGGGTCATGCTTTACTTTTGAGCAGTTTAATTCTTAGACGTCTATCCAGCTTCCTTTCCAAAGTGAGAATTAGTCTGATCCAAATTTTAAAATAATAGCAATTATTTGTTATTGTTAAATGTTTATCAGGAAGGACACTTTGAAATTTCAGTGAATGATAAAACTTTTTTTCTGACTATTTTGAACTGTTACTTTAATATCTTCAGTATAATCTTAAGATAATTCAGCTTCTATTAGAGGTAACCATTTATAGTTATTGATACTCTGCAATGCAGGAGATCCTTCATTTAAATGTTGACATGGAAAAATGTTAAAAAGATTAGCATTTTATCTGACTGTCATGTGTAGGTATTATCTTTAAAAATTTTTATCTTATAATGCCATGTTAACTTGACACATACGGAAAAGTATTACGGAGCTTTTCTAGGCCCTTGGCAAAGCCAGCAACATCGGCATCACTGCAGAGCTTGCTGAAACACAGTCCCTCAGGCTTCAGCCAGGCTGGCCGCCTGGGTTAGTAATGACTGCGCAAAACACAGGGGCTTCAAATGACAGTCATTTTGGTAGTTGATGATCCGTTGGTTCAGGAACTTGGGCAGATTCCACTGGGTGGCCCTTCTCTTCCATCCGTGCTGCTCTGCACTGTGGCCTCCCACCTGCCCCCAGCTGCCCTGCTTGGGCCTCCTTGCAGCGTGGTGACTGGGGAAGAGCACTGGGCCTGCAGAGGCTCCACGCGCCCCGCAGCGAAGCCCGGCTGCCCCGTCCTGGAAACGCACCGAGTTCCTTCCACTGGGCGCCACCACTTCATTCCATGGTAATTTCCAGGAGGTTATAAATTAGAGTCTAAATTAATTGCCAGTTCAGAGTTGCAAAATTTATTTTCTTTCTGCACAAATGTGTCAAGGAAGGTCAGTATATGTGTAGAGAGTGTTTTGAAACATTTTTAAGATTCAGGACCTACCATGTTCAGCCTGCGTTTTATAAATTTCCTCAAGCATCAGAACTTTCAGTGGCAGAATAGGCCATTGAAAGCTGCAACAGATTGAGAGTTTATCCTTGAATTCCTCACTGAGAACAAGGACTTGTTTACTCCTGTAGACACTTAAATGAAATGTTTGTCAGAATCATTCACTATAGGGTGGGAAGCATCACTGGTTTTGTTTCTTTGCTTCATGACAATAGCAGAGAGAAAATGAAATTTTATTATAACAATAGCCTCCTCGGGAAATGATTAGATTGTGTGAATACTTCAAATAGATTATACACTATTTTTAGAGAAGTTTTTTTGAGGGCTTTTAACAAACAGAAATAAAACAAGAATAATAATTATATGACTATAACCCAAAAATAGAGCCATCAGTTTACCATTTCCAAAGATTACATGGTCTGTCTTGTGAGAAATTAAGGATAAATTGAACAGGTTGAGACAAGTGTCCAACTGTTGCTAGAAAAAGCATGGACTGCCGTGGGAACATGGAGCCAAAAGACACAGATTTACCCTTTATTTCCTTCGTGTGTGTGTCTGTGTGTGTGTGTGTGTGTCTGTGTGTCTCTGTGTGTCTGTGTCACTGTGTGTATGTGTGTCTGGGTATCTGTGTCTCTGTGTGTGTGTCTGTGTCTCCGTGTGGGTATCTGTGTGTATCTGTGTGTATGTGTGTGTGTGAAAATTGTGCTGTATTTTTATGTAAGATGATGCTTTCCTCTTAACTAATGGTTAACCTACTAAAGAGGATAAAGTTACTTGGCTCTGTTTTGATGTAAGAAACAACATAGTTTCATACTGGCTAGAGTCTGGAATCAGCTGGCTTTGGGAATCGTGTGTGTGTGTTTTTTTTAAAAGAGGTGAGGGTCTTGCTCTGTTGCCCAGGCTGATCTCAAACTCTTGACTTCAAGTGAAGCTCCTCCCTCGGCCTCCTAAAGTGCTGTGATTACAGGTGTGAGCCACTGTGCCCGGCCAGCTTTGAGAATCTTGATGTTTGAGGAAGTCAAGTTTCATGAGAGCTAGCTAATGTTTATGTCTGCCCTAAGGTCCTTTTTTGATAGAGGACACATCTTCATTAATCCTAAGTGGAGCATCACAAGCATGAATTTTAAATCGTAATGCCTTCTTCTAACGTGTTTTCACTTAGGAGATGAGACTTTCTCGAGGTTCTTGGGAAGAAAATAGCTGCTATAAAGATGTAGCCACCAGAGTAGCTGTTGGTCTTGATTTCCGCTCCCAAGTTCTGCCATTCTGAGTTGTTGTTTTTGTTGTTGTTGTTACTGTTTTGCAAATGGCTAAGTCCATTAGGACAATATTAAACATTTTTATATAAATAATAATAAATGTTGAAAAAGCATATATTTACTTCTGATAATGTGATTAACAAACATACAAATCAGGTCCTTTGTAAGAAAAGTTTTTAGGACCAAAACTAACCCAAAGTAACTAGATTAAATGTATGCCATAAAACTTTAAGTAACTAGATTACATGTATGCCATCAAACTTTATTTTTTCTTCCTCCCCAGGTTCACCTCCATTTCTCAATGTGAGAGCTTTACATCATTAAGATGAGTTGAATATAGATTTCAATTAATGTTCTTCCTAAGTGATAAGGATGTAGACTTATAAGCAGGACAAGACTAATCATCTTCTTAGCATTTTACTGCGGGTCCCATCGGTAAGGTCTAGAGAGCCGTTCTGTTTCTCAGTTACGTGGCACTTTCTGACTCTCTCTTTCTTTCTGATTCAGACTCCAGGGTATTCAAAACTGAGGAAGTTGGTAATGATACCTTTGCACACAGGGAATTTAGAGGCGTTTTATTTAAAGTGGGTTTTGCTACTCATACGTCTCTTGCTTATCTAACCATTTTAATAATGATCGACCCGGAAATCTTGCTAGAGCTCCAACTTTAGTAACTTCTGTTTAAGTGGGATTAAACCAGATTTAGAAAAAAATCCTTTGAAAAGTGTTTAGTTATGTGCTTTGCATTTAAACTAATATATTACTTAACGTATTAATCTGCTTTTCACATTAGTTTATCTTACGTAAATATAACTGTTCTTTTATTGCCTAAAAGTGGCGAACACTGTTCAACATGATTAAAGGAGGTCCCTTTATTTATTTATTTACTTTTTATTTTATTTATTTAATTATTTTTGAGATGGAGTTTCGCTCTTGTTGCCCAGGCTGGAGTGCAATGGTGCAATCTTGGCTTGGTGCAATCTCCACCTCCCGGGTTCAAGTGATTCTCCTGCCTCAGCCTCCCGAGTAGCTGGAATTACAAGCATTAGCCACCACGCCCGGCTA
Organism: Papio anubis; assembly: GCF_008728515.1. Taxonomy (NCBI): domain Eukaryota; kingdom Metazoa; phylum Chordata; class Mammalia; order Primates; family Cercopithecidae; genus Papio; species Papio anubis. Next base: position 91,286,379 of record NC_044990.1, on the reverse strand, counting down.
ATTTTGTATTTTTAGTAGAGACAGGGTTTCACCATGTTGGTCAGGCTGGTCTCAAACTCCTGACTTCAGGTGATCCACCCCCCTCGGCCTCCTAAAGTGCTGGGATTACAGGAGTAAGCCACCGCGCCTGGCCGGTCACTTTTAAAAAGTAGAATTCTGAACCCCTTTATGTACTTGCTGTGTCAAGCATATAAAAAGAAATCGTTATCAAGATTCTGTTGAGCAGAGAATAAATCAGTATTTCACAAACTATGGATTGGAGACAGCCCTGAAACTAAGCATTCATATTCTATTAGACATCTTCAGTAGCAGAGATTTGTATAGAAGTCGTGAAATAATCACCACTTTTCCCGTGTGGGAAAAGTGAGGGTGTTGGCTTTGATTGATGCACAGTGTCGATGTGTAGATGTCCTGTTCGATTGATATGCAGTGTTGATGTGTAGATGTCCTGTTTGATATGCAGTATCAATGTGCAGATGTCCTGTTTGATTGACACGCAGTGTTGATGTGCAGATGTCCTGTTTGATACACATTGTCGATGTGCAGATGTCCTATTGGATTGATACGCACTGTCGATGTGCAGATGTCCTGTTTGATATGCAGTGTCGATGTGCAGATGTCCTGTTTGATTGACACGCAGTGTTGATGTGCAGATGTCCTGTTTGATACACATTGTCGATGTGCAGATGTCCTGTTGGATTGATACCAGTGTCGATGTGCAGATGTCTGCTGTTTGATTGACACGCAGTGTTGATGTGCAGATGTCCTGTTTGACCGATGCTCAGTGTCGATGTGCAGATGTCCTGTTTGACCGATACGCAGTGTCAATGTGTCAACGTCCTGTTTGACTGATATGCAGTGTCAATGTGCAGATGTCCTGTTTGACTGATGCGCAGTGTCCATGTGTAGATGTCCTGTTTGATTGATACACAGTGTTGATGTGTAAAATGTCCTGTTTGATACGCAGTGTCGATGTGCAGATGTCCTGTTGGATTGATACGCAGTGTCCATGTGCAGATGTCCTGTTTGATTGATACACAGTGTTGATGTGTAAATGTCCTGTTTGATACGCAGTGTCGATGTGCAGATGTCCTGTTGGATTGATACGCAGTGTCCATGTGCAGATGTCCTGTTTGATTGATGCTCAGTGTAAATGTTTAGATGTCCTGTTTGATTGACACGCAGTGTCGATGTGCAGATGTCCTGTTTGATATGCAGTGTCGATGTGCAGATGTCCTGTTTGACTGATGTGCAGTGTTGATGTGCAGATGTCCTGTTTGATACACATTGTCGATGTGCAGATGTCCTGTTTGATATGCAGTGTCAATGTGCAGATGTCCTGTTTGACTGATGCGCAGTGTCCATGTGTAGATGTCCTGTTTGATTGATACACAGTGTTGATGTGTAAATGTCCTGTTTGATAATGCAGTCGATGTGCAGATGTCCTGTTGGATTGATACGCAGTGTCGATGTGTCGATGTCCTGTTTGATTGATACGCAGTGTCGATATGTAGATGTCCTGTTTGATTGATACGCAGTGTCGATATGTAGATGTCCTGTTTGATTGATACACAGTGTCGATATGTAGATGTCCTGTTTGATTGATGCGAAGTGTTGATGTGTCAATGTCCTGTTTGATTGATACGCAGTGTCGACGTGTAGATGTCCTGTTTGATTGATGCGAAGTGTAAATGTTTAGATGTCCGGTTTGATTGTTACGCAGTGTCAGTGTGTAGATGTCTTGTATCAGTGAGAACACTTTCCCTGCTAGGTGCCAATTTAACTTGATGCTTTAGGAACAAATCAGAGCCCTCATAAGGCCTCTATAATTACTTGTGAAACAGATTCTTAGTTCATATAGTAATAAGGCAGGTCTATTTGGAGAACAGTGTGTCCCTTCCTTTCTAAACTGGTCCTTTGATTTGCAGTTTGACACTCAGGCCAGTGGTCTATTTTTAAAAACAAATGATATGAATTAATAGTATCCAGATCAGGTCATGTTTAAAGAACACCCACTATGTATGGAAATGCAAGTCTCCAAAACTGATTAATTAGGGGGGAATTGTGTGCATATCCAAATAACTTAATATACAAGCTCTTTTTGAAGAAGTTTCCCCAGATGTATAAAATTAGACTACATAGAGTTCTCAGGAGCACTTCCGTAGAGATTAAGCCTCATGACTCTTGGGTAAAATTGCCACCTTTTATTGATGAAGTAAATATTGATGTGCTAAGAAGTGGTCATTTTTTGTGCAGTAGAAAAAGAGAGTGAGATTTACTAACTGCTCTTTCTCTCTTTTTGCCAGACTTAGAAGGCCAAGGTGATTGGAAGTTAGTGTGTTGTCTGAAGGCTTGCCAGATCTGTGGAACACGCTTCTTACTGAGGTGCGTCCTCCTGTGTCTCTCGGGCCTCGCGGCTCACTGTGGAGGGAGGTCGGTAGGTGTGAGGCTGCGTGTGATCATCCACCTCAGGCCTCACACGTGGAGGTTTTCAGCAGATGAACGTCCCACACAGAGATCCACAGGTCCAGACAGGTTGCCACTTGGCTCTGTCACCTTGCAGGAGACCGCAGGGCTGGGATGGGCCTGATCTGGGGCCACCTCAGAATGTGGCTCCTTGGCAGTCACGGAAGCTCCTCTCAGGCTGGGGTTCCTGGAGACTCTGCGACCCCAGCCCAGCAGCCCCTGCGTTGTCTCCTCCGAGGACCTAGGCAGTAATTCTGTCTTTCCACTGAGAACTCCGAATCCTCAACACAGTGCCAGTGCCACACTTCTGTATGTTGGTTTGGGTTCCAGAACTTTGGAGTGTATCTGGCGGTGCCCAGCCACTCTGTGTCTGTGGTCTGAGGCCATACTCAGAAGGAAAGGAGGCCTTCATGGGCCCTCTGGAGAGACACTTTCCTGGCGTGGGACAGGGCTGTGTCATGCCAGCTCGTCTTGCTGGCAGCAGGTGCAGCTGTGGGTTGTTGAAAGTGAGTGGCCACAAGCCTGGTGATGGCAGAGATGCCCAGACCTCTTGCCATTCTGTCCATGAAAGTGAAAGAAGTGGTCTTCCAACGCCAACACACAGCCAGGCCAGGACCCACACTGCCTCCATTCACCTGACACTGGGTGACACAGACTTTGCCACTTACGAGTCCTGTGGCTGGGCAGGTCACTTCCACATGCCTCTGCTTTCTCATCTGGGAACGGCACCCAGAGAGCATGGCAGGCGGGGGGCGGAGCTGTCTGTGGAAGGTGGTGTCCCTCAGTTCTGTGGGTGGCACCCCTGAGACATGGGTAGTATGGGGGTGGAGCTGTCTGTGAAAGGTGGTGTCCCTCAGTTCTGTGGGTGGCACCCGGAGAGCATGGCAGGCGGGGGCGAGCTGTTCAGAAAGGTGGTGTGCCTCTTGCCCTGTGGGTGGCACCCGGAGAGCATGGCAGGCGGGGGGCGGAGCTGTCTGCAGAAGGTGATGTCACTGAGTCCTGCGGGTGGCACCCGGAGAGCATGGCAGGTGGGGGGTGGAGCTGTCTATGGAAGATGATGTCACTGCCCCAGGGTGGCAATCCAGGGAGCATGGCAGGCGAGGGGTGGAGCTGTCTGTGGAAGGTGATGTCACTCAGTTAGTTCTGTGGGTGGCACCCAGGAGCATGGCAGGCGGGGGGTGGAGCTGTCTGTGGAAGGTGGTGTCCCTCAGTTCTGTGGGTGGCACCCAGGGAGCATGGCAGGCGGGGGTGGAGCTGTCTGTGAAAGGTGGTGTCCCTCAGTTCTGTGGTGGCAACTTTAGAGCATGGCATGGGGGTGGAGCTGTTCAGAAAGGTGGTGTCCCTCAGTTCTTGTGGTGGCACCCAGGGAGCATGGCATGGGGTGGAGCTGTTCAGGAAGGTGGTGTCCCTCAGTTCTGTGGGTGGCACCCGGAGAGCATGGCAGGCAGGGGGCGGAGCTGTCTGTGGAAGGTGGTGTCCCTCAGTTAGCTCTGTGGGTTTGCCATCGGGAGGCGCCTTTGCAGCTGTGTGTTTCGTCACCTCCTGTGCCGTATTACTTCTCTCAAAACATCCAGAGGTCAGTAATGCTGTGCCCACAGCCCCCTTACGCCTTGCCTGGGTCAAACCTAAGTCGTAGATGTTTCCCAGAGAACCTCACGCTCTTGTGTGTGGAAATGGGGATAAAGGCGCTCACAGTGTCGTCGTAACAGCAGAACACTGGAAAAGCCAGTGACCATCCAAAGGAGGACGGACTAAAAAGTCAGAATATTGGTGCGATGGAGCACAGCTTTGGAGCCACGCAAACAAGTGCAAACAAGTCAGCCCGCGTACGCTTCAGACGTTATGCTGAGTGGGGAAAAAACAAGTTGCAGAAAACGACATGTAATTCGATAGCAGTTAATGTTTTAAAATGTAAGACAAGCTTATGAGCTGTTCATGAATATATACATATACATGCAGCTGATGGGCAGGTAACGAGATTAAAATGCTGCCCTTCTGTGTGACAAAACAGGAGTTTATAATTGTAATATTTAAAATGTTTTGTTTTTAAGTAAGTCGCTTTCTATATTTGGACATTGGCATTGTTGTAGCACTTAACATTTATGCAGAACACTATTACTTTTAACAATGTTATTGTACTTGTTCCTAATCAAATTAACGAAGATCGTTAATTGAAGATCGCGAGGCCACTAGAATGTATGAGAGTTAAGCTCTGTATTTTAAATCTGGTGGGTTTTTTTTCTCCTTATATATTAGGAGCATCACAAAAGATCAATTCCAAGGGACACTTGGAACCTCCTTCTGGACTTTGGAAACATGATTGCAGATGATATGTCTAACTACGATGAAGAAGGTACCGGAAGTTGTGCTTCAGATGATTGACCGAAATGCTTACACCTGAGAACGTTAACTTTTCCTGCCTCTAGAGTGGTGACCCCGCCACTGAGATGGGGGTGGTGATAATACTACCTACCCCCTTCCTTATTTTCTGTAAATCATACAAAAGAAAAATGCAGCTTTGGTCGGCCGGGCGCGGTGGCTCACGCCTGTAATCCCAGCACTTTGGGAGGCCGAGGCGGGCGGATCACAAGGTCAGGAGATCGAGACCACGGTGAAACCCCGTCTCTACTAAAAATACAAAAAATTAGCCGGGCGCGGTTGTGGGCGCCTGTAGTCCCAGCTACTCGGGAGGCTGAGGCAGGAGAATGGCGTGAACCCGGGAGGCGGAGCTTGCAGTGAGCCGAGATCGCGCCACTGCACTCCAGCCTGGGCGACAGAGCGAGACTCTGTCTCAAAAAAAAAAAAAAAAAAAAAAAAAAAAAAAAGAAAAATGCAGCTTTATATTTAGTGTAAATCAAGAAAACAGTCCTCTAAGCCAAAGCATTTCAAAATTGGATGTGCAGAGACCCCCATGGTGGAGCCACGGAGTTAGGTGTTCGGAAACCACCACTCCCAGATTCTCAGTAGGTCAGTTCCACACTGCGCTCTTTAGGCTTCCTCAGAGATTCCAGCTCCTGTCTTCTTACGTAAATATATCTCTATGTATTTGTCTCCCCCCGTGTTTAGGACGCTGCATTGGAGGACCTTTGAAGCCTGCTGTGTGCTGGGCACGCTGCCACCTTCGGGAGGGATGGTCTCCGGGTAGAAGGCCCCCTTCCAGACCCCCACCCACTTTGCTTCCTCCCTCCCCCTCGGCAGGCAGTGATCTGTTCTGGGCACTGGCACCACGCCTTTAACGGGTGGTTTACGTGGCTGTCTGCCTGCTTTAGCTTCTGTTTCTCTGTGTCCTCCACACGTTGCACCGTCCCTAGATCAGAGGCACCCAGTAACTGCTTGTCAAATGAAAGAAGGGATCATTGAATTTCATTGACAGAAGCACAGCTTCCAGGATTGAGGCAGCAGTGCAGGAGCTCAGAGGGCCCTTGGGGCTGCCGGGACAGGGAAGGGCAGGGCACGAGGGGGTGGTCCCACTGGGGAAGAGCCGCAGGAGGCAGCACCCCCTGCTGGTAAGAATGCCAGTGACCTGAGGAACGTGCCTCCTGGTCCGAGTGGGTCCATTTCACTCCCTTCCTGAGCAGCTGGTGTGACTGCCTGGGGCACTCATGGAGCAAGCAGGGCCACTGTGAGCCCACAGCCCCCTGGACATACCAGCACGCACACACCAGGGCTCCCGACCTGGCTGTGCTAGGACAAAAGAACTGGGTAACTTGGGCTGGTTCATTCTGTGAAATACAAATGGTATGGACCTCAAATCATTTGGGTTCTTGAAATGTAAATGTTGGATTGATATGTGACACAATGCCTTGAAGATAAAAACGGTGCTCTAACGCGTCTTCTGTTTGCTTGCTTTCCTTTAGGAGCTTGGCCTGTTCTTATAGATGATTTTGTAGAATATGCACGGCCAGTAGTCACAGGTGGAAAACGCAGCCTTTTCTAGGCAGCAAGTTAAGCAGGAGTAAGATTGTGAAATGATTTGTATCCTGCAAGGAGATTTCGGTCAGTTCCTGGGTGCATTGTCACTGATTCCAGAAGTCATTGTTGATCCGCCATGGAACCAGAGGAGCCCTCCCATTCTGCCGGAGGACAGCAGCGGCTGCTTTGTGGACACCGCAGGAAGTTCCCCAGGACATGGCTGCTTTGGGATGTTTGGAGATTTGTCATCACAGCTGTTGCATTAGGAGATTTCTGCATGACTTTTTAGTATTTACAAAACACTAAGGTAGAGCCGTGGCGCCGCCTGTGGGACTGCAGAGCATGCTGCGTAGCTCGCGCCATCAGGCGAACCAGCGGCCAGCCGAACGCCGCCGAATGATGTTGCAGTGGCACTGGAAGCACGGCACGTGTCCTCTGCAGGATGCTGCGTTTTTATATAAGTCAAAGCTGTTAAGAATGTGCCCTAAAGGAGATGATCTTGTCATAGAGTCTAATGTTTTTTAAAATTGGTGCCAGGAATTCAAGATTTATATTTTTTGAATTATCGAATATCTAGATTTACCAGCTCTATTTTTGTTTCCATTTTCTCTAGACATATATCTGAAAATCATTTTATGGTTCTCAGTCCCCATGTAGCTTTGCACAGCAACGGCACACATGGCACAATTCCAGCAGAGTTTATCTCACACCGTTTATACATCAGTGGACCCCTCTTACTTAAATATTACTTGACCTGAGAAACTTCATAAAGTGTGTTTTTAAAAAATATGTTTTAGTTATATTTTAAAAGACATTTTTCCATGAAAAACATTTCTTTCATGAGTGATGAATTGTAGATTTTAAAATCGAGGCCAGGCACGGTGGCTCACGCCTGTAATCCCAGCACTTTGGGAGGCCGAGGCAGGTGGATCGCCTGACGTCAGGAGTTCAAGACCAGCCTGGCCAACATGGTGAAACCTCGTCTCTACTAAAAATACAAAAATTAGCCGGGCGTACTGGCACATGCCTATAATCTGAGCTACTCGGGAGGCTGAGGCAGGAGAATCGCTTGAACTCAGGAGACGGAGGTTACGGTGAGTCGAGATTGCACCACTGCACTCCATCCTGGATGACAGAGTGAGATTCTGTCTCAATAAATTAAAAAATAAATCAATACAATAAAATCGAATGAGTTGGTTTTTTCCACCCTCCTGTGGTGCCCATGGTGCCAGCATCTGAACCTTTGTGCCCCTGTGCACATTCGGAAGCTAAAATGTACATCGTTGTCCGAAAAAACCCAACCCCAAAACCTTCATCTGATTGGTGAGCTGAAGTCTGTCTTTGTGCCGTGTTGTCATCTGTTTTTCGTGGCCGCCTGGTGGAGGGGTACCCACGAGTGCCGCCCAGGTGTGGAGGGCGTGTGTCGAGTTGTGGACATCACTGCTGACCCTACCTCACATGTGCCGAGACCCTCATGTCACAAGCGTGCCTTGCTGCCCCCCTGCAGCACCGTGCAGGACGTGGACCAGCTGGAAATGTTTCCCAGGGGAGAGGAGAGTCGCCGCAGATGACCCAGCTGTGGTGTGAGAGAGCAGAGCCCAGACGCGCAGCTGGGTTGGCTTCTGAGAACAGGACTCGCCCTGTGCTTCAGGAACATCTGATGGCTGAGGTTTGTGAGCTTGGCGGCTGCAGGACGAACCTTCGATGCTTCTCAGCAGAGATGGTCACAGGGGGCAGCAGGGACAGGACTGGAAGGGACCTGCAGCCTGGAGACCCTGCCTGGCCCCCGCTGGCTTCTGGTGGTCCAGTGATGGGCAAGTCACAGACCTTCCCCAGGCTCTGCTTCCAGAACCCTTAACGGGAAACTGGGCCTGTCTACCTTTAGAAGTCTTCGATTCTCAGAGAGCATTTGTTTAATACAATAAAAACTGGCTTTAATAAAAACCTCAAAAATGTGAGTGCATCTTGGAGGCTTCATGGATTCTTGACATGTAATTGTTCTGTTCAGAAAAGTTTATAGAATTCCGATAATTCTGTATAAATTATGGAGATCCGCAGTACTTTTTTGTTTTTGAGATTTAAAGTTCTAAGAGATTGTCAATAGATATCAAAATATCACTGGACAAAGGCTTTTCCAGAAATTGTTTTTTTCTTCTGTTGTATACATTTGAGTCCTGCATGCTGTGAAATGCTGAGAACAGAAGCATTAAATTGTTTCATCTCGGGTATGGTTTCCTTTCGATTTCTCCTCGGCTGCAGGGATGCCTGCCTACAGGTGTCAGCATCTGAGCCCTTGTCCCGGGATGACAGAACAGCCCCCAGCTAGCAACCAGCAGGCATGCCCCTGCCTTTCCATGTGGCCCACCAGCCCTGGCCAGGTAACAGGTCCTCAGGCAGCTTCTGTCGTTGCGTTCCCTCAGCGGTGCACCGTGTGCCTGAAGTGGTAGCTCGTGAGGAATTAGAGATCTCACAATAGGATTTACGGGGGTGTGTGGGAGCAGGGCGGGGGGACGTGTGCCAGCACGCACTGCTGGAAACCATCCCTTATCGAAGGGAAACAGCCAAGCACCGGGGTCTAAGGATCATGTGCGACCTGCCCCTTCACAGTGCACCTGCCAGGCATTCTGGAATCAACATTGCCAGCTCCTGTCAGTGACATTGTGCATGTCATTGTGTTGTTTTAGCTTTAAGTTTATATCCATTTGTGACCTCAGGCTTCATGGGGCCAAGAGTAAACTTCTGATATTTGTTACTGTGTCCACGGTTTCAAGTACAAAGTAGGGGCTCTGCAAATATTTCCTGGATAAACTAATTAGCTAACCTTATCCCGTCCTGTTTGCTGAGGGAGCCAGACAGTGCTCTTGGCAAAGGTTTCCGCTGCCTGAGAATCGACTGAAGCGCCCAGCGAGGGAGTCTGTGTCACTCCCCTCAACAACACAGGCTTTGGCCCCACAGTGCAGCTCTGCCTAGAACGGGTGGGAGTTCGAACGAAGGGCTGCCCTCCTGTCTGTCCTGTTTGGGTAGGGAACCTGCGTGCATGCTGTTTTTTGTGTTTGGGGTTTTTTTGTTTTGTTTTTGAGACAGCGTTTTGCTCTTGTTGCCCAGGCTGGAGTGCACTGGCGTGATCTTGGCTCACGGCAACCTCTGCCTCCTGGGTTCAAGCGATTCTCCTGCCTCAGCCTCCCAAATAGCTGGGATTACAGGTGCACACCACGATGCCTGGCTAATTTTTGTATTTTTAGTAGAGACGGGGTTTCATCATATTGGTCAGGCTGGTCTCAAAATCCTGACCTCAGGTGATCCGCCTGCCTCGGCGTCCCAAAGTGCTGGGATTGTAGGCGTGAGCCCCTGCGCCCGGCCTGCCTGCTGGTTTTGAAGGACTGTTTGTTTCTGGATCTCAGGATCATGCTAGCTGGCATGATTTTGTTAATGCCTGGCTCTACCAGCAGACAGTGGAGGATGAGATGAGCTCACTGCTCGAGAACCTCCAGTTTAACAAGTGCTGGTATAACGCCAGACAGTGACTTAAATGCTTCTTGCTGTCTCGCTGCATACTACAAGAGTTTCGTGGTTTTTGTTTTTGTTTTTGTTTTTGTTTTTTTTTGAGACGGAGTCTCGCTCTGTCTCCCAGGCTGGAGTGCAGTGGCACACTACAAGCTCCGCCTCCCGGGTTCACACCATTCTCCTTCCTCAGCCTCCCGAGTAGCTGGGACTACAGGCGCCCGCCACCTCGCCCGGCTAGTTTTTTGTATTTTTTAGTAGAGACGGGGTTTCACCGTGTTAGCCAGGATGGTCTCGATCTCCTGATCTCATGATCCGCCCATCTCGGCCTCCCAAAGTGCTGGGATTATAGGCTTGAGCCACTGCGCCCGGCCGAGTTTCGTTTTTATCAGACGCATTTCTTCAGTCCATTCTTCACTCCCTTCGCTTCCCCTGGGTCTGATGGAAACCAGGCCCCGAGGAGGGAGGTGGGAGAGAGACAGCCCCGCTGGGCACCCGGCCTCTGTAGAGACCTGTCCAGGGCTGGGGTTGGGCGACTTTCTGTTTCTCTAATTTATTTCAAACCAGGAGCCCTGGCTGGTCTGCCTCACCCCCGGCCTCCGTATTTTTGATATTCTTTTCATGAGCTAGCAGGGATGTTGTAAATACGCTGAGCTGACTGAGGGCCGGATGGGAGGTTCCAGCGAAGCCTGTGCTTTGCTGACGACTTTCCCCCTCACAGTGCAGTCCGGTTATCTGAGAGCCGTTAAACACCACACAGTGCAGTCCGGTTATCTGAGAGCCGGTAAACACCGCATGCTGAGAAGACACCGTCATTTTTCACACAGGAGCTAGATACTTTGTTCCCTTTACAAAGTGTTCTATCAAAAACATCTCATAATCGAAAAGTTTTCTAAAAAAAACTGCACGTCACAGATTAATCTCAACATTATGTTGCGTGAAGGAAGACGGACACTGAAGGCCACACATTGTATTTGTAATGTCCAGGAAAGGCAGAACTGTAGACAGCAGATGGGTTGTTGCCTGAGGGGTGAGGGCACGCCCCGCAGCGGGCCGCAGTGACAGGCACGCCTGCACACATCTGCTCCCGCGTCACCCCGCACCACACACGGGGAAGTGAGAGGAGCTCCTTCCAGGGACAGCGAGAGGAGTCCCCGCTCTGTCAACGCTCTGAAGTGCAGAAGGCAGCAGACTCCTTTGCTGAGGAGCTGGTGCCTGTCCAGACGCGGAAGAAAGCTGACACCTCCCACGTGGGGGACAGAAAGGTCCTCTCATTGGTGCCACCTGCAGAGATAGACAAGGAGTGCCCGGCCTGTGAGGGGACGCTCCTGACAGCGACACAATGACCACTATAAAAGTCAGGCGGGCCGAGGCGGAGACAAAGGCCAGGACGCTCTGCAGCTGTAGGGTAAGAGGAGCTGCCTCCCGAGATGGAGAAATTTAAGGCTGCGATGTTGCTGGGGAGTGTCGGCGATGCTCTTGGCTACAGAAATGTCTGCAAGGAGAACAGCACTGGGGGCATGAAGATTCAGGAGGAGCTGCAACGTTCTGGGGGCCTGGACCACCTCGTCCTCTCGCCAGGAGAATGGCCCGTGAGTGACAATACCATCATGCACATGGCAACCGCCGAGGCCCTCACCACAGGTAGGGCCAGGCCCCGTCACGCTGTGGTGCGTGGGCTGGAGGGAGCACTGTGGCCACAGGTAGGGCCGGGCCCCGCCTCGCTCTGGCATGTGGGCTGGAGGGAACACTGCGGCCACAGGTAGGGCCGGGCCCTGTCACTCTCTGGTGCGTGGGCTGGAGGGAGCACTGTGACCATAGGTAGGGCCGGGCCCCGCCGTGCTGTGGCGTGTGGGCTGGAGGGAGCACTGTGGCCACAGGTAGGGCTGGGCCCCGCCGTGCTGTGGCGTGTGCGCTGGAGGAAACACTGCGGCCACAGGTAGGGCCGGGCCCTGTCACTCTGGTGCGTGGGCTGGAGGGAGCACTGTGACCATAGGTAGGGCCGGGCCCTACCGTGCTGTGGCGTGTGGGCTGGAGGGAACACTGCGGCCACAGGTAGGGCCTGGCCCGCCTCGCTCCTGTGTGTGGGCTGGAGGGAGCACTGTGGCTGCTCAAGTTCTCCCAGTAAGCCCCTGAGAGCTTTGAAGGCAGTGCGGTCCTTCAGTCGATGGTGTTACATGATGCCGCTGCTAAAAGTGGCAATTTAATAGACACCAGTGTCCCTCAAATTTGATATGAGGCAGATCGTGTTTCTCCTGTGGTTTCTCTGGGGGTCACAGTATTACTTTGCAGATTAAGATTCAATTTTTAAACGTGACTTTTCACTTGTGTTTGTAAAGCGTTAACTAAGCCTAGCACCTTCTGTTTCTAATAGAATTAAAGCCAATTAAGCCTCTCTCAGCTGTGCCAGTGTGAGTAGGGTGATTCGGCCGTGCCGGTGTGAGAAGGGTGAGGGCTCACCTCTCACTCAGAGATTAAACCTTCTTGTTCCAAATTCATTACAAAGGGATGTAAAATAAGCCCGTTTAAAATGTGGACCCATTAATACTGTTTGGGGATTAGTTCTAAATTCCAATGACTGAAGGTTAGAACATCATCTCCCAAAACGGTTCAGCTTGGAGAGTTGCCCATACACAAATGTGTTCTAAGAAAATGACGTAAACTCGACTGGACGAGATTGGAGACAAAGCTTCTTAAAATACCTTTAAGTAGCAAATTGATTTTAGGATCAAGCTTTTGCATGAATTTCAGGGAAATGGCAGGTGCACAGACATGCAGTCCAGCTTTCCTACGAGGCATTTGCTCTTCCAAACCTCGTGGGTGCTGTCTGTTGATCACGGCAGAATTAAAATCTGAGGGCTGCAGCTAAGTCACTGAAATCTCACGCGTTCACTCCACCATTCCGTTCGTCCGCCACGGACATGCCCAGTTTAGTTCTGTGCTCACGGTGGAGGAATGCCATCGAGCCTGTGGCCGGTCCCTAAATAACGGGAGAGCTGAAGCGCCGGCGATAAGATAAGGCTCCCGGCTTGCTGGAGACAGGGAGGCGTCCGAGTGTTCACAGCCTTGACGTCGGGGAGCTCCTGCTTCTGGTTTTCCAGGCAGCCTCTTGTGTGCCCTTAGGACCAGCAGCCCCACGATTGTGTCCCCGCAGCCCAGAGCAGGCGCACCCCACACACAGACACCTGTGGGACAAGGCTCCTGCTTGTTTTCACCGTAAACGGCTGGTCCTCACTCTTGAGCATGGCTTCCTCTGGGCGTCTCATGCCGTGTGTGCACTCACAGCAGCTCTGCATGTCCCATCTCTGGTGGCACTTGGTGGGCGTTTTGTGAGTGGCAGTGTCCATGGCTGTGGGTCTGGTCCTGCCAGGCCTGCAGGGAGGGCAGCAGCATAGGACACTCCAAAAATGCACCGATGGAGATCGGCCCAACAGGACACGAAATTCACACAGTTCAAAGGGTTACGGACGTTCGGGGTGCTCTTTTTTGTTTGTTTTTTGATACAGAGTCTTGCTCCATCGCCCAGGCTGGAGTGCAGTGGCGTGATCTCAGCTCACTGCAACCTCCACCTCCTGGGTTCAAGCGATTCTCCTGCCTCAGCCTCCTGAGTAGCTGGGCTACAGGCACCGGCCACCACACCTGGCTGATTTGTGTATTTTTAGTAGAGACGGGGTTTCACCTTGTTGCCCAGGCTGGTCTCAAACTCCTGACCTCAAGTGATCCACCCACCTCAGCCTCCCAAAGTGCTGGGCTGACAGGCATGAGCCACCGTGGGGCGCTGTTATTAAGAAGGAAGGAAGTTTGCTCTAAGCTCTCACGGTCCTCAGCTGTGGATGGGAAGGAAGGGTTCACTGCGCTGCTGCAGCGTCTAGTTTCTGTGTCCTGAGAAAACACGCGTCCAAGATCACCCCTGGAATGGCTTACCCCTCTAGAAACCAAAGCAAGCAGATTCTTTTCAACTCACTAAAAATCAAAGTTGAAATTTCACTTAAGTTTAGCTTTGTTCTTTAAATCACAAATTGTAGCCTATGGAAGGGGGTCCTTGAGCCGTGTTAACAATGGTGAGGGCTGGGCACAGTGGCTCACGTCTGCAATCCCAGCACTGTGGGAGGCCAAGGTGGGCAGACTGCCTGAGCCCAGGAGTTCTAGATCAGCCTAGGTACATAGCAAGACTCCGTCTCTACAAAACGACAATGGTGAGTGCTGACTCCACGGCACTTCTGTACCAGGCATTGTTCCAGCTGCTTCACGTGTGTTATCCTCCACACGAGCTCCTCACATCACCGCGGAGGCTGATTTTATCACAGTCTTACAGGAGAAGGAACTGACATACAGAGAGGTTCAGGCACTTGCCCAGTGCCACACAGCCCAGTGAGTGGTGGAGCTTGGACGGGAACCACACAGTCCGTCCCCGTGCTCATAAGCACCCTCCCTGACTGCTGAGGTCACGGCGGCCTGCAGGTATCATAACAATTGCAGCATGCAGTGGCTCTTCAGCATGCTTTCCAAAGACAGGCAAGCTTGTACAAACGGAACTACATTTGGCATCTTTAAGTAAGCTGCACTGAAAAGTCCTTCGCCCCGTGAGCCACGGGGCTGTGTGGTCTGGCAAACCCTGGCTCTGCTGCTCAAGTGAGCACAGGTCGGAGGGTCAGGTGCAGCCTGTGTGGCTCCCCGCTTTTGGGTGTGCCTCTGAACAGGGCACAAAAGCAGACTCTCAACCAGGAATTTGCCGTGTCTAGCGTTCTGCAAGACATATAGGAGAGGCGGCATCTGTGGCCTTGAGCGAAAAGGCCATGTCACGGGCGTGTTATCACCGAGTCACTCGGCAGGCATTTAGCAGGTGTGTGTGTGCCAGGCCTGGCGGGGGAGGTGTGCACAGAGAGCTCAGCCATCGCCCAGGTATGCAGCTGGCCATTCCCAGCTCCCCAGCCCCGGTCCCTGGGAAACAGGGGAAGTGGCTTCCCTGCCAGGGCCTTCCTGCCTCACAGTCACAAAGGATTAAATGGAGTGGCCAGCAAAGTGGGAGGAAGCACTTAGGCCAGTGTGGGAAGGTGGCTGAAGGCTCGTCTGACACGTCTCCGCCGTGAGGCTCACTGAGCCCCAACTTCAGGGCCCAGCAGGACGGCGGAAGGTGTCACTGGCCACGGTCTCCAGGGCACAGGGCCTTCTCAGCCTCTCCTGGGGCTGTAATAACTGAAAATACTTGGAAACACGACATTTTGCTACAAGTTCACTGAATGTTAGTATTTTGCCTTTTTTTAATTGAGATAAAAAAATTGGGAGACTCAGGCAGCTTTTTTTTTTTTTCTTTTTTTAAGACAGAGTCTCATTCTTTTGCCCAGCTGGAGTACAGTGGCACCACCTCGGCTCACTGCAACCTCCACCTCCCTAGTTCAAGGGATTCTCCTGCCTCAGCCTCCCGAGCAGCTGGGCTAACTTGTTGTATTTTTAGTAGAGCCAGGCTGGTCTTGAACTCCTGACCTTATGATCTGCCCATCCTGGCCTCCCAAAGTGCTGGGATTATAGGTGTGAGTCACCGCGCCCGGCCCCTCAGGCAGCTTTATAAACTGATTTGTCTTTCAGGAGACCAGACAGG
The DNA here is from genome assembly GCF_008728515.1 of Papio anubis. Taxonomy (NCBI): domain Eukaryota; kingdom Metazoa; phylum Chordata; class Mammalia; order Primates; family Cercopithecidae; genus Papio; species Papio anubis. Next base: position 91,270,901 of record NC_044990.1, on the reverse strand, counting down.
GAAGACAGGAGACAGGAGTTGAGTGTCCCAAAGGAAAGAAACCTGGGGAGAAGCCCAAGGGTAGCAGCTTTGAAATCTGTTTCTAGCTTAAATTCTAACCTGAAAAGACAATGCTTTTTGTGCCATTTTGTTTTATGGACTTATTTTTGCTTTGAAAAGGCTAAATTTCAGTTAAATACAGACATTTCGTACCTAATTCCAGAATAAAATGAATCCTTTTAGGGGACTCAGGAAGGGTTAGGCTTGTTAACCCAGGACTGAGTTGAGAAAGGCTGTTTGTGGAATGGCTGTGCCGGTGACTGTGAGTGGCACACGCTGGGTTTAGACACAGCTGGACAAAGCCACGCAGCTTTACCCCCACCCAGGGGCTTCGTGTGCAGGCAAAGGTGACCTTAATTCCTGCAGGAATGCAGCCCTCACATCTCTCCCATGAGACTGCAGGACTCATGTCTCCCAAACCATGGTCTTGCCACATTCTCTGTCCTCCCTGACTCAGAACTGGGGTGATGAACATGGCATGATGTAAAACAATACTGTGCATGCACACAACACCATGTGTGCAGACAACATGCGTGTAGACACCATACACACACAACTCCATGTGTACAGAAAACATGCACGGAGACACAATACACACACAACACGGTGCGTGTAGACAACACGATACATACAACACCATGTGTGTAGGCAATGCCATGCACACACAACACTGCGTGTAGACAACACTGTGCATGTAAACACCCTGTGTTTACGCAGTGCAATGCTATGCATTTATGACAACATCATACATGCAGGACAGACAATACCATGTGTGTAGACAACACCATGCACATACAACAGTGTGCATGTAGACACCAGGCATGTAGGCAACACTGTGCATGTGGATAACACTGTGCACATAAGACAACAATGTGAGTGTAGACAACGCCGTGAGTGTAGACAATGCTGTGAGTGTAGACAACACTGTGAGCGTAGACAATGCTGTGAGTGTAGACAACACCGTGAGTGTAGACAGCGCCATGAGTGTAGACAGCGCCATGAGTGTAGACAGCGCCGTGAGTGTAGACAGCACCATGAGTGTATACAACACTGTGCGTGTAGACAACACCGTGAGTGTAGACAGCGCCGTGAGTGTAGACACCATGAGTGTAGACAGCGTCGTGAGTGTATACAACGCTGTGAGTATAGACAATAATGTGAGTGTAGATAACACCGTGAGTGTAGACAATGCCGTGAGTGTAGACAATGCCGTGAGTGTAGACAGCGCTGTGAGTGTAGACAATGCCGTGTTAGTGTAGACAGCATCGTGAGTGTGGACAGCGTCGTGAGTGTACAACGCCGTGAGTGTATACAACAATGTGAGTATAGACAATGCCAGGAGTGTAAAGACAACATGAAAAGGTGTGAACAGCGCCGTGGTGCGCCACAATGCTGTGAGTGTAGACAACCGTCATGAATGCGGAACAACTTACTGTGAGTGTACGGTACCATGAAAGGTGTGAACTCTTGCCGTGAGTGCAGACAACACCATGAGTGTAGATGACGCTGTGAAGAGTGTAGACAGCACTGTGAGTGTAGACAATGCCATGTAGACAACACTGTGAGTATAGACAATGCTGTGAGTGTAGACAACACCATGAGTGTAGACAGTGCCGTGAGTATAGACAGCACCATGAGTGTAGACAACACTGTGAGTGTAGACAACAATGTGAGTGTAGACAACACGTGAGTGTAGACAGCGCTGTGAGTGTAGACAGCACCGTGAGTGTAGACAGTGCTGTGAGTGTAGACGATGCCATGTAGACAATGCAGTGGTATGAACAGCGGCAGCTGTAGTGTAGACAACACCGTGAGTGTAAGGAACAAGCGCTGTAGTGTGAACGGCGTGAGTGGAACAACACCATGAGTGTAGACAGTGCCGTGAGTGTAGACAGTGCCATGAGTGTAGACAACACTGTGAGTGTAGACAACAATGTGAGTGTAGACAACACCGTGAGTGTAGACGGCGCCGTGAGGTGTAGACAGCACACCGTGAGTGCTGGAACAGTGCTGTAGGTGTAGGCGATACCATGTGGGCAATGCCGTGAGTATAGACAGCTGCGGTGGAACAACACCGTGAGAGTGTAGACAGCTGTAGTGTAGACGGCTGTGAGTGTAGACAATGCTGTGTAGACAACACCATGAGTATAGACAATGTTGTGAGTGTAGACAGTGCTGTGAGTGTAGACAATGCCGTGTAGACAACACTGTGAGTATAGACAATGCTGTGAGTGTAGACAATGCTGTGAGTGTAGACAACACCGTGAGTGTAGGCAACACCATGAGTGTAGACAATGCTGTGAGTGTAGACAGCGCCGTGAGTGTGAACAGCTTACCGTGAGGTGTGAACAACAATGTGAGAGTGTAGACAGCGCCCGTGAGGTGCTGAACAGCGTGTGAGTGAACAGCAATGTGAGTGTGGAGCAACACGTGAGTGTAGACAACACCGTCAGTGTGAACAAGCGCCATGAGTGGGCCAGCCATAGTGTAGATGGCGCCCGTGAGTGTAGACAGTGCTGTGAGTGTAGACAATGCCGTGTAGACAACGCCATGAGTATAGACAACGCTGTGAGTGTAGACAACACCATGAGTGTAGACAACACTGTGAGTGTAGACAGCGCCATGAGTGTAGACAACACTGTGAGTGTAGACAACAATGTGAGTGTAGACAACACCGTGAGTGTAGACAGCGCTGTGAGTGTAGACAACGCTGTAAGTGTAGACAGTGCTGTGCCCATATGACAACACTGTGCATGTGGACAACACCACGCACAGCCCAGCTGGCCATGCCTCCCAGGACTGCCCCTCACTCTTCAGAGGCCTCTGCTGGGCTGGGTCAGAGAACTGGTGGTAGGAGGACACAACATGGAGTCCTTGTCCTGAGCACTTCTCTGGGGGTTTGCAGCCATAGAAGCCCTCTCTCTCTGGGGGGTTCACAGCCGCGGGGCCCTGCGTGCTCTCTCTGGGGGGTTCACAGCCACGGGGCCCTGCGCGCTCTCTCTGTGGTGAGAGGAGAGGAGGTTTGCAGCCGCGGGGTCCCGCATGCTCTCTGTAGGGTTTGCAGCCGCTGGGCCCCAAGTGCTCTCTCTGGGAGTTTGCAGCCTCAGGATCCTGTGCACTCTCTCCAAGGGTTTGCAGCCTGAAGATCCTGTGTGCTCTTTCCGGGGGTTTGCAGCCGCTGGGGGCCCTGCACGCTCTCTCCGGGGGTTTGCAGCGGTAGAGGTTTTGTGTCCTCGAGGAGGGAGTGACTTTGCCAAGTGCCCCTCCTAATCTCACCAACCCATCCGTGCTGGGACATCTGGCTCTGATGTGGCTGAGGAAGGCCCCAGCCACCAGCGGGAAGGTCTTTTGCTTCCAAGTACCATTTCTGCCCCATGGAGGGTGGGCCAAGCCTCCGTCTTTGCCTCCTTCTCCCCATTCATTCCCACCCCTCCCCTCCCCAAAGGTGGGGGATTCATCACCAAGGAAAAGGGAGCAGTGGCATCTCCCAGGGCCGACCCGCAAGCCCAGAGTGCAGTTTTAGTACAGAATGAAAACAAGCTGCTGGGTGTTAAAGTGGCCGTCGGGAGGGGCGCCCTCACCGGTCCCACCTCGGTGGGCATCCGCCTGCCACAGCCTGTCCTGGCATGGCCGGGCGCCCGGGCTCTGGTTTCAGAGGCTATGTGGACTCCATCCACAGACTGCAGGTTACTTAATCACAGAAGTGCTCAGGCTTTGCCGGCAAACACGTTTGCCAGCTCTGGCCTTGGGCAAGACACATAGCCTCACCGAGCCTTATCAGGCAAACCGGCAAATAAGAACCAGCCCTTGCTGTGGGAGGATGTCTGGGCCTCCCGGGTGCTGGGCATAGGGCAGGTGTCTGCTGTGTCCAGCTCCTTCGCCCTCGTGCCCCAGGGTCTTTCAGGGCCTCGAGCCCACCCTTGTTTCCGGAGCTTGTGGGGCTGGGGATGCTGCTTGGCGGCAGCTGTCCCTGTTGTACCCGGGTTTCCGGCAAGAGAAGCGGAGCCGGAGCCAGGCACATCGGCCTTCACCGTCTGCATCACAAGCCCATGGAATGGGCCGGTTTCAGTTCTGTTTGTGGCCACATGGATACAACCGCTGGAAAAGGAGCATGGTGGGTCTGGGTGCGGTGGCTCACACCTGTAATCCCAGCACTTTGGGAGGCCAAGGCGGGCGGATCATGAGGTCAGGAAATCGAGATCATCCTGGCCAACACGGTGAAACCCCGTCTCTACTAAAAATACAAAAAACTAGCTGGGCGCGGTGGCGGGCGCCTGTAGTCACAGCTACTCGGGAGGCTGAGGCAGGAGAATGGCGTAAACCCGGGAGGCGGAGCTTGCAGTGAGCCAAGATCGCACCACTGCACTCCAGCCTGGGCGACAGAGTGGGACTCCATCTCAAAAAAAAAAAAAGAGAAAAGAAAAGAAAAGAAAATGAGCATGGTGGGTCTTTTCTTGATTCCCACGTGTGACTAGAATAACAAGTGTAACAACAAACTAGAAGGCCTGAAATCAGAACGAAATCTCAGGTGAACTGTTTGTCTGCATGTTCAACGTCCCTTGGCAGCCAGGGCTGTGCAGGACGGATCCCGAAACCCTTCTCCGCCTCCCTGAAGATGCCGGTGTGCCTCTTCCCTGCCGGAGGCTTGCTAGGGCTGTGGCCGCGGATGTTGAGCCCGTGGGGAGCCTGCCCGAGCCCGTGGGAGGGAGGCCACAGCTCACACCACAGCTGGCTCTGATGTCTGCCCTCCCCTTTCTTCCCCAGACTACTGGTGCCTGGATGATCTGTACCGGGAGATGGTGAGGTGCTATGTGGAAATCGTCGAGAAGCTTCCAGAACGCCGGCCAGACCCAGCTACCATTGAAGGCTGCGCTCAGCTGAAGCCCAATAACTACCTCCTCGCCTGGCACACGCCATTCAACGAAAAGGGTCAGAGAAATCCTCTCCTTGCCTCCTAAAGCTACCCGGCTGGGGACCCTGCGGTCCTAACCATCTGTCTTCCACTAGCCCCCAGTATCTCCAGGTGGCTTCAGTGGGGACCCTGCGGTCCTAACCGTCTGTCTTCCACTAGCCCCCAGCATCTCCAGGTGGCTTCAGTGGGGCCAGATCAGTCAAGAGTCCCTTTGTCCCTTCAGAGGGGCGGGGGCCCCTCCTGGTCAGCTCAGCCAGCGCTGGCATCTGTTTAAGGAACACAGGCAGTAGCCCCTCCCAGTCAGCCCGGCCAGCGCGGGCGTCTGTTTAAGAAGCACCTGTCACGTGGCACCAGGCTTCCCCATAGGGCTGTTGTCACCCACTGCCAGTTTCCTTTAAGAGATGTTTCCCACTGTTTTCCCTTTAAGTTGGTCTTTTCTGTTACCACATCAATGACAGCTTGTGCGGTCTGCGTGAATATCCCTAAAACACTTTGATGTGTTTCTGGTGGAGCTGTATTTGGGTGGCCCCAGTGTCTGCCTCCAAAGAGCCTCTGCTCCTCTAGTCCTGGCCCTGCGTCCTCCATGCTTATCCTTGAAATGTGGGTGGTGGCCGACTTGCTGTGTCGTCAGTACCGCAGTGATGAGCCCCACTTCTTGTATAATCCCTCCCCAGAAGGCTCTTTCAAGCTGGAGAACTTGGACTCATTAGTAGACAGAAGAGGAAATGCCCACAGGCTAGAGGGGTTTCTGAGACAACCTGTGTTCCTGACAGAGTAGCAGAGATGCAGGTATCCCCAGAAAGCCACGGAGAGAGGGTAAGACCAGGTGAGCTGCTCTGGCAGCCCCATTCCCGAGAGGAACCTGCTCTGGGCATGTGGAAGGGGCATTTTGACCAGAAGTAGATCACCAGCCTCAAAAGCCTTCTGTGGTGCCAGAAGGCACACGGCTTCCTGCTGGACAAGGGTAAGGACAGTATGACCTCTCGAGAGGGAAATCTGTCATTACCTGTCAAAATGATTTAATGAACACGCTTTTTGATCTGGCACTTCTACTCCCAGAAATTCTAAAGGCCCATGATGGTGATATACAAAAGCAAGGGAGCAAAGATACGTGGACAGAGATGCTTTCTGCCCCATCATTTATATTAGCAAAACCTGGAACAGCCTAGTGTCCCTCGGTAGGAGAATGGTGAAACTGACTGTGGCACATCCATATAATGGAATACTATGCAGCCATTAAAAAGAGTGAAGTGGCCAGGCGCGGTGGCTCAAGCCTGTAATCCCAGCACTTTAGGAGGCCGAGATGGGCGGATCACAAGGTCAGGAGATCAAGACCATCCTGGCTAACATGGTGAAACCCTGTCTCTACTAAAAAATACAAAAAAACTAGCCAGGCGAGGTGGCGGCGCATGTAGTCCCAGCTACTCAGGAGGCTGAGGCAGGAGAATGGCGTAAACCCAGGAGGCGGAGCTTGTAGTGAGCTGAGATCCGACCACTGCACTCCAGCCTGGGTGACAGAGCGAGACTCCGTCTCAAAAAAATAAATAAATAAATAAATAAATAAATAAATAAATAAAAAGAGTGAAGTGGGGATCAATGTGTCCTGAGGCGTGGGACAACCTCTGTCATAGATGAGTGAAGAAAGCAAAATGCAGACCAGTGTGTCTGGCTCATCCCAGCTGTTTATTACTGAATTCCAAGTGTTCTTTATATATTTTGGATACAAATCCTTTGTCAGCTCTATATATTATAAATATTTTCTCCCCTTGGATGCCTTGCTTTTTTGTTTTCTTAATGGTATCTATTGAAAAGCATGCTTTAAATTTTTTTTTTTTGAGATGGAGTCTTGCCCTGTCACCAGGTTGAGTGCAAAGTGGCATGATCTGGCTCACTGCCATCTCTCGCCCTGATTCAGCAAATTTTCCTGTCTCAGTCTCCTGAGTAGCTGGGATTACATACGCCTACCTCCATGCCCTGCTAATTTTGTATTTTAGTAAGGATGGAGTATCACCATGTTGCTCAGGCTGGTCTTGAACTCCTGACCTCAGGTGATCCACCTGCCTTGGCCTCCCAAAGTGTGGTGGATTGCGGTGTGAGCCACCATGCCCAGCCAAGCTTTAAATTTAAAAAAAAAAAAAAAAAAAAATCATTTATTTTAATTTTTTTGTAGACAGGGTCTCACTCCATCACCCAGGCTGGAGTGCAGTGGTGCAGTTATGGCTCTCTGCAGCCTTGACCTCCCAGACTCCAGCAATCCTCACACCTTAGCCTCCTGAGTGACTGGGACCACAGGTGCATGCCACTACATCCAGTTAATATTTTGGTTTTTTTTTTATAGAGAAGGGGTTTCACCATGTTGCCCAGGCTGGTCTTGAACTCCTGAGCTCAAGCGTTGCGATCTGCCCACCTCAGTCTCCAAGTGCTGAGATTACAGGCATGAGCCACCACACCCGGCCAAGACTTAAATCCTGAAAGCAGAGCCCAGAAAGACCAAACGATTTTCAAGTAAATTAACTGTATCCCAAGACAAAGGTCAAGAATAGCTATAGGAATATAAAAATATCCAGGACTCCATAGCATATGAGGCATGCAAAGAACTAGAAGAATCCAGTTCCTGACAAAGAAAATCAATAAATCCAAACTCACAAGGCCCGACACAGGCGTCATAATTCTCAGGCACCTATGTTCACCCTGGGCTCACGCTTGGTCCCAGGGTGCACCTATGTTCACTTGTGCCTGGGTGCTGGGTCTCCGGGTGCACCTCCATGTTCACTCTGTGCTCGGGTGTTGGGCTCCCCGGGGTGCACCCCATGTTCACTCTGCCTGGGCGCTAGTCTCCGGGTGCACCTATGTTCACTTGGGCCTGGGCTGGGTTCCGGGTGCACCATACCTCTTGGGCTCATGCTGGGTCCCGGGGTGCACCCCTATGTTCACTTGGGCTCACGCTTGGTCCCGGGTGCACCCCATGTTCACTCTGTGCCTGGGTGCTGGGCCCCCGGGGTGCACCTATGTTCACTCTGTGCCTGGGTGCTGGGCCCCGGGGGTGCACCTATGTTCACTCTGTGCCTGGGTGCTGGGTCCCGGGGGTGCACCTGTGTTCACTCTGTGCCTGGGTGCTGGGCCCCGGGGGTGCACCTGTGTTCACTCTGTGCCTGGTTGGCCCCGGGGTGCACCCTATGTTCACTCTGGGCCTGGGCTGTCCGGGTGCACCTATGTTCACTCTGGGCCTGGGCTGGGTCCCCGGGGTGCACCCCATGTTCACTCTGGGCCTGGCCGGGTCCCGGGTGCACCCCATGTTCACTCTGTGCCTGGGTGCTGGGCCCCGGGTGACCTCCTGCTCACTTGCCTGGGTGCTGGGCCCCGGGGGTGCACCTATGTTCACTCTGTGCCTGGGTGCTGGGCCCCGGGGGTGCACCTATGTTCACTCTGTGCCTGGGTGCTGGGTCCCGGGGGTGCACCTATGTTCACTCTGTGCCTGGGTGCTGGGCCCGGGTGCACCCCATGTTCACTCTGTGCCTGGGTGCTGGGCCCCGGGGGTGCACCTATGTTCACTCTGTGCCTGGGTGCTGGGTCCCGGGGGGGCACCTATGTAAAAATGTTAGGATCGTGCATGTTTCATTGTGCCTAGTTTGTTGTATGTAGTTATAACTCAATGAAGCTGTTTTTACAGGGAAAACATCTCATTGAAAGCGTGCTGCACATCACGAGCATATCTCCGGGCCTTCAAACGTTCTGTTTTTAGTGACTAAGTAACACTCGATACCTGGATGCCACCGAATTCCCCCATCTCCTTTCTGCTGCAGTCACTTGAGTGGCCTGCCTGTGGCTCACTCATTTAAACCACACTCTGATGAACGTGTTGTTACGCAAATTTTTACACTTTTAAAATTATTCATGAAAGCTAGATTGTCGGGGTGGAATTATTGGAGCAGAATTGTAAACCAGCTCTTCCTTCTCCGCGCAGGCTCAGGGTTTGGAGCGGCCACCAAGGCCATGTGCATCGGCCTGCGGTACTGGAAGCCCGAGCGGCTGGAGACCCTCATCGAGGTCAGCGTGGAGTGCGGCCGGATGACCCACAACCATCCCACAGGTGAGCGAGGGGCGGGGCCGGGGCCGGGGGCGGGGCGGGGCAGGGGCGGGGCCTGGAGCTGCCGCCTTCTGCGCTGCTTAAAGGAGACAGACGCCGGCCCTGCACCTGCCGGGTGCCTGCTGTGAGGGTGCCCTGCCCGGGACACTGGGCTGGAAATCTCGTGGGATCACATCGGTTTTTTGATTTGTTGAGGGAGTTGGCTTATTTTTTAATCTGCTTTGCTTAAGGTCTGTTTTCAGCCCAAAAGCAGGATTAGCGGTAAGTGTGGTGATGTTGAAGAAACTGCTGGGGAAAGAATTCTCAGTGATTTTGGTATCATTTGTGTCGGAACAAAAGAAAAAGGCCGGGCGCGGTCGCTCAAGCCTGTAATCCCAGCACTTTGGGAGGCCGAGACGGGCGGATCACGAGGTCAGGAGATCGAGACCATCCCAACATGGGCTAACACCGTGAAACCCCGTCTCCACTAAAAAATACAAAAAACTAGCCAGGCGAGATGGCGGCGCCTGTGGTCCCAGCTACTCGGGAGGCTGAGGCAGGAGAATGGCGTGAACCCAGGAGGCGGAGCTTGCAGTGAGCTGAGATCCGGCCACTGCACTCCAGCCTGGGTGACAGAGCGAGACTCCGTCTCAAAAAAGAAAAAAAAGAAAAAGAAACACACCAGTGCCTGGGTACAGGTGGGATCGGGGTGATGCTGGGAACCAGGGTTTGTACAGTATTTCCTGCATTTTCTTGCTGTGCCCTGGGTTGGCCCCACCACCCGCCAGCCAAGGGAGCCAAGGGGACCACGGGAACCATGGGAATGGCTCCACCCCCCGGGCCGCAGGCTTCTCACCTGTAACGGGGCGACCGCCCTACGTGAATCACACCCGCAAATCGGGCTGTGTGAGGATGAAGCGGGTTGGATCATGTCGCTGCCTTAACACGGCACTTCCTCCTTGTGGTCTGTGCCGGGTGGCCAGCTGCTCAGTGCGGTTTGTCCCCGTCCCCAGTCCATCCTGTGGAGGGCAGGCCTCTGAGAGGCCAGGCTGGGGTGGCTGCGGTAGCACCTGACGAGTGACTTTGAAAGGCAATGAGGAGGCGGCTCGGTTGGCTTCCATTTAAAAAAAGCAAAAACAACTCAAAACTCCTGACCTGCAACTGGCCCTTAGTCCTGGCACCGCCCAGTCCCACACGTCCAACAGCCACGCTGGCCTCGTTCAGGATTACCTTAGTCCTGGCACTGCCCAGTCCCACACGTCCAACAGCCATGCTGGCCTCGTTCAGGATTACCTTAGTCCTGGCACCGCCCAGTCCCACACATCCAACAGCCATGCTGGCCTCGTTCAAGATTACCTTTTGGTATCTGCTGTGACCGGCCTCCCAACGAGGAGGCAGAGCCACCCACATCTCCACAAGAACATGGATGAGCAACCCGCCTTGGATCAACACGCAGCTCTGCCGGCCTGGCCATCCCACCCCCACCGCGTCTGCAGCAAAGCAGGCGCGTGCCTTTACTACCCTGGGGACAGGCAGCCTAAGCGGCGGACGCACAGGCATGTGAACCAACCGGTGGGGCAGAGTCAGATGCCGAGAAGGGAGCACTGCTGGACTCCTGCTAGCTGAGTGGTGCAACTGGACGCAAATTAAAAAGTAAGGCCAGGCACAGTGGCTCACGCCTGTAATCCCAGCACTTTGAGAGGCTGAGGAGGACAGATCACAAGGTCAGGAGATGGAGACCATCCTGGCTAACACGGTGAAACCCCGTCTCTACTAAAAATACAAAAAATTAGCCGGGCGTGGTGGCGGGTGCCTGTAGTCCCAGCTACTCGGGAGGCTGAGGCAGGAGAATGGTGTGAACCTGGGAGGCGGAGCTTGCAGTGAGCCAAGATCGCGCCACTGCACTCCAGCCTGGGCAACAGAGCAAGACTGCGTCTCAAAAAAAAAAATAAATAAAACCTTCAGACCCAAAAATATTGGGCATTTGCCAGGTGCAATGACTCATACCTGTAATCCAAGCACTTTGGGAGGCAGAGGCAGGAGGATCACTTGAGCCCAGGAGTAGGAGGCCAGCCTGGGCAACACAGGGAGACTCCATCTCTACAAAAATATTAAAAATTAGCCAGGTGTGGTGGCTCCTGTGGTTCCAGCTACTGAGGTGGGAGGATCGCCTGAGCCCAGCATGTTAGGGCTGCGGTGAGCTGTTTGCGCCATTGCACTCCAGCCTGGGCGACAGGGCGAGGCCCTATCTCAAAAACAAAAAAAAAAAAGTTGGACATTTGAAAGCAATGTAATGAGCACAAGAATCTGTGTTAATAATTTAAATTTCTAAAACATTTGCTAATATATTTCCTACTCATATTTTTAAAATTATTTCACAGCCAAGCGTGGTGGCTCACGCCTGTAATCCCAGCACTTTGGGAGGCCAAGGCAGGCGGATCACCTGAGGTCAGGAGTTCAAGATCAGCCTGGCCAACAGGGTGAAACCTCGTCTCCACTAAAAAATACAAAAATTGGCCGGGCGCGGTGGCTCAAGCCTGTAATCCCAGCACTTTGGGAGGCCGAGACGGGCGGATCACGAGGTCAGGAGATCGAGACCATCCTGGCTAACCCGGTGAAACCCCGTCTCTATTAAAAAATACAAAAAACTAGCCGGGCGTAGTGGCAGGCGCCTGTAGTCCCAGCTGCTCGGGAGGCTGAGGCAGGAGAATGGCGTAAACCCGGGAGGCGGAGCTTGCAGTGAGCTGAGATCCGGCCACTGCACTCCAGCCTGGGCGACAGAGCGAGACTCCGTCTCAAAAAAAAAAAAAAAAAAAAAAATACAAAAATTAGCTGGGCATGGTGGCACATGCCTGTAATCCCAGCTACTCAGGAGACTGATGCAGGAGAATCACTTGAACCTGGGAGGCAGAGGTTGCAATAAGCCAAGATCGTGCCATTGCACTCCAGCCTGGGTGACAGAATGAGACTGCCTCAAAAAAAAAAAAAAAAAAAAACTATTTCACATGTTTAATAGATGAATAATTTATATATTTCTATAATAATGACCAAAAATGTTTTAAGGGTTTGATTTTATGAAATTGACACTTCAAAGTGCTTTTTAACTCTACTCCCTTTTCCATTTTCAAACCACAGTTTGTGTTACAGCGTGCGTTGCGTGTTCCCATGAGCCCAGAGCTGCGGCGTCCCTGGGCAGAGGCAGAGCCGTAGGCAGGGACAGGACCGGCCCAGAGCCCTGGGCTTGAGAACGATTCATAGACTCTTGCCGCTGCTGCAGCCCTCCCGCCGGGCCAAGGGAGGCCCTGATTAGTGCCTTCAAGAGTGGCCCGACAGCCGCTGGAAAGCGTCTCTATAGCCTGTCTCTGCGGCCCGTCTCTGCATGGCGTGTCGTGGGCGACTGCTCCACACAGCGGCTGTGTTCAGTGGCCGTTCACCGTGGTCCAGCCTGGGATTAGGGTCATCTTTTCCCCACGACAGCCCCGGTAGGGCGGGTGTCATTGCTCCGGTGTACAGAGAAGCAGAACGTCAGAACGCACACAGCACCCACCCTGGAGCCTGCCTCTGGCCAACAGCGCCGTGACAGTGGGCTCGCCCCTTTCCTGGGTGGGTGTGGGCCTCATACCCACAGGGTCTGCAGCAGAACCAACCCTTCTGAAGCTAACATGGCTCCAAAACTGAGCAACACAACCTCTCAGCCCCGCACGCCTCGTCCACAAGAGGGTGATCGCCATGCCCTTCACAGGCTCTCGTGAGGACTGAGTGGCACGAAGACACCCTGGGAGCAGTGCCCAGTGGGGTGAGGGCTGGGCACACAGGGGCCACTGCTCACCTGCACGGCCACTCGCACTGAACTACTGCCTTGGCCACAGCTGCTCCCATCAGCAGCACCGCACCATGCCTACTGCTGCTGTCACTAGCAACACTGCCACTGCCACCACTAGTACCACTGCCGCCACCGCCACTAGTGCCACTGCCACCGCCACCACTAGTGCCACTGCCATCACCGCCACTGGTGCCACCGCCAACCCTGCCTTTTGTCACCATTCCGCTTTTATCACCCATACTGCCATCTCCACTGTGGCTGCTGCTACTGGTCCTGTCACTGCTGATACCACCGGTGCCTCCACATGATACCATCACTAGTAAGACAACCACTGCTGCAGTCGCTGGCCCCACACTGTTCCCACTGTGACTGTCACGAGTACCACCATTGTTGCTGCTGCTACTGGCACTGTCACCACAGTGTCACTGGTCCTCCCAAACGACTGCATCTCTGAAACCACATCACGAGTACCATGGCCGTCCCTTCGCCTCCTGCCACTACTGACCCACGGCGGCTGTGGTCCCCACGACGGCTGACAGTGAGAGGAGAGAGCTCATGTCTTTGGAAAAGGCGGCCTCTCCAGGGCTGTCTCTACCCCGACAGTGACCACGGGATTTCCAGGACTGTCCTGCCAGCCCCAGGCATTGTTAGCCTCATCATGGCCAGGATCATTGTGAATAATTCAGATAATTAAGATCAGTCTCTTCCAAGCTCCCATCTGATGGCTCCCACACTAGCGTCTAATGAGGCCAGTGCAGTGGATGGATGGGAGCCTGGCAGGGCCACACGTGGCCCTGTTCCCTGAGAGCTGCGCACCCAGTGCCACCTGCTCCGTGAAGTGCTGGGCTGGCTGTGTGGACTGTGGGGTGAGCTCAGGACCCCAGAAGCCCCTGGCCCCATCTTTCCCCACAGCCCTAGAAGATGGACCAGGACAAGCCTCCCGGACTTAACTTCTTCCTTAACCGTGTTTTATTAAATATATATATATGTTTTATACACATACACACACACACACACACTCACATGCATTTCTTTTTCAGTAAACAGTTGTAAAATTTGACATACCAAAGAAAATAAGGGAGACAGAGCCTATAAGGTGAGCTCTGAGCTTGTCTGTGCTGATGAGCTTGCCGGCCGCTAATGCACGCCCAGAAGTCAGACAAGAAAAGCCCCAAGCACCAGCAGGGCACAGGAGTCAGCCCAGCACAGGAGGCGCCTGAGTGTACACAATGGCCCCAGAGCTCTGCAGGGTCTCCCTCGAGTCAGGAGAGCCCCCACCTCTGCCTTCCTCCTGCACAGGCTCATTAACTGATAATCCCCGGCCACAGATGCTAATGGTCTACGTGACGCCAAAGGCGGAGGCGGCCCATGCAGCCACACACAGATGACGGGTAATCAAAATGTGTTCGTCCACGCACGGAATGCGATGCAGCCACGGAGAGGAAGGGAAGCCGTGGCAAGCCACGCGGGTGAACCTGCGGATGCGTGCTGAGTGGAATACGCCCGCCACAGAGGGACAAGTCGCGTGTGGTTCCACAAGGAGCAGGCACCCAGAGCGGTCACATCCAGAGACAGAAAAGTCGATGGGGGCGGCCAGGGCCTGGGGTGGGCAGTGGGGTGAGCGGAGCAGGGGCAGAGCTACGGTTTGGGAAGATCGGGAGTTCTAGAGAGGATGCAGGACATCCAGTGTGAACGTGGTTAGTGCCACCAAACTGTGCACCTGAGCATGGGAAAGATGGAACACGAGCAAACCCTCCCTCGGGGGTCCCACACAGCGTGGCGGGTCGCCCAGGTGACGGTGCCCTCTCTCTTCCCCGCCCCTTCAGGCTTCCTGGGCTCCCTGTGCACGGCCCTGTTTGTGTCGTTCGCCGCACAAGGAAAGCCGCTGGTGCAGTGGGGGAGAGACATGCTGCGGGCGGTGCCCCTGGCGGAAGAGTACTGCAGGAAGACCATCCGGCACACGGCAGGTGAGCCCTCCGCGGCCCCAGTCCACACTCGGAGCATCTGGGCAGATTCAGCCCCTCCGTCGGCCCCCAAATGCTTCAAGGCACTTTCACTCTTAGACAGAAATGGGAGGGCCCCGTCCGGGCCATGTGAGCAGAGCTGGCCTCACAAGGCAGGCCCTATGCTGCTCCCGACCAGTCTGCCTCTGCCTTGACCTGGGAGGGCTTTGCCTCCCCACCCGGAGCTTCAGAGAGACCTGTGCCCGCCAGGGACATTGCCTCCAGGGGATCCAGCCGTCCCCGTCCACCCCAGTCCGAGGCGCCAAGTGACTGGCAGCCTTTGGGATGTGACTGGGACCCGTGGTGCGCCCTGGGAAAGCTCTGCTTCTGCCGGTCTGGGCGAGGTCAGGGCTGGGCCCTTCCCTCAGGAGCCCCCTGAGGCCGGCCAGAGGCAGGGACAGCAGGTGTGGGGCTAGGACATCCATGACCATTCCGGAAGGTTCTACCCCACGGGAGGTGCCGTCTAAGAGGGGAGGGGGCGGCACGGGGAGCACAGGCAGCCTCACGCAGCCTTTGGCGTCTTTGCATTGTTGGGGAAATTGGAAATAAGGTATCCAGTGTGTCCTGGAGAAGGAGAGGGAGGATTTGAATGTAGGATCAGGTTTGCTTAGTTTTCAAAACAGCCTCAGGCTGAAGTCTTCTCGATTTTTTTTTTTTTTTTTTGAGACGGAGTCTTGCTCTGTAGCCCGGGCTGGAGTGCAGTGGCCCGATCTCAGCTCACTGCAAGCTCCACCTCCCGGGTTTACGCCATTCTCCTGGCTCAGCCTCCGGAGTAGCTGGGACTACAGGCGCCCGCCACCTCGCCCGGCTAGTTTTTTGTATTTTTAGTAGAGACGGGGTTTCACCATGTTAGCCAGGATGGTCTCGATCTCCTGACCTCGTGATCCGCCCGTCTCGGCCTCCCAAAGTGCTGGGATTACAGGCTTGAGCCACCGCGCCCGGCTTTGTTTTTGTTTTTTTGAGATGGAATCTGGCTCTGTTGCCCAGGCTGGAGTGCAATGATGCAATCTCAGCTCACTACAACCTCCGCCTCCCAGGTTCAAGCGATTCTCCGGCCTCAGTCTCCCGAGTAGCTAGGATTACAGGCGCCTGACACCTTGCCTGGCTATTGTTTTTATTTTTAGTAGAGACAGAGTTTCCCCATGTCACCCAGGTTGGTGTCAAACTTCTGACTTCGAGTAATACTCCCGCCTCGGCCTCTCAAAGTGCTGGGATTATAGGCGTGAGCCACCTCGCCTGGTCTGAAGTCTTCCAGAAACAGAAAAACCAGTGAATCCCTTTATTTCCCCTGCAAGGCGCAGGGGCATGTTCTGAAATGCCTCGTGGGGGCTGGTGCACAGCTTTCCACAGGGGTGCAGCCATGGATACCTGCCTGGACGTGGCTCGGGGGCCGCTCAGCCACCAGGCCTGTGCTGATGGGGGAGCAAGGTCAGCATCCACACACAGTCACCACCTCCTTGAGTCACTGCTCTGTGTTCCCCACGGCCTGTCCTCAGAAAGCGTGACTGCTGAGCACGCCTGGCAGGCCACGGCACACACTTTATCTCTGGTGATTTCATCTCTGTTACCGCTTGGTGTGGGAGCGGTGGGAGATGGCCAAGCCTGTGGCCCCAGGTTCTTTCCAGCCGAGGTGGCTGTCTGGAGCCAGGGGCCAAGTCATCTCCCTAACCCCAGGAGCGTCGCCCTGACCCACCTTAGAAACGGGTGAGCAGTGAGGCATGGGGCCACGCCATGACTGAATTCACACAGTATTAACGAATGTTCTCCCAGAACTCTGGTATTCAAAAGAGTCTTCCTCAAAGCATTTTCTGAAGAACGGTCGGAATTATCTGACCAGCAAAACCTCCTCCCCTTTGTGTTCATGGAATGTTTCTGACTGTTCTTCAGAAAGCTTTATTCTTTCTCTTAGGGATTTGAAATGCACAGACACCAGTTTAAAGCTCTGAGAAACAGTCCTCCAAATAAATCTATTTAATTTCAAATTTGTTTAACCCAGAGTTTTATGAATTTCCTTGACACAGAAACCTTTTTAACAGAACGTCTAAAATCATCCACAGGACTTAACGTTCAGAAGCCCAGAAACGCTGCCCTGGGCTTCTGGCCGGCCCACCTGACATGACCCCTCCGCAGTGAGGACAGTTCACAAATTAGCTCCCTCCTTTTGTGTCTGGACATCTGCTTCCGAATTGGCCAACCCCGCTGACTCGGGTGAGAGGCAGTGCTTTGAGTTTGCGCCCAGGTCCATGTTGACGCTCCACCCGGAGTTTCAGGCCCTGCGGGTTCATGGGATGTGCCTGTGGCCGCTGCCCTCTTACTTTTGCGTCTTTCACTTCCAATTTCATGTCGCTGAACAAGATCCGAAGGGGACTGAACTTTTACTTGTGTGAAACCAAGTTGGCCCAGAGTTTCGGAGGACCTGTGAGCCTTGTCCAGGGCCTGGTCCAGGGCCCTCCTGGCCTCCCTGTGGCCTGGAGCTCTGTGGCAGGAGCATGGTCTCCCCCACTGCAGCCCTTCAGCTCTGCTCTCCAGCGCCCTGTGCCCTCCAACCACAGCCAGGCAGACAGGATCTGTGCTCTGTCACCGCATGTGATCAGCACACATGTCCCTTGGGCCTGACAGCCACCAGCAGCATGCACAGCTCCCGCCCTCTGTGGCTCCTGTGGTGCCAGGGAGCAGGAGGTGGCATGTGGTGGGCAGGGGTGCTCACCGTAAGGCAGGCAGGAGGGCAGCGGGCCTGGGTCTGGGCAGCCTGAACGCCTCCTGGCTCCACGGCAGGGAAGGGATTTCCTGTGGTCTGTAGGGTGTGTGGCTGCAGGTTCAGACTCCCTTCTGAGTCCGTGTCCTCTTTGCCAGATGACCTCCAAGAAGTCCCTAGAGCATTCAGGGGCTTGGATTTCAATTAGGAGTAATGAAACATCCCGCTCTGCTCTGCAGGCACAGGACTAAAGCAACAATGTAATGAAAATGCTTTTGCCCCATCTCCATCTTGCTTGCTGTCCTTTCAAAGCAGCTACAGGCTGGGCACGGTGGCTCACGCCTGTAATCCCAGCACTTTGGGAGGCTGAGGCGGGCGGATCACCTGAGGTCAGGAATTCCAGACCAGCCTGACTAATACGGTGAAACCCCATCTCTACTAAAAATACAAAAATTAGCCAGGCGTGGTGGCGGAGCGCCTGTAGTCCCAGCTACTCAGGACGCTGAGGCAGGAGAATGGCTTGAACCTGGGAAGTGGAGGTTTCAGTGAGCCAAGATGGCGCCAGTACACTCCAGCCTGGGCAACAGGGCAAGAATCTGTCTCAAAAAAAAGAAAAGAAAAAAAGAGGCTGGGCGCGGTGGCTCACGCCTGTAATCCCAGCACTTTGGGAGGCCGAGATGGGCGGATCACCTGAGGTCAGGAGTTCGAGATCAGCCTGGCCAACATGGTGAAACCCCGTCTCTACTAAAAATTCAGAAATTAGCCAGGTGTGGTGGCGTGCGCCTGTAATCCCAGCTACTCGGGAGGCTGAGGCAGGAGAATCGCTTGAATCCAGGAGGCAGAAGTTGCAGTGAGCTGAGATTGCACCACTGCACTCCAGCCTGGGGGACAAGAGCAAGACTTCATCTCAAAAAAAAAAAAAAAAGAAAGAAAGAAAGCAGCAGAAAGCAGCTACAAATGTCAGCATGTTCATAATTCTGGACAGTCGCTCAGTGGTTTACCCCAGGACAGGTGCTCCGCTTCTCCACATGCCTGCAGCTGGGTGGAGGGGCATCGACACGTCCCCTCCCTCCCTGCACCCGCCCCAGGGCCCTCCGCCCCACCTCATGGATGCCATTGTGTTCAGCTCACCCTGTTCTTTATGTTTAGAATACCAGGAGCACTGGTTTTACTTTGAAGCTAAATGGCAGTTTTATTTGGAGGAGAGGAAAATCAGTAAAGACTCAGAAAATAAAGCCATCTTCCCCGACAATTATGACGCAGAAGAGAGGGAAAAGGCGAAAAGCTGAGCCTTGTCCTGGCACTGGGGCAATGTCTGCACACCAGTGGTGCTCAATAAGTGCATAGCAGGGTGGGTGGATGGGTGGATGGATGGATGGATGGGTGGGTGGATGGATGGATGGATAGAAGCGTGGGTGGGTGGAAGGGTGGGTGAATGGATGAATGGATGGGTGGATGGATGGGTGGACAGGGGAATGGATGGGTGCGTGGGTGGGTGGATGGGTATATGGGTGGGTGGTTGATTAGGTGGATGAAAGGGCAGGTAGGTAGAAGGGTGGGTGAATGGATGGGTACAAATGGGTAGGTAAATGGATGAATGGGTGGGTAAATGGATGAATGGATAGGTGGATGGATAGGTGGATGAGTGGGTGGATAAGGTGAATGGATGGGTAGGTGGGAAGGTGGTAGAAGGGTGGGTGAATGAATGGGTAGGTAAATGGGTTGGGTGAATGAATGAATGGGTGGGTGAATGGATGAACGGATAGGTGGATGGATGCGGTGGGTCGTGGGTGGATGGTGGGTCGGATGTGAATGGATGGGTGAATGGATAAATGAGTGGGTAGGTGGATGGATGAATGGGTGGGTGGATGGATGAATGGATGGTGGATGGATGAGTGGATGAGTGGGTGGATGGGTGAATGGATGAATGGTCGATTGGCGGTCAGGTGTTGGTGGAAACCGGTTGGAAGGGCTGGTGACCAGGTAGAATGTAAATGGGTGGGTGAATGGATGAATGGATAGGTGGATGGATGAGTGGACGGGTGAATGGATGGGTGGGTGGGTGGTGGGAGGGTGAGTGAATGGATGGGTGGGTAAATGGGTGGGTGAATGGATGAACAGATGGGTGGATGGATGAGTGGGTGGTGGAGGAATAGATGGGTGGGTGGATGGTTCGACAGGTGAATGGATAGGTGGATGGATGAATGGATATGTGAATAGATGGGTGGGTGGGTGGGTGACTAATCTCGTCTCTACTAAACATACAAAAAATTAGCCAGGTGTGGTGGCGTGTGCCTGTAATCCCAGCTACTCGGGAGGCTGAGGCAGGAGAATCACTTGAACCCGGGAGGCGGAGGTTGCAGTGAGCTGAGATCGCATCCTGCACTCCAGCCTGGGCGACAGAGCCAGATTCGATCTCAAAAAGAAAAGGGTGGGTGGGTGGAATGACAGTTCACTAGGATGGGCCCAGGAAGCTTGTGCTGTAATGTACCCAGAAGTGGCTCCACTTGGGCACATGCCCCTGACCCACGGCTCTCTTGTCAGACCTACAGGAAGTGGAGCTCAGAAGGTCGAGGGGGAAGACGAGGCCATGATGCCCCCATGATAGCCTATGACGCCCTCCTTGCAGCAGGCAACAACTGGACTGAGCTGTGTCACCGGGCCATGTTTCATGGAGGTGAGATGTTCCTTAATGGCCGTGGCTTCCAGGAGGGTAGCGCCCTTCTCCTGAAGCACCCCCTTGGAGTGTCCTAGGATGGCAGGCATTCAGGCACCACCTCCTGAGCCCCAGCATATGCGTCCTTCTCTTCCTTTCTGGAACCGCTTTGGGAGGGCGCAGGCTCCAGGGTACACCGGCTGACGTACGTGCACTCACGTGCAGATGTCACAGGATACAGGTGTGACTGCAGGTCCTGCCGTGAGCTCCAGCAGACCAAGAGTCTCTCGCCTGGTCCACGAGCCTGGAGGGCAGTGCGGCCTTGGAGTAGGTGGGGTGTAGGGGTATGGAGGCTCCTACCCTTGCCACTGCTGCCTCAGGCTGGCCACCTTCGCAGGGTTCTGTTCCGAGGTCACTGTCGTCTTGTCCTTTGCTCTGCAGCCTCTGTGCAAAGTTGCAGACTGCCGCCTCGAGTTAGGTCCTGGGCTCGCATCCTGCTCCATCCATGCTGGCTCTGTGCCGGCCAGGCTGTCTCTGGCCATGGAGGGAGAGGAAGAAGCCCAGCAGAGTGGCTGTGGCAGCTCCAGGCAGCTCCTACCCATAAGATCAACCCCGTGCCTTGTGGGAGCAGCTGTCAGGTTCTGTGAGACTGGCTGAAATTGCCTCACTTCAGTGAGCTGAGCTTGACCAGACATGAGCTGGGAAAAGACAAATGTGGCCCCGTTTGGTCAGGAAGCCTCTGCACAGAGCCGGCTCAGCCCCTGAGGGGTTTCCTCTGTGACCCTGGCTCAGGGGTGGGACCGTGCGGCCTCGGGCTCCCCTCCCTCCGCCTTCCTTCTGCACCGTCCTGGCGCCTCACTGACTCTTAGTGCTGAAACACCGCTTCACACAGATGCCTGACCCAGGGAGGGAGAAGGGAAGCACCTGTCCCCCTCCCGTTTACTTTGGGGGGTTTTTTTGAGACAGGATCTCACTCTGTCACTCAGGATGGAGTGCGGAGAGGCAATCTCGGCTCACTGCCACCTCTACCTCCTGGGTTCAAGAGATTCTCCCGCCTCAGACTCCTGTGTAGCTGAGATGACAGGCGTGAGCCACCACGCCAGCCTGCCTGTCCCTTTTATCAGCCGCCCCCAGCAGAACTGGAGTTTGGCCCACCTTAGGGGTGGCCAGCCCCAGGGGTCTCGCGGCCCTGGTCAGGTGGAGCCCACTGCGACTGCTGCCTTTGCGTTTCAGGGGAGAGCGCAGCCACGGGCACCATTGCAGGCTGCCTGTTTGGGTTGCTGTACGGCCTGGACCTCGTTCCCAAAGGCTTGTACCAAGACCTGGAGGACAAGGAGAAGCTGGAGGACCTGGGCGCGGCCCTCTACCGCCTGTCCACAGAGGAGAAGTAAAGTCATTTCTGCCACTTTGCCCCTAGAGAGCCAGTGCCACCCTGGGGCCCATAGTGTCCTCTCGCAGCCCCCTGGGTGAGGGTGTCCCTGTGCGGCTCCACTGCAGTCTGCGCCTGACTGGTCACATCTAACTGTCATTTCCAATCTCAGAATCCTAACTGCTGCATAAAATACACCGTTTGTCCTGCGGGAATACTTTCCGTCCTCCACCATCCACATTGACATTGTATGGCTTGTCGCACTTGGACGTCCAGGCGTGGCACTCACCCGCAGTCTCCCGGACAGACGGTGTATTTTATTCCGCCGCAGAGCTAATGCTGTTTACTCACTCACTTCAACAACACTAACTGTGGTGGCCTCCAGCAGGCCCCCGCTGCAGACCCTCCGTCCCGCCTCCGCCTCCACCTCCAGGCGTGCATTTCCCTCGAGGGCCGATGCGCCACCTCCCCGCCCTCCACCCCCCCGCCATGTCCACAGTGGGCCGTGTGTGCCTGGACAGAGAAACAGTCACACTGGGGCCTGGGGGACACATATACAAGCATTGCTCTTAACCCCACCCACCTGTTTAATCACACTAGATTTTAAGATCATTCTCTTTTTGAAATAACTCACGGAGAAAACCAGAACCTAAATGGCCTCCTGCCAGCTCCGGCGTCTCTCTGTGGTCTGCCTTAGTGGGCCAGGTCCAGATGCAGAGCAGGCCTTTCCCCTCCGCGCCTGCCCTGCCGGGCTCGCTGACGAGGAAGCGCTGTCCCTGCGGTGAGGTTCTCTCTCAGAGAGTCTGGGAAAAGAGATCACTTGCTCTTGTTTAAAATACATTTGGACGTGATTTTTCCATGCAGCATCTGGTGTGAATAAAACAGCAGTTGACTGACGTTTATCGCTGTGCTTGGCCGCTTGGCTGGGGCCTCTCTTTTGGTTGTGATTTCATTAAAGGGCTCGCCCCTGGGCAGAGTCGGAATCCCGGGGAAGCCCCAGCCTCAGGGAGAGGAGGCCGCGGGGCCGAAAGCCTGGGTGGTTGGAATCTCTGTGGGCATCCAGAATGCAAACCCTACCCCCACGGGCTTTCTCATCTCCTATGGGCTGATTTGAAAGGGGGAAGTGGTGGCGTCTTTATGCTCCCACTTGGGATTCCTGTGTGAGTGGACTGGCAAGAGAGGCCGGTGGGCTTCACAGGCGGGCGCCACGGACCCCCACTCTCAGGTGTGTTGGGTCTAGGCTTCCCGGATGGGCCCTGCCAGCCACTTCCCGGCGCCTCCCTCCCCGGCCGCCTCCCCTTGGTAGAAACAACCCTGGCATTCATTCAGTGCAAGGAGCAGGCGTGTCCGGGGGTAGGGGTGTCCCGGGGGTAGGGGTGTCCGGGGTGTCTGGTGGTAGGGGTGTCCGGGGATAGGAGTGTCCGGGGGTAAGGGTGTCCGGGGGTAGGGGTATCCCGGGGATAGGCGTGTCCGGGGGTAGGCGTGTCCCGGGGGTAGGTGTGTCCGGGGGTAGAGGTGTCCGGGGACAAAGGAAAGGGTCAGGGGAAGGAACAAGGACGCAGGGGGGAACACCAGGGGGGGGAAGGAACAGGGAAGGACCCAGGAACAGGAAGGGGGCCCGGAATGGAAGGAAGGGAAGGGAAGGACAGAAGGGAACCGGGGAGGGAAGGGAACCAGGAAGGGGTGGTTCCGGGGTGACGGGTCTTGGGGGGGTGGAGGAAGGGTGGAGGTCGGAATGGGTGGGAGGTCTGGGTAGGAAGGAATGGGGGGAAGGAAGGAACAAAGGGAAGGAAGGAACCCAGGAAAGGGTCTTGGGGGGAGCCCTGGAACAGTGGAGGGAAGGAATGAAGGAATGGGTAGGGTGGAATGGAGGGAAACGGAATAGAGACGCCCGGTTCGTTTTGTGGGAAGTATAGTCCATGCTGGTAGAGGAATCTGTAGCCTTCTACGCTGGGCAGGCCGCAGCAGTGCAGCTCTGTGCTGAGCTTCCGAATAACCGGACTAACCGAGCTGCTACTGGCGCTTTAAGTCAGAAGAACCAGAGAGACAGGCACATCGGGGCGAGGGGCCTCACGTCGCACACATCCGTGCAGCGTGGTCCCAGGACCGTGGGTGTGGGGAAATTAACCGAGGATTACCTTTCAGGAAAAGAAACCCAGTTAAGGTAAGTCAGACCTGTTGCTAGCGTACGTAACACAGCAGTAGTACCTGTGTAGCCGGCTTTCCGGAAAGAGGCTTTCCCTCTCCACCTGCTGTGTGCCCTGCTGTGTGCCCCGCTGTGTGGAAGGCAAGGCCAGCTCGCATGAGCAGGGCACGGCTGGATTCAAACGGGGTGGACTCCGTCTCCATCCGCGAATCAAACCCCTCTGTGAGAATCAGAAAGTGAGTCTATTTAGAAACCGATTCTAGATTAGAACACACAAACACAAAACCCACAAGCATCGTAAACAAAAGCCGGCAGTGCCTTTCTTCACTTTTCTGTTACAGAGAGACCCAAAAGTTGAAAAGAAAAAGCCACAGAAAGCACTGAGGGGACACTGAGGGAGACACTGAGGGAGACACTGAGGGGGCACTGAGGGGGCACTGAGGGGACACCGAGCCAACTCTGCTGTTTAAAACGGCACCGGCGGGTTTCATTGTTGTTATAAAAGTGACGTGTGCACAGCTTCGGGAATCCAAATGCATTCACAGCAGCGTGTGGGGAAAGCAGCTTCCAGCCACCCAGATAACAAGGCCACAGTGGCCTAAGTGTCCTCCCAGGAGCCTCCTCCACACACACACCCTGGCTGTGCGCCTATACGTGAGACACCCCTGCATTTGCGTGCTGTGCCACACACACAATCTCTTTCCCCAAACAGGAAGCATCGTATACGCCATGGTTTGCTTTTGGCTGTTTTCATTAAACTAGGTTTTAAAATATTTTTCTGTATCACCATACACAGACCAATCTCCGCCTTTTTAACTGCTGCCTAGTATTCCATGGTACTCCTGTGCCATAATTCAAATACCCCGTGGGTGTGGCTCTCAG
Organism: Papio anubis; assembly: GCF_008728515.1. Lineage (NCBI taxonomy): Eukaryota > Metazoa > Chordata > Mammalia > Primates > Cercopithecidae > Papio > Papio anubis. The sequence goes on along the minus strand of NC_044990.1, from coordinate 91,246,310 downwards.
TGGGTTCCGTCGCGTGAGTGGCGTTTGCGAACACCTGCTCTTATGGCGACCTCCAGTGCTGCTCCCCCGCTCTTCTGAAAAGGCATTAGTCTGTCCCTACAGCGCAGTGGTGCCGTATTTCAGTCTAGGATGCATTTTTGTCTTTCATTTTTCTGAAATTGTGGTGCATCCTATATTTTATGGTGTCCATAGTTTAAATGATGGAGTTTTTATTTTTGTTTCTCCAAGACATTCTTATGAAATAAGGTGTGGCCAAGTGTAGTGACCCAGGCCTATAATCCCAGCACTTTGGGAGGCCGAGGCGGGAGGATCACTCGAGCTCAGAAGTTTGAGACAAGCCTGGGCAACATGGCAAAACCCTGTCTCTACAAAAAATAATAATAATAATACAAAAATTAGCTGGACGCGGTGTTGACGCCTGTAGTCCCAGCTCCTTGGGAGACTGAGGTGGGAGGATTGCCAGAGCCTGAGAGGTTGAGGTTGCAGTGAGTCGAGATCATGTCACTGCACTCCAGCCCAGGTAACACAGTCAGACCCTAAAAAAAAAAAAGAAAAAAGAAAGGGAGGGAGAGAGGGAAGAAGGAAGGAGGGAGGGAGGGAAGGAAGGAGAAAAGGCAGGAAAGCAGAAAGGAAAGGAGGGAGGGAGGAAGGAAGGAAAAAAGGAAGGGAGGGAGGGAGGGAGAAAGGGGAAGGGCAAGGGAAGGAAGGAAGGAAGGAAGGAGGGAAGGAAGGAAAAGAGGGCACATTTCACAATCCCTTAGGCCCAGCAAGGTGTGGCTCCCCAGGAGTTCTCTGGGAGCGTCAGCGTTGCACATCCCTGTAGATCCACATCTCTTGCGAGACATGAGGCACCAGGAAGGGGCAGGTGGGAGGATGAGCACCTCTCACTCCCAGATGGCAGACAAGGATGCTTCAGAGGCAGATGAGGCCCAGAATATGCCTGTTCTCAGCCTGAAGCTATCGGCAGACACCTCTCTCTCAGGCCCACGAATGTGAGATCTGAAGCCAGGACTTGGGATGGAGAGTCCCAATCATGGCTGAGAAAGGACATGGGCATCCTCACAAACACGCCACACAGAAGTCACACGCTAGGAACATGTGCCGTGTGGGAATATGAGCACGTCAGTAACACACACGTGTTTAGACTTCAGGCTGATTAACATGAATCCGTTTTCCCAAACTCTTTGATTAAGAGATTTTGCATTTATATTTAAAATTATTGTCTCCAGTGTTTTCATATCTGAAAGCCATGGCAGAGCTGTCCTTGTCCTTCCTTTCCCATGTTGGAGGGAGCGGATCCAGGGAGGCTCCGTGACTCAAGCGGGCGGGACAGCCACTCGGTGCGCCCAGCCCAGGAAGTGGCAAAGCCCAGCCCCGTCAGGCCTAGAACCTCGGGCTCCCTAACGAATGTTATTTCTATCTATTCCATGCTCGCCTAGAAGCAGGGCCCTTTTTACTACCCCCGTTTTGTAGACAAGGAAAGTAAGATTCAGGAGGTCTGAGTATCTCTCCCAGAGCTGCATTTTGTGAGCACAGAGCAGCTTTTAAACCCGATGCATCTGAAAACCACACTCAAACTTTCTCCCCTTCCCCTAATCCCGGGAGACCTCACCACCACCACAGCCCGCAGCAAACCCTGGCGATTGCATAACCTCAGGCTCGGCTGCCAGAAGCCAGTGCCACCTGTTTTGGCTGTGGGTATAAAAATTAACAGAACATCCGCTGATAAAATCGGTAATACCCAGACTGGTGTTCAATCCAAACCTCTGCGCTTAAAAAACTCCATCACTGAAGTTCATTCCAAAGGTTGCTTTAGGTTGGAAATAACTTTGGAGTCGGAGTGCAGGCACTGCAGCTCCCCTGATTACAATCCCTGGTGTGCAGACGCATTTCCAGTTAACACACAGAAATAAGTTATCAGCTCACTCAGCCCGCTGCGGGAAAAGCATTCACACGAGGTCTCAAAGAACAGCCTGAGACCATCTCGGGATTCGTGTGCTGCACCCCGACCGGCTGCTGGTCAGCAAACAAGGGCTTAGACAGACAAAGGCAGGGACTGTGTGTGATCTGGGGCAGACAGACAAAGGCGGGGACCGTGCCTGATCTGGGACATTCTGTGTCTGGCACCACGCACGTCGCGAACGTTCTGTCTGATGGCCACAGGGGTGGTCCCCAGGGTCTGAACCATCGTGCAGCCCCGTGGGCACGATGCCTTCCCCACCCTCCTTGTGCCCCAAGAAGGGTGATCGCCCAGGACCCCCAACTCTGGCTCTCCCTCGGGCAGGACAGGCTGCACGACCTGGGGCCCTGGTGGTGCCGCTGGGGACCATGACCAGCCTGCAGATCCGGGGGACAGCCTTGTCTTGTCCCACCCACCAGAAAGCCGGAGAGCACACAGTCCCCAGGGCCCTGCCAGCGGGATGCTCGTGCACCCCGGGGTTCCGCAAAGCCTCACCTCTCCTGGGACCGTCTGTGCTGTCAGGGTCCTTGAATGACACCTGTCATGACACAGCTGTGCTGTCTCCCTCTCCTATCTTAACGGTTCATTTTTAAGTTTGTTTCAAACAAAACTAGCCCCAACAACTCCCACACCCCTTCGCCCAGCATCAGCAGCTGTTACTATTTGCTCTTGTCTCTCACTGCACCCACGTGAGCATGCGCACACACTCGTACATATGAGCTCGCACACACAATTGTTTCTGAACCATTTGAGAGTGATCTGCCGACCCTGTATCCTCTCACCGTAAATATTTCCGATGAATTTCCTCAGAAAAGAGCAGGCTCTTCTGTAACCACTGTTTATTCAAAATCGGAATTTAACCTTCGGTAATGCTATCATCCAACAGAACGGCATTCTGTTGCAATATAATATACTACATTGTAGTTCTTATTATGTGTTAGAAATTTTGCCTGCTGTTTCATCGGTTTCCTTTATAATCTATATATTTGTAGCACAAATTCGTGACAGAAGCTCACTAACCCGAGGACCTGCACGTCCCACAGGTACTGAGGGGCCCGAGGCAGTTGCTGTCATTAGGCAGCGAGCAAGCGTCCCTGGAACCCTCTGCTGACTTACTCATGTCTCAGGCCTGGAAGAGCGTCCAGTGCTTACGGCCTCAGTCAGCCTGGGATGGACAGTGACCCCGTTATCAGTCACAGCCAACTAGACACTCCTTCGCTGGTCACTGCCGGTTGACCAGATGCCCCTTTGTAGGTCCCAGCTAAGTCACTCACATATAAGGTCTTATGTAGGTCACAAAACATGTTCAGGTCAAGGCCTTAGGGTATCCCGGCCCAAAAGGCCACACCCATCGTTAGCCAGATTTATTTCCAGGAAATACAGATACTCAGTTCTCCGACTGGTTCATTAGCACAGTCTGAACTATTCCGCACCTAGTTACCAAAAATCAACAGGGAGCAGTCAGCAAACACTTGTTCTCGGCTTTCCTAGATGGACAGTGACCGCTGCAATAATGCACAGAAGCTGCTGGGGAGGGGCGTGGCCAGATCAGCTCCACCCCGCCTGAGGGCCGCTCTCCCCACCCCGCAGGATCCTGGCCGGGCCTCCAGCCTTCCAGGATTTTTAGAAAGTACGCATCCTTTGGGGTTAGCTTTTCTTTTTCATAAGTCTAATATTAGATTCTTTAGTAATCTCTTCTCAGCCTTTAGGCTAAGATCAAGTTTAGATTTATTTGTAAAATGTTAGGAGCCTCAACTTAAAGGGATCAGTGTTGTTTAAAACCAATCTTAAAAAAAAAAAAAGCTACTAAGGAGGCGAGCTTGCTTCTCTCTCTTCTTTTTTTTTTTTTGAAACAGAGTCTTGCTCTGTCGCCCAGACTGGAGGGCAGTGGCCGGATCTCAGCTCACTGCAAGCTCCGCCTCCCGGGTTTACGCCATTCTCCTGCCTCAGCCTCCCGAGTAGCTGGGACTACAGGCGCCCGCCACCTCGCCAGGCTAGTTTTTTGTATTTTTTAGTAGAGACGGGGTTTCACCGTGTTAGCCAGGATGGTCTTGATCTTCTGACCTCGTGATCCGCCCGTCTCGGCCTCCCAAAGTGCTGGGATTACAGGTTTGAGCCACCACACCCAGCCTTTTTTTTTTTTTTTTTGAGATGGAGTTTCTCGGCTCACTGCAACCTCTGCTTCCAGGGTTCAAGCGATTCTCCTGCCTTAGCCTCCCGAGTAGCTGGGACTACAGGCACCCACCACTGCGTCCAGCTAAGTTTTGTGTTTTTAGTAGGGACAGGGTTTCAGCATGTTGGCCAGGCTGGCCTCGAACTCCTGACCTCGTGATCTGCCCACCTCAGCCTCCCAAAGTGCTGGGATTACAGGCGTGAGCCACCGTGCCCGGCCCTTCTCTTTTTATAACACTAATTCAGTGGACCCTGCCTGGTGGCCTAGAGCCGGCCATGGAGCCCACGCCTGGCTGGTCTCTGGGCAGAATGTCGCCTATCATCAGCAGAACAGTTGGGCCACGGAGGCCACTTATTCAAGGCCTTTGGTTAAACCCTCCCCAGGTCCACACTCTGCTTGGGGACCACATCTCAGGCAGGCGTCTCTCACCCTGCCTGGCCTGGACACTGGCAGGTCCACGTCTGCAGAAAGGTGTCTCGTTCCTCCAGGCTAGCCAGAGAGAACCCCAGAGGGGAGGGAAGCCGGGGGCTGAGCCACAGAGGGCAGGGAGACCAGGGGCGAGCCACAGAGGGCAGGGAGACCGGGGGCGAGCCACAGAGGGCAGGGAGGCTGGGGAGCAGAGGGCAGGGAGGCTGGGGGCAGAGGGCAGGGAGGCTGGGGGCAGAGGGGAGGGAGGCTGGGGGCGGAGGGCAGGGAGGCTGGGAGCAGAGGGCAGGGAAGCTGGGGGCAGAGGGCAGGGAGACCGGTGCTGAGCCGCAGAGGGCAGGGAGGGTGGGGGCCAAGCTACCAAGAGGAGGAGGGGTGAGTGGCCCCAGGCTCATCCGCAGAGGGGCAGGAAATGGCAGTGCAGGCCTCTGGTGTGGATGGAGGCCCAGGACGTGTTTTGTAAGCACTGTTGGCTGAGGGCATCCAAATGTCGGTCAGAAGCATGTGGGGCTGGTGCGGGGATGTGTGTGACATGGCTGAGGCTGGTCCGTGTTCTGAGCAGGCTCCTGGAACAGCCGCACAGTTGTAGGCCCAGCTGCCGCATGAAACCGGCCCTGCCCTTCTCTCAGAGGAGCACACCACGGCCGAGGGTGTTCCCACGGCCCGAGGGCTCTCCGAGCAGGGCCAGGCTCAGGTGAGCCCAGCACAGCCACTGACCAGGCAGAACAGTGGCCTCCAGGCCTCGCTGTCCAGAGCCCCAGCAAAGAACCTGCCGTAGGGTGCTGCTGTCCATGTCAAGGTGGGCCGGGTGTGTCTCCTGCGCTGTGATGGACTCTAGTCTCACTGTATTTTCAAACGACCTCTCTGGCTGGCCAGAGCCACCGACAACTAAATTAGGAAAGCCGGGCACCCTGCTGTTTATATTGGCCCCTGGGAGGAAGACATTCCATTCCCTGTGGTTCTGCAGCTCGTCCAAGTGCTGGGGGGACTCCGAGGGAGGCCTGGCCTCGCCCCGCACTGCTGGGCGGGCAGCGGTCACACAAGGCAGCCCAGACTCAGCCAGCGCAGCTCTGACCAGGGGCCTTTGCGGGAGGCTTTGAGGGGCGGGGCGGACGGCCCAAGGGGCAGCGCTGGCTCTGGCACGTGAGGACGGGTTCCCTCAGCAGCACGTGGGAGAGGGCGGGGCCACCTTCGCAGGAGACGCGCAGAGCCTTGTGGGGGAGTCGCCGAAAGTCCTGGGCCCCCCTCTCAGTTCATGACTTGGGGGCGCTCCTGGCGTCTGTGCTGTTCCCCTTTGTGGGAACACCGAGGTCTGTGCGGGTCACCGTGGGGCTCCCAGAGCTGGGCCTCTGGGAAAGGCTCCCTGAGGTGGGGGCATCTGAGCCGGGTTGTGAAGGATGAGCAGGAGCTCGTCAGGGAGGCAGCGAGGCTGTTCCAGGCTGAAGGGCACAGCGAGGTTGGGCGTGGAGTGGGCAAGTGGGGTGGAGGCTGGAGCTGGCAGGAAAGGGGGTGGCGAGGAGGGAAAGGGGGTTGCGTAGTGAGTGAACCGAGCCTCCGCGGGCGCTGCCGGCGGTGGGTAAATCGATATTCTGTGGAACGCTGTTCGCCACCCACGGGTCTGCTGCCAGCCCGCCCAGCTGTGCCCAGCGCTGCTGTAGGCTCGGGAAAGTAAAGATCAGAACCAACACAGGTCCTGCCCACGGAGGGGCTCTGCTCTAGTGGGGAGCTGGGCAAAAACAGAGGTGACTCGTTTAAAAGTGCACTCGGATCTTAGAAAATTGTAGTGCTGTGACAGTAGTCACCTGGGACATGCCAGCAGCAGCAGCCGTGGGCCGTGGACTCCTGGAATCCCCCGGCCAGTGAAGCCCAGAGCGCAGAACATGCTGAGCTGGGGGGCTGCTCGTGCAGACCCCAGAAGAAGGAACCACCCGCAGGTTCAAGGAACCCAAAGACAGCAGCACCTCTGAGGCTCCGGCGAGGGGCAGGGACCAGCGAGGGTGAGCGCAATAGTGGGCGGTGGGCGCAGGACCTCATGATGAGAAGGGGCAGTCCAGGGGGACGGCAGGACAGCAGGGAGCAGGGGAGTGGCAGGCCAGGCCCAGGGAGGAACTTGGTTAATGATGATTGCAAAACACAAAGGCTCTGTGAAGGGGGCTGTGGAATCCCCTCTCGCTCCCGCCCAAGGGTGTCGTCCTGAACTGCGGACGCCTCCAACAGCCACAGGTCCATGGCTGAGGCCACCTCAGCGAGGCGGGACTCACCCAAAGAGGACTTTCTAGCTCTGGCCGAACCCCTAATCCTCAGCCGATAAACCCAGAGGAGCATCCTGATCTCTGCGAGTGAAAACGTGTTTCAGACGATCACACTGCGGGGTGAATGCCACTGTGACAGCTGAAGAACGGGACGGGGCGGCCGAGTCTGTGCTCTGTGCCCACCTCTGCTTGCCGGCCAGGTCCTGATGACACCCTGACCTCATAAGCGGTCACAGACTCAGATGTGCTATGGAGCTAAACTGGATTTTGAGTCACTGTGACTCTTAAGGAGGGCGTGAGGCAAGTCCAACCTACGAGGGTCCCACTAACACGGCCACACCACCCGGGACAGGCGCTCGGCCTCGACAGGGCCTCCGAGTATGGGGAGTGGTCCCCTGCCCAAGCCGCTCACCACCTGAGGTCAGGGCAATGGGAATTTATAAGTCAGCGTGGAGCTCCATTACTCTCTGCTTCCAAACTCGCCTCCCGTCAAGGCAGGAGGATGAGCTGGTTTAATTCCAGCTCTGTTTTTCATCTTTCTATTTGGACGGTGGGGCTCAGAAGCCGTCAGCGAGGGATGTGGGAAGGGGCAGACGGACGTCACACGTGGCTGAGCCAGGCGGCCTTTATTCAGATGATCAGAATGTCCCCACCGCAAGCAGTCAGCATGGCTGGGTCAGTCATCCGAATGACTCACCTGCAAAGTCATTAAGACAACTGAGACGCCCAGCCAGCGGGGACAAAACGTGTGACAGGCTCTGTGGACAACGGCCTGAGAAGTTCAGCCTCCTCGGGTGAAGGGAGCGCAGCCCTCCACGGGCGGCCCAGTCACAGCAGAGGGGACGTGCCCGGAGACGCCCGGCGGAAGGCAGGTAGGGCCGCTGACCCTGTGATGGCTGGGGGTACAGCCTTCGGAGGGAGCACGATGCCCCCAGGCTGGTGCCCCAAGCCCGAGGTCGGCCTGCTCCTCTGTCCTCCCCGTCCCCACGGCGCAGCTGAGAGTGTGCCTGTCCACCCTGGCTTCGGCGGGGTATGGGCGGCCGCTGGCTGGGGCAGTTCTGGGGCTGCCCTGGATCACTTTACCAGCCACGGGGACACAGCGGCTCCTTCCTGGGTGGGCTCCGATGACTCAGAACAAGGGCGTGCCTGGCAGCAGGACGCACAGCTGCTCCTTGGATTAGTTTATTTTTACAGTCGTCCCAGCTCGCAGCACACTGTGGCCTTGCGGCAGGTTCCGAGTTTAGTTTTCGTGTGTCTCATCCTCGCCTGGTTTGGAAGGAGCGCCGTCTGCCTCAGTGGTTCCGAGTGAGGTCCCCGGACCAGCCTCAGAATCACCAGGGACTCGTTAAAATGCAGATTCCCAGGCCCCACCCCAGACCGTGGATCACAGGCGGTGGTGGTGTGGCCCCGAAATCCGGATCTCAGCAAGGCCTCTTGATCCACTGATGCCCACCGGGGTTTGGGGGAGAACAGCACACTCTCCGCGTGAACTCACTGAACTGAGCAAGGGAGGCGTCTGGGGAGGTGGAGGAAGCAGAGTCCTGTGTTCCATCTGTGGCCCGGCCACTCCTCCGTGTGGGGTCTGTCCTGGCCCTCGGTCATCGCATGCCCACGGCAACACAGCCACGCGGTCATGTGGTCAGCTGCTGTCACCTCCCCCATCAGGGCTGCTTGGCAGAAGCTTTTAACAAGGAAATCTGTCCATGGCTTCAAAAACAGAGCTCTCTCCTTTGAAAAACACAGACAAACCCAAAAAGAGAAGTATGTCCACACATTTCCTTCCAGTCTGTTTTCAGCCTGTTCAGTTTCTTTCTTTCTTTTTTTTTTTTTTTTTTTTGAGACGGAGTCTCGCTCTGTCGCCCAGGCTGGAGTGCAGTGGCGCGATCTCGGCTCACTGCAAGCTCCGCCTCCTGGGTTTACGCCATTCTCCTGCCTCAGCCTCCCGAGTTGCTGGGACTACAGGCGCCCTCCACCTCGCCCGGCTAATTTTTTGTATTTTTAGTAGAGATGGGGTTTCACTGTGTTAGCCACGATGGTCTCGATCTCCTGACCTCATGATCCGCCCACCTCTGCCTCCCAAAGTGCTGGGATTACAGGCGTGAGCCACCGCGCCCGGCCTCAGCTTCTTGAAAACAGTCGGGTTAGAGTGAGCTTTCCACTTGGTGCCACATCACCAGCCGCGTCTGGCCGCCGACTCTTCTCCCACGAATGTGGACCTGCCGTTGTGCGGCCGCCTGGAGTTTGACATGGAGGATGCTCTAGATTTTTCAACATTATAAACGGCACCGTGAAGGCGGCTTTTCCTGTAATTCTTGAGTCTTTGTTCCTCGTCCCTGATGATTTCCTTAGAATGAATGACTAACAGGTGTGACAGCTAAGATTCTGGGTGCGTCTACACAGAATTACCATCTGTGGAGGTCAGAGGCGGCTCCACCCCTGCCACAGTTGGGGAGACCTTCCAGCTTTGCTCCTGTGGTCACAGCTGCTCGGGAGCAGAACTTACCCTGGACCCAGGCTCAGAAAACACCATCAAATCACAAAGACCCTGTCTCTCCAAGCTGGACCCACTTGGTCCCGTCTCCTTGAAAGCTGGGCTGGTAGGAAGGAGTCCTAGGTGGACCATGACAGGCATCTCTTTCTCGCTGGGTTGGACATTTGATCGGGAATATGGAATGGAAGAGACGAGGATTTGACCGAATTGGTCTTGACCCTCTCATATCTCTTAACATTCCCTCTCCTCATATGTAAATTTTTCACATCTGGCTGCATTTGCCTCCATCATCCTCTTGCATTTCCCTCATCACGTCAGCTTTTCTTTTGTAACCATCACTCTCCTTGGTAGCACATCACATCTGGCTGCATTTACTCATCATCTCCTCCCATTCCCTCATCTCATCATCCTCTCTTATGACATCATCACTTCATCTCTGCAGGAAACCCTCATCTCCTCATCTCTTATGATGCCCTCTTCACATCATCTCTGCCATTTATATCACATCATAATTTACATCATCTCCTCCTCTCTTATAGTACATCATCTGCTTTCATGCTCTCTCATATGACACATCATCCTCATCTGCGGGGTATCCCCTCCTCTCTGCAGCCCCCTCCTCCCCTCCTCTCTGCAGCCCCCTCCTCCCCTCCTCTCTGCAGCCCCTTCTCCCCCACTCCTGGGGGGCCACTGCCCACTGCAGTGCTGGTTCCTGCCCAGGAGCTTGTGAGGAAATTCTTTCTCCTCTCTCCACCCACCCCAGACCTGAGCGATTTACCAAATCTTCAGAATCTCTGCTGTAGGGATCCAAGTCCCTGGACCGTGGCAGAATTTATGCTGTTAGTTTCATCTTTCGTACTTAACAGTAGAGACATACACAGGCCACACAGAGAATAGACACTTCTTTATACTCGCTGTTTCACCTACTGTACAAGCAAAATATGTTTGTTAAATTTTTTTAATATGTTGCATATGCAAAGTGGTTTTCCAAATGTTTTCACAAAACCGTTCAACGTCAACTCCTCAGTGCCCTCAGGAGGAGCGTGGCTCAGAAGTTCCTGCCATTTAACAGGAAACAGTGACCCAGAAAAGCTTTGGCATCCCTGACACCCCCGAATTAACAGCAGGGACAGCCCAGAAGCCACAGCTCCTGGCTCCTAATCTCTGTCTCTCCCTACCACGCTTTCGGGGCCCCTGAGAACATGGGATTGCCCCATAATCAATGTTCTAGAATCACCTTGCAAAAAACATGATGACGAAATAAGTGACGATTCCTTTTTTTCTACAGTCAGAAGAGCAGAAAGACCTGCAGTGACATCATGTCTGTGGACGCCCAAGCCCTGAAGAAGAAGATGGGCAAGCTGGCCTGTGACCCGGCCGCCCACTCCATCCTCAGCAGCTTGCTGCTGTACGTCACGGGCCGCGCAGACCGGCCCTCGGGGACAGAGGCCGGGGAGAGCAGGCCCAGCCACCAGACCCAGACCCAGGAGGCCACCCAGAGGCCCACGCGCTTCCAGCTCCTGCAGGCCAAGTTCCTGGGCACCGGCCGGGAGCGCTACCTCAAGAGGACCCGGGAGGTGGGCCGGCTGATCTCCAAGGACAAGCAGGGGCCTGGTGGGGGCCTCGTGGGTGCCACCATCAACAAGCTCCTGGAGAAGACCAAGGAGCCGGCCCCGAAGCCCTGCCCCAGCGAGAAGCCCCGCTGGGGCCACCCGGCCGGGAAGAGCACCGTGAAGAACATCCTAAAGATATTCTTGGCCGCCGAGGAGAAGGAGGCGAAGGAGAAAGAAGCGCGCGAGAAGCCCGCTGCGGAGCGGCCCAAAGTCGCCAGGGGCCTCTTGCCGAAGATCATGGGCAAGAGCTCAGTGCTGTCCAAGCTGCGGGAGAAGTTCGAGCAGAACAGCTGCCTGTGCTCAGAGGCCGGGGCGCTGAGGGTGCACACGCAGGAGCGGAAGAAGAGGAACCTGCAGAGGAAGAAGATGCATCGGCCAGAGGTGTGCGTGCTACACACGGCCACCATGGCCAGCACCTGCGTCAAGACGCCCCTCGCCCGCTTTCTGGCCTGCACGGCCGAGCCCCTGCCGGCCCTCAGCATCGCCACCATCGTCTGTGGCCCCAGGAGCTGGCTGTCCCACTGCACCAAAATCAGCCACTCGGAGGCGAGGCGTCTGCCCAGAGGAGAAGCCAGCGTGCTCTCCAGTGCCAGGGAGACAGAACCCAGTGGCAATAAAGCAGCAGGAAAGGGCCCCCTGGAGGGGGAGCCCCAAAGACAGCCAAGGCCCTCGAAGCCCGTGACACCCCAGGTGATGGCTCGAAGGGACGGCCAGGCTGTCCCCTCGATGGCCCCCTCTTGTGCTCCCTGCACAGATGAAGTCCTCCTTGGCCTTGTGCCTGCATCGTCCCCACTGGGATCAGCCAGCCCGTGGGGCACCAGATCAGCCGCAGGTGACGGGACGGCAGACCCCACGGCAGAGAGCACTGCAGGAGGCGTCCAGGAGGTGAGGGGAGCCAGACTCACGTGGTCTCCTGGGCCCCCGGGTGAGAGTGCAGGGGAGGGCCCTGAAATCACCATGACTATTTGCAGTTCAGAGGACGAACGGGAAGGAGCAGGCTTCCCAGACCCAGGGAGAGACCCGCTCTTTGCCACCCAGAAGTATTTCCCAGAACAGAAGGTGCCGGGCCACATCCCACCACTGAACACTCCGTCGGTCCAGGCTGCTCGGAGAACACAGCCTGCCACGGAGTCCCCACGGATAACTGTCCAAATCCCGGTTGTCCACGAAATGCCAGCCCCTCCCCCCATGCTGCAAAATACAGCAAGTTGTGAAAACAAACGTTCTCATATTTTTGGAGGAGGGAATGTGGTTGAAAATGCACACATAGAATTTCCCACCGTGACTGAGAACAGAAAGGGTCACCAAGCCCCAGTGGAACTGAGCAAGCTTTCAGGGACCCAGGTGGGACTCAGCGTCTCTTTGCCGCAAGGGCCAGGGGCAGCTTGGGATCCGGCAGCAGCAAGAGGGACTGCGGGTGCCGACCACAGTGTCCCAGAGAGAGTTCCGACAGAGAGACTCCAGACAGAGAAGGAAAACAAAGGCAGCTTTGAGAATTCACATGGTCCCAGGAATCCTGACGATATTTCAGGAAAGAGGACCTCTGAGCTCAGAGAGGAGAAGCATCCGTTGCCAGAATCTAATGAAATATCAACGCAAAACAAGGGCTCCGCAACGAGTTATCCTGCAGCCTCACAAAACCTTCTGAGGGGAAACACCAACCATGCTTCCAGCAGCCAGCAAGTGCTGTCCCCGACCGGGAGAAATCCAACAGGTGCCCCCGCGTCGCTGGCGGCACCATCCAAGGGGCATATGGGGCCTGAGGGTGTCACCCCGATGGGCACGACTGTGCCCGACGCACTGGAGGAATGCAGAAGGCCACTGCTAACAGAGTCCGCTCAGCCCCTGAAGGCTGCCGAGGAAATCACCAGCCATGAATTTCATGAGAACCCACTGTCCTCATTAAATGAACGACCCAAACCAGGTGTGAAAGCCTGTGGGGCGATGGCAGCTGCAGGGAGCGTTGTGAGCCGTGCCACGCCTGCACCAGTGCCAGGCAGCACCCAGAGCCCTGGAGACCGCAGAGTGGGAGAGCCAGAGACGCTGGGCCAGGAGGGAAGCAGAGCCTTGTCCAAAAGCCATCCCAGAGGAGAGACTCTCCCTCAAGACCCCCACAGCCACGGCCTCCTGGCCCCCGGGGGATCCTCGGAGCCCAAGAGTGGAGCAGCAGGGAGGAGCCTCCTGAGAAGTGCGGCCCTCGCCCGGCACCCAGAGGACGCTGTGGCCCTCGCCCGTCACCCAGAGGACGCTGCGGCCCTCGCCCGGCACCCAGAGGCACCCCGATTACACACTTCAAACACGTCGGCAGCCAGCAGACATACGGCAGCCGTAGGAGGCAGAAAGGATGTGGCTGTGGAAGGAAACCTTTTGGGTTTCAGCACAAAGTCTGGAATTCCTGCTTCTGATCATCCTAGACCACAGGCAAAGAGTGTGGCAGAGTCCCCGAGCTATGGCCCTGGCCTCCCACCGTCGCCTCCTGAGAACCCACAGGCAAAGGGCAGGGAGGGTGTCATGTCTCCCGGTGGGGCAGAGCCTGACCATCTGCTTCCCGTGATGCCTCCCATGCAGGCGGACATGGGGTGGGCAGGTGGCACCCACCAGCGGGACCCTCCCCATCTACAGGCACACCTGCCCCCTGCTGCTGGTGACACACAGGCCAAGCTCTGGGCCAGTGTCCCCGACCCTAGGACCCAAGCAGGTGACATCGTTCAGGGACAGGCCCAGAAACAGGTTCAGGAACTGGGGAGGCTACAGGGTGACCAGGCCCAGAAAGGGGACTCCCCAGGCACGGGCCTGCAGGGAACAGGCTCAGTGCCGTCGGGACCCAGGGACAGGTTCAGGGACAGACCCAGAAATGGGCTCAGGGACACGTTCAGGGACAGGCCCAGAACAACAGGTTCAGGAACAGGCTCAGGGACAGGCCCAGTGGCAGACCCAGATAGAGGCCCAGAAACGGACTCAGCAGCAGGCCCAGAAAGGGGCTCAGGCATGGGCCCAGGAACAGGCTCATGGGCAGACCCAGATAGAGGCTCAGGGGCAGGCCCGGAAAGCGGCTCAGGAACGGGCTCGGGAACAGGCTCAGGGGCAGGCCCAGATAGAGGTCCAGAGGCGGGCTCAGGAACAGGCCCAGAAAGGGGCTCAGGAACGGGCACGGGAACAGGGTCGGGAGCAGACCCAGACAGAGGCTCAGGGGCAGGCCCAGAAACGGGCTCAGGGGCAGGCTCGGGAACAGGATTGGGAACAGGCCTTGATATGTGGGATGGCGTCTCGGGCCTGGGAGCAGCCCATCAGTGGCACCGCTGAGGGAGTAGATGCTGCTGGCAGGAGTGGGGCGTCTGGAAGCCCAGCCCCCAGGGATGGTGGACAGTCGGGGGGCAGCGGCCTAGGGGAGCCCAGCACCCGGCACCCACCCCCAGGAAGCCACCCCCTCAGGGGCACGAGCGTTGCCACCTCTCCCCTGAGGCTGAGAAAGAGCCCAGCTGAGCCCACGCCCGAGGCTGGGGGCTGCTGGACTCCCCAGGCCCCAGCCCAGAAGGGGCCCCCAGACCACCCCGGGGCTGAGAGGGTCCCGCAGGACACGATGAAGGCATCGGAGCCTGAGCGTCACAGGAGGTCCACGCGCCTGGCCAAGTACAAAGCCCAGAGCTTCAGTGACCAGAGGGCCTTCGATTTGTCCTTCAGACCAATGAGCGTCAGGGCCAGCGACACGTCTGAGCTCCCAAAGTGAGGCCCCGAGTCCACACCGTGGCTCGCCCAGCAATGTGACATCTGCCCATCAAGGGCCTTCAGGCATTTTCCTGCCTCCAAATGCGTCTTGGAGAATCCCCTACGGAGACGCCTGTTTCCATAATTCTCTCTCCCTTCTTCACAAGCTGACCTTGGGAGGACTGAGCTACATGAGGGTCGGGTCCCTGTCACCCCACAGAGCCACGAGGCCATGGGGGTGGGAGGTGCGGGCCTGTGGCCTCACCAGGCCCTCGGGATTCTTTGTGTCTTCACCCAAGGGCACCGGCTCACCCCTGTCTCACATACCCTGCAGCGTGGAGCTCACACCTCCCGCAGTGGCACGGTGTGTGCGCCCCCTCGACCTGCAGGACACTGGTGCTTTGGGACGCCTCCCCAGCTCTCACAGGGCTGCCTCCCACCACTCCCTGTCCATGCCCCGCCATGCCCTGCTCTCACGTGGCCGTGTGACACCCACCCTCCATGGGCCCAAAGTGACACACACGGCCCCACCCCGCAGGACTCGAAAGAAAGGGCAGAGTTTCAGGCCGGGCGCAGTGGCTCATGCCTGTAATCCCTGCACTTTGGGAGGCTGAGGCGGGTGGATCGCGAGGTCTGGAGATGGAGACCATCCTGGCCAACATGGTGAAACCCTGTCTCTACTAAAAATACAAAAAATTAGCCAGGCGTGGTGGTGGGCGCCTGTAGTCCCAGCTACTCGGGAGGCTGAGGCAGGACAATGGTGTGAACCCGGGAGGCGGAGCTTGAAGTGAGCCGAGATCGCGCCACTGCACTCCAGCCTGGGGACAGAGCGAGACTCCGTCTCAAAAAAAAAAAAAAGAAAGGGCAGAGCTTCCTCCAGCCTCAGACGCCCAGGCGGTGCCAGGTGCTGTGTGGCTGCTGGGCCATGTGGTGGTCACCAGAGGGTGTGGGGATGCTGGGATGCCAGGCCAGAGCCAGCTCATCTGGAGGAAGAGGCCTCAGGAAATGCTCACGCTAAATTCTGAGAAAGGGACAGTGCGGAGCCCTGGGAAGCCAGGATCCCAAGGAAGCTTCGTCTGGAAACCGGGTGCCGAGTTCCCTTCCCTGCAGTCCCTGTGGGTGGCTCCGCTGGTGCCGGTGACCTGAGAGCATCGCTGTCTGTCCTCCATCCTCCCAAACAGCATAGAAGTGTTTCCTGCCCTGGTCCGAGGCAGCCCACGACTCCAGCCTTGTTCAGGTGCTGAGATAACGCGTTTCAGGCTGGAATATTTGAATGCTGTCTAGAAGCACAAGACGGAAATCAAAGCGGCCCTTCGTCACATTGCCTCAAGATGGTTTTTGTTGCTACTCCGGACTACTTTTTAGGCTCTTCCTCCATGCATCTATTTTAAAGCACTTTCTTCCCCATGATGGGGTCATGTACCTCCGTGTCGCGATCTATCGTCCCAGGCCACTCGCTGGCCTCTGAAACGCTGACCCGTGAGGCCACCCGGCTGCCTGAGGGGCCCTGGAGCAGGTGGATTTTCAGCGTGAACCGATGCAGCCTGTCGTCCTACGGGGCCCCGCACCCTCGTTTTTGGTGGTGCCCTCCCTGTGGAAAGTTAATTCCTGCTTTTTGAAGGTGTCTTGGCGTTTTCTGCCTTTGCTACTGAGCAGTTTCCTGAAACAGCCCTACACATTCCCAGAGGGGCTGTGGTGCCTGCTGTGAGCACCTCTGTTTTCTGACTCGGATGTTCATTTAGAGGAAGGTGTTTTCCAGTGTTGGCTTTGAGAGGGCGTTTAGCAAGCGCGTCCTACCCACGGCGAGGCTGGGGTCTCTCCTACCAGGGAAGGTCCACTCCGGCAGAAAAAGGGCCCCATTGTGCCAGTGGCTTTGGCTCCGGGGGCCACGCAGGCGGCAGGACGTCGTGCCCCAGGGCGCGCACAGGTTTCCTTCACGTCGAACAATTAACTTAAGATCCAGCAGGTTTGACCCACCCTCACCTGCTAGGACATGCCAGTGCTGGTGTCTGGAAGGAAGGTCGGGCTGTGCTCAGCTCTGGGGGGCCGCTCCCCACAGCTCCCCTCAGAGGGCACCCGGGGCCTTCTCTATAAATCGGGGGGCTGTGCTCCTGGCCCAGCCAAGGGGTTTCTGCCTGGTGTGTGGGTTCTCAGTGTGAGTTGCCGTGTGTGGAGGCTCCTGAGTGCTGGGTGCACCTCGCGTGTGTGGGGCCTGGGCAGCCCAGCTGCACACAGGATGGTCCGGGGGTACGGATGGGGGCAGAGGTCTTGCTATGGTGCCACTGGACCCCTGCTAGGAGGACAGGGTCCTGTCTCTCACGGAGCACACGGACCTCCGGAGTCCCTGCCCCTGCAGTCCTGGGAGCCTGCGGCTGGGGCTGGAGTTGGCCTCTCGGAGCCACCCAACCAGAGAGGCCCATGAGAGAGGAACTCAGGGGTCCAGCAGAGGCTGACAGAGCGGCCTCTTTGTCCTGCTGGTGGCCTCCGCTCATGCCTGGGGCGTCCTCCCTGGAGCTGGGGGAGGTCAGGGGCCCCCAGGTCTGTGCGGCTGCCCCTGCCACTCCAGGCACAGCAGCGCGGCCCTCACTCTTTACCTATTTGGGATTTGAGGCAATGAGCGGCAAGAATGTGATGACAGACACGGGAGGTAAAAATATGTTCACTGGCTGTTCCCTTTAGAAATAAGAAGCGGTGGGACTTGTGTTGCTATTTTTAAATAGACCAGAGAGTGCACCGGAGAAGGCATTGAGTGGTTTTATTTTAAGTGGTGGAAAAAATGATGAGAATCTCCTCCAGATGACAGCTCTGGAAGCGTCGTGCCTGAACCCCTCTCTCAGTCTGGCGGGCACAGTCTGTGAGCGGCCAGGAGGCCACCTGCTCGGCTGGCCCGTCCTCTCCGTGTGCCAGATACAGCCCAGCATGACACTGCCCTCAGCTCGAAAACACCACAGTTACTCTGTGTGCAGGAAAAAAAGACCAGTGACTTCACGGGGATTTGAGAGTGGTCTGTACGTTCATACTAAGTTGAGACAGGGCAGGTTAGAAGATAGGGTGTGGAAGTAGTCACACTGCAGAGACGACCATCATTTCCGCATGGCTAAGGCCCACACCCTCCCGGGGTGAAATAACTACAGCAGAAGAACGGTGCACTAACCACCCCCACGGGCATTTTAAATAAAACCCAAAGAAAGAAAGAGGCCAGGTGCAGTGGCTCACACCTGTAATCCCAGCGCTTTGGGAGGCCAAGGCGGGCAGATCACAAGGTCAGGAGATGGAGACCATCCTGGCTAACACAGTGAGACCCCATCTCTGCTAAAAATACAAAAAATTAGCTGGGCCTGGTGGCAGGTGCTTCTAGTCCCAGCTACTCAGGAGGCTGAGGCAGGAGAATGGCGTGAACCTGGGAGGCGGAGCTTGCAGTGAGCCGAGGTAGCGCCACTCACTCCAGCCTGGGCGACAGAGCCAGACTCCGTCTAAAAAAAAAAAAAAAAAAGAAAAGAAAGAAAACAGGATATTTATTTTAGCTTCTTAGTTAACCTGGTTAATTTTGTGTATTTGAGTGATTCGTTGACTGCCTCCTCCCTGCAGTTTTTTACGGTTCCTCTGGTTGTTGACAGGCCTGCTGTGAGCCACACGTCTGTGGGTGCAAGTGACAGCAGCTGGGCAGGTGGCGGTGCACTCCAGCGGCAGGAAGGTCCTGAGATGGCTACGAGAATGTGGTCATGCTCAGGGCACTCGCTCAGGGAGGGTCATTGTCTAGGATTTTACAAGCTCAGCACCACTTCCTTATTCCGTTATCAGGGTATCTCTGCTGTTGGAGTTATGTTCTTTGGGTTATGTATTAGGTTATAGCTATTTATTAAATTTTTTCTTGTTCATATTCTTCTTTGTATATAAACAATGCTAAAATGGGTTAGTCAGAAAAAATTACTAAATGTCATTTGTTGTATTCTCTCTGTATTTTTACTAACATCGTTCAGCTGGAAATAATTTCAAAAAGAAATAAAATACCTTTCCCATTACAAATCTCTTCCTTGCATTATTGAAGCAGCTGCATAAATGAGGTAGGACTCAGGCCTGGGGCGAGGGGCAGACCCCCATCGGGTGAATGTGGCCAGCCTGGGGCAGTGACCCAGGCAGGAGAGAGGGTCTGGAGCAGGGCCCCAAGTGGGAGAGGAACCCCTTAGGGTGTGCTTAGAGAAACAAGGCCATGCGCTCCCCAGACCCTCCCTCCGTCCAGTCAAGACTGTGCCGGCCCTGCCCCGGAGCAAGACCTGGGGAACTGGACTTCGGCCAGTGCACCTGGGCCACGGTGGGGCCAAAGGGTTGGAGTGTCCTCCCGGATGTTGAGGGAGACTGGACAGAAGGGAGGGAGGGAGTATGGGTGCAACGGGCCCAGCGGGTCTGTGAGACACCCTCCTCTCTCCAGCAACTCCGCAACTCTGTGTGCAGGAGAACTTTGTCAGTGACTTTTCATGAGGGTTTAACAGCGGGTGGTTTAAGCTCACGCCAGACCTAGCTGGAAATGCCTGCATTCTGAACCGCTGCTGTGCCGGTGGGTGGTGCGAGTTCTTGGTATCTGGGGAGGAGGAAAGCTCGTTCCACTGAAACGAGCCGACGCCTCGTGTCTGAGAGCACTGGCCCGGCCGCCGAGGCTTTGGGATGGTGCAGGCACCTCTTGTCCTGAAAGAAAACCCCTGTCAATTAAGGTATGACGCAGGCTTTCGTTAGAACTTCTATTTTAAAAGTGCTTATTGAGGGCGTCTGTGCGACTGGTGTACATAGAAGTGTGATCAAACCCTGTTCTTGGGATATTGTTATAAGCTTGGGGTAGTCAAAAGTTTCCCTAAACAGGAGAAAAGGCCCCAACCACAACAGGAAGTGCCTGTATATTTGTCTGTTTGAGCTTCGGTGCATTTGCTGAATATTTATGGCCGCCATGGATTTTTGACAGGAATGGATGTCACGTAGCCCCCCGAAGCCCAGGACTGAGCAGCTGAGCAGTGCTCGCCATTTCTCTGACAGTGAGAGGACTGGCGTGGCTCAGGTCCACAACCCCAGGTGGTGCCTGGGAAGCCACTGGAAGGCACAGGAGCCTATTAGAAAACCCATTTGTGCACACCCCAAACTCGTGAAAGTGCTGAGGCATCTTCTCCTAGAAGAACAAAGGAGGCCAAACGGAGAATGAAGGAAGCAACGCCTACAGTGGTCCATTTCCAAGACAAAATGCCTTGAATCGGCTTAGGTCAGTAAACTACAGAAGAAACAGGATGTCCTAGCCAGTGCCTGCTTGTTGGCCTCCCCTTCTCCCTCCCTTCCCCCCGACCCTTAGGTGCTCTCACCCGAACTAAAGAAGTTTAGTCTAAGATGAAAGTTTACCAGCCTGCAAAATAGCTGGCTTTGTCTGTTCTTATCAGCCTGCCCAGCTACTTAGGTCGTAAGTCAAATGCTTAAAGAGCCCCTGAGCTGACTGGGGTTGCAATGCATTGTGGGCCGCAACAAAATGCAGCAGGACAACCCTAAAGAAAACACCTACAGCCCCCCGCCCGACAACCAACAGATCGCGTCCCAGAAGACTGTGACCCCAGAGTACTCAGCCTGGGAGGAACCGGGGCAGGGACCTGTGCACGAGGGGATGAATTCCTTGTTGGAACTGCGCTGGGTGTGGCTGCCCATTAGACACCGGATCCTGCAAGATCATCATTAAAAGTCTCACTCTCGGCCAGGCGCGGTGGCTCACGTTTGTAATCCCAGCACTTTGGGAGGCCGAGGCGAGCGGATCACGAAGTCAGGAGTTCGAGACCAGCCTGGCCAACATAGTGAAACCTCGTCTCTACTAAAAATACAAAATATGAGCCGGGCGTAGTGGCGGGCACCTGTAATCCCGGCTACTCGGGAGGCTGAGGCAGGAGAACCTACCCAGGAGGCAGAGGTTGCAGTGAGCTGAGATGGCGCCATGGCACTCCAACCTGGGCAACAAGAGTGAAACTCCACCTCAAAAAGAAAAACAAAAAAATCCAATATAAAATAGTAGATCCAAATACGTAAATACCTATGAAGGGGGCAAAGGAAGAGAAGTGCAAAGAAAGGTGAGCTGTGGTTATCCACGTACACCCATGTGTAGGTACGTTTTCCCGTCGTTATCTGCTTTCTGCGTTAATTTAAATGCATTTGCATAACTTTCAGGATCAGAAAATAAAGGCCTATGTGTGACCCTGGGGGACTGGATGGAGGCCCAGTGCCCCTGTCGCCGGCTAGGTGGCTTTGCCCGCGTCGCCAGGCTTCTCCAGGGCTCGCTTCCCGCCTCTCCGTTGGGGACCGCACAGGTCACTGGGGGAGGCTCCGCGGGCGGCAGGGCTCTGGGAGGGGTTGTCACCGTGGGTGCGCAGGGGAGCGGCAGGTCCCACCTGCACCTGCAGGGACAGGCCTCCGGCTGCACCGTCCCGCGCCCGCCTCCCTGGCGCCCTCCTCGTCGGACGCCTCCTGCCCGGGCCCGCCAGGGGGCGCTGCCGGCCTCCGGGACGGCGGCCGCTGCGAGAGGAAGCCCCGGCTGCTGCCACATCCCGACGCCGCCAGGAGCCACGGGGCGGCGCGCAGGCTCCCAGCCCCCTAAGGTAGGGCTGCCTTCCCCGGAGCCGGGGACACAGGCGCACGCGCGGGGACCTCGGCGCTGGCCTCCGGGCTGCTGTGGAGCGGGGGTGGTGACCTCCTTGTGAGTTAAGGGAGGGGCGGCCTTGGCATCGGGACCTGGAACCCGGAGAGGCCGCCAGGCTTCCAGTCGTGGCCTTGCCACCGGAGGTCACGTGGTGTTTCCAGATTTCCTTAGTGTGTGCGTGTGTGGGTCCCTGTGTTGTGGAGGGCTGTGTCTGGGTGGTGTGTGTGGACACGCGTGTGTGCATGAGAGTGAGTGTGTGCGTGGGTGGGTCCCTGTGTTGTGGAGGGCTGTGTCTGGGCAGGCTGTGTGCACCCGTGTATGCATGAGAATGTGTGCGTGTGTGGGTCCCTGAGTTGTGTAGGACCGTGTCTGCTTGGTGTGTGTGCACACGCGTGTGTGCATGAGTGTGTATGTGTGGGTCCCTGTGTTGTGGAGGACTGTGTCTGGGTGGTGCGTGTGTGCATGAGTGTGTGTATGTGTGTGTCCCTGTGTTGTGGAGGGCTGTGTCTGGGTACTGTGTGTGTGCATGAGTGTGTGTATGTGTGGGTCCCTGTGTTGTGGAGGGCTGTGTCTGGGTGGTGTGTGTGCACACATGTGTGTGCATGACAGTGAGTGTGTGCATGCGTGGGTCCCTGTGTTGTGTAAGGCTGTGTCTGGGCAGGTTGTGTGCGCATCACAGTGCATGTGTGAAGTGCACTGGGGCACTTGTCTGGGTAGTAGAGGTGGAGGCCTGTGTGTCCATGTGTGCACCTGTATGTGCAGGTGCGTGTACCACAGTCTTCTCTTCCCTAAAATAGTAATACTGGGACCTACCTTATGGGGCTGTTGTGACTGTGTGTGGCACTCCATGTGGGGTGGCACAGCAGTGCCCGTGTCGCTGTCACAGGGTGGCCCAACCAGGCGCTGATCCGGCCGCTCTGCCAGTCGGGCTGACTGCATGTCCTCTCCATAGAGAGGAGAAGCCTGCTGGCATCAGGTCCGGGCTCCTGAGTCCCTGAGCCAACCGACTGATGGTCCCTGTCCCCACCCTGCTCCTGCCCCCACACCTGAAGGGCTCATTGTGTGGGTTTGCTCTGCTCCACGGGGATGTAAAACCCACCCTTTCCCTGTTCTCCTATCTGTGAGAAGGACATGGTGCCAGGGATCCTTTTTCTTTTCTTTTTTTGAGACCGAGCTTCACTCTTATTGCCCAGGCTGGAGTGCAATGGCGTGATCTCGGCTCACCGCAACCTCCGCCTCCCGGGTTCAAGCAATTCTCCTGCCTTTACCTCCCGAGTAGTTGGGATTATAGGCATGCGCCACCACACCTGGCTAATCTTTTTTTTTTTTTTTGGCTGGTCTCAAACTCCTGACCTCAGGTGATCCGCTGGCCTCAGCCTCCCAAAGTTCGGGGATTGCAGGCATGACACACCACACCTGGTCCTTTTTTTTTTTTTTTAAGAGTCAGGGTTTCACGTTATCGCCCAGGCTGGAGTGCAGTGGTGCAATCATGGCTCATGGCAGCCTCAACCTCCTGGGCTCAAGCAATTCTCCCACCTCAGCCTCCTCAGTAGCTGGGACCACAGATATGCACTCATTTTTGTATTTTTTGTAGAGACAGGGTCTTGCTATGTTGTCCAGGCTGGTCTTGAACTCCTGGGCTCAAGCAATCCTCCTACCTTGGCCTCCCAAAGTGCTAAGATTACAGGCGTGACCCACGGCCCCCAGCAAGGGATATTTATGGAGGTCCCTGGGCAGTTCAGGTAAAGAGGATCCCACTGTCAGGCACGGAGGCTCATGCCTGTGATCCGAGCACTATGGGAGGCTAAGGCAGGAGGCTAAGGCAGGAGGATGAGTTAAGCCCAGGAGGTTGAGGCTGCAGTGAGCCAAGATTGCAACACTGAACTCCAGTCTGGGCAACAGAGCAAGACCATGTGTTAAAAAAAAAAGAAAAAGGAAAAAAAAAGGCCAGGCACGGTGGCTCACACCTGTAATCCCAGCACTTTGGGAGGCTGAGGCAGGTGGATCGCTTGAGCTCAAAAGTTCAAGACCAGACTGGCCAACATGGCAAAACCCTGTCTCTACAAAAAATACAAAAAATTGGCTGGGCGCGGTGGCTCAAGCCTGTAATCCCAGCACTTTGGGAGGCCGAGACGGGCGGATCACGAGGTCAGGAGATCGAGATCATCCTGGCTAACCCGGTGAAACCCCGTCTCTAGTAAAAAAATACAAAAAAATAGCCAGGCGAGGTGGCGAGTGTCTGTAGTCCCAGCTACTCGGGAAGCTGAGGCAGGAGAATGGCGTAAACCCAGGAGGCGGAGCTTGCAGTGAGCCGAGATTCGGCCACTGCACTCCAGGCTGGGCGACAGAGCGAGACTCCGTCTCAAAAAAAAAAAAAAAAAAAAAAATACAAAAAATTAGCTGGGCGTGGTGGCAGGCACCTGTGGTCCCAGCTACTTGGGAGACTGAGACAGGAGAATCGCTTGAACCCAGGAGGCAAAGCTGAAATCATGCCACTACACACCAGCCTAGGCAACAGAGTGAGTGAGACTTCAACAGGATTAATGAGAAGAGTCTGTTTTTAGAACACACCTTCTTCTAGGGCTTTGATAGAAGGAGGTTAAAGTGCTTTGTTTTTGCGTCCCCTGAGAGGGTGGCTGCTCCCGGGGCGTACAGCCCCCACCGTTTCCCCCTCTGATGCACAGAGAGAAGTTTCTTCTTAGCAGACCTTGGCCCACCAAGCCAGAAACGTGTCCAATAAAGCTCAAAGAGGAAAGAGAGTCAACCAAATTCACTTTTGGAGCACCTCCCACGGTAGAGAGGTTACGCAGGCTACAAAATTGTGTGAAAACCTCCCTGCCCTGCAACTTCGGTGAACCTTGAGGACACCGTGTGAGTGGAATTAGCCGGACACAAAAGGACAAATTCTGTAGGATCCCACTTACGTAAGAGTGACAAGAAGGGAGAGGCTGAGGTGCAAATTATGATTTAAAGAGTTGACTTGAGCCAAGGTGAGGACAGCTGCCTGCAAGACTCAAACCCAAGTAGCCTTGGATATGCCCCATGAGACTTTTGTTACAATCAGGATTTTAAAGACAAAAGGGGAAACAGGGAGTGGCTGATACAAAATTGTGTTTCAGGAATTCTTGTTGGTTTACAGAAATAACATTGATTAGTGAAGGGCTGTGCACCGTTAAGCTGCAGGGTGTGGGTTGTGTGTGGGGGATGGCATTGTTAGCTTAATTCACAGCTAGCAAGTTCCAAGACATCAACACACAGCTCAAGGTGTTGGAGGGTGATGACTGCAGTTGTTACCAGACAGGGGTCCTGATCCAGACCCCCAGAGAGCATTCTTGGATCTCGCGCAAGAAAGAATTCAGAGCGAGTCCACAGAGTAAAGCGAAACCAAGTTTATTAAGAAAATAAAGAAATAAAGAACAGTTACTCTATAGGCCGAGCAGCCCTGAGGGCCGCTGGTTGCCCCTTTTTATGGTTATTTCTTGATGATATGCTAAACAAGGGGTGGATTAAACATGCCTCTCCTTTTTAGACCATATAGGGTAACTTCCTGACACTGCCATGGCATCTGTTAACTGTCATGGCGCTGGTGGGAGTGTAGCAGTGCGGACGGCCAGAGGTCACTCTTGTCGCCATTTTGGTTTTGGTGGGTTTGGCTGGCTTCTTTCCTGAAACCTGTCTTACCAGCAAGGTCTTTACGATCTGTATCTTGTGCCAACCTCCTATCTCATCCTGTGACTTAGAATGTCTAACCTCCTGGGAATGCCGTCCAGTAGGTCTCAGCCTCATTTCACCCAGCTCCTACTCAAGATGGAGTTGCTCTGGTTCAAACACACCTGACGCTTCCTCCTTCCCTTTTATAAGAGAACCCTTCATCCTAAGAGTTGCAAAGGATAAAGATCCATCTTCTGTAACTTCTTCAGGCTGAATAGGGGCGATGATATTCCTGCCTAACTATTAGGGTCTCTTGTGTTCAGGGTAGAGAGGCGCTCAGTCAGAAGGCATCAGTGTGGTGAGGGCTCTTCATAACCCTTGAGTTCCAACAAAAGTTGATATCTGGGCAATTAATAAGTGTTCAGTTTAAGAAAACATTGAGCAAGTTTATTTTGCATACCTACACAGAGTACAACAGCAATATATTCCACAATAGTAAAGCAAAATAAGTAAAATTATTCCAAGTAAACTAAATTAGAAGGCTTTCCATGAACTGGGCAACTATTGGAACCAAGATGATATGAGGTTGCTAGCCAATTCCAATGTGCCCAGAATTAGAATATTGATTCAGATTTTTACATTACCCATCCCTCTTATTTCTTCTGAGCAGCAGTCAGAGTTCACTGGTTGGTTCACAGGAATAAGAAAGGTTAGCCTAAATTGCAGAGACGAATCTAAAAACACCCGATGATACTAGAATTTAAAAACAATGTTTCAACAATGTATCGGGAGGTTGAGGCAGGAAAATGGCATGAACCCAGGAGGCGGAGCTTGCAGTGAGCCGAGATCTTGCCACTGCACTCCAGCCTGGGCTACAGAGGGAGACTCTGTCTCAAAAACAAACAAACAAACAAACAAAAAACAAAGAAACAATGTACCATAGTTTTTGAAACATAATATTTGTCTCTCCAGTTTCCCATTTTTACTAAAGACAAATCATGTAAGACTGATTTACTTTTTATACTTGGCCTGGCCTGATTATTTGTATAAAGTACAGCAAGAATATTTTTCACAAAGTCTCTTTTTAAATTGGCTTTGAGGGAACTCTGTTCCATAGAAGGAATCTTAGAGAAGATTTTTTTAGAGCCGAGCCCTGACATGGGTTTGTACCCTCAAATACCTAGGAGTTGAGTAAATTTCTCTCCTCTCAAGTTTCCAAGATAACTTGTGGCTCCTGGGCCTGTTAGAAAGTGACATCTTTTTTTTTTTTTTTTTTGAATCAGAGTCTTGCTCTGTCACCCAGGCTGGAGTGCAGTGGCACAATCTCTGCTCACTGCAACCTCTGCCTCTCGGGTTCTTGCCATTCTCCTACCTCAGCTTCCTTAGTAGCTGGGACTACAGGTGCCCACCACCACACCTGGCTAATTTTTTATATTTTTAGTAGAGACGGGGTTTCACCACGTTAGCCAGGATAGTCTCGATCTCCTGACCTCGTGATCCACCCGCCCTGGCCTCTCAAAGTGCTGGGATTATAGGCGTGAGGCACCGCGCCTGGCAGAAAGTGACATTCTTTACTTACCATAGGTCAGGAACCCTGTATAGGGACTGTGGAGACAAGGTATCAGGTCAGTTTTCCCAAGGGGCTTAATCGGCTCTGTAAGTCATGTTTAATTTCTTAAAGGAAAACACATAATTCCAGTCAAAGCCTTGGTAAAATAAACAGTTTTTCCAATTGTGTCCTGTTGCAAAAGAAAACAGATTATTGGCCAGGCGCAGTGGCTCACATCTGTAATCCCAGTACTTTGGGAGGCCGAGGTGGGCAGATCACCTGAGGTCAAGAGTTCGAGATCAGCCTGGCCAGCATGGTGAAACCTCATTTCTACTACAAATACAAAAATTAGCCAGGTGTGGTGGCAGACACCTGTAATCCCAGGTACTTGGGAGGCTGAGGCAGGAGAATCACTTGAACCTGGGAGGCAGAGGTTGCAGTGAGCCAAGATTGCACCACTGCACTCCAGCCTGGGTGACAGAAAAAGACTCTGTCTCAAAAAAAAAAAAAAAAGAAAAAAAGAAAAAGAAAACAGATTCTTATTACACTTCTTCAAATAGCTATATTGCCATACATTAAGAACACTCACAACTAGTTTCCAAATTTTGGAGAAATTAGGCAGAGAGAAACAAATATGCTCCGAATTTTGTTCATACAAGTATACTTTAGTCAATTATTAAAAGCTGTAACTACTAGCTCAAAAGTTTCCTTGATTCTGAAAAACAGAACAAAGGATCAGCAATATTTTAAGCAAAAAGTTAAAAAGATTACTTCTGGTTTCTATTAGTTTAGTCCATGTAGTTAACTTCTGTTTGCTATTCATGGACATTTCAGCTCTCCATAAGAATTCTGAAAGTTTTTTCCTCTATTCTGATGTCACAATCACCAAAGTTATCAGAAACCTGCACTTAAGAACATCTGTTAAAGTCCTGTAGCTGATTATAAACCGCCTTCTAAAGAGGACCAAAACAAGACAACCATTGTTTGTGAATGACAAAACATCTTAGGACAGCCATCATTAAAACCACAATTGATAAGGAAGTTTGATTACTTCTGTGGCATACAAAATTTTACATAACAATTATATCTATTAATAACATACATTAAGTGTTATGAGAATTATAGGAGTTTTAAAAGTAATTTGGGAACACATACCAATAACACATTTGTATATAAAAATACAGCCCAAAGAAAACCAAACACCATTTTATATTTGACAGTGCTTCCTGTAGGATTCTTGTACCCAATAAGCCAAATGTCATTGTTGCATTAGTGCCCCCAGCCTAATCTAGAATCTAATGCTCCCATGTAGGTAAATTGAAGAATTTTCAAAAGTCAAAGAAGCAGTTTATGACCTTAAAGCATTTAGCAAGCTTAATATCTGACCTGCATGATTTAGACCAAACATTTACATTTTTGAAGATATTTTTATTTCACCAATAATCTTTAAAACTGCCTTTATTTCCTAAAGATTGCTTAAGTTGCATGAACTAAAAGGCATTACACTTTTAAATTTTCTGATAAAATTTCTGATTTAAGCTCTTGCTGTTATTAAACCAATTAATCAAAGCTCTTTCATATACAAACGTCAGGCTCATAACACAGATAAACACAGACAGAAGATAAAGGACTCATTCCCTAAGCCAGGAATTGTACCCTGAACCCAGGCCACCACTGTGAAAAGAGAAAGCACAACCACATGGTTACGAGGTGAAGCTCCCAAGGACACACAACACAGGAAGGAAATCTCATCCAGTTTTTTTCGGGGACTTACAGCAAAGTTCATAACGGACCAGTTTGCTGGTCCATCTTGAACAAACCTAAGAATAACTGGTGTTCCTAAGGAATAAGAGAAATCTAAAAGTTTGGAAAACATATTTGGTGGAATAATCGAGGAAAACTCGCCGGCCTTGCTAGAGACCTAGACATCCAAACACAAGAAGCTCAAAGAACACCTGAGAAATTCATTGCAAAAAGGTCATTGCCTAGGTACATTGTTATCAGGTTATCTAAAGTTAAGACGAAGAAAAGAATCTTAAGAGCTGTGAGACAAAAGCACCAGGTAACGGTAACCTATAAAGGAAAACCTATCAGATTAACAGCAGATTTCTCAGCATCTAGCTATTTATCTTACTTCTGTTTCTTTCAAACTTTTTGCTTTCTCTCTCTTTTTTCCTGTCTTATAAACTAGGGAAAGGGGGAGGTAGGGGAGAAGCCAGGAAGGACAGCAGGAGAATTGGTGGTCTCATTCTATATTTTTCCCCTTTGAGAATTTTCACTTTTTAGTGGGAGTTTTCACTCTCATCCTCCCTTTCTGAGTCTCTTCGTGAGATAGAGCAACAGTGATTCATATAATACACATGTGCTGAAGTTTTCTGATGAACCAAAGTAGCAACAAAACTTTTTATCATTTGAAAAAGCAAGGGTAATACACAGGGGAGCAGCAAGCAAGTTCCTATTGCTAGCAGTACACCTACAATGAGGGTTTTAAATCCTCCTATAGCTGGAAACCATTTTCCAAATAAAGACCTAGGATCAAACTCATGCCAAACCTGTACAGGCACATGTGCCAACTTCGTCATGTCCCTGACTGTGTTTTCAACCACCTGTCCTTGATCATCTATTTGTAGGTAGCAATTGGTTAAGTTAAATTTTCCACAAACTCCTTCAGCTGCCAGCAAGTAGTCCAAGGCCAGTCTATTCTCATAGATAGCATTTCTCATTTGGATTTCCTGCCGAGCTAAAACAGTCAAAGCTCTGACAGTTTCATTAGTAATTATTTCTAAGACGGCCTGCAGCCGTACAATCTGATTGAGCATGTAAATGGGGGTTCAGTGTCCCCATGAGCCGTCTTGTGTCCGTGTGGCAGGCCCATAATACTGTATAATCCTTTCAGAAGGTCACTCATTATCTTTCCAGTTTCTGTAACTATGCTTCTCTTTTCTCGGGAGGCGTAGACAGGGAAACCTAGGAGCTCACTCATTTTTATGGGTAATAAGAAAAAGGACGGCTTAATAGTGCCAATAACACAACTACCTGTTCATTTGTTAGGTCACCGAATGTAGGCTCTGTGCCCACATACCCAGTATAGTCCAGCGGGAGCAGTCCAGTCCTGATAAGATTCTGGATGAGCCCAGGCAGTTTTTAATTTAGAAAATTTGGCCGGGCGCGGTGGCTCAAGCCTGTAATCCCAGCACTTTGGGAGGCCGAGGCGGGTGGATCACGAGGTCAGGAGATCGAGACCATCCTGGCTAACATGGTGAAACCCCGTCTCTACTAAAAATACAAAAAACTAGCCGGGCGTGGTGGCGGGCGCCTGTAGTCCCAGCTACTCGGAGGCTGAGGCAGGAGAATGGCGTGAACCTGGGAGGCGGAGCTTGCAGTGAGCCGAGATCGCGCCACTGCACTCCAGCCTGGGCTACAGAGGGAGACTCCGTCTCAAAAAAAAAAAAAAAAAAAAAAAGAAAATTTACTAAATGGGTTCTTTTCAGTGTGATTTAGGCCCCATCAAGTAATTGTCTTTGTTGTGCCGTTGTATAACTTCTGTCCTATACAATTAAGCTTTCCTACAGGGATGATGAAGTCTTTTCCTTCTCTAGCTAGACAGTGTTGTCCAATAATTGAGGTTTTTAGGATCCAGAAGTTGCTAGCTTGGGCCTTCTGAACTGGAATTACATCAGGAGCTGGATCAGTGGGCACCAACTCTCGGGCTTCCCAAGGCCATCGATCTCCGTTAGTGGTTCCCCCGCATACATAACAGGAAGCAACATTAAGGGAATGAGCTACATTTTCTGCTAATTGGAGAAACAGATTTTTTGTCTTTTTCAGAAGTTCTGGTGCTGGCAGATTCAGCTCCTCATAAAAGGTTTGAAACATTGTTTTGGGAGAGCGCTTGTGGACCTCCCTTCAGACTAAAATGGCAACTTGGGGGTTTAACCCTGTCCCATCGATCCCCAGGATTACACGTTCTCCCTTTTTCCAACGGGGATCTAGGGGATGGGTGATTATGAGTTATGGTGGGTTACAGTGACCGGCAGCACAGGGGGGGTTGGCGGGGGTCTAGGGGTTGGTGATTATGAGTTCTGGTGGGTTACAGTGACCGGCAGCACAGGAGGGTTGGCGGGGGTCTAGGGGTTGGTGATTATGAGTTATGGTGGGTTACAGTGACCGGCAGCACAGGAGGGGTGGTGGGGATCTAGGGGATGGGTGATTATGAGGTCCAGTGGGTTATAGTGACCAGCAGCACAGGAGGGTTGGCGGGGATCTAGGGGTTGGGTGATTATGAGTTCCGGTGGGTTAAAGTGACCGGCTGCACAGGAGGGTTGGCGGGGATCTAGGGGTTGGTGATTATGAGTTCCGGGGGGTTACAGTGACCGGCTGCACAGGAGGGAGGAGGGGTTGGCTTCCCGCTTCTGAAGACAAACCGGGTCCTTTTTGTTCTTTTTCCAAGTAGCCCAAATAACACATGGCCAAAAGGCACAATTTTCACAAACCCCTGACTCATAACAAACATATTTATTTTCTACTCTGTAGCTCCTTTCACAGTTAACAGAACCACATCCTGTTCCTAGCTTGTTACTATTAATGGCTGAACAAGCGTTAAATCTTAAAGCTACTTGTTTGGGGATTCCTTTTCCTTCTGTTCTAGTTATTATTTTACTTGTATCACCTAGGAAAAGGCCAGCTCTTAATCTTATTTTGAAAACAGTGTTTGCAGGGGGCTCAGATGGGTTATAACACACATCAGGTTGGTCATTTCCCGGGCTACGTACCTTGTACTGAGTGGCATTATACAAGCAAGTTTCTTTCAACATTCCCGTACATTCATAATAACTATAGAACAGAAAGATTGTTTTAATTTGCTGTCCTACCTCAGTGACCTGATGAACACACTGGGAACAGTCCCCAGTTTGAGTAAGGTCCATCGAAGCCCTTACTGTGTAAGTGCAAAGTTGAAGAAAAATGAATCCCACGATGAGATTCCTCATGCTTCGGCCGTGCGTGGATCAGTCAGCTTCTGGGTGTGACTGGAGCAGGGCTTGTCGTCTTCTTCAGGGTCACTCCGCAAGGGTTGTCCGGGCTTGGTCTTGCCTCCCAGGTTTCAGGCGCTGCAGGTTTTACACGGCTGTGGTGGATCCAGGCTGGGATTCCCTCTACCTTCACAGCGGTGGGAGTGGTCAGGACAACAGTCTGGGGTCCTTTCCACCGTGAGCACAAAGAGGCTACGTTCCAGTCCTTGATCCACACTCGATCACCTGGGGAGAAAGGGTGAACTGAGGAGAATAAGCTAACAGGGCATCTCTCATTTACCCAGGCTGAGATTCTTCGTGTAATTTTTCCTGAAGCCTGTAGCTGTCGCTGTAACTCAATTTCACTCAACTTTTGGGGAGTGTCTGGAAGTCCCCGCAATATAGGAGGGGGCCTATAATATAATATTTCATAAGGAGAACGTCCTGTTCTTTTAGAAGGGGTACATCTAATTTTAAATAATACCATAGGGAGAGCCTGTATCCATTTTAATCCTGTTTCCTGACATACTTTCCCTAAACTATTTTTGATAGTCTGGTTCATCCACTCCATCTTTCTGGAACTCTGAGGCCAGTAGGCGGCATACAATTTCCATGTGATCCCCAATACCTTTGCCATCTTCTGTACCCAGTCAGCCACAAACGCCGGCCCATTATCTGAGCCGATCCGTAAGGGCAGTCCAAATCTAGGAATAAGATCTCGAAGAAGCACACAGGTTACTCAGTTCATGTTGGATAAGCCTCAACCCACCCAGAGTAGGTACACACAAGAACTAGTAGATACTTGTTACCGCCACACTTTGGCATCTCTGTGAAGCCCACCTGGAGATCTTCAAAGGGGGCTGCTCCATAAGCCTGTATTCCGGGCGGAACAGCTGGACCTTGCCTCGCATTGTGCTGTCCGCAGGTAACACACCGCTGCGTCACCGTTTTGGCAAGGGCTGACAAACGCGAGATGTAGAAATACCGGCCTAACAACTTTTCAAGTGACTCCTGACCTAGATGGGTGGTTTCATGCACAGCCAGTACAACTGCGGCTCCTGCAGCTGTGACACAGCTACTCTCCCATCTGGTAACCGAATCCACCCTTCCTCCATCTCTTGTCCTCTCTCTCTGCCTGGAGAAAGTCCTTTTCTTCTTTAGAATAAGTAGGTACAAGATCAGGTGCTTGAGGGAGCAGGGGGCTGTGACTGATGCCCGGAAGGGGGCAGATGCTGCTTTTTGAGCTTCTGAGTCAGCGCAGGAATTCCCCAAACCCACCCAGGTGGAAGCTCGCTGGTGTCCTCTGCAATGCATAACTGCCACCTTGTGGG
Source organism: Papio anubis (assembly GCF_008728515.1). NCBI lineage: Eukaryota > Metazoa > Chordata > Mammalia > Primates > Cercopithecidae > Papio > Papio anubis. The sequence continues at coordinate 91,213,495 of NC_044990.1, read as the reverse complement.
GTTTCCATACTGCTTCTAATAATTGCAAGATTTCTCGCTGATACTTTATGTCCTTTCCCCCAGAGTTCGATAGGCCCTTTTCTTTATATGATGCTCCATGCACTTGAAGGGTTAAAAAGTCATACCGAGAATCAGTGTAAATGTTTACAGTCTTACCTTCGCTGAGTTCTAAGGCCGGAATTAAAGCAATGAGTTCAGCTTTCTGGGCTGAAGCGCCCTGGGGCAACGATCTGGCTTCAAGAACAGTGTCCAGGGTTACCACTGCATACTCTCTCCTCGTGAGCTGATGAAGCTGCTCCCATCCACGTATAGTTCCCACTCTACTGTTGCCCAAAGCTGGTCCCGGAGGTCAGGTCTGCTGGAGTAAACTGAGTCCAACACAGTCATGCTCGACAGGGCTCTCTGATACCAGGAGCAAGGTGGCGGGGTTCAGGATGTTACAAACTTCAGTGGTTATACGGGGATTTTCACAGAGCAAACTTTGGTACTTGGTGAGTCTAGCATTCATTAGCCAGTGATATCCTTTAGTATTCATTAAAGTCACCACAGCATGGGGGGCCTTTATGTTCAGGTTTTGCCCAAGAGTCAGCTTGTCTGCTTCTTGTACTAGTAGAGCAGTTGCTGCCAAGGCCCTCAAACACGGGGGCCATCTTTTAGAAACCCCGTCTAGTTGTTCAGAGAGGTAGGCCACGACCTCGGCCAGGCCCCCACAGTTTGGGTTAAAACTCCAACTGCCATCTTTTCTCTCTCTGACACATACAATGTAAAAGGCTTTGTCAGATCGGGTAGCCCCAGGGCTGGGGTTGACAGAAGTTTTTTCTTTAACTCATGAAAGGCTCGCTGTTGTTGGGATCCCCATTCAAAAGGTTCCCGGTCCCCGCCTTGGTGACCTCATACAAAGGCTTGGCTAATACTGCAAAGTCTGGGATCCACAGTCTGCAAAACCCTACAGTTCCTAAGAATTCTCTCACCTGCCTTCTGGTCTTAGGCGCCAGTAGATTGCAAATGACCTGCTTTCTTTCTGATCCCAGGCTGCGTCCCCCTGTCGGATAGTAAATCCCAAGTAACGTACCTGCTGTCAGCAGATCTGAGCTTTTTTCTTGGACACTTTATACCCACAATCCTCCAGGTGTCGGAGTAGGGCATCGGTTCCCGTGGTGCACCCGACTGCCGTGGGGTGTCCCAGCAGAAGGTCATCAGTGTACTGGAGCAACACGCAGCCTAGGACTCTGGTGGGAAACTTCTGGAGGTCTCGAGCCAATGCCTCCCCGAAGATGGTTGGGGAGTCCTTGAACCCTTGGGGAAACCGGGTCTAAGTGTACTGAGTAGTGACACCTGACTCCAGATCTTCCCACTGAAAGGCAAAGAGCTTCTGGCTCTCAGGGGCTAATCTGATGCTAAAGAAAGTGTCTTTCAGGTCCAAGCAGGTGAACCAGGTGTCCTCAGCTGGCAGCAACCCCAACAATGTGTACGGGTTAGGTACTGTTGGATGTAAAGTCACTGTAGCTTGATTAACCAGGCGCAAATCCTGTGCCGGCCTGTAGTCCTCGGTCCCTGGCTTGGGAACCGGCAGGAGGGGAGTGTTCCATGGAGACTGACAAGAAACTATAATTCCAAAAGTTATTTGGCGCTTGAGATGGACCTGGATACCTTCAAGAGCTTCTCTGGGGACCTGGTTTTTGCCTGACCGGCTGGGCCCCAGGCTTAACTTCTAGAAGTACAGGGGCTTGGTTGGCTGCTAACCCTGGAGGGTTGTTTTCCGCCCACACTCTTGGCCACCGCTGAGCCAGAGCTGGTCTTATCTCTTGGCCCGGCTCAGTTAAGAAAAGTCTCCATTCCTCGTCTCGGGGGCCCGTAAGGGTCATAATGACTCATGTCCCAGGTAACTTTAGCAGCAAAGAGCCGTGCTCTGTAAAAGAGATAGTGGCTGTCAACTTGCTAAGCAAGTCCCTTCCCACCAAGGGCAAGAGACAGTCAAGCATGTACAAAAACTGACGAATCACGTTACGTCCTCCTGCAGTACAAGTCCGAGGCAAGCAGAAAGCTTGCTTTGCTGAAACCTCCGACTATGTCAATGGTCTTTTTGGATAAGGGGGCGACTGGGGCAGTTACTACAGAATGCTCAGCACCGGTATCTACAAGAAAATCGATGTCTTTACCCCCGACTGTCATCCGGACCGTAGGCTCTTTGGGGGCACTTGAGCCCGGTCCCTCAGTCCAACAACCCTTCTGCCAGATTGAGCAGGGCCCCTTCCTCCTTGTCTGGGGCCTCCTGCTCTGAGTCTCCTTGTTTTCCTTTTAGCTGAGGGCATTTGTTCTTCAATATCCTATTTCTTTACAATAAGCACATTGGTTACACTGCAGACTCTGACAGCCAGGCTAAATTTCTTTCCTGGGCGCCCCCTTCCCTTGCCTCTTTGGGGGAACCCCTCTGGTTGCTGCAGCTAGCAGGTCAGCGTTTCGCCGGGCCTGACGTTCACTCTCTGCGGTTTTCCTTACGGCAAACTGCATCCCTGTTTACAAACACTTGGTTAGCTATTTCTAATAACTGTGATGTATTCATCCCTGCAAACCCAGCCTGTTTCTGCAGTTTTCTTCTGTCTTCTGCGCTTTGACTAACTAAAGCCATGTTAATCATGCGCTGATTTTCAGGGCTATCGGGATGGAAGGGAGTATACAAACGATAGGCCTCACACAGTCTCTCATAGAATTGTGCTGGACTTTCTTCTTTTCCCTGAATGACCTCAGAGACCTTGTTAACCCTTGTGGCCTTCTGGGCTCCCTCTTGAATCCTTCCAGGAGAGCTTCCCTGTCTCGGTTCAGCCTTTGCATGTCCCCTCTTTCATCTGGGTCCCACCGGGGTCGGTTCCTGGGAACTGGGTCCTCACATACTCTTGGGGGTTTTGGTAATCAGCTGGTGCATGTTCCTCCAGCCACTTAGTTGCTGCTTGGAGCACTCTCCACCTTTCAGCCGTGTTAGAGAGGAGCATGAGCAGCTGGTGGCAATCAGCCCAGGTGGGGATATGGGTCTGGAAAATAGTTTGGAGCAAATGAATTAGAGCTTGTGGCTTTTCAGTATAGGACGGGGTATTGTTTTTCCAGTTGAGAAGGTCGGCAGAGGTGAAGGGCTGGTACACAAAACACGCCTCTCCACCATGCGCCCATCCTCATCTATCCCAGTATTCCACTGCTCTCTCAGGGGCATTTGTATCCCAGTTCTGGGTCGTAAACGAGCTGCCAAGGGAGGGGTTTCTCCCGAGGCTTCACCTCCTCTCTTGTCTACTCTGGATGGCCTAGAGATATGTTTGTCTTGCGGAGGCGCAAGCACTGTGGGCTCAAGAGTGGGGAGCCTCTCTCCCTGGTAAGGGGAGGGCACCCCTGGGATCACTGGTGCCATCTCCTGCAATGGATCTCCTGGTGTTGGGTCGAACAGAACTTCAGGAGTTGATTTCCCTCGGTGGGTGGAGTGGGATCCTTCCTTGGCTCTCTGTCCTCTGCTACTAGCACTGCTGCCGCCTGCCCTCTTGGCCACTGTGGGGGGTCTAGCACCAGCTGTAACCAAGTGTCTATGTATGGGAATCGGTCTGAGTGTCCTCATTTACCAGTTACCTTGTACCACAACTTAGAAACAAGGGGCCTGTTCAGGCTTCCTTCTAATGGCCAACCCACTTCTAATGCCAGCCAATCTATTTCACACAAAGTTCTAAGTTTCCCAGGTGGTCTAGTGGTTAGGATTTGGCGTGCTCACTGCTGCGACCCAGGTTCGATTCCTGGTCAGGGAACCAAGAAATGTAGCAGGACAAGCCACAGACAAAACTCCTCAGACACCAGGTTAAAGAAAGAAGTGGTTTATTCAGCCTGGAGCGTCGGCAGATTCACGTCTTAAGAGTCGAGCTCCCCAAAAAAGAAATTCCTAGCCCTTTTAAGGGCTTGCAATTCTAAGGGGTCCACATGAAAATGTCATAATAGATCAAGCAAGCATGAGGAATGTGACTGGGGGCTACATGCATCAGCTAACAGAACAAGAAGTTTTACAGTGCTTTCTCATACAATGTCTGGAATTTACAGATGACACAAGTAGTTTTGGTCAGGGGTTAACATTATTATTATTATTATTATTATTATTATTTTAACCACCAGGGCCGGGCGGTAGCACCAAGGTCATCTGGCTATTTATCTTACTTCTGTTTCTTTCCAACTTTTTGCTTTCTCTCTTTTTTCCTGTCTTATAAACTAGGGAAAAGGGGAGGTGGGGGAGAAGCTGGGAAGGACAGCAGAAGTGGTGGTCTCATTTCAATGCCGGTAACCCCAGTGCTTCGGGAGGCCAGGGCGGGAGGATGGCTTGAGCCCAGGAATTTGGCACCACCTAGGCAACATAGCAAGACCCCTATCTCTATAAAAACTAAAAAATTAGCCAGGTGTGATGGCACGTGCCTGTGGTCCTAGCTACTCAGGAGGCTGAGATAGAAGGATCACTTAAGCCCGGTAGTTCCAGGCTGCAGTGAGCCAAGATCACACCACTGCACTCCAGCCTGGGTGACAGAATGAGACCCCGTCGAAAACCACCCCTCACCAGAGGGGGGGGGGGGGGAAGCAAATCTCCAATGCATAGAAGCAGAAAGTAGAAGAGTGATTGCCAGGAGCAATAAATAAATAAATAGAGAGCGTTTAAAAAAATCTAGACTTGGCTGGGTGCAGTGGCTCACGCCTGTAATCCCAGCACTTTGGGAGGCGAGGCAGGTAGATCATGAGGTCAGGAGATCGAGACCATCTGGGCTAACGTGGTGAAACCCCGTCTCTACCAAAAACACAAAAAATTAGCCGGGCATGGATGCAGGTGCCTGTAGTCCCAGCTACTCGGGAGGCTGAGGCAGGAGAAGGCCTGAACCCGGGAGGCTGGAGCTTGCAGTGAGCCGAGATCGCGCTACTGCACTCCAGCCTGGGCAACAGAGTGAGACTCCGTCTAAAAAAAAAAAAAAAAAAAAAAAAAAATCTAGACTTGATACTGTTTCTGAAAGGATGATTGCGAGTGTGTCAGACCTGTGAGGTCTCAAGAGTCAGGCCAAACGCGGTTTTCTTGTGTGGAGCAGGGCAGCAGGGTGTGGGGAGGAGGGTGGGGGGCCCATTGACCAGGCAGCAGATGTGAGAAAGCTGCATCTGAACCCCTGCCCAGGCTGTCTCCCAGTCAGGTCCCAGGTTGGGGCTTGGCCAGGCCTGGTCTGGAGTGGGGGACCTTTCTAGCTGCCTGGGTCTGGCTGCCCACCCTGCACAAGCCTGGGGCTCCGGCCTCTCCCTATCTCTCCTCTCCACTCTTCCTGGAGGGCGCTGCTCTTATCTGGCCTGCTCCCACAGTCTCCCTACATCTGGCCCAGAAATACACTTGGTGGCGGTCCCGCCATCACACTCAGGCTTAGGAGCCAGGGGCCCCCGGTCTGTGCCGCCTGCCACACTGCTCTCCAGGGCAGTGGTGGGGAAAGGAGGTTAGAACCCCATCTCCATGGCCAGAGGGCAGGAATGAGGGAAAAGGGGGACCGTGAGGCTTCCAGGCCTGGGGTTGGAACAGGAGCTGGGCGGTGTGGGGCTGTCTGGGCCGCAGGACTCCGGGTGCTGGGAAGTGGGGAGCAGGACTGTGTCCATTGCTCCAGAAAGCACGAGGGACGCGATGTAGGAAATGGGCTTCAGTTACAGCTGGAGAGGGGTTCAGCGGGTCACCGACTTAGGCAGAGAGGAGCCCAGACGGCGGTTCGAAGACCCTGGGGACGGACGCCCACCTGTCAGTCCTGGGTTGTGGGGCACCCGTAGGCCGAGGGGCAGGAGGCTATGGCCCTGACTCCTGGTTTGGGTCTAAACATCCCAAGGAGGTGAGAGCGTAGGGTAGGGGCTGTGCGATCTTTGAAAGGAAGGACGCCGCGTGTTACCAAAGGCCAGTGCTGCGGGGCTGGGCTGAAAGCGTGGGGAGTTCCCAGCAGACTAGGAACGGAGGAACCGTGTCGGGGGCTCTGCTCTGCCGAGCACTGAACCCCCACAGTCATGCAGGGGCTGGAGAAGGGTGAAAGGCAGAGGCAGGAGTCCGCACTTAGGGACCGGTCCGTTCCACACGCTGCTGTCCAGGCTCCTGGGTGGCACTCGCATGGAACATTCCGGAAACACCGATGGGAAGGTCCCAAAGTTGGTTCCCAAAGGCCCTGACGGACCCGCAGGGGACGCTGAGCCTGTGATCCTCGCCTCACCCAGACAAGGTCGGGCTGCTTCTCCCGGGAAAGCGCGTCTGGAGTCCGGGAACGGCCGCTCCTCCTGGGGCCTGTCCGGGGCGCCCTGGGCCTAAATCACAGGCTGGGAGAGGCGTGTCGGAGAAGCCCCCGCTCCAGACCCCCGGGGGACCCAGGGCGAGGTCGCCCCAGCACCTCACTTCTGGGGTCTCCCCTTTGCCACGTCGCCAGAGCAAAATTCAAAATCCGCAGTTCTGGCAAATTTCCGGGGCCTCCCGGACACGAAAAGCAGCTGAAATCTCAGGACAGTGTCATGGAGCGCGGACCGAGAAGAAGCCGTTCGGAACCAGCGCTGCCCGGATTCTCCCAGGCCTGGCTCGCCGGTGGGGGGACCCCGGCCCTGGTTGGGGGGGGCAGGAACGGGCGGGCGCCCCTGGGGGCCTCTCATTTGTGTGTTGGTCTCGGCCTTAAAATGCAGCGGAGAAAATAAAAAATAAAATACAAATAGGAGTCAGGTGTCAGAGTCGGATCCGCCAGGCACTGAGGATTGAAGGAATCGCAGATGCAGCTCTTCTCACCCGGGTCCACGCCGCGGGGATCTGCGGGGGGCGCCCCCGACTCTGCCCTTCTGCCCGACCCCGCCCGGGACGCCGCGGCCTCCGAGGCCCCAGGAGCAGGCCCCGCCCCGCCCGCCCCCGCGGTCCCGCCGGAAGGACTTGAGCGCCCAGGAGCCGGGAGGCGAACCTGGGACCCGCTGGCCTCGCTCGGTGCACGTCTCCCTCCCCACATGGAGCCCGCCGAGCGCTCGCGGGTCCCCAGGTGGGTGGCGCGGGGTGCGGGCGTCCCCGGCGGCTGCGGTCCCCAAGCGGGCCCCCGACCCCCCAGAGGAAACTTCGGGGACGCCGGCCTCCTTCTCTCCGTGTTGCAGGATCGACCCGTACGGATTCGAGCGGCCTGAGGACTTCGACGACGCCGCCTACGAGAAGTTTTTCTCCAGCTACCTGGTCACGCTCACCCGCAGGGCGATCAAGTGGTCCCGGCTGCTGCAGGGCGGGAGCGTCCCCAGGAGCCGGACAGGTGGGTCCCGGGGGTGCAGGTGGGTCCCGGGGGTGCAGGTGGGTCCCGGCGGCGCAGGTGGGTCTCGAGGGCGCAGGTGGGTCTCGAGGGCGCAGGTGGGTCTCGAGGGCGCAGGTTGGTCCCGGCGGCGCAGGTGGGTCTCGAGGGCGCAGGTGGGTCGGGCTGGGACGGGCGGGGCAAAGTCCGGCCTCCGGGAGCGGAGGGAGGGGGAGGAACCTTCCCGGGCAGGTCGGGACTTGGCTGCGGCTCCGAGTTAGGGCAGCCGCAGGGACCTGTTTTCCCGCTTTGGGATGGGCCGGCTGGTCGGACGCGAAGGAGACCCGTCCCTCCCAGAAGGGAGCCAGATCGGGATGGATCAAAACTCGATCCATGCCGGCTGCGGTGGCTCACGCCTGTAATCCCAGCACTTTAGGAAGCCGAGGCGGGCGGATCACCTGAGGTCAGGAGTTTGAGTCCGGCCTGACCAACATGGTGAAACCCCGCCTCTACTAAAATTACAAAACTAGCCGGGCGTGGTGGCGCATGCCTGTAATCCCAGCTACTCCGGAGGCTGAGGCAGGAGAAGCACTTGAACCTGGGAGGCGGAGGTTGCAGTGAGTGGAGACTGTGCCATTGCACTCCAGCCTGGGCGACAGAGCAAGACTCCATCCTTGTGACGGGACCCACAGGGTCCTGCTCCACCTGCCGCTCCCCCGCGACCCCAGGCCTCCTCCTGCTGCGGTGAGTACTGGCCTGGCCGCCCGCCCACCCGCCTCGGGGTTAGCTGCAGGGCCCCCTCCTCAGGAGCTCCCCAGCCTTCCCTGTGCGGAGGGCACCGCCTCACCTCTGCCTTTCCCAGCACAGCCTCTGCTGGAGTCAAAAACCCTTCCTCCCTGTCCCGGATATTTCATTCACTGCTCAGTCCTCAGAACCTGCGGCAGTGCCGGGCGACTTCCCTGTGTGTTCAGTGAATGAATGAAGTGGCTGCCTGGGGTGAGGGCTTGGTGGGAGTGTGCCCTGGAGCTAGGAACTCAGATGAGTGGGGTCAAAGGGGAGTCCTGGGGGCTTCCTGAGAAGGGGGATGTGAATGGCAGCTAAGCTTCAAGGGATGAGCTGTGTGCTCCAAGCCGTAGGACCTGGTGGGGAGGGGCAGAGATGAAGCCGGGGTCCTGCACCTGGGCGGAGAGTCGGAGGTGTGTGGTGACCACGGCCAGGCACAGAGAAGCCAACTGTTAAAGGTTTTCCAGGCAGGGGGTGATAAGATCAATTTTTGCTTTTATTTATTTATTTGAGACAGGGTATCCCTCTGAGTGCAGTGGCACAATCACCACTCACTGTAGCCTTGACCTCCTGGGCTCCAGCCATCCTCCCCGCTCAGCCTCCCACGTAGCTGGGACCACTGGCGCCGCCACCAGTCCAGGCTAATTTTTAAATTTTTTATGGAGATGGAAGCTAATATCCTATATGCTTCCCACAAATGCATCATGTCCCATCCCTGTGGCCTCTGCATATTCACATGTTTCCAGTGGAAGGTGTGTCTTTATTTTTCCTTTTGATTTATTCTTTTCTATTTATTTATTTTTGAGACAGAGTCTCACTCTATCTCCCAGGCTGGAGTGCAGTGGTGTGATTTCAGCTCACTGCAACCAACCTGTGCCTCCTGGATTCAAGCGGTTTTCCTGCCTCAGCCTCCCAAGTAGCGGGATTACAGGCACCTACCATCACGCCAGGCTAATTTTTGTATTTTTAGTAGAGACTGGTTTCACCATGTTGGCCAGGCCGGTCTCGAACTCCTGACCTCAAGTGATCCGCCCACCTTGGCCTCCCAAAGTGCTGGGAATACAGGTGTGAGCCACTGCGCCTGATTTATTCTTAAAAGTTAACTGGTCTTTTAATTTTAAAAAGTAAGATAAAAGTATATAAGACATGTGAACTTAAAAAGCATAATTTATGTACATGGTAAACACTTTAATCATACTAAGGGCTACAAAGTGCAACAGGGAGTTCTGTCCCACCCCTGGCCCCCATCTCCTGTAGAGATGACCGAAGGGGACTGTCCTTCCATCCCCCTCAGGAGCAGAAGTGCACGCTTGGTTCTGCAGTTTGCTTTAAGAGCAGGGGAAGTCCGTGGGAAGTCCTGTGGCTGTGACCTGGAGGTTGGTTACAGCAGAACATCTGAAAGATGTACGGTTGTGCATAAACTTTTTGTTTTTACAGAAAACACAACTGCACATTCATTCTTCTGTCTTTGCCTTGGTCGTTTGGGTCTGTCCTCTTGCTCTCCTTTTCTTTGACTAGGGGCTGCTAACTTGGGTCCCCTATTTTCCTTTTTAGGGAACCACTCAGTGCGTTGCCCCCACTTTCCAATATGGATTTGGGAGGGGGTTCTGGGAAGAGCAGGGAAAAGGAAAATAGCAATCCGGATGCAGAATCCTCCAGATTTTTATTCTTTTCCCCAATCCTTTGCAGTTATTTTACACTAATTCAACAGTTTGTTTTTGCCTTTTTTTTTTTTTTAAGCGTTGGTCTCTATCAACTCTTTCTAAAAACTTCACTTTGTTTTTATTGAAGTAACAACTTTCTTCTTTTTGCTTTAATTTTTTTTAATCTAATTTTTTTTTTTTTTTTTTTTTTTTGAGACAAAGTCTAGCTCTGTCAGCCAGGCTGGAGGGCAATGGCGCAATCTCGGCTCACCACAACTTCTGCCTCCCAGGTTCAAGCAATTCTCCTGCCTCAGCCTCCTGAGTAACTGGGATTACAGGCACCTGCCACCACACCCCTCTAATTGTTGTGTTTTTAGTAGAGACGGGTTTTGCCTTGTTGGCCAGGCTGGCCTCAAACTCCTGAGCTCCAGTGATCCACCCACCTCAGCCTCCCAAAGTGCTGGGAAGACAGGCGTGAGCCACCGAGCTGGGCTGATTTATGTAATGTTAACTGGACTGTGTAATTATGGTAGCATCACTGGCATGAATGGGTCTGTGAGCAAATACATCTCTTTGGTCCCCTATGAGCCTCAGCGTGCGGGGTGGGAGCCACAGGGCTGTGGGCCTGCTCTGCGGTGAGTGGGGATGCTGGTGACTCCGGTGGGAGGCTCCAGGAGTCTGTGGTCGCGTGTGTCCCTCCTGGCCTGGGGCCTGGGTTCCGATGTGACCGTCAGGGTGCTCATGGGCACTGGCAGAGCCTCAAGTGCAGAGGGTCGGGCATAAAACAGGAGTGGGAAAGTTATTCCAAAAATGGGAATACAACTTCTTCCTGCCACGTATTCTGACGGTGGTAAAGTTCTTTCTTCTGTTTTTGGAGGATTTTCATCTGCACTTCCCATGTTAAAGTCTCCAGGAACACAGTCATCTACCAGTCTCAGCAATCCACATGTCTTAAGGGATAGTTACAACGTATTCTGCCTGATCACACTCTTAGTGGGTACAATAAATACTGTATTTCCCTTTTTCCGTAGCAAATATCCACCAGGAGCCCTTAGGAAGACAACTTCCTCTTCCTCCCTAGAAAGACTACATTCAACAAACTTAGTCCTGTGGAATTCCTATTTCATTCTCCATCTCGAGAAGGGAGGTCTGCAGGGAAGCAGCTTCGGGCTGTTGGCTTCTTGGAGACCTCCTTCCTGGTGGCTTAGAATATTAACACCGCCTAAGTTAAATTGAGAAAACATATTTTCAAAGATACACCGAAAAACTGGGGATTTGCCTAACTTTGTCCAGGTAGACAGGTGGATGTCAGTTCTCTGGATGTAGCTTCTTTTTAAAAATTTCCCAACTGTTTTGAATTGATATGTTATACTTCTGCAAACATTAGTGACGCTCTGTGGGTTAGCCCTGCCCCTGGGAAAGTGTCAGTCTGTGAGGACAAGTAAACGGTTTTCATTCTTCTATAAAGAAACAGTGTAAATCCAGATAACAAACTTATCAAAAAATCCCAGAATTCTTTGTTCTGTGAAGCTTCTGGGTGTTGCTCCAACGGCCAGAGCTGCTCGGGGACCTCGGGCGCAGGCTTGGTGCCTTCTGTTCACCTTACAGATGAGGAAACCGAGGCACGCTCAGGGTCTGGAACCTGCAAGTCATAGCGAAGCACAGTGTCTGACTCCAGAGCTGGTGCATTTAACCATTTTGACCTTTCCCTTAAAGACAACCTTGATATTATTGTTATTATTTGAGTCAGGGTCTTGCTTTGTCACCCAAGCTGGAGGGCAGTGGGACGATCATAGCTCACTGCAGCCTAGACAAGCAGTCCTCCCGCCTCAGCCTCCAGAGTAGCTGGGACTACAGGTGTGCACCACCATGTCCAGCTAACTTTTAAGATTTTTTTTGTAGAGATGGAGTCTCCTGGGATTACAGGCATCAGCCACTGCACCTGGCCTATCAATTTACAGTAAAATTCACTCTTACCAGTATATGGTTCTGTGAATTTGGACAAACCCACGGCTAGGCAATCATCACCACAATCAAGATTCTGTCACCTTCAACAATCCTGTCCTTTGAAGTCGGCCCACTGCCCACATCATTGACCTCTTCCCCATTCCCGTAGTTCAGCCATTTCCATGGTGTCGTCCGTGGAATCATACAGATTGTAGCCTTTGAGTCTGGTTTCTTTCTTTTTTTTTTTTTTTTTTTTTTTTTTTTTTTTTTTTTTTTTTTTTTTTGAGACGGAGTCTGGCGCTGTCGCTCAGGCTGGAGTGCAGTGGCGGGATCTCAGCTCACTGCAAGCTCCGCCTCCCGGGTTTGCGCCATTCTCCTGCCTCAGCCTCCGGAGAAGCTGGGACTACAGGCGCCCGCCACCTCGCCCGGCTATTTTTTTGTATTTTTTAGTAGAGACGGGGTTTCACCGTGTTAGCCAGGATGGTCTCGATCTCCTGACCTTGTGATCCGCCCGTCTCGGCCTCCCAAAGTGCTGGAATTACAGGCTTGAGCCACCGCGCCCGGCCGGTTTCTTTCATTTGATGCATTGGAGATCCATCCAGGACTTTGTATGTGTCAATAGTTCATTCCATTTTATTGCTGAGGTACTTCATTTTGTGGATGTACTACAATTTTTAAAAATCCCTTCATCAGCTGAAGACATTTGGAATGTGTAAAGCCAACATTATAACATTGACCTACAGGTTTTTGTGTGAACTAGTTTTCATTTATCTTGACTGAACACTTTGTATGGGATCGCTGGGTCATATGATAAGTGCGTGTTTAACTAACTAGTAAGAAATTACAAACCGTCTTTCCAACGTGGCAGTAAAATTTGGCATTCCCACCACAAATGTGCGAGTGTGAGTCTTCTAATTGCTCCACAGTCTTGCCAGCTCTTCATATTGTTGGTAAACACCAACATTATTTTACCAACATTATTTTAGTCGTTCTTTTGTAGATGGACTATTCTGTCTGCATTAAATTTCCTTTGCACTTTTATCAAAAAGCAAGTGGTTCTGTTTGTGTGGGTCTCTTTCTGGATTCCTTTTTATATCCCATTATTCCATTTGTCTAACTTTTCTCCGGTACCACGTTGTCTGTCTTACTGCAGGTTTATAGTAAAGCATAAAATCAGGTAATATGTCTCCTCCAACTTCATCTTCAAAATTGTTTCGGTTCTTTTCACTTTGCATATAAAGTTTAGAATCAGCTTGTCATTGTCCACAAAAAAATTTTTTCCTGGAACAGTGATAAGGAGGTGTATATAGGAATCTGTAGATCAACTTTGGAAGAATTGACTTTTTTTTTTTTTTTTTGAGATGGAGTCTTGCTCTGTCACCCGGGCTGGAGTGCAGTGGCGCGATCTCGGCTCACTGCAAGCTCCGCCTCCCGGGTTCCCACCATTCTCCTGTCTCAGCCTCCCAAGTAGCTGGGATTACAGGAACCTGCCACCATGCCTGGCTAATTTTTTTGTATTTTTAGTATTTTGTATTTTTTGTATTTCACCGTGTTAGCCAGGATGGTCTCGATCTCCTGACGTGGTGATCCACCCGCCTCAGCCTCCCAAAGTGCTGGGATTACAGGTGTAAGCCACTGCGCCCGGCCAGAATTGACATCTTAATATTGAGCCTTGCCATCTGTGAACATGGTGTATCTATTAGTTTATTTCAGTCTTATTTGATTTCTTTTGCAGTATTCAGCATTTGGATCCTGCAAATATTTCGTTAGATTTTTACCTAAGTATTTCTCTTTTTTTGTTGCTATTGTAAATGATGCCAATTTAATTTTTTTTTTTTTTTTATTTTTTTGAGACGGAGTCTGACTCTGTCGCCCGGGCTGGAGTGCAGTGGCCGGATCTCAGCTCACTGCAAGCTCCGCCCCCCGGGTTTACGCCATTCTCCTGCCTCAGCCTCCCGAGTAGCTGGGACTATAGGCGCCCGCCGCCTCGCCCGGCTAGTTTTTTGTATTTTTTAGTAGAGACGGGGTTTCACCGTGTTCGCCAGGATGGTCTCGATCTCCTGACCTCGTGATCCGCCCGTCTCGGCCTCCCAAAGTGCTGGGATTACAGGCTTGAGCCACCGCGCCCGGCCTTAATTTTTTTTTAATGTATTTATTTTTTTGAGATGGAGTCTTGCTGTGTCTCCCAGGCTGGAGTGCAGTGGTACAATCTCAGCTCACTGCAACCTCCGCCTCCCAGGTTCAAGAGATTCTCCTGCCTCAGCCTCCCAAGTAGCTGGGATTACAGGTGCGTGCCACCACGCCTGGCTAATTTTTGTATTTTTTTAAGTAGAGATGGGGTTTTGCCATGTTGACCAGGCTGGTCTTGAACTCCATACCTCAGGTGATCCACCTGCCTCGGCCTCCCAAAGTGCTGGGATTACAGGCATGAACCACCACGCCAGGCCCCAATTTTAAATATACGATTTCCAGTTGTTCATTATTAGTTTGTAGAAGTACCACTGGTTTTTGCATGGCCTCTTCTTTCTGCTTCTGTCCCTCTCAGTTAGAACAGTCTCTGCCTGTGCTGGGACTCGCCCTCTCCTGCTGTTGTTTAGCACAGAATGACCAAATACTCATTCAGAGCATTCCTGGTCAAGCTGCCCTCTAAGAGTCATGAGACCTACAGCAAACCTTAGTACGAATTGTACTAACTTGGAGGAAAAGTCAGGCTGAATTATTGGTGTCTTTGGTAGAATTTTAAAAATAAAGCAAAACATGTTTTTCTTGTTCCTGTAAGCAGTGCGAATAAACCATAAACCAAGTGTACTGAGATGTTCTTGCCTGAACTTGATCCTCCAAATATGTTTCTAAACCAGAAAAGAGGGTTTCTTACGAGGGATTCTTTTTTTTTTTTTTTTTTTTGAGACAGAGTGTCACTGTCACCAGGCTGGAGTGCAGTGGCGTGATCTTGCCTCACAGCAACCTCTGCCTGCCACATTCAGGCGATTCTCCTGCCTCAGCCTCCCGAGTAGCTAGGACTACAGACACAAGCCAGCATGCCCAGCTAATTTTTTTATTTTTAGTAGAGATGGGGTTTCACCATGTTGGCCAGGGTGATCTCGATCTCTTGACCTTGTGATCTACCTGCCTCCGCTTCCCAAAGTGCTGGGATTACAGGCGTGAGCCACCATGCCCAGCTAACTTTGGTATTTTTAGTAGAGACAGGGTTTCACTATGTTGACCAGGATGGTCTTGATCTCTTGACCTCAGGTGATCTGCCCACCTCAGCCTCCCAAAGTGCTGGGACTACAGATGTGCACCGCCACCACGCCCATCTAATTTTTGTATTTTTATTAGAGGATGGGGTTTCACCATGTTGGCCAGGATGGTCTCGATCTCTTTTTTTTTTTTTTTGTATTTTTTAGTAGAGACGGGGTTTCACCGTGTTAGCCAGCATGGTCTCGATCTCCTGACCTCGTGATCTGCCCATCTCGGCCTCCCAAAGTGCTGGGATTACAGGCTTGAGCCACCGCGCCCGGCCGGTCTCGATCTCTTGACCTTGTGATCCACCCACCTCGGCCTCCCAAAGTGCTGGGATTCCAGGCGTGAGCCACCACGCCCGGCCCTTAAGAGGGATTCTTTGGCTTTCAGTGGATGGCATTAGTGTCTGTTTTCTCGCTCCTCTGGGTCTTCCCTCCTTGCCTTTGTATCATTCATCACGTATTTAGTGAGCTATTATTGCCTCCCAGGTTCCATTCCAGGAATGGGAGGCCCAGTGGACAGACAAGGGCCTGTCCTTCCAGAGCCTGATTTTCTCAGTAATCACCTAGCACACAATCATCTGCCCGTGTCCAGAGGATCATACACTGTGGATCACCTTGGAATTGGAGCTCATAAAGTTTTACCCTATAGTGCTTTTCTTGACTATAGCCTATGAAGTTATTGTAAGTTTTTATCTGCTGAATACAACTGGTCCCTCAGATTTTTTTCTTTTTATGGCAGCTTATAGAATTTCACAAATTGCATATGCCTTCTTTTCTAAAGTATGGTTTCTTTTAAAATAATGGTTTCTTTTCAAATATGTGCAGGGCCGGGCACGGTGGCTCACGCCTATAATCCCAGCACTTTGGGAGGCCGAGGTGGGTGGATCACAAGGTCAAGAGTTCGATACCATCCTGGCCAACATGGTGAAATCCTGTCTCTACTAAGAATACAAAAATTAGCTGGGCATGGTGGTGCGTGCCTGTAATCCCAGCTACTTGGGAGGCTGAGGCAGGAGAATTGCTTGAACCCGGGAGGCAGAGGTTGCAGTGAGCTGAGATTGCACCACTGCGCTCCAGCCTGAGCGACAGAACAAGACTCTGTCTCGAAAAAAGTAAAATATGTATAGTGTAGTATCAAAGGAAAACAGCAAAACTTTAAATATTTGCTTTGAAAATTAACTGTTTTGTAGCTTAAGAGCACAGTGTGGCAGCTTTCGACTTAACATAATTAATTCGGATGTTAGTCATGCATATCTTTTCCATCTGCCTAAGAAATTACTCAGTATTACTAATGAAGACAGCTCATGGCTTTTGGCTTCTGTCCCTATATGTTTATTAGAAAATACTAATTTTAGAAAATTACTAATTACTCTTTCACATTTTTATTGTCTATTAAAATATCCTTACAAAATGGAGTAGCTTTCAATGTATAGAGATAACTGCACAAGGAGGACAGTGACGTCTGCCACTAAAACCGTGGTCTCCCAGCTGCGGCGTCCCACCTGAGGTGCTCACAGCTGAGCCCAACCAACGTCCTTGTTCTCAGCTTGGCCTCTCACTGTTTTGCCCCTTTGCTGCTCCTCTGCACAGCTCTTAGGGAGCTTTCCGGGGCAGCCGTCTGACCGTGGCTCTGTTTCCTGACCACCTGCATGGGATGGCGAAGTGGGGGTGGGGGTGGTTCTGTAGCCAGTCTGATCTGTGCTCTGTTGAGGGGGAGGAGAGCGGGATTTTTGAAGGAGAATATGTACCAGTTCTGGTGGAGATGGATGAAGTTCTGGGTCTCTCTCATACTCGATTTCAGAAGGTAAGTGGTGAGAGCGGAAAGTGTGGCAGGAACGTGTGGGCCCTGCGGGCCTCTGGTCCAGCTCACACGCTGTCTGTCCTCTCGGCCTTCAGTGAAGCGCTATGTCCGGAAGGGGGTCCCGCTGGAGCACCGTGCCCGCGTCTGGATGGCGCTGAGTGGGGCCCAGGCTCAGATGGACCAGAATCCCGGCTACTATCACCGGCTTCTCCAGGGAGACAGAAGCCCCAGGCTGGAGGACGCCATCAGGACGGGTGAGGCGGCGGGGTCGGGCTCTGGCACAGGGCCCGGGGTGAGGCGGCGGGGTCAGGCTCTGGCACAGGGCCCGGGGTGAGGCGGCGGGGTCGGGCTCTGGCACAGGGCCCGGGGGCCAGGAGGAACTGGTTTCCACCCAGTGTCGAGTCTCAGTGTCCAGGAGTGAGTGGTGCCTCTGCTGGTTTTAACTTAAAGTCACATCTTTCTCCACGAAAGAATCAAAACTGAAGCCTGGCCGGGCGCGGTGGCTCAAGCCTGTAATCCCAGCACTTTGGGAGGCCGAGACGGGCGGATCACGAGGTCAGGAGATCGAGACCATCCTGGCTAACACGGTGAAACCCCGTCTCTACTAAAAAATACAAAAAACTAGCCGGGCGAGGTGGCGGCGCCTGTAGTCCCAGCTACTCGGGAGGCTGAGGCAGGAGAATGGCGGGAACCCGGGAGGCGGAGCTTGCAGTGAGCTGAGATCCGGCCACTGCACTCCAGCCTGGGCGACAGAGCGAGACTCCGTCTCAAAAAAAAAAAAAAAAAAAAAAAAAAAAAACTGAAGCCTTTGCAAAGGGAGAACAATGATCGTAATTCACTCAGCAAATATTCACGTGCCCAGCTGGCTAATACGGAAATGGTCACGAAGGAGCAGATGCGCTCCATGAAGACCTGCGGGACAGTGAGAGGCAGCCTCTGTTGCCGGCGGGCTTTGCGCCGGGCACTGGTCGCGTGGCCGTCGTACGCAGCCGCGTTCATGAGGCCGCACACCAGGGCTTCCTTTTTTGTGTCTATCATCATTGCTGGACTCCCTTCTCCTCCGATTTTCTCAGTAATCACATAGCCATAGGGTCCCTGGCTCTCAGAAGTTCAGAATGCTAACAAAATTGATTAACCTAAGGCCGGGTGCGGTGGCTCATGCCTGTAATCCCAGCACTTTGAGAGGCCGAGGAAGGCAGATCCACCTGAGAATAGGAGTTCGAGACCAGCCTGGCCAACATGGAGAAACCCCCCTCTACTAAAAATTCAAAAACAGCCGGGCATGGTGGTGCATGTCTGTAATCCCAGCTACTCGGGAGCTGAGGCAGGAGAATCGCTTGAACCCGGGAGGTGGAGGTTGCGGTGAGCTGGGATCGCACCATTGCACTCCAGCCTGGGCAACAAGGGTGAAACTCCATCTCAAAAAAAAAAAAAAAAAAAAAAAGGAAAGAAAAATTGGTTAATCTAAATTGAATAATTAGATTTTTAGAAAATACATCTGCCCTTCTGATTTTAACAGTTTTTGAGAAATACACACTTAAACACAATATACTTAATTTTAAAAAACCCAGTGGCTTTAAAGTGCTGTGAGGTTAGAAAGACTTGGGAGGGTGAGAACACGGTGCATCCTGCTGCCCTTCCTGGGGGTCTCCTGTCCACAGGGCTGAGCCAATGGGGAGGGGGCTACCCAGGCTGGGGGCTGGGGCTGCCGGGGAGAGGCTGCATCCTGACCGCAGAGTGTTTGCCGCCAAAGGTCTCCAAGCAGATGGACAGCCTGGCGGCCAGAAACGCTGATTCAGGTTGGGAAGAGGAGAGCTTGGGTGCAGTGGGGAGGGGTACATAGTACAACAGAGCACTGCTGTCTGAAAAATGAGTTTAAAGGCTCTGTTTTGTGGTTTTTTGGATGATTTTTTTTTTTTTTTTGAGACAGGTGTCACTCTGTTGCTCAGACTGGAGTGTAGTCGTGCAGTCACAGTGAGTGCTTACTGCAGCTTTTACCTACCAGGCTCAAGTGATCCTCCTGCCTCAGCCTCCCGCATAGCTGGAAATGATCAGGACCACAGGTGTGCACCACCACACCTGGCTCATTTTTTAAATTTTTATTTTTTTGCAGAGATGGGGTTTTGGTTTTGAACTCCTGGGCTCTGAGGATTCTCCCTCCTTCACCTCCCAAAGTGCTGGAGTTACAGGAGTGAGCCACTCGCCTGGCTGAATCTTTTTTTTAATTATGGTAAAATATGCCTAATATAAAATTTACCATTTCATTTTCCCAAGCTGAAGGTCTGTCCCCATTGTCAAGCACCACCCCCGTGTCCTTGCCCAGGCCCTGACAGCCCGCAGTGCACTTGCCTCTGTGCTTTGGCAACTCCAGGGTCACGTAAGAGGAGTCCTGTGGGCTGCGACCTGTGCGGCTGGGGTCCTTTCCCTCGCCTCAGTCCTCAGGGATCCTCTGTGCTGCATCTCGTGTGAGAATTTCCTCCTTCTTTAAGAGTGAATAATATTCCATGCATGGGCAGACAACATTTTGTTCATTTATCCACCTGTCAGTGGACCCCTGGGCTCTCCTGCCGCATGGCTATTGTGGGTGGCACGGCCGTGAGCCTGGGTATGTGGATTCTGCTGGGCCCCTGCTGTCAGCTGTGGGCTCCTACCCAGAGTGTGGGGCTGCTGGATCCATGGCAGTTCTGTGCTTAGTAATTGGAGGCACCTGGTCAGTTATCTTTCAGGAGCCATGCAGTGGATGGTCCAGTCCCACAGAGCCAATGCCAGGCCACACAGTGTAGACAGAAAGCTCCCCTGCTCTTCCATCTCCACAGTGGAGATGGAGCCATCTCCTTTCCCACAGGATGTTATCAAAACATCTCAAGACGCTTAGCATGGTGGCTCACGCCTGTAATCCCAGCACTTCGGGAAGCTGAGGCAGGCAGATTATTTGAGCTCAGGAGTTCAAGACCAGCCTGGCCAACATGGCAAAACTCCGTCTCTACAAAACAATACGTAAATTAGCCCAGGCGTGGTGGTGAGTGCCTGTGGTCTCAGCTACTCAGGAGGCTGAGGTGGGAGGATCACTTGAGCCCTGGAGGTCGAGGATGATGCAGTGAGCCGTGATCGCACCACTGCACTCCAGCCTGGGTGACAGAGTGAGACCCTATGTCAAAAAATATATATATATGGAAAAACTCAATAAAAATATTACATAGACATGAACACAGCTGGTCACTCTAGTCTGAAATAGCAAAAATACTAACTTCCCCTTGACTGATTCCAGTTTTTGGAATGTTTAGAATTCCATTAAAAAAAAAAAAAAAGGCTCTTTTGTAAGAAAACACACAATGAGAAATAATGTGCTCTGAGGCACTGAACTAATGTTCGCCCAAATCTAGTTTTTTGTAGCAAAGACAAGGCCTGGGGCCAGAGGTTGGAAACAGACTCACAGTATTTTGCAGCCGTTATGGAGAGACCAGAGGCGGTTGGTTTCCTCCAGAGTGGGGTGTGTGCACATCTCAGCATCACAGCTGGCGGGGGCTGCTGTGAGTCAGTCTTGGAACCGGCCGTCCGCTGGTGACCGCGTGGGGTGCCTGGTGAACACCTCTAACAGAGGTAGGGCCAGTGGGAGCAGAAACCAGTGGAGTTGTCGAGCCAGCATTATCCTTCCTGCCTGGCTTGCGTCCGGGGTTAACGTGGAGGTCAGCTTCAGTGAGGCCTGGCAGTGGGCCAGTGTGAGGCTTGGTTAGTCTCGGGGACCCATGTGGTATCCGGATCCCCTGGCACTAGACAGCTTGTCCAGGGCCACTGTCCTGCCAAGAGATGCCTGGGCTGGACAGTGGGGGGGGTTGGTGCCAAGGAAGGAAGAGGCCGGCAGGGATGCCTCCTGCACACGCAAGCTGACAACGCGGGGTTTATTCAGTTCTCAGTTCTCAGCTCTCAGCCGTGTCCTTTATCTCTGAGGAGTCTCAGTTTATTCTGTCTCCTTCTGTTTTGCATCTTTGGAATTAGGAGAGTGTCCCAAAGTTCTGTGGGCATTTCTCTCCACCTGTCATCCTGGGTCCTCGAGGCAGAGCTGCCTCCACTATGCGCAAGGTCCGAGGTGCAGGAGGCCTGTGCTGGGGGCCGGGAGGAGACAGTCATCGAGGAAGGAGCGCCTGGCCTGGCCGCCAGCTCTGGGGTTGCTCTGCCGTCCCTGACTCTGCGGGAAGGACGGTTGGGGCCCCCCTCCACCCCGAGTCCAGGATCACGCCCTCCTTCCTGGCTCAGTGAGCCTGTCACTCTGGCTGTGTTGAGTCTGCTGTGCGGCCAGGGTGAAAACCAGTCCCTAAGTCCCAGGTGGAAGCCAGGTGGCCACCCTCGGGGCAGCTGGAGGGGTGGGAGGCTTGTGGAGCAGAAACCTGTGGGTGATTCCTTCTGAATTTCTCGCAGACCTGAACCGGACCTTCCCCGACAATGTGAAGTTTCGGAAGACCACGGAGCCCTGCCTGCAGAAGACCCTGTACAATGTGCTGCTGGCATATGGGCACCATAACCAGGGAGTGGGCTACTGCCAGGTGAGCCTCGGGACCCTCTGACGCAAGCATGAGGTGGCTGTGAGGACGGGTCTGTCCACAGCTGCGGGCTCAGCAGTGACGGCTTCATGTCTCTGTCAACAATGTTCATGAATTTCACATCCTGACGCCCCATCGAGGCTCGGACACCGTTTGCCAGCAGGGAGGACAGGGAGCAGCAGCTGACAACCCTGTTTTGGCCTCAGGCAGCGGGGGCAGAATCAGTGAGCACAGGACACAGAGGGCGAGTGCTGTGGGGTGCGTGTGTGCTGTGGGAAATGTGTGCTGTGGGGCGTGTGCTATGGGGCATGTGTTGGGCACATGTGTGCTGTGTTGTGGGGTGCATGTGCTGTGGGGTGTGTGTTGTGGGGCATGTATGTGCTGTGGGAAATGTGTACTGTGGGGCGCGTGTGCTGTGGGATATATGTGCTGTGAGGTGCGTGTGCTGTCGGGTGCGTGTGCTGTGGGGTGCGTGTGCTGTGGGGTGCATGTGGTGTGCCATGGGGCGTGTGTGCTGTGGGGTACGTGTGCTGTGTCATGTGTATGCTGGAAGGCTTGTGTACTATGGGGCATGTGTGCTATGGGATATGTGTGCGGTGGGGTGCACGTGCTGTGGGGTGCGTGTGCTATGGGATGCGTGTGCTGTGAGCTGTGTGTTGTCCTCTGAGGCCACTCCCAGAGTGTCTGCTGTCTACACTGTCATCCCCCGGCTGGCTCCGTGGTGTGAACCAGCAGGTGCGGTTGGGAGAGTCCTTGCGCCTCCTGGAGGCCACCTAGCTGGGTGCATATTAAGGGCATTGCTCTTAGTAACTGGTGGAGCGAACAGGCCGGAATTGGGGGCAGCTAGGAGCCGTGCAGTCTCCCAGCCTGTGTGTGCCCTGCCTGGGCCTTTCACCGGTGGTGCTGTTCCAGTCTCTCTGAGCTCGCCGAGGGCAGGGCAGGCATCTGGGCAGGGCTGGCCTCCCCGATGGTTTCCAGGTGCACACGTGGCCTGTGACTGCCTGTGAGTCCCAGTGGCTGGGAGCCTGGAGCCCACGGCTGCCACTGGGATTGGAGGTGCTTTCCTGGCATTTCAGGCCATGTGCTTCATAGGCTTCTAGGGGTTGTGGCTGGCTTAAATGTTTCTAGGAAGACAGGGAAGGACATTGTCGTGATGGGTGGTTCGAACCCAGCAGGCCCAGTGATGCCACCGGAAACTTCCTGTAGGAGCCAGGAGCCAGGCGTGCACCAACCAGAAAATGCAGTTTGAGCGAACATTTGCGGGAGTGTGGAGCCCCTGCCTGGACAGCCCTGGGCCTGGTCCCTGGCAGAGTGAATGCTCCCAAGGAGAAAGGGTGGACGTGTGCGTGAGGAACGCCCTGAGACAGGCCAGCAGCAGAGCCACAGGACCGCGCCGTCCTCACCAGCTGCTCCGCGTGCTGCGCGTGTGCAGCTCTGTGGCGGGCAGACAGTGCCATGTCAGGTGAAGCTGGGAGAGTCCCTCCTTTGCAGACAGAATTGCTGCCATTCCTTGCTTTTATGACTGTCCAGGAGCAAGAATTTGGCCTTCTGGAGTTGAGGTAGAGTGGGCAAGAAACCCTCTACGTCATTCTATTTTCTGCTCCTTCGCGTTTCAAAAACAGCTTTAATAAAACACAAACACCAGCCTGGGCAAGGTGGCAAGACCCCATTTCTACGAAATATGTTACAAAATTAGCCAGGTGTGGTGGCACACGCCTGTGGTCCCAGCTACGCAAGGGGCTGAGGTGAGAAGGTCGTTTGGGCCTGGGAGGTCAAGCCTGCCGTGAGCCATGATTGCACCACTCCAGCCTGGGCAACAGAGCAACACCCTGTCTCCAAAAAAGCGAGAAACAAACCAAAAAACACCACCCACCTGGGTGGCCCTTTCCTATAATCATGCACTTTGGGAGGTCAAGGCAGGAGGATTGCTTGCTTGAGGCTAAGAGTTCAAGACCAGCCTGGGCAATACAGCAAGACCCCATCTCTATTCTTTTTTTTTTTTTTTTGAGGCAGAGTCTCGCTGTGTCGCCCAGGCTGGAGTGTAGTGGTGCAATCTCGGCTCACTACAAGCTCCGCCTCCCAGGTTCACGCCATTCTCCTGCCTCAGCCCCCCGAGTAGCTGGGACTACAGGCGCCTGCCACCACGCCCGGCTAATTTTTTGTATTTTTAGTAGAGATGGAGTTTCACTGTGTTAGCCAGGATGGTCTTGATCTCCTGACCTTGTGATCCGCCTGCCTCGGCCTCCCAAAGTGCTGGGATTACAGGCGTGAGCCACCACCCCTGGCCCCAAGACCCCATCTCTATTCTTAAAAAACAAACCACAAACACAATGTTACATACTAACAGAATGCCAGAGCTCAGCTGGCATTTGGAACCTACAGGCACATATGTACATGTGTGTGTGTAGATGTGCACCTGTTAGCTTGCTGTGGACCCCTAAGGAAACACCGCAGCCTAGTAAACAGTGGAAATGAATTCTCTCAGCTCCGGAGGCTATGCCACAGCCTGGTAAACAGTGGAAACGAATTCTCTCTCGGCTCTGGAGGCTGTGCATCTGAGGTCGCGGCGTCTGCGGGGTCTGAGGTCACAATGTCTGCACGGTGGGTTGTTTCTGAGGCTGTGACAAAGGGACTGTCCCAGGCCTTGCTCTGACTCTGCTGGTTCCTGGCAGTCCTGGGTGCCCCTCGGTGGGCAGCATCACTACCCCAGTCCCTGCCTCCATCTCCACGTGCGTTCTCCTGTGCGTGCCTGTGTCTGAAGCTCTGCCTAAGACAAGGACACCAGGCTTGGATTAGGGCCCACCAACTCCTCCATGACCCCATCCGTAATGACATCTGCAACAGTCCTTTTCCCAAACAAGGTCCCAATCTGAGGTACTAGGGGTTAGGACTTCAACAGCTGAATTTTGGGGCGGGGGACACAGTTCAATGCATAGCAGACGTGTAGAGTTACACAGTGCACACAGGGTCTCGCTCTGTCACCCAGGCTGGAGTGCAGTAGTGTGATCTCGGCTCACTGAGCCTCAACCTCCTGTGCTCAAGCGGTTCTTCACCTTGGCCTCTTGAGTGACTGCGACCACAGGTGCACCACCACGCCCAGGTGATTTTTGTATGTTTTGTAGAGATCGGGGTCTTGCCATTTTGCCCAGCCTGGTCTTGAACTCCCGAGCTCAGCTGATCCTCCTGCCTCTACCTCTGACAGTGCTGGGATCCCCCACTGTGCTTGGCCATGTTCTGCTTTTTCTCCACGATGATCACCCACCTGCATTTCCATGTGTCCACTGTCCACATTGTCACCCTCTCCCAGGACCAGTAGCACTGTCCGCTCGAAGGGGTCCGTTCTCAGCCACAGAGGTCCCCCCGGGTCCGCTCTCGGCCACAGAGGTCCCCCCGGGTCCGCTCTCGGCCACAGGGTCTGGGGCTGCCCTCGATGGAGAGGGTCACATATGTGATGTTTGAGGCAGCACCCCTTTGGCAGGTGTGCACATGGATTTCCCGAAAGGGTCTCCACCACAAAATTCTCCCAACACCCGCGTGTCAGAACATGTTCCTTACAGTTTTTATAAAATGTGGTCATTGGTATAGTTTTCTCTCTGGTAGAGAGTTTCATGTTGTTGATATATAGTAATTTCTTTAGAAACCAATGGTAAGTTATGTTTTTTTTATCACAAGGTTACCATTAGTGGATGAGTCTTTGATTTTAGTATTCAGGATTTCTTTAAAGTGTTTCCCTTTGCTTTTACTTTTCTTCACGTAAGCTTGACTAAACACATTACTAGATGGTAGGTATTTAGTGACTCTAGAGTTCTACTAAAGGATCATTCTGGAATTATGCAGGTTTTAGGGAAAAGCAGGAGAAATGGAAACTGGGTAGTTAGTAACTGAATGATTGCAGAATCGTATGGAGGCTTAAAACTCAATGTGAATTTCTGTTTCTCATTTTTCTAATTTCAGGGAATGAATTTTATAGCGGGATATCTGATTCTTATAACGAATAATGAAGAAGAATCTTTCTGGCTGTTAGATGCTCTTGTTGGAAGGATACTACCCGGTATGTTGAAAATTCCTGCGGTTTTGCCTGAACTGTCCTGTTTCTGGTGCTGCCAAAGTGATTCCGCTGAGAAATCAAGATTTAATTAAAACATGGTTGAATAGTTTGGGAGTTGAGGTTAAAATCTTTTTTTTTGAGACAGAGTCTCGCTCTGACGCCCAGGTTAGAGTGCAGTGGCGTGATCTTGGCTGACTGGAACCTCTGCCCCTGGGTTCAAGTGATTCTCCTGCCTCAGCCTCCCAAGTAGCTGGGATTACAGGTGTGCGCCACCACGCCCGGCTAATTTTGTATTTTTAGTAGAGACAGGGTTTCACCGTGTTGGTCAGGCTGGTCTCAAACTCCTGACCCCAGGTGATCCGCCCGCCTCGGTCTCCCAAAGTGCTGGAATTACAGGCATGAGCCACCGCGCCTGGCCAAAAATCTTTTTGTGGTTAAAAAAATGTCTGAAATTGAGTCGAAGAGGAGAAACCCATGTAAGTGGCCAGGTCCCGGCTGCAGCAGCTGCTTGCTCCTGGGCCAACAGAGGGCCTCTGTGCTGTCTTGACCCTTGCGGGCAGCTGGGGCTGCGTGGTTGGCTCACCCCCTCCTCAGTTGGTAACTTCTGTGTCCGTTGAGGGCCACAGTGTAGCTTGTATTGATCACAGAATCTCTGAGAGGCTGTCTTGGTTTCATGTGTGTATTTATTACCGAGTTTGTGAATACTAGCAAGAGCACGATTGTGCTATGTATATCCATAGTTACTTTTTAAGTAAGTACTTACTTTTTAAGGTGAAAACCATTCTTTTCAAACCTTTCCACTTTTCTATGTATTAATGTTTAATTATTTAATAATTAAAATGTATTTATTAGTAAGTTATCCACAGGTTATAGTGAAGGCCAGTTCAGACGATGGGCTGCAGGCTCAGGTCACTTGGGAAGAGAAGTTTGAGGAGCCGTCGGGCAGGCAGGATCTGGGGCTGAGACCACTCTGCCCTTCCCCAGCCTGGCTGTGGTGCTGGGTCAAGGGGCTGCGTGTTCATCCTGTAGGGCAGAGGAGATGTGAGGGGCAGCTGGGCCAGTCCCCAGTGTTTGGAGCCTGGTGGGGGTGTGTGGCTCCAGCTCCTGCCTGGTGAGCGCACGGCGTGTGTCAGGTTCCTGCTGAGCTGTGCTCGTCCTCAGGACAGCCACACCACACAGACAGTCACCCACCCCATTTCCAGGGTGAGGACACCGAAGGCCGGGAGAGTTTGCGTGCTGGCCTGACCACCGCTGTACGTGGCCGAGCCTGGTTCAGATCCTGGCTGTGTGACTCACAGACCATAGTGCGTGTCCTCATGGACGGGGCGAAGCTCAGTGCATCGTTAAGGGCAGGGAGGAATCAGTGCCACCCTCAACCCAAGGCCACAGAAATGGAGATGTCAGAGACCAGCCTGATGGAGCCACCCCGGAGGAAGGGAGCCCCGCAGAGCTCCCGGGAGCAGGAAGAGCCGTTCGCCCGACTGGAGGCCATGGACCCGGCGCAGCAGCAGCAGGAGGCAGAGCCTCGCGGGGCGGAAAGGTTGCCAACTGTCGCAGCTCAGTTCGGTGAACGCCTGGACCAGGTGGAATGGTGAAACTAGAGGCAGACGGAGTTAGGAGACATCCAGATGTGGGATTGGCAGGACGTGGACACAGGCTCACAGCCTGCTTCAGTGATGTCCGAGTGCAAATCACGGCGAATCTTCCCATCCGTGGGCCATGCAATTCTTTTCACCACATTTTTGTTGAAAACCTATCGTGTTCTGGGCACTGTTCAGGGGTGTGGGAAACATCGAGGAGCACACACGAGTTCCGTCTTTGTGGGGGGTGGACCCCAAGCAGCAGCAGGTGAGAGCTCAGGTCGGAGGGCTCAGTGCCAACCCAGAGGGCAGGGGCAGGCCCCGCCGTGCTGGTGTGATGGACAGATGCATTCTCAGTCCATGAGACGTCATTTCTGATATTCATTATGAGATTAAGTTGAACGAAACTGCAATGCAAATAGGTCTGGATTCAAAAAGAAAAGAAAGTATAAAAACTAAACTTTTAGGATTATGGGAGGAAAAGGGGTTATTCCGATCCCGGCAGAGCTCTCCCAGCAGCAGAGAAAAGAGGCAAATATACGTCCTTCTCTAAGTTATAGTGACCAAAGTAGGTCGTTTCAGTGCCACGGTCATCCTGCTCTAATATCCGTCCTTCCCTAAGTTACAGTTACCCAAACTAGGTCACTTCAGTGCCACCGTTATCCTGCTCTTAATTGCTGCATTTTAAGTTATACAAGAAATACACAGACATATTCTCATTTCAGAAGTTCAAAAAGTACAGTACTTTTTATAGAATAAAAAGTGACAGCCAGGAGCAGTGGCTCGCGCCTATAATCCTAGCATTTTGGGAGACCGAGCCGGGCAGTTAGGAGTTCAAGACCAGCCTGGCCAACATGGCAAAACACCATCTCCACTAAAAATATAAAAATTAGCCAGGTGTGGTGGCGGGCGCCTGTAATCCCAGCTACTCAGGAGGCTGAGACACAAGAATCAGCTTGAACCTAGGAGGCTGAGGTTGCAGTGAGCTGAGATCACACCACTGCACTCCAGCATGGGAGACAGAGTGAGCCTCTATCTAAAAAAGAAAAAAAAAAAAAAACAAGGCCAGGCAGAGTAACTCACATATAATCCCAGCATCTGGGAGGACACAATGTGGGAGGATCACTTGAGCCCAGAAGTTCCAGACCAGCCTGGGCAGCAAAGTGAGACCCCTCCCATCTCTACTAAAAATACAAATTTAAGTAAAAGTGATGACCTGCCTTCACTAGCACATCCCCATTTATCTCCCACTCAGAGGTAACTGTTATCATCAGTCCGATGTGTGTATTTCAGAGTTTTTATAGACCTATATAAACATACACGAAAGACTGAAAATTAGTGACACAGGAACAGCGAAGCAAAAGAAAAGATAAACTGAGACAAAAATCTGGTTCTTTGGGAAAACTGATAAATAGACAAACCTCTGGCAAGATTGATAAGAAAAAAATGTAGCCGGGCACGGTGGCTCACACCCGTAATCCCAACACTTTGGGAGGCTGAGGCAGGAGGATCACCTGACATCAGGAGTTCGAGACCAGCCTGACCAACATGGTGAAACCCCATCTCTACTAAAAATACAAAAATTAGCTGGGCATGGTGGTAGACACCTGTAGTCCCAGCTACTCAGGAGGCTGAGGCAGGAGAATGGCGGGAACCCGGGAGACGGAGGTTGCAGAAAGCCGAGATCACCCCACTGCACTTAAGCCTGGGCAATAGGACAAGACCCTGTCTCAAGTAAATAAATAATAAATAAATACACAAAAGCACAGGCACTGAAGAGAAATCTTTGTTGAGTGTAATCCACATATCCCACAGTCCCCCCTTTCAAGTGTACGGTGCAGTGGTGATTGGTGCATCCGTGACTTTAGAACAGGTGAGCCAAGATCACGCCACTGTACTCTAGCCTGGGTCACAGAGTGAGACTAATCTCAGAAAAAAGAAAAAAAAGTATAAGATGTAGTAGAAATGAAAAGGTGCTGTAATTTGAAGATTTGTAGAGATTTTTAAGAATCAAAAGAAGAAAATGAAGAGACAGTAGTGGATAATTCTGAGAAAAAAACAACCTAACAAAGTTGACTTGAGAGAGAAAATAGAACATCAGATGGGCGTGTGCATGGACACACTGGGTTTTTGCTGCTATCAGACTGTGAAGGAACAGGTAACTCCTGCTATTTAATGTTTTTGTTTTATTTTTTATTTATTTTTTTTCAAGACGGAGTCTCACTCTATTGCCCAGCCTAGAGTGCAGTGGCGCGATCTTGGCTCACTGCAAGCTCTGCCTCCTGGGTTCACGCCATTCTCCTGCCTTGGCCTCCCGAGTAGCTGGAATTATAGGCACCTACCACCACGCCTGGCTAATTTTTGTATTTTTAGTAAGAGATGGGGTTTCACCATGTTGGCCAGGCTGGTCTCAAACTCCTGAGCTCATGTGATCCACCCACCTCGGCCACCCAAAGCGCTGGGATTACAGGCGTGAGCCACTGCACCTGGCCATTTTATTGTATTTTTTAGAGACAGGGTCTCAGTCTGTTACTCAGGCTGGAGTGCAGTGGTGTGATCATGGCTCAATCCAGCCTCAACCTCCTTAGCTCAAGTGATTCTCCTGCCTCAGTCTTTTGAGTAGCTGGGACCACAGGTAGACACCACTGTGCCTGATAGATTTTTTTTTATTATTTGTAGAGATGGGGCCTTGCTATGTTGCCCAGGCTGGCCTTGAACACCTGGCCTCAAGTAGTCCTCCTGCCTTTGCTTCCCAAAGGGCTGTGGTTAATTCTGTTTGTTTTTTTTTTTTTTTAATAAATCTTGGGGCTCATACCTGTAATCCTAGCACTTTGAGTGGTGCATGCCTGTGGTCCCAGCTACCCAGGAGGCTGAGGTGGGAGGGTTACTTGAGCTAAGGAGGTCGAGGCTGCAGTGAGCTGTGGTAGTGCTACTGCACTCCAGCCTGGGTGACAGAGCAAGACCCTGTCTAAATAACTGATTAATTAATCAATCTTGTAGAAAATATAAAAAAGGAACTGCTCATCGCTTCATGTTATGAATCTAGTATAACCTTCACACCATACAGGCTAATCTCACTGATGAACAGAAGTATGTAAATGTTCATTATTAATATTAGCAACTTGAATCTACAGATGATTATGAAGTATTTTTTTAGTTTGAAGATAGTTTATTCCAGAAATGCAAGGATGGCTTAATCATATGGACTAATCAAGGGCAAAGCCGAGCCAAGAAGGCTTGAAAGAACAACACTGGAGATATATTATAATGCTCTAATAATTAAAATGGTGTGGTATTAGGTTATGAATGGATAAACAGACCAATGGAACAGAATTGCGAAGCCGGATAGAAATCAACCAGTCTGTGGATCTATTAATCTATGGGAATGTCTTTTGTGAGATATGTCGATTAATGGGAAAAAGACTGTTTAAAACATGATTCAGCGACACTTGTCTGTATGGAAGAAAACAAGATTAAACCCTTATTTCAATTCCAGATGGATTTAAGACTCATGTAAAAAAGTAAAACTTTGAAACTCAGAGAACAAAATACAGAACAATTGTGTCATATGGGAGTAGGGGAGAAGTTCTTGAACATAATTCAAAAAGCATAAAAGGCCTAGATAATTTTAATTACATGAAAATTTAAAAACTAATTTTGGTAAGAGACATCATGAGCAAAGTAAAAAGCTGCTGGTTTGAGAAAGTATCTTTGATCCATGTAATTAACAAAAGGTTAGTGTCTGGACTGTGTGTGAATTTCTAAAAATCTAAGCAGAAAGGCAGGGCGCAGTGGCTCATGCCTGTAGTCCCAGCACTTTGGGAGGCTGAGGCAGGTGGATCACCTAAGGTCAGGAGTTCGAGACCAGCCTGGTCAACATGGTCTAACCCTGTCTCTACTAAAAATACAAAAATTAGCTGGGTGTGGTGCCATGCACCTGTAATCTCAGCTACTTGGGAGTCTGAGGCAAGAGAATCGCTTGAACCTGGGAGGTGGAGGTTGCAGTGAGCCGAGACTGCACTATTGCACTCCAGTCTGGGCAACAAGAGTGAAGCTCTGTCTCAAAAAAAAAAAAAAAAAAAAAAAATCTAGGCAGAAAAAGAAACAGCTCAGCAGAACATCAGGTGAAGAATGTGCCCAACAGGCAATTTACAAAATAGAGACCGGAAGACCGGAATGGCTAGCAGACCTGTCAACCCATGGCTGAGTTCCCTGGTGAGCGTGAAGGTGCAAACGGAAAGACTGGGGTTGGAGTGGAGCCTTCTGCAGCCACCGAGGCCTCCAGGCCCGTGACACAAAACGAAACCTCCCTGCCGTGGGGCAGCGACCACGGGGTGCGAGTCCGTCTGGGCATTGAGAATGTCGTGTGCATTGTCGTCTTTTTCCTCGGAGGAGGCCGAGACTGGCGGGGATTAAGTAGCTCGCACACAGTCCACCAGCAAGTCGAGGGGCTGAGATCCCATCCCAGGCCTCCGCACCCAAGGCCTGCACCCCACATCTGCCTCCCCGGTTTCCCCCACCGCTGTTGTTGCGGAAGGCAGGAGGACTGTTTGGTCCATCGCTGTGAGTCACAGGGGGGGTCCAGTTAAGAGAGTTACTTTTACCAGCAAATGCCTCTAATCCCAATTCAGTTTGGAAGTGACCTGAGGACACGCTCCCCATGGCCTGTGACCATCCACACTCAGACGCGCCACACCCCGAGTTCTCAGCCCAGGACACCTGCCACACCCGCGGCCTCTTGTAGAGCCCATGAAGGTGACGGCCGTCAATCACCATCCCAGCAAGGCATGGAAAGGACGCAGGAGGAAGGTGCAGACGCCGCTCCCCGGGCGGGCGATGGGTCCTCAGAGGAGGAGGTTGGCCCGGGCCCTGCCACTGACTGAGGGTGGAGGGGGCCCCGTCCCGGGGCCCTCAGTCATGAGTCAGTGCTGTCCTGAATTAGCCCTCTGCATCCTGAAAGATGGATTTGACCTGGTTTCCTTTGAAAAATAGGGAAACAGGTCAGGTTTTAATAACTCGCCATAGAAATACCTCAGCTCTGGCTGGAAGGACTGGCTGAGATGTGGACCCACAAGGCACATTCTCTCAGGACCACAGCTCAGCCCCATGAGCAGAGGTGGGTGGAGGGAGGCTCTTGGCACCACACTTGCCACATCGGAGGCGTGTTTCCTGCGTCCCCCCGAGTGGGGTTCCCTGAGATCGCCTGTCCTGAGGGTGGGGCTCATGTGGCCTGGGCCACACCCGCATTTGGCTGGCTTTGTCACAGGAGGCTCATCTCTGGGGTCAGGAGCGGCTGTTTGGGGATCAGACTGCACTGAGTCACCAGGCGGGCGAGCTCACCACACCCAGGTTTCCAGACCTGTGAGCCTCAAGACTTGCACCTTAAGTGTGAGTTTATTCCATGAGAGGGTTGCACAGAAAGCACTTTATATAATCTGAGGCCTCTTGATACCAGCTTTCACCATAAGCTACTTTTTTTAAAAAAGAACTCTATATATTAGGGAAAAAAGTGATTGCTGCTTTTCCGTTCAGGGTCTCCTAGTTACAGCAGATAAAGTTTAATTGAGTTGTGTGCTAACAAATTGCTGAATTTAAGACAGTTGTTCTGATTTAGTGGGATCTTGGAATTTAAGTAATTGCTCAGTTTTCTACCAAGTATTTAACCAGAGGTCTTAGCTACTTCTCAAGTTTATTTATTTATTTTTTTATTGGAGACAGGGTCTCACTCTGTTGCCAGGCTGGAGTGCAGTGGCACGATCACAGCTCACTGCAGCCTTTGACCTCCTGGGTTCACGTGACCCTCCTACCTCAGCTTCCCAACTAGCTGAGACTACAGGTCTGCACCACCATGCCCGGCTAATTGTTTTATTTTGAGTACAGACAGGGTCTTCTTGTATTGCCCAGGCTGGTCTCGAACTCGGGCTCTCGCCTGTAATCCCAACATTTTGGAAGTCCTAGGTGGGTGGATCGCTTAAGGCCAGGAGTTCAAGACCAGCCTGGCCAACATGGCAAAACCCCGTCTCTACTAAAAGTACAAAAATTAGCTGGGCACACCTGTAATCTCAGCTGCTTGGGAGGCTGAGGCACGAGAATTGTCTGAGCTTGGGAGGTGGAGGTTGCAGTGAGCCGAGATCGCACCACTGCACTCCAGCCTGGATGACAGACCAAGACCCTATCTCAAAAAAATAAATAAATAAAAGAAAAAAATAAAGCACAGGCACTGAAGAGAAATCTTTGTTGAGGTGACATCCGCTTATCCCACGGTCCCCCCATTTCAAGCGTACAGTGCAGTGGTGATGGGTGCATTCGTGAGTCTGGCAGAGGTTGTAACTGGATCCCATCTTCCTATGACCACACTGCTCCGTGCGGTTCTCTGCGGTTCGCCACGCACATGGGCACCTGGGCTGTGTGTCTTAGCATTACCCTGGGTTGCACTTCAGGAACCCTTGGGTCCCTTTCGTCTGTGTGCGGGAACCTGCACCTCTTTCTCTTCCTGTCTAAGCACTTGGGGCAGCCAACCCGCCGAGCTTGGCGCCGCAGGCTTTCCTGATGGGAATACACCAGCGCCCTCTCCTTGAAATTCCTGCGGACTGGTGGCTGAATCAAGACCCGATGTCATGAGTCCGTTAGAACAGGCAGGATAAATGCTGGATCCCTTGGCATTATGTCCCCGCCCTCCAGATGATAAATTGGCATCTGGTCACTGGAAGGGGTTGGTCAGTGCTGTGTGTCCATGTAATTGTGGGCTCCTGGGCTGCACACACTGGAGGGTTTTTATCCTTCTTGAAGCTCAGGCTGCCCCATTCGTGGCCAGCGGGAGCCTCTTCTGGTTGGCCCCTGAGTCCTGTGGATGTGACTATGGTGCCGACGACTTCCTCAAGTCTGCAGGACGGGCTACTCTGGGCTCATCCCGTGGGCCTTCTGCCCCAGACCTGGACCCGCCTGTTTCTCCAGGAAACTCTGGCGTAATGTGCGTCACTGGGCCTTCATCAGTGTGGCTCCTGAAGCTTGTTCTTGGGTGGATTCCTCGGGGTGTGTTTGTGGGAACTGTACTCATGGAGCCCTTGAAGGCTGTCGGGTGGAGTCTGGGAACTGGGAGGTGATATTGGTGTTGACTAGGGTCGAGGTGGCCATGCTGTTGTTTGGGGAAGCACACCCTGAAGCATTTGGTGTGATGGGGCAGTGGGTGTGCAGCTCTGCCTCACACAGGTCAGGAGATGGAGGCAGGTGTGCGTGTGCACGTGTGTACCTGTGTGTGGTGTGCGTGTGCACCTGTGTGTGGTGTGTGTGCACGTGTGCGCCTGTGTGGTGTGTGTACGTGTGTACCTGTGCATTGTGTGTATGTGCACGTGTCTGTGGCGTGCGTGTGCACGTGTGTACCTGTGTGTGGTGTGCGTGTGCACGTGGGTGCCTGTGTGGTGTGTGTACGTGTGTACCTGTGTGTTGTGTGTGCACGTGGGCGCCTGTGTGGTGTGTGTGCACGTGGGCGCCTGTGTGGTGTGTGCACGTGTGTACCTGTGTGTGGTGTGCGTGTGCACGCATGTGCCTGTGTGTTGTGTGCGTGTGCACTTGTGCACCTGTGTGGTGTGCATGCAGATAGGGAGGTGAGGAGGGGAGCAAATGTGCAGAAATGTTCACAGTTGGGGAATCTGATGGGAATGTGGGAGTTCTTTGTGCAGTTCTTACTGTTGATATTTCATGGCTATAGGTATTTTAAAGTTTATTTTTTATTTTGTTGCCCAGGCTGGTCTGGAACTCCTGGGCTCAAGCAATCCTCCCACCTCGGCCTCCCAAAGTGCTGGGATTACAGGCATGAGACACAGCATCCAGCCCAAAATCCTTTTTTTTTGAGATGGAGTCTCACTCTGTCACCCAGGCCGGAGTGCAGTGGCAAGATCTTGGCTCACTGCACACTCCGCCTCCCAGGTTCACGCCATTCTCCTGCCTCAGCCTCCCGAGTAGCTGGGACTACAGGCGCCCGCCACTGTGCCCGGCTAATTTTTTGTATTTTTAGTAGAGACGGGGTTTCACGGTGTTAGCCAGGATGGTCTCCATCTCCTGACCTCGTGATCTGCCCGTCTCGGCCTCCCAAAGTGCTGGAATTACAGGTGTGAGGCACCACGCCCGGCCCCAAAATACATTTTTAAAAATGTAAACAGAAAGCTGGGTGTGGTGGCTCACGCCTGTAATCTCAGCACTTTGGGAGGCCGAGGTGGGTGGATCGCCCGAGGTCAGGAGTTCGAGACCAGCCTGGCCAACATGATGAAACCCCGTCTCTACTAAAAAAACAAAAAATTAGCCGGCTCTGGTGGCGGATGCCTGTGATCCCAGCTACTTGGGAGGCTGAGGCAGGAGAATCACTTGAACCTGGGAGGCGGAGCTTGCAGTGAGCTGAGATCACACCACTGCACTCCAGCCTGGGCAACAGAGTGAGAGTCTGTCTAAAAAAACAAAAAAAAAGTAAACCAAATAGCAAAACCAGCCTTGCACCTTCCTTGCTGTGACCTGAGCTGTGTCTGAGAAGGCTCAGGCCCCGTAAGGGCTGCGCCACGCCGAAGCCTCCTCAAGCAAAGAGATGCAGAGAGGCTGGCTCGGGCGGTGGGGGTGCGCAGCTGCTGGGTGGGCGCCCGGGTGGCTCCCGCGCTGGCTGTCCTTGCTGTGCCTTCTCGGCATCTCCTCCTGGGCCGCCTCCCATGCTGCAGCCTGCACCTCCTGGTACCCTGGCCCCACAGCTCACAGAGGCAGGGCTAACCTGGTAGCAGCTGCCCCTGCGCCCCCAACCCCCAGGTCGTGCTCCTGGTCTCCGCCGTGGTCAGTCTTGTGGCTCAGGTGAGGAGCAGAGACCCTGTCTGTTGGGAAGAGGTGGATTCCTGCTGTCTGGATGGAAGCTGGGGCTGGGCAGGTGCTTCTTCACAGGAGAGCTGCGACCAGTTTCTATGCACACACCCGGGTTTCCATGCACACACCTGGGCCTCCATGCACACCTGGGCCTCCATGCACACCTGGGCCTCATGCACACCCGGGTTTCCATGCACACCTGGGCCTCCATGCACCCGGGTTCCAGTCACACACACCTGGGCCTCCATGCACACACCTGGGCCTCCATGCACCTGGGTTTCCATGCACCTGGGCTTCCATCCATGCACCTGGGCCTCCATGCACACACTGGCTTCTATGCACACACCTGGGCTTCCATGCACATACCTGGGTTTTCATGCACACACTTGGGTTTCCATCCACGCACCTGGGTTTCCATCCACGCACCTGGGTTTCCATCCAGGCACCCGGGTTTCCATGCGCACACCTGAGCTTCCACGCACACATTTGCATCAGCTACTTCCTCTGCCCACCTGGGCGCCCAGCTTTCTCCTTGGCATTGATGCCATTATCTCATTCACGTAGTAAGCATGTTTTGATTATCTTTTATAAGTCACTGCCATTGTGTTAATACTGAAGAAGAGGGAGAAGTCTAGATAAAGATCGGAACCGCCCACTACCCCTATCAGTGGGGGTGGGCACCACAAATGATATTTTCAGTGCAAGCCTGGGTCGTCTTTCTGTGCACACGGGATGCTCTATGTTCTTGTGCCTTACCTGTCGCCTTACCTGCCTCCGAGCTGGCGGCCAGGAGGCCGTGCTTGGGAAGTGCCTGTTATAGCAGTCAGTGCAGCGCTTAGTAACAGGTGTTAGGGATTGCCACATCCCGGCTTATCGCATGAATGAATGAATGAATGAACGAATGAATGGTAGTTTTAGAAACACCTAGAGTGCTTTGTGTGTAGTCACACATCCCATCTTTCTCATTTGACATCACGTGGTGGGAATTTCCACACATCTTGCAGTAATTTATTTTTATTTGTTTATTTATTTTGAGATGGAGTTTCACTCTGTCGCCCAGGCTGGAGTGCAGTGGCACGATCTCAGCTCACTGCAACCTTCATCTCCTGGGTCCAAGCAATTCTCCTGCTCAACTTCCTGAGTAGCTGGGATTTCAGGCACCGGCCACCACGTCCAGCTAATTTTTGTATTTTTAGTAGAGACGGGGTTTCACCATGTTGGCCAGGCTGGTCTCAAACTTCTGACCTCAGGTGATCTGCCTGCCTTGGCCTCCCAAAGTGCTACGCTTGCAGGTGTGAGCCACTGCGCCCGGCCAATGCAGTAATTTTTTAGCTGTCTCCCAATGTCTCCGTGGCACTGCAGAGTGTGTTATGCGTGGATTATACCTTCCTTAACTGTCAGTGGTCGGGGAAGAAGAAATGTCTTCAGCTGCACACCTTAGGCCCCCAGCTGGGCTCTGTACATGGGACCGGCCGAAGACTGAATAATGAGTGAGAAAAAGACGTTTATTAACACGAGCGTCACGCACACCCTGGAGAGCACCCGGATCGGGGGACACAAAGTATGGCTGGAGCCCGGGCGTGTTCACCATCCTGGGTAGCCTGTTACCTTCAGGCTTCTGGACAGGGAAGGGAACCGGGAAAATTGAGTCCACAGGCTGCCCTGTGAGGTTTGAGATACGGATTTCAGTGTGTCTTTCCTGGTAGGGAAAGGGAGAGGGAGACACCGTGGGAATGGAAACTCCCTTCATAGAAGGCTGCACAAACCATTTAATATTTTGGCAGCCCAGGAATTCCAGACCAGCCTGGGCAACATGGTGAAACCTTATCTCTACAAAAAATAAAAAAAATTAGCTGGCTGTGGTGGCACACACCTGTGGTCCCAGCTACTCAGGAGGCTGAGGTGGGGGGATCACTTGAACCCAGGAGGTTGAGGCTACAGTAAGCTGCGATAGCACCACTGCACTCCAGCTTGGGCAACAGAGTGAGACCCTGTCTCAAAAAAATAAATTGAGTCTTCAAGTCACACCTTTTATGTTCTAATTGGAAGCACCAGTGTGAACTGGCCTGTGAGTGCGTGTGAGAGCGTGGTCTTGGGACTCACACCTGCTCACGGAGGACGATCTGCAGAGTGGAAATAAGTAGAGGAGGAAGCCGCAGCCACGTGCAGACGCCTGTGGTCACCGTCATTGTGTGGCCCCGGCCCATGTCTGACTGCAGACCCTGAGGGGTGTGTAGGGGAGTGTCAGAGCTGTGCCCCACCCCGTCCTGGCCCGGCAGGCGCCGTCCCAGAGCCTCGGTGACGAATGCACAGTGTTGGGTGGTTTGCAGAGGCGTGGATGTCCCTAGAAGGACAGGGACAAGGAGCCTTGGGGGCACGGGGGCAAGACCAGGTGACGGGGACAAGACCAGGTTGGGAACATCAGTGCCTGCGCCTCAGCCTAAGGGATGAGCCCCTTCTGCAGGGAGCGGCCGCTGAGCCGGCTGGGCCTGGGAGGAACCGCCTTGCCCTTGACGTTCAAGGAAGGAAAAGCAGCTGCGGCTTTAATTTAATCCTCCCCTTGGTGGCCGGCTCAGCCCGGTGGAGTTTAGGGAATGAGTTCAGTGCCTCTATTTTTGGAAGCTGCTCTAAGCTTCTCTGTATCTGGGGCCAAGGTCAGGCTGTGCATCTCTGCAGACCCCCTGCTGCCCAGCGCTTAGGGCCCCCTGCCATGCCACCTGTGGAACTGGGGCCACCTGCAGAGCCAGGGTGAGCACTGATGGTTCCTCGCTCCTCTGTCCCCAGCTGGAGCGGGATGTGCTCAGGTAAGAAGGTGAAAGAAGAAGAAAGCGCTCAGAACCCCAGAGGCAGATGCAGAACAAGGATATGGAAGGGAGGCGTTTTTAATCCCTGGTGCTTGCTCACTGAATTGGCTCTGGTTAAATCACCTTCAGAAGCATTAGTGTTTACTATTAAACTGACTTCCCTGTGTGTTTACTCTGAAAAGCAGTGACAGGACCGTGATGTTGTGTCAGCGTTTGTGATGGTTCTGTTTTAACCAAGATATTAAATTAACAAGAACAGGCCGGGCGCGGTGGCTCAAGCCTGTAATCCCAGCACTTTAGGAGGCCGAGGCGGGTGGATCACGAGGTCAGGAGATCGAGACCATCCTGGCTAACATGGTGAAACCCCGTCTCTACTAAAAATACAAAAAACTAGCCGGGCGAGGTGGCGGGCGCCTGTAGTCCCAGCTACTCGGGAGGCTGAGGCAGGAGAATGGCGTAAACCCGGGAGGCGGAGCTTGCAGTGAGCCGAGATCTGGCCATTGCACTCCAGCCTGGGCGACAGAGCGAGACTCCGTCTCAAAAAAAAAAAAAACAAGAACAGGCCGGGCGCAGTGGCTCACACCTGTAATCCCAGCACTTTGGGAGGCTGAGGCAGGCAGATCATGAGGTCAGGAGTTCGAGACCAGCCTGGCCAATATGGTGAAACTTTGTCTCTACTGAAAATATAAAAACTAGCCAGGCGTGGTGGCAAGCACCTGCAGTCCCAGCTACTCAGGAGGCTAAGGTAGGAGAATTGCTTGAACTCGGGAGGCAGAGAGGTTGCAGTGAGCCAAGATGGCACCACTATACCCCAGCCTGGGTGACAGAGCGAGACTCTGTCTCAAAAAAGTAAAATAAAATTTACTGTAACTCATTACATGAACAAGGTAAAAAATTACATAGGAAACACAAAAGTGCTTTGGTAAGACAAATGTCCATTCAAAAGAAGGGCACGCTGTTGGAAGTATCTATCTGAGTACATTTTATTTCTATTGTGGTAAAATACACAGAACATAGAATGTACCATCTTACCCACGTTTTTCCCATGAGTGGCACAAGGGCCGCTCACCTCGCTGTGTAACCATTGCCGCCGCCCTCCCCAGAGCTGTTCCATCTTCCTAGACTGAATCTCGGTCCCGTCACTCCCTCCCTCCCGCTGCTGTGGCCTGACTCCCTCCCTTTCTAAGGCTGAATAATATTCCATCATGTGGACATTCACATGTTGCTTGTCTACTTGTTTGCCGACGGACATGTGGTTGCCTCCATCTCTTGGCTGTTGTAAATAGTTCTGCTAGGAACACGGGGGTGCCAGCACCTCCTTGGGACCCTGTTTTCTACCTGCAGAGGTTTTTTTTTTTTTTTGGACGGGGTCTTGCTCTGTCTCCCAGGCTGGAGTGCAGTGGTGCAATCTCAACTCACTGCAACCTCCACCTCCTGAGTTCAAGTGATTCTCCTGCCTCAGCCTCCCGAGTAGCTGGGGTTACAGGCGCCTGCCACCACGCCTGGCTAATTTTTGTAATTTTAGTAGAGACAGGGTTTCGCTATGTCAGCCAGGCTGGTCTTGAACTCCTGACTTTAGGTGATCCACCCACCTCGGCCTCCCAAAGTGCTAGGATTACAGGCATGAGCCACCACGCCCGACCCTCCACCTGCAGATTTTAACTGATACCCAGCCAGGTGGCATCCAGCCTATCCCTCCAGCCTCAGGGACGTCCCGAAAGGCCTGGCTGTGGGGATCGCTCCCCACGAGCCCTGTGTCTGCAGGCCTCAGCCTGACTCTTCCTCTCCAGCTTTGTCCTTCCCTCCTGGGAGGGGTCCTCCCGGGGTGGCCCTGTTATCTTCGTCTGGCTCTGAGGGGAATGGGGCTTGTGGAGGTGACAGGAGTGTCTCAGGATCTCTTCTCCCCGCTGCCTGGCAGATTACTACAGCCCGGCCATGCTGGGCCTGAAGACCGACCAGGAGGTCCTCGGGGAGCTGGTGCGGGCGAAGCTGCCGGCCGTGGGGGCCCTGATGGAGCGGCTGGGCGTGCTGTGGACGCTGGTGGTGTCCCGCTGGTTCATCTGCCTATTTGTCGACGTCCTGCCTGTGGAGGTGAGCGCCTCACTCGGGCCCCGGGGCAGGTGGGCCGCCAGGGAGTGACGCCGGGTTCCTGTGTCTCTGCAGACAGTGCTTCGGATCTGGGACTGTTTGTTTAACGAGGGCTCGAAGATTATCTTCCGGGTGGCCCTGACCTTAATTAAGCAGCACCAGGAGTTTATTTTGGAAGCCACCAGCATTCCAGACATTTGCGATAAGTTTAAGCAGATAACCAAAGGCAGTTTCGTGATGGAGTGTCACACGTTTATGCAGGTGAGTGTCTGTAGGGCTGCACGTGGCTCCGTCCCCTCTCCCAGGGGGCCCCACCTCACCTGCAGCCCGGGGACTCTTCTGACCACCCGGAGGGTGCGCAGGACGGGCACCAGTGAGCACAGGGCACAGGACGAGCCTCCAGCTCTGTCCTGCGTCTGCCCCCTGTGCCTGGCCTCCGAGGGCTTTCCTGTCTACGGCAGCCCTGTCTTCTCGGCCCTGGCACTGTGGACGCTGGTCCTGGTCCTAATGGCTGTACTCATCTGTTGTGTGTGGTGCTAGAAGTGTGGCTTCCTGAGGCCCGGCCTCTCCACTGGGTCCTGGGCCTGGCGCAGGAAGTATAGACTCAGGCCCTGATGAGGGGGTCGTGGGAACTGCACCCGACAGGCCCTCTGAGGAGACCGAGACACTAGGAGAGGCTCAGGCCCGGGATGCAGAGTCAGTAGCGTCCTGAGAGGGAGTGGAGGCTCGGGGCCACTCTGGGTGCAGCAGGGCAAACGTGGCGGTGTTTCAGCAGCTGGGGCTTCACCCAAGAGAAGACCATGTTGGCTGGGCACGGTGGCTCATGCCTGTTATCCTAGCACTTTGGGAGGCCAAGGCGTGTGGATCACCTGAGGTCAGGAGTTCAAGACCAGCCTGGCCAACACAATGAAACCCCGTCTCTACTAAAAAATACAAAAATTAGCCATGTGTGGTGGCTCACGCCTGTGTAGTCCCAGTGACTCGGGAGGCTGAGGCATGAGAATCACTTGAACCTGGGAGGTGGAGGTTGCAGTGAGCTGAGATTGCGCCACTGCACTCCAGCCTCGGCAACAGAGTAAGACTCTGTCTCAAAAAAAAAAAAAAAAAAGTCTAAAGGAAGCAGATGGTCTTCTCTTCAACTGCTTGATTCATTTAACATTTTTGAGCAGCAGAGCTGCAGTCCTAGGCCCCAGGGCAGGAGTGAGATGGTGACAATCTGTGGGTCACCCCAGAACCCCTGGGACGTGGGTGGCTCCTCCCTCACCTCACACTAGGCCCGCCCATCTGTCTGCCACAGTGTGGGAAAGCTAAGGTAGAAATGTGTTGTTGGGTTTGTTTTTAAACAAACTGTTTGCCTTCCAGAGAATATTTTCAGAACCTGGAAGCTTATCCATGGCCACCGTCGCCAAGCTGCGCGAGAGCTGCAGGGCCCGGCTGCTGGCACAGGGGTGAGTGTGCCTGTCTCCTGCGTTGCTCGTCTCTGCACAGACGGCGATTCTCCTTTCCAGAGTTGACACTGGACCAGCTTTCACTGCTTTCCTTTTTAGTGTTGTAAATACTTGACATCACTACACTGTAGTTGTGAATTTTTTTAAAAGAGCAGTTTAGGCCGGGCGCGGTGGCTCAAGCCTGTAATCCCAGCACTTTGGGAGGCCGAGACGGGCGGATCACGAGGTCAGGAGATCGAGACCATCCTGGCTATCACGGTGAAACCCCGTCTCTACTAAAAATACAAGAAAATTAGCCGGGCGAGGTGGTGGGCGCCTGTAGTCCCAGCTACTTGGGAGGCTGAGGCAGGAGAATGGCGTGAACCCGGGGGAGCGGAGCTTGCAGTGAGCCGAGATCGC
The DNA here is from genome assembly GCF_008728515.1 of Papio anubis. Taxonomy (NCBI): domain Eukaryota; kingdom Metazoa; phylum Chordata; class Mammalia; order Primates; family Cercopithecidae; genus Papio; species Papio anubis. The sequence continues at coordinate 91,171,071 of NC_044990.1, read as the reverse complement.
GCCACTGCACTCCAGCCTGGGGCACAGAGCAAGACTCCGTCTCAAAAAAAAAAAAAAAGAGCAGTTTAAAACCAGGTCATTCTACCAGCTTTTGATTAGTTATGAAGTCATACTTTTTAAAGAAAACTTTTTACCTGAGATATCAATAATATATAAAATGTGAGATGTGGCTTTGTATCTAATAAAGGATGCTAATCAGTTTCTCAGCTGACTGGAAATTAACACAGTGGTCACTGAGGCCTCCCCAATGGCAGTGTGAATATTCCACTGCTTTCTGTGGCTCAGCACTCAGTTCATGTGAGGCTTCTGCACGTAGTAGGTGATTTCTCTTTAGCAAGGTCATTTTTTCCCTTCAACTTTTAAGGTCTGGGTACAGGTGGAGGGTGAACAGGTTTGCTGCATAGGTAAATGTGTGCCATGGTGATTTGCTGCATGGATCATCCTGTCACCTAGGTATGAAGCCAGCATCCCTTAGCTATTCTTCCTGATGCTCTCCCTGCCCCCAACCCAATAGGCCCCAGTGTGTGGTGTTCCCCGCCTTGTGTCCATGTGTTCTCATCAGAAGCTCCCACTTATAAGTGAGAACAAGTGGTGTTTGGTTTTCTGTTCCTGTGTTAGTTTGCTGAGGATAAGGGTCTCCAACTCCATCCATGTCCCTTCAAAGGATATGATCTCATTCCTTTTTATGGCTGCATATTATACCATGTATCTATGTATGAAAGGTAATTCTTTTAATGATTTAAAAATTCTCTTACATGAATGAACCAGACAACTGTGCCAGAAACTCGGGCCACTCCAACACCATTCCCTACATCTGGCACCGAGACCACACTCACCCCCGTTTCCCTGACACCCTTCTCTCTGCACCGAGACCACCCTCACCCCCCCGTTTCCCTGACACCCTTCTCTCTGCACTGAAACCACGCTCGACCCCCATTTCCCTGACGTCCTTCTCATGAGCTCCCATTTAGCTGACAAAAGGACAAGGCCCACACAAAAAAGAAAGAGGCTTTTTATTACATTGTTACAGGCAATGCATTACGTGAGCCGGTCCTGTGTACAATCCCCAAGCCGCGGCAAAACATCACGAGAAGCACCTATCTCACATTGTACACAGCGCAGAACAGGATCACCCCGAATGTCAACAGAAGACCGAAAATCACTTTACAAAAAAAATAAAAATAACACCCATTTTTATATTTAAAAAAGTGCCAGCCCTTGAGCCGCAGAGCATGAGACGCCCAAGGACACGCCGCCGCTGGAACGAGGCCGCCAGCCGCGTGTGGCCAGCTTGTCCTGGCCTTTAAAGCTGAACTGAAGTGCTCCAGACACTCATCTCTGGAGCTCCTCTGTCTTAGGATCTTCCCTCTCTACTGTTGTAATGTGTGAGCATGTCAGCCTGACGACGAGTGACCTTCATGCGTCCTACATGTGACGGCCGGAGGCTTTCCCTTTGTAAGGCTTAAATCTGAGTGCAGTAAAGAATGAAGAAACCAAACACCAGAATCCTAAAGTCAAATGATAGTGGAGCCAGTGCCAATTTAGAGCAGCACTCCCACCCTCCCTCCGAGAGAGCCGCACTCCCACCCTCAGAGTTCTACTTTGGTAAATATTAATGTTTAACCAGTTAGCAAAATATTTAACCCAGTTAGCAAAATTAACACCGTCATTTCAATAGTTACTCTGTTGTGCATAGTAAATGCTGCAAGATGAACTTCACATTGGATGAAGCGGATTTGAGAAACGTTTGCCAGAAAGTGTGCCTCCCCCTCGACAGGACCCTAAGCCCAGGGAAAGGAACAGAGGCCCCCGCAGCTGCTGTGCCTGCTTGCCGGGCTAGATCGTCTGGTAGCCGGCGTGACTCCTCTTCCTGCCGACGAGGTAGGCGATGAGGACGATGAGGACCAGCCCCGCCAGGGCGCCGCCCACAGCGATGGGGATCAGCATGTTGTTCTCGTCCAGCAGACACTCCTCCACTGCCAAGACAGACGGACGGCGTCAGGGCTGCGCTCACACGGGGGCCTGCAACAGGCCTCTCTCCCCACCCACCCTCCACATCAGCCAAAGGCAAGAGGAACCCTGGCGGAAGGTTCCAGGTCCAGCTGGAACTGTCACTTGGGGAAGCCGCTGCAGAGACTGGTGCTCTCTGCAAGCGAGGAAACCACACACCTTTCCTCCCCGTCTGGAATCGGGCTGTGGCCGGACAGCTGTGCTGCGTCCAGGGCCTCTGGGCACATCAGATGACAGTTCTGTGTTTGACTTTCATGGGAGAAGTGCCACCGCTGTTTCTTAAAATGATCCCTCACTCTCACATGGTACCGGGGCTCCTAGCTGATACACACTGGGTCTCGCTAAGGCAGGGGGAGCTTCCTCAGACCGGGAAGAAGAAACAGCTCCTTGAAGAGGAACAGGGGCATGGCCCCAGCCCACACAGAAGCAACTATATGTCCACAGGCGGAGTCTGAAGCGCGTCCTCCACACCCCACGACAGCTGCCCTCGGTGACACTCACCAGAGCCAAACTGGCCACCTTCCACCTTGAAAGCCTGGACCCACACTTTGAATATGTTGACTGAAAAGGCCTTCGTGACGCGGACATGCTCCTCGGCGTTGCACTTGTAGGAGTTGCCGACGGTGGCCTGCAGGGCTCTCAGGGAGCTGTTGGCAGCTTTAAAGGCAGGGTCTGCAACACACACAGAAGTCTAATCACTCCAGGACACCCTGGGCGGGGGGGCGGCTCGCAGGGATGGTGGGTTCTCACCTCTGGCGTCAGGAAGAGTTGTATTCAACTGGATTCCTTGTAGGAAAAACCGGCTAGAACTTGCATTCTTAAAAAGAAAAATGATCTTTAACCACTGAGCAGATTCACAGAAAGATGATCTTTAACCACTTAGTAGATTCACACATTTATCATCAAACTTGAACGGTCATTTGGTAATAAAGCTGACTTCCTACGTTTCTAGTATTAGAACAAAACTGCAGAGCACCTTGTCTATAAAAGGCGTTGTGTATCTCTGGGGAATGAAAATTTTAGTTAGTTCCTTCCAGACCCTTTTCTGAGAGTCGTGCTCTGTTACCCAGGCTGGAGTGCAGTGATCACTGCCCATTGCAACCTGAACTCCTGGGCTCAAGCGATCCTCCCACCTCAGCCTCCCAAGTAGCTGGGACCACAGGTGTGCGCCACCACGCCCAGCTAACTCGTTTTATCATCTGCGGAAACGGAGCCTCCCTGTGCTGCCCAGGCTGGTCCTTCCAGACCTCTTGAGAGAGTGAGATTCTCTGGAAAACGGGGACTGCAGGAGCTATCACAGCACAGGAAAGCATGATTTGGAAAGCTAAAATTATAAGAAACTGAACTGTTAATTCATTTGCACAGCCATTTAAAGACTGACAAGTGACAATTACATGCTTCATGTCTTATGTTGCTAACTGCACAGGCGTCCACCCAAGCAGAAATGCCATCACAGAGCCACAGGGCAGCAGCATCTGAGGCCAGGAGGCCGCGCAGCAGACCCTCATCCTGCATCCCCTCCCCTGCAGCCACTCCAACTGTGGGCACGGCAGCCCCGCCCACATCACCTGCTCCATCTGTGAACGGAATGGAGAAGGGGGAGGGGAACCAAGGAACTCAAAGGCCCAGGATAAAGGGAAGGCAGAAAAAAGTGAGGCCGCCTCCTTCCTAACGCTGCCTCCCATGAGCAGACCCAGGTCACAAAAAGATGTGGCGGAGACACAGTGGGTGCCCCCACAGAGGCGCCGCCCCAGCCTCACCATCCCGAACTGGAAGAGCAGGACGGTGCTGCCCTCGCTGTGCAGCTCCAGAGTCACCAGGTGGGCGCCGCAGCTCCCGCTGGCCACGGTCTTGTTGGGGTTGATGTTGAGAAGCCTTGTCACCGTCTGCGTAAGACAAGCAAGCAAGTCAGCACTGTGGCTCAGGTCTTCCACACTCTCGAAAAGACACACAGTCCCGAAACCGTGAATTCAAGGCGACATTTGTCTTAACCCAAATCAGAAGGAAAACACTGAAAGGCCACACAGATTTCGGTGATCTGTGCAGATTTCAGGGTCCCAAGATGACTCTCCCTGCCCCCGTGAGTGCAGCGTCCCCGCGTGGATGGCACCCAGCAGCACCACCTCCCCCGCAACAGTCAGCCTTGCAAACTCACCCCATGGCACGCAAATCGACCCCCACAACCCCCACAGCCTGTCACTATTAGGGGAGAAAAACTATTTCAAAAGAAAACTATAAAAATGTAACACTTAAATGTTTCCATGATAAATATGTAAAGAAACCTTAGGTTGTATCAGGGGCCAAGTGAATGTTTTAAGCTCCATGGGCCACACTGCTCAACAGGCCGTGCTGGGACACCAGCCTTGGATGATGGAACCAGCAGGACAGCTGTGCTCCTACAAAACAGACTCCCTGACACAGATGCCATAGCTCTTGTCCTGCAGGGTCACATCCTGCAAGCTGAGCTCCCACCCTGCCTTAGAGCATGACGTGCAGAGATGCTCTCGGTGCACAGGGAGCAGAGGCCCCACCCTGCTGTACCATCCCCCTCTCCCAGGCGAGGCCCAGGCCTACCGTGTTGTCCTTCCTCTCATAGGTGAGGTTCAGCTGCAGCCCCATGCTGGCCAGCAGGCAGGTCCCGTTGGTGCCGCTCACGTTGTACTTGTCCACAGAGGGGCTCTCGGGCACGGGTGAGGGCGAGGGGCTGGGTGGTGCAGGCGGCGCTGTGGTTGGGGAAGGCCTGTCTTGTTCACAGCGCGTCTCTGCAGGTACAGTGGAGGGAGATCCAGGTCTGGGTTTCTCATAACCATCAGCAGTTACAGTAAGATCCAAACTCAGAAACAAAACTACACCTGTGGGCTCTGGCGTCCTTGGTGACTAGTTTCTCCGTCGCCCAAGGTGGCTCTCGCTAGTGCCTTTCTACATGCACAGGACAGAGCCGGGTCCTGCAGACTGCAGACGGCTCGCACAGGCCCCCGGGGCACCCTCAGCCTCCACCTCCCACTACCCAGGGCAGTTCTGCCTGGGCAGCAGGCACTGCCCACCACATGCCACGCCCCGTGGCTGGACAGGGTCCACTGTGCCACCCTCTTCCTAAAGTGAGGGTGAGAAGGCCTTGACCGCTGTCACGAAGGAGTGGACGCAGGAGGCTGTGCTGCGTGGCCAGCCACCTCCCCCCATGGGAAACGGTGACGACTCAGAAACTGCTCCCTGAGCTGTCGGGTCGGTGCCAGGATCGTGCTGGAAATAGTACCGAGAGGAAAACAGGGTTTGCAGCGCACACAGACCAGCCAGGTGGGACGCAGCACAGCCAAGGAGGCCCTCTGGCAGGACAGGGGTCAGGCAGCCTCCGCAAGGACCCCACGTGTGAGCAGACACTCAAAGGCGGGCAAGGCTAGCCAGCTGTGTTGGGTTTTCATCTGGGGAGGTGGCTGTGGGGGATGGGCAAGCATCCTCACGAGGGAGAAGGTACTGAATGGGGGTGCGTCTGAAATCCCCAGACAAGAGGGCACAGTCCAGGGAGTCTGTGGAGGGCCCACATGGCACCCCCAGGGAATGTACAGCAGTCTGAATGTGACTCTGTCCCTCAGCAACTGACCCACCAAGATGTTCACAACACAAATTTATATTCAAAGTCAAGGCAGACTGAACCCTCGGCAGAGCTCTACCGAGTCTTCTGTGGCCAACACTCACACCAACACACCATCAACCTTGAAATCAGGTTCTTTCTTTTACCACTTGTTTCTGTGGATACTCAATAATATTTACATAATTTCTACCCAATTTGATCCTTTCCACAACTCTGCTAGGCTGAGTCAGCACGCGTGAACCCCAAATATCCAGGGTGGGCAACCCTGCGGGGGATCTGCCCCCATAACTCCATCAGTCACTTGTTGCTTCCGCTTCCATCTCAACAGTCAGTGGCCAATTTGACCTTCACACACCATCTACTCGGGAGGAAAGAGACAGGAAATGTCACCTATGACTGCACCCCAACAGGTTCTGGGACACACAACGCAGGAGTCCCCCGCACCCCGGTGTAAAAGCCCCTTCTGGACAGAGCAGAAGATGGCAGAGAAAAGCTGCAGTAACCACACGAAGCTCTCAAGTGAGAGGCACCGACAGCCCCTGGGAGCCGTCCCAACCGGGGATGTGCTCAGGGAATCTCGCTCACTGCCCTTGGCTAAGCTGCAGGTCGACCAGTCCTTTCCAAAACAGCTTCACCTGCTGGGCGCGGTGGCTCATGCCTGTAATTCCAGGGCTTTGAGAGGCCGAGGAACGAGGACTGCGTGAGCCCAGGAGTTCAAGGCCAGCCTGGAAACACAGGGAGATCCCATCTCCACAGAGTATTTCTAAAAAATTAGCCAGGCATGGTGGCATGAGCCTGAGTCCCAGCTCCTCAGAAGGCTGACTCGGGAGGGCCACGAGCCTGGAGGCTGAGGCTGCGGTGAGCAGTTACTGTGCTACTGCACTCCGGCCTGGGAGACCCTGTCTCAAAAAACAAACAGCAGCTTCACGGTTCCTTTATAAAAGATTACAGAACACGGTCAAACAGGCAAAAGTTAAATGTGCAAAACCCAATCAAAACTGGCCAGTCTCCAAATTCTAGTCTAGATGGCCACACGACACACAGAAAAAGTGTCACCTACGCTGCTCTGACAATTATTTTTAACCTGTGATCCACGTAACACGTTCATTTCCCCTTGTTTCATGAAGTGGTCACGAGAAGTTGAAACATGTCAGGTCTACCAGTTTAAAAAATTGGAACTTGAGAAATGAGTGTGGATAAAATGCCCTCTTCCTTCTACCCGAATTACAAACGCAAAACCCTCACTCTCCTTCCCTGAACTCACACTATTAATACCCAAGTCCTTCCTGCTCACCGGCCGAGGACAGCTGGCGGGCCGGAGAAGCACAAATCCACGAGGACAGAGCGGAGAGAAACTCGTCCACCGAGAGGACAAACTGTGGAGAAGCTCGTCACCGAGGACAGACAGAGAGCTCGTCACCGAGGACAGACAGAGAGCTCGTCACCGAGGACAGACGGAGAGAGAGCTCGTCACCGAGGACAGACGGAGAGAGAGCTCGTCACAGGACACGCTGGAGAGTGCCCTGCACTGCCCGGGGGGAGACGGTGGCACAGGAGCCTCTCGGACGAGGACACTGACAGAGAGCTCATCACAGAACACGCTGGAGAGCTCGTCACCGGACACGCTGGAGAGCTCATCACAGAACACGCTGGAGAGCTCATCACCGGACACCCTGGAGAGCTCGTCACAGAACACACTGGAGAGCTCGTCACCGAGGACAGACGGAGAGCTCGTCACCGAGGACTGACGGAGAGAGAGCTCGTCACAGAACACACTGGAGAGCTCGTCACCGAGGACTGACGGAGAGAGAGCTTGTCACAGAACACGCTGGAGAGTGCCCTGCACTGCCCGGGGGCAGACAGTGGCACAGGAGCCTCTTGGACGAGGACACTGACAGAGCTCGTCACAGAACACGCTGGAGAGCGCCCTGCGCTGCCCGGGGGGAGACGGTGGCACAGAAGCCTCTCAGAGACCTGAGGACCTGGGGGTCCACTGCACGCCTCCCCCAACCCCCTCCGGAGAGCAGCACTAGCCGGGCCTTTCCAAAGCTCATGTGCTCTGAAGGCCCCCCCTCCTCTCCTGGCAACAGCAGATACTCACATCAACCTGCAGGCTGCAATTCAGAGCCTCAAGGGGGTCTGTGAGGACGAGACTGGTTCGCACCCAGGCTCCCGGCTCATAGCTCCCCTCCCACAGCCCTCTTACAGTCTTCTGTGAAAATGTTGGCTGTGTCAGGCCTCTGACCTTCTCCTGCCCCTTTCACCTGTCCTAAGGCAGGACTCTCATCCTCCCCACCTTTCTGATGGTAGGTCTTTTTTTTTCTTTCTTTTTTATTGAGACGAGTCTCACTCGCTCTGCCACCCAGGCTGGAGTGCACTGGCGCGATCTCAGCTCACTGCAACCTCCGCCTCCAATGTTTTACCACTGATTCCTTCTATTTAAGCTAAGAGTCAGACTCTGTTCCTAGGAATAAAAAAAAATGCCGCCAAATTGGGTGGGAGGTGAGACATGGTGACCTGTGTATGAAGGTGACCTCTATTTCCAACTCCTAACAGGGGTCAGGCAGTCCTCTGACTCATTCAACAAGCGTGCACCTATCAGACCCTGAGGATAAAAGACAAAAACACCCCACTCCTCCAGGTGAACTCATAAACCCAGAAGCCTGGCTGAGCCTCACCGTAGATCTGCTAACCCCATGTGGGCCTGGGCTGGAAATCCGGTTTGGAGAGACCCCTGGCTGACTCCAGCCTCAGGCACAGCTGTACTCAGACCCTCCGGAGTGACAGTCATCTATCCTGTTTTTGTTTGTTTGTTTGAGATGGAGTCTCACTCTGTCACCCAGGCTGGAGTGCAGTGGCATGATCTAGGCTCACTGCAACCTCCACCTCTCAGGTTCAAGCGATTCTCCTGCCTCAGCTTCCTGAGTAGGTGGGACTACAGGCACCTGCCACCACGCCAGGCTAATTTTTGTATTTTTAGTAGAGATAGGTTTTCGCCATGTTGGCCAGGTTGGTCTCAAACTCCTGACCTGAGGTGATCCACCCACCTCGACTTCCCAAAGTGCTGGGATTACAGGTGTGACCCACCGCATCCAGCCACATCTGCCCTACTTTGAAGATGCTCAGGAAGGAAGGTACAAAACCAACAGGAAAGTCCATTCAAAGTTGGCTTGTGCGGCCGGGCGCAGTGGCTCACACCTGTAATCCCAGCACTTTGGGAGGCCGAGGCGGGCGGATCACAAGGTCAGGAAATCGAGACCACAGTGAAACCCCATCTCTACTAAAAATACAAAAAATTAGCTGGGCGTGGTGGCGGGCACCTGTAGTCCCAGTTACTCGGGAGGCTGAGGCAGGAGAATGGCATGAACCCAGGAGGCGGAGCTTGCAGTGAGCCAAGATTGCGCCACTGCACTCCAGCCTGGGTGGCAGAGCGAGACTCTGTCTCAAAAAAAACAAAAAAACAAAAAAAACAAAACTTGGCTTCATTTCCTTTAAAAATAAAATCTGGCCGGGCGCGGTAGCTCAAGCCTGTAATCCCAGCACTTTGGGAGGCCGAGACGGGCGGATCACGAGGCCGGGAGATCGAGATCATCCTGGCTAACACGGTGAAACCCCGTCTCTACTAAAAAAATACAAAAAACTAGCCGGGCAAGGTGGCGGGCGCCTGTAGTCCCAGCTACTCGGGAGGCTGAGGCAGGAGAATAGCGTGAACCCGGGAGGCGGAGCTTGCAGTGAGCTGAGATCCGGCCACTGCACTCCAGCCTGGGCGACAGAGCGAGACTCCGTCTCAAAAAAAATAAAAAATAAAAAAATAAAATCTACGAGGTCCCCGAGCTTTATTAGATAAGATGATGTATTGAAAGGCAATACAGGCCGGGCACGGTGGCTCACATGTGTGATCCCAGCAGTTTGGGAGGTCCAGAGTCCGAGACCATCCTGGGCAACATGATGAAACGCCCCCCCTACTAAAAATACAAAAATTAGCCAGACGTGGTGATGTGCACCCATAATCCCAGCTACTCAAGAGGCTGAGGCAGGAGAATCGCTTGAACCCAGGAGGCCAAGGTTGCAGTGAGCCGAGATTGCGCCACTGCACTCCAGCCTGGGCTACAGAGCGAGACTCTGTCTCAAAAAAAAAAAAAAAAAGCAAGATGAATGAGGCTTTCTGGTCCAGCGCCACCCAGGCTGGAAGCAGCCTCCAGGGGGCCCCACCCCAAGCACACGGGCATCTCCACAACGGCTGCCTCCAGGAGGGGCAAGTGGCCAGGGCTGGGCTGTTGGGCCTTTTCCACTTGGAATCACATGCGTGGTCTCCATTAAAAAAGGAACCAATGTCCGGGATCTGGACACGGAGGGAGGCTGTGGGAGGCTGTACACGCACAGCAGCAGAGAATACACGGAAACCTAAGACTGCTCTCAAAACTAGTCTATCTTAAAACTAATTATTAGCCTGAAGAAACAGTTTCTCAGAAGAACCTAACAAGCTTCTCCGGACCTGTGAAGCCTTGTCTTTCGTCTAGAGAATCCTGCCACCCATCTCAGGTGCTCAACATCCTTGCTGACCTTCACCTAGCAGCCCCTCACTTCCAGGCAGAAGTAAGGGAGCCATCACGCGACACGCACCCTTCGGTCACAGAGCCACATGCGGACATGACACGTTCTGCAACCATGTCCGGGCCCGGCCAATAGGGAGTCCCCAACCAAGGTCAGCACCCAATTCTCTCTCACTTCCCAAAAGCTCTGACAGAGAGTGCATACCTTTCCTTCTCCTCTTCAAGCCACATTGATGCAGCCCAGAGGCAGCCAGCTAGGTGTGGAGCCCAGATAATTTGGAAATCGATAACCGGGAACACTACCCCCATGTGTCACTCTTAACTCCCACTTGGTAGGGAGTGCTGCCCTAGCTGAAGTCATCTTTAGCTCTGCATGTCTGAGAGCATGAACACACCTAGACAGGCTGCCAGACGGCCGTCCTCAGGCACACACAGCCCGTGACCTGGACAGGCTGCCAGGAGGCCGTCCTCAGACACACGCAGCCCGTGACCTGGACAGGCTGCCAGACGGCCGTCCTCAGACACACACGGCCCATGTGAGGGGACTCTAGCCCGCTCTTCCCGATGAAGCAGACACGACTCCAGGCTCTGTGTGAACAGAGGCTGCACCAGGAAAGGGGCTGTCACCATGGCCCCCGGGGCCCTGTGCTGAGGATTAAAGGCAGCAGCACCTGTAGAGGACCCAGCTCCTAAGTGTGTTTCCGTCCAAGCCTCCCCTATGGGAGCCCACATGGCCCCATCAGGTCCCAGTCACACCCGGGGTTTCCCAGTCGGGCTCCTTTTCACCCACTCATCAGGGGAGGCAAAGTTTGCTATAAAGCAAGAGACAGTAAATATTTTAGACTTTGTGGGCTGTGGCTCTCTGTCAAGACAACACAGCCCTGCCACTGTTCATACAAAAGCAACCACAGATAATGTGTAAATAAGTGAGTGTGGCTGCATTCCAAGAAAATTTAATTAATTTATGGACACTGAATTTTAAATAATCTTTGTGTGTCAATAAATACTCGTTTTCTGATTTGTGCTATGTTACATTTATAAACCAAAAAGCCATTCTTAGCTCATGGGCTGTATGGAAATTGGAGTTGGGCAAGACCGGCCCAGCACCAGGGGCTGCCGACCTGCAAGAGTACCTGCTCCTCGGGGAGCGGGAGACGGACGAGCCTCCTGGAGCCCAGCAGTCACTCCTCAGCCTTTAAGCAAGACTGCTGAGGAATGTTGCAAACCAAAGGTCTCCACAGCAGTTCTCAAGGTTAGAGAAGGCTGTGATGTCTCCATATATTTCTAGCAGCCAGGAAAGCCCACCCTAAGGGATGTCTCCACACATATTTCTATCAGCTGGGAAAGCCCACCCTAAAGCAAATCACAGGCCCTCACATTTCAGCAAAATGACAACAACCTATGACCTGGACTGTGTGGCTCAGGAGAGAAGCTCCTCAACAGTAACAGGATTTACCAGGTGTTTGCTACTGAACTCTGGGCCAGATGCTGAGATACACACTTTGCATGCATTTCTCTTTTAATTCTAACAATCTTCCAAGACAGGCTTTTAATCTTATCCCACATGCAAAGAAAATGAGAGGTAAACTACTCTGCTCAAGATCACAGGGCCAGAAGGTGGCCTGGACCCTGCCTGACCCCAGAGCCTGGCGGCTGGGTTAGCAGGTGCATCATCACGGCCCTGACCTCCTCAGAGAGGCAGTGCTGGTCTTTCTGCACCTGTCCCTAAGCTGGCTGGCAAGAGCCGGATGGAGATAAGACTAGGTCTCTGTGTGAAGGCAACTGGCTCACACTGCAAGAGATGTGTGACCCTGATCCCATCATCTCTGCCCCAGTAGAAGCACAAAGGTTTCAACTGCTTTGCCCTTCTGACATTTTCTTTTTTTTTTTTTTTTTTTTTTTTGAGACGGAGTCTCACTCTGTAGCCCAGGCTGGAGTGCAGTGGCCGGATCTCAGCTCACTGCAAGCTCCGCCTCCCGGGTTCACGCCATTCTCCGGCCTCAGCCTCCCGAGTAGCTGGGACTACAGGCGCCCGCCACCTCGCCCGGCTAGTTTTTTGTATTTCTTAGTAGAGACGGGGTTTCACTGTGTTAGCCAGGATGGTCTCGATCTCCTGACCTCGTGATCCACCCGTCTCGGCCTCCCAAAGTGCTGGCCACCGCACCCGGCCCCTTCTGACATTTTCAAGTAATAATTGTATGTATTTACCATGTGTCAGGATGTTTTGAAATACATCTACAGCTAAAATCAAACACTTTTTTATGGTGAGAAGAGTTAAAATCTACTTAGCAATATTCAAGCCAGAATACATTATTAACTGTAGTCACATGCTATACAACAGATCTCTCCAACTAATTCCTCCTGTCTTCCTGAAACTTTCTATCTTCTGACCAACTTCGCCCCCTAGCCCCTGGTGACCACCATTCTCTCTACCTCCCCGAGTGCTACTTCTTTAGCTGCCCTGGGAGGGAGACCACACAACATCTGTCTCTGTCCTGGGATATTTCACTTCAATCTTCTACCCTTTACAATCAACATGTGTCCACCCTCATCTACAAGTCACCTGCCCTAGGAAGAAGGATGAGAACGTTCTGCAGAGACGTCCCTGGCCGTGTGCACACGCCTTCCAAGCAGAGCCCAGCGCCAGGACACAGAGGAGTGAGGTCACCCACAGTCACTGCAGCCCAACTACCCACCCACTAGCACCAGAGGGCCAAGGGTCAGTGTCCTACCTTCCCTGCTGAAGCTGCTGTTGGAAAGGTACGCCTGGATGGTGGCATCGTGGAGCGTGACGGTCACGTTGTTCATGTGGACCTGGGTGCCACTAACACATCTGTATTTTTTATCTATATCTGCCCTGATGTCAGTTATAGATTCCACAGTCTTGATTTCTAGATTTAAAAAGAAAAAAAAAATCACACTTGCAAACCACTTTTAGTACTTAGTTTATGTGTTTTTTATTTTAGCCCTGACGTCAGTTACAGATTCCACAGTCTTGATTTCTAGATTTAAAAAGAAAAAAAAAAAAAAATCACAATTGCAAACTACTTGTCGTACTTAGTTTATTTTATGTGTTTTTTATTTTTTTTGAGACGGAGTCTTGCCCTGTCGCCCAGGCTGGAGTGCAGTGGTGTGATCTCGGCTCACTGCAACCTCTGCCTTCTGCGTTCAGGTGATTCTCTTGCTTCAGCCTCTTGAGTAGCTGGGATTACAGGCACGCGCTACCACGCCCAGCTAATTTTTGAACTTTTAGGAGAGAGGGGGTTTCACCACATTAGTCAGGCTGGTCTCGAACTCCTGACCTCATGATCTGCCCGCCTCGGCCTCCCAAAGTGCTGGGATTACAGGCGTGAGCTACCATGCCTGGCTGCGTGTTTTTTAATTTTTTAGAGAGAGTCTCACTCGGTCACCCAGGCTGGAGTGCAGTGGCGCCATCTTGGCTCACTGCAACCTCTGCCTCCTGGGTTCAAGCAATTCTCCTGCCTCAGCCTCCCGAGTAGCTAGGATTACAGGTGCCTGCCACCGCACCTGGCTAATTTTAGTATTTTTAGTAGAGACAGTGTTTTGCAATGTTGGCCAGGCTGGTCTCAAACGCTTGACCTCAAGTGATCTGTCTGCCTCAGCCTCCCAAAATACTAGGATTACAGGTGTGAGCCACTACACCCAACCTGTAATTCTCAGGTAAAAGTAACTTTAAACAATCCTCCAACCCAATTTTCTATCACTTTATAATCAGCCCACTTTGGTTCTTACCTTTGGAGCTTGCATTGGGGAAAAGGTGTGTGTCTGACAAGTTATAAACAAAACTCATGAGCTGGACGCTGTAACGAGTTGCATTTCTTGTGAAATTGAGGGTTAGTGTCTGTCCTCTTCCAAAAGCAATCACGAGGCTGGGGTCAGAAGTGTTCTCTTTGCCACAGGAGCTGCTGTTGAGCACTACTTTGGCATCTGATGGCAGGTCAAAGGTCATGTTCTAGAATAAACACAATTAAATATAACCCAATTGGGATACAGGTTATTAAAAGTTCAAAGAGAGATTTTCTGTAAGTCTGATATAAACTTATACTCCATTTCCAGCTATCACTACTGAGATACTCATTTTTAATATAAACCAAAGAAAGGTTAGTATTACATGTCAGTAACAGACTGAAAAGTATTTCCGGTATAAGAGACAGTTGACTTAATAATTCTTATAATCAAAAATTTGCAGCTGGGCACGGTGGCTCACGCGTGTAATCCCAACACTCTGGGAGGCTGAGGTGGGGGGACTACTTGAGCCCAAGAGTTCAAGACCAGCCTGGGCAACATAGCAAGACCCCATCTCTACAAAAACAAAATAAACTAATTGTGGTGGCATCTGCCTGTAGTCCCAGCTACTCAGGAGGCTGAGGCAGGAGAATCGCTTGAGCCTAGGTTTGAGGCTGCAGTGAACTACGATTGCACCACTGCACTCCAGCCTGGGCAACACAGCAAGACCCTGTCTCTAAACAGAACAAAATAACCCCATAAATTTTCTGTTAATATAACAGAATTTAAAGCGTCTTGAAATTGAAATAATTCAAACCGGTTTCAGGGTGAGATATATATTTGAGAAAAGCTATCACTACTTTTTTGCTATAGAAATATTCATTTAAATAATGTTTCTTTAAACAAAGGAAGTGTTCATAACAGAAATGTTTAAATTTACTATTATAAGCAAAACAAGCAACTGGAAAACCACCTAATGTTCATCAAAATAAACCAGATAGGTCAAATGAACTACAGTGAAGCAGTATACTAATGTGGGCCAAAAAAACACCACGAAACTACAGAGGTGATAAAGACATGCATAACAGCATAAGGTGACCTCATTTGTGAAACATAATTTACAACAAAATATTTTAAAAATCTAACCACCAAAACCAAACATTAAAAAAGTGATGTAGAAATTAAATAAAAAGTGCTTGGAGACCAGGTACGTTGGGGCACGCCTGTAATCCCAGCACTTTGGGAGGCCGAGGTGGGCAGATCACCTGAGGTCAGGAGTTCGAGACCAGCCTGACCAATGTGGAGAAACCCTATCTCTACTAAAAATACAAAAATTAGCTGGGCACATGCCTGTAATCCCAGCTACTCGGAAGGCTGAGGCAGGAGAATTGCTTGAACCCAGGAGGCAGAGGTTGCTGTGAGCCAAGACCGCACCACTGCACTCCAGCCTGGGTGACAAGAGCAAAACTCTCAAAAAAAAAAAAAAAAAGTGCTCGGAGGCCAGGTATGGTAGGGCCCGCCTGTAATCCCAGCACTGTGGGAGGCCAAGGTGGGCGGATCACTTGAGGCCAGGAGTTTAAGACCAGCCTGGCCAACATAGTGAAACCCATCTCTACTAAAAATACAAATAATTAGCTGGCCATGGTGGCACGCACCTGTAGTCCCAGCTACTGAGGAGGCTGAGGCACGAGACTGAGTCAAACCTGGGAGGCGGAGGATACAGTAAGCCGAGATCTTGGCACTGTACTCCAGCCGCCTGGGGGACAGAGTTTGACTCTGTCTCAGAAGAAAGAAAAAAGGCTTTGACATACTTGTCAAATTTGAGACTGGACTTTTTTTTTTTTTTTTGAGATGGTCTTGCTCTGTCACCCAGGCTGGAGTGCAGTGGCAAGATCATAGCTCACTGCAGCCTCAACCTCACAGGCTCAAGCAATGCTCCCACCTCAGCCTCCCAAGTAGCTGGGACCACAGGCACGCTCCACCATGTCTGGCTTTTTTTTTTTTTTTTTTTAAAGAGATAAGATCTTGCTGTCTTGGATTTTTAAAATATTCTGTTATTACAAAAGGCTTTAATCATCCCAAATAAACACAAAGCCATTTCAACAAAACTACTAAGGAACATTTTAATCAAACTAGTACAGTCTTTGTAGAACTGCATGTCAAACAACCATTTATATACATTTCTTGGAATATAATAATTTCTCTAAAGTAAATCAGGCCGGGTGCGGTGGCTCACGCCTGTAATCCCAGCACTTTGGGAGGCTGAGGCGGGCGGATCACAAGGTCAGGAGATCAAGACCATCCTGGCTAACACGGTGAAACCCCATCTCTACTAAAAATACAAAAAATTGGCCGGGCAAGGTGGCAGGCGCCTGTAGTCCCAGCTACTCAGGAGGCTGAGGCAGGAGAATGGCGTGAAAGCGGGAGGCGGAGCTTGCAGTGAACCGAGACTGCGCCACTGCACTGCAACCTGGGCAAAAGAGTGAGACTCTGTCTCAAAAAATAAATAAATCAAAGTCACATTCACAGAGCATGAAAAAGATTCAAGACTTAATTACTGATAGGGGAGTGTGTTAACAAATTATGGTGAACTAACATAATAAAGTATTACATTATGATCATAAAAGACAATCATGAAGAAAACTAGAGCTGGGAGCGGTGGCTCACCCCTGTAATTCCAACACTTTGGGAGGCCGAGGCAGGCAGATCACTTGAGGTCAGGAGTTTGAGACCATCCTGGCCAACACGGTGAAACCCCATCTCTACCAAAAATACAAAAATCAGCCAGGCATGGTGGTGGGCACCTGCAGTTCCAGCTACTCAGGAGGCTAAGCAGGAGAACTGCCTGAACCCAGGAGACAGCCAAGGTTGTGGTGAGCTCAGATCATGCCACTGCACTCCAGCCTGGGCGACAAAGCGAGATTCCGTCTCAAAAAAAGAAAAAAAAGAAAACTAGAAAAATGTTCATGACAGGCCAGACGCAGTGACTCATGCCTGTAATCCCAGTTCATTGGGAGGCTGAGGCGGGCGGATCACGAGGTCAGGTGATCGAGACCATCCTGGCTAACATGGTGAAACCACGACTCTACTAAAAATACAAAAAATTAGCCGGGCGTAGTGGCGAGTGCCTGTAGTCCCAGCTACTCGGGAGGCTGAGGCAGGAGAATGGCATGAACCCAGCAGGCAGAGTTTGCAGTGAGCAGAGATCGCACCACTGCACTCCAGCATAGGCGACAGAGTGAGACTCCGTCTCAAAAAAAAAAAAGTTCATGATAAATGGTGAAGTGCAGCACATATAGAAGTTTGTTACCGTGCCTGTGGCTATGGCACATGACAACACAGGTTACTGACAACGCCAGAAGGAAATACGCAGATAGGAAAAGTACCATGTTTATATGGGGCCATTTTTCAAAGACTTGGTTGAAATGTTAAAAATCATCTTTCCACACACACAAGGGAAGCACGAAGTGCCCTGGTGTTTCCTACCTTAGGGCCACTCTTGGTGTCGTAGTTCACTGAGAAGGCAGCAGAGAAGTTGGCCATTATGCAAGCGGTCCCGTTGCCATTTTTCACCATAAACATTGCTGCTGATGCACAATGCGTGAGGCCTGTCAATTCCAGGGAAGACAGAGACCATCAAAAACTCTCCAGAAAACACGACTGAGTATCCCCAGTTTCCACAGCTGTAGCAGTGATGGGTTTTGTTACAAGATTCCACAAGATTCCACTGTTTCTCTTTTTTTTTTGAGACGGAGTCTCACTCTGTCACCAGGCTGAAGTGCAGTGGTGCAACCTCAGCTCACTGCAACCCCCACCTCCCAGGTTCAAGCAATTCTCCTGCCTCAGCCTCCCAAGTAGCTGGGACTGCAGGCACATGCCACCAAACCCAGCTAATTTCTGTTTTTAGTAGTGACAGGGTTTTGCCATGCTGGTCAGGCTGGTCTTGAACTCCTGACCTCAGATGATCCACCCACCTTGGCCTCCCAAAGTGCTGGGATTATAGGCGTGAGTCACTGCACCCAGCTTCCACTGTGTTTCTTAAATCCAATGAAGAACCAGACACATGGATTACGCGGCCAGTTCACCTGGTGCCCTGTCCCTTGCGGATACTGTTCTGGAATTGTCATGTCTAAGCCCATCTGATTGAGTTTGCCAGCCTGGTCTTTTGCTATTTAGTGCTTTATTTCAGAACACTTATCAAGAAGGCACATGTCAATTTCTGCGTCATCCTAGGCATACGCTGCTCGGCCTTTTTCAGAGGATCTCTGTAAGACGTGGTGCCTTGAAGGCACGACTCGCCCATCTGCAGAAATCCAAGGGAGAGTCTGCAGGATCTCTCACTGTGGTCCTGACCTGCTACTTAACATCTGGTCAGTTTTATTTCTCATGGACTCAAAGGGCTGAGCTCTTTGCCCAATTTCAGAAAGGTCCTCACAGCACCGCACATCCGGTGGAGCGGCTTCCCTTCCCCTTCCTGAAGCAAAGGGACAGAATGGAAGCGCTAGAGGTCTTGCCAGCTTGACAGTGGTCACTGCTAAATATTTCCTCTCTTACCCCACTTCCCTGATCAAGATGTTTGGCAACAAATGCAATCTGATCACTATGGTAGAGACGCTGGTAATTGTACAAATCGCACATTATTACACAGTTTTTTCATTACAGACTGGAAAACAGGTGGTTTTGCCTGTTCTAAAGCCAAACACCTATCTGCCACCACTGGGAA
Organism: Papio anubis; assembly: GCF_008728515.1. Classification (NCBI taxonomy): domain Eukaryota; kingdom Metazoa; phylum Chordata; class Mammalia; order Primates; family Cercopithecidae; genus Papio; species Papio anubis. Next base: position 91,152,449 of record NC_044990.1, on the reverse strand, counting down.
CCATGCAGAAAATGGCATGCTTTCACTTGTCTCTGCTTCCACAAACTCATGTATGCCAGTCCGGTGAGCACTCACCCCGGGCTGATCTCACACTGCGTGAGCACACACACACCTGGGTCTCATTTGTCACGCTAAGTGTAAGTGCAATTCAGGCACGCTGTGAGGGCAGATACTGAAAGACAGGACGCTCAGCTTTTCATTTAAAATCCTAGTCCCTGGAAAAGTGATGGATTCCAACGAATCCAACTCATGTCAACCTTGGGTCTTTCACAAAATAAAATTTTTAGGGCAACTATTCTTCAAGCCTAAAGCAAAGCATATAACCAGAAGTCCCACCTATCTTCCCTTCGGCAGAGGAAATACCAAAATCTATGTCCATAAAGAAAAGGTGCTGCCAGGCACGGTGGCTCACGCCTGTAATCCCAGCACTTTGGTGGGAGGCTGAGGCGGGTGGACCACGAAGTCAGGAGTTCAAGACCAGCCTGATCAACATGGTGAAACCCCGTCTCTACTAAAGCTACAAAAATTAGCTGGGCATGGTGGCAGGCGCCTGTAATCCCAGTTACTCAGCAGGCTGAGGTAGAAGAATCGCTTGAACCAGGGAGGCAGAAGTTGCAGTGAGTCGAGATCGTGCCACTGCACTCCAGCCTGGGTGACAAGAGCAAAACTCTGTCTCAAAAAAAAAAGAAAAAAGAAAGAAAGAAAAAGAAAAGGTGCTACAGGACAATGAAATAAAGTAGGGAGTGAAAGGAAACCTCCAGCCTACTGTCTGCGTTGCTTGGTTTTTCAACCCACACTCTGCAACACTCAGGCAGGATCATACTAACAGCACTTCCGATGAATCTAGAGAAGATTCTATCATTTATTTTCAATATAGTAAAGGTTTCTAAAAACAGACAAAATATTCTCACTCTTGTGAGAGATCAGATGAGTGCACAGAAGCTGCAGCAGATGCCAGCAAGAAAGCAGCAGCGGACAGGCAGACACAGCAGACACCAGAGACTTAACACTGACGGGAGCTCAGCGTGGACAGGGCCACTGCCCACCCTGCCCTCAGCTGAGGAGTCACAGGGCTCACAGCCACCACTGACAACCCAGGTGCCCGCATGGGAGCACCCACAGGCCGGCTTTTTATTAAGCTGCCCTTTTATAAGTTTTCTCAAACACTTTTTACCGACCCAAAGCATTTCATTAGGAAATACTTCAAACTAAGTAGTTTTTCAATTATGCAATTTTCTTTCCACTTAGTACATATGCTGAGGGTTTCAGCTTTTTTATTTTTATTTTTTAGAGACTGAGTCTCCCCACTCTTGCCAAGGCTGGAGGGCCGCAGCCCTCCACCTCCCAGGCTCAAGCGATTCTCGTGCCTCAGTCTCCTGGGTAGCTGGGACTACAGGTTTGTACCACCACGTCTGGCTACTTTCTGTATTTTTAGTAGAGACGGGGTAGACAGGGTTTTGCCATGTTGGCCAGGCTGGTCTCCACCTCCTCACCTCAAGTGATCCACCTGCCTCGGCCTCACAAAGTGCTGGGATTACAGGCGTTAAGCCACCATGCCCGGCCAGGTCTCAGCTTTCAGAGGAAAACACAGAAATATTATTAAAATAAATGTAAAGTGAGCTCTGGCAGCACAAGATGCCTGCATTAGTCTGGAGAGACCCAGGAATTCTGAGTTATTAAACTTATGCTCAGAAGGCAATTTTGGTAAAGAGGAAAATAAGAGCATCAACACACAGAGCTTGAAGAGAAAATGTATGTATGCTAAAGGTCAGAAGTTTTTAAAAAAATTCCACAACAGGCCAGGCGCGCTGGCTCACGCCTGTAATCCCAGCACTTTGGGAGGCCGAGGTGGGTGGATCACGAGGTCAGGAGATTGAGACCACGGTGAAACCCCGTCTCTAATAAAAATACAAAAAATTAGCCGGGCGTTGTGGCGGGCACCTGTAGTCCCAGCTACTCGGGAGGCTGAGGCCAGAGAATGGTGTGAACCCAGGAGGTGGAGCTTGCAGTGAGCAGAGATCGCGCCACTGCACTCCAGCCTGGGCGATACAGCAAGACTCCGTCTCAGAAAAAAAAAAAAAAAAAAAAATCCATAACACTGGCAATTGGTTATCAAAAAAAAAAAAACAGACAGACAAAACACCTTCTCAAATAAGTTTCAATGTTCCCAGTACCTGACAAGTGTCACAGTCCAACAGGACAGCTGTTGGCAGCATCGCCAAGGTGGGCACCCTGGCCTACTGGTGACGGCTATCTCTGGCAGTCCTGTACTCAGACATGAACACGATCATTTCTCCACGGATCACATAAAGGAGGAACTGTGGCTTGTTCCTTCAAAATACTCCCACTTGGGAGAAATCCTATTCTCTGAAACAAGTGCCACTGTGGGAAGCATGCGTGCTTCTGAGTCAGAGGCCTCAGTTCTTGGCGGCTCCTCCAGCACTTACTAGCTGTGCAACCATGGCCAGCAGCAGAGCCCAATCCCCAGTCTCTGCGCCCAGAGCAGGAGGGGAAAGTGCCAGTGCCTCGGGGCTGTCGGAGCAGCTGAGATTTGGTGCCCAGCACTGATGCCAGCTATTATTAAACATCTGCGGCCGGGCGCGGTGGCTCAAGCCTGTAATCCCAGCACTTTGGGAGGCCGAGACGGGCGGATCACAAGGTCAGGAGATCGAGACCATCCTGGCTAACCCGGTGAAACCCCGTCTCTACTAAAAAATACAAAAAACTAGCCGGGCGAAGTGGCGGGCGCCTGTAGTCCCAGCTACTCGGGAGGCTGAGGCAGGAGAATGGCGTGAACCCGGGAGGCGGAGCTTGCAGTGAGCTGAGATCCGGCCACTGCACTCCAGCCCGGGCGACAGAGCGAGACTCCGTCTCAAAAAAAAAAAAAAAAAAAAACATCTGCACAGGCACAGAAGGTTCCTATCAAGTTCATCATTCGATCCTCAGTATCTTGACACAAAATATCAAAAACTATCTCATTTAACAAGCACTTGGAATGCACTTACTTTGTGCCAGGTGCTGCTCTAAGCACATCCCAATTATCATGACAACTCTTCACAGGGAGATTAAGGCACAGAGCGGTCAACGAACCCACCCAGGTCATGCAGCTAGTGAGTGGTGCAGACCTAGATCTAGAAGAGGGTCTTCTGACTCACAGCACGTGCCCCTCTGAACCACACTGCTCTCCAGCACTTGACGACTGAGGGAACGGGCTTCCAATCAGGAAACGCTGGGTGCCGTGGCTCATGCCTGTAATCTCAGCACTTTGGGAGGCTGAGGAAGTGGAGGACTGCTTGAGGCTAGGAGTTCCAGACCAGGCTGGTCAACACAGCAAGACCTTGTCTCTTAAAAAAAAAAAATTAAAATTTTTCTGAATTAAAATTAATAAAAATTAAGAAATAATTGCTTTTGACATTAAAGATTACCATCTGAAGAAATGAGTAAAAAACTTCATTTTAAAAAATTAGGCCGGGCGCAGTGGCTCATGCCTGTAATCTCAGCACTTTGGGAGGCTGAGGTAGGCACATCACCTGAGGTCAGAAGTTTTATACTAGCCTAGCCAACATGGCGAAACCCCGTCTCCACTAAAAAAATATATATATACAAAAATTAGCCAGGTGTGGTGGTGCACACCTGTAGTCCCAGCTACTCGGGAGGCTGAGGCAGAAGAATCACTTGAACCCGGGAGGGGGAGATTGCAGTGAGCCGAGATCATGCCACTGCACTCCAGCCTGGAGGACAGAAAGACACTCTGTCTCAAAAAAAGAAGAAAAAAAAATTTATTAAGAAATCACATCTTAGGCTGGGCGCGGTGGCTCAACACCTGTAATCCCAGCACTTTCGGAGACCGAGGCGGGCAGATCACCTGAGGTTAGGAGTTTGAGACCACCCTGACCAACCATGGAGAAACCCTGTCGCCACAAAAAATACAAAATTAGCTGGGCATGGTGGCACATGCCTGTAATCCCTGGTACTTGGGAGGCTGAGGCAGGAGAATCACTTGAACCTGGGACGCGGAAGTTGCAGTGAGCCAAGATCGCACCACTGCACTCCAGCCTGGGCAACAAGAGTGAAACTACGACTCAAAAAAAAAAAGAAAGAAATCACATCTTAGTTTTTCTTGGCTTGATTCTTTTAAATATGGTATTTTTATTCTACTTAACCAATGATGTACAATCATTTACAAAGAATTAAAGGAAAAAAATACCATCCCAGGCACTGAATCACCACCTCTAGAGGCAGGGTATAAATATGTGTGTGTGTGTGTGTGTATATGTATTTTTTTTTATGGAAACAGAGTCTTGTTCTGTCACCCAGGCTGGAGCCCAGTAGTGTGATCTTCACTTACTGCAACCTCTGTCTCCTGGGTTCAAGCAATTCTCCTACCTCAGCCTCCCAAGTAGCTGGGACTACAGGGGCACGCTACCACGCCGGGCTTATTTTTTTTGTATTTTAGGAGAGACGGGATTTCACCATGTTGCCCAGGCTGGTCTCGAACTCCCGAACTCATGCAATCCGCCCGCCTCGGCCTCCCAAAGTGCTAGGATTACAGGTGTGAGCCACCGCGCCTGGCCGTATATTTCTTTTTAATTTTTTTGTAGAGACATTGGTCTCACCGTGTTGCCCAGGCTGATCTCAAGCAATCCTCCTGCCTTAGCCTCCCAAAGTACTGAGATGACAGGCATGAGCAACTGTGCCTTGCTGTGGTATGTATATTTCTAAAAAGCTGATCCTGTGGATCTATGCATATGTTTGGTTAAGAGCCACTGCTATAAATTTGATCCTTTCTTCATGTATGTACTCAGCATTTACTACGTGTCACTCAGGAAGGGAGATACACAGGCAAAAATAATCCCAGTGCAGCCAACCAGATGCTACCATGCAGAAGCACATGCAATAAAAGTCTTGGGTACAAAGAAGAAAGAGTAACGTTGTCTGGGATGGGGCTAATGTAATACAGATTCAAAATTATAGGGCTACCAAGACATTCTGACCTCAAATCTACTGACAAATTAGTTCTTTCCATGGCATAACTGACAATCTGCACAATCAAAGGTAACATCAGTTAGTATAATTTTTTTTTTTTTTTTGAGACGGAGTCTCGCTCTGTCACCCTGAAGTGCAGTGGCACGATCTTGGCTCACTGCAACCTCCGCCTCCCGGGTTCAAGTAATTCTCCTGCCTCAGCCTCCTGAGTAACTGGGACTACAGGCCTGTGCCACCATGCCCAGCTAATTTTAAAAAATATTTTTAGTAGAGACAGGGTTTCACCATGTTGGCCAGGACAGTCTCGATCTCTTGACCTAGTGATCCGCCTGCCTTAGCCTCCCAAAGTGCTGGGATTACAGGCATGAGTCACCGCACCTGGCTTTTCTTTCTTCTTCTTTTTTTTTTTGAAATTGAGTTTCGGCCGGGCGCGGTGGCTCAAGCCTGTAATCCCAGCACTTTGGGAGGCCGAGGCGGGCGGATCACGAGGTCAGGAGATCGAGACCATCCTGGCTAACATGGTGAAACCCCGTCTCTACTAAAAATACAAAAAACTAGCCGGGCGTGGTGGCGGGCGCCTGTAGTCCCAGCTACTCGGAGGCTGAGGCAGGAGAATGGCCTGAACCTGGGAGGCGGAGCTTGCAGTGAGCCGAGATCGCGCCACTGCACTCCAGCCTGGGTGACACAGCGCCAGACTCCGTCTCAAAAAAAAAAAAAAAAAAAAAAAAGAAATTGAGTTTCGATTTTGTCGCCCAGACTGGAGTGCAATGGCACGATCTTGGCTCCCTGCAACCCCTGCCTCCCGGGTTCAAGCAATTCTCCTGCCTCAGCCTCCCGTGTAGCTGGGATTACAGGCGCCTGCCACCACACCACGCCCGGCTAATTTTTGTATTTTTAGTAGAGATGGGGGTTCACCACATTGGCCAGGCTGGTCTCGAACCCCTGACCTTAGGTAATCCGCCCACCTCGGCCTCCCAAAGTGCTGAGATTACAGGCGTGAACCACTGCACCCAGCCAAGTATAAAGTTTTTCAAACCTCCTAAGTGACAGTTGCTCAAGCGGAAAGAGAAAGGCGGTCATCCTGCTGACATCAATGGTTTAAACGGTCACATTATGCAATCACAGCTAATCGGATCTATCAAGACAAGTTTCGGTTCATGCTTGTCTGAGGTTTCTAAGTATTCAAACACAGTAGCTTTAAGCACTGCCTAATTATTAATATAGTGGAAATTCGTAATTGAGCAGTTTTTTTTTTTTTAAAAAAGGTTTTTGGTGCAATTTGCACATTAAAATAAACATTTTAAATATCTTTAAATACAAGTTGTTAAAAGGCCTTTTTTAAAAGTTGGATTTTGGCCAGGCATGGTGGCTCATGGCTGTAATCCCAGCACTTTGGGAGGCTGAGGCAGGCGGATCACGAGGTCAGAAGTTCAAGACCAGCCCGGCCAGCATGGTGAAAACCCATCTCTACTAAAACTACAAAAATTAGCCAGGCATGGCGGCGTGCGCCTATAGTCCCAGTCACTAGGGAGGCTGAGGCAGGAGAACTGCTTGAACCCAGGAGGCGGAGGCTGCAGTGAACCAAGATCACACCACTCACTGCACTCCAGCCTGGGTGACAGAGCGAGCCTCTGTCTCAAAAAAAAAAAAAAGGTGGGCCGGGCACAGTGGCTCAAACCTGTACTCCCAGCACTTTGGGAAGCAGAGGCAGGTGGATCACGAGGTCAGGAGTTCGAGACCAGCCTAACCAACACGGTGAAACCCTGTCTCTACCAAAAATACAAAAATTAGCCCAGCATGGTGGCGGATGCCTGTAATCCCAGCTACTCTGGAGGCTGAGGCAGAAGAATTGCTCGAACCCGGGAGGCAGAGGTTGCAGCGAGCCAAGATTGTGCCACTGCACTCCAGCCTAGGCACAGAGCAACTCCATCTCAAAAAAAAAGTTAAGATTGTAAACATAAAAGATATAATGGAACAGACCTTAGAAGGCTAATTACATGAGCAATATTCCAATCACAGTATCAGGGAGTTATGGATTTTTCACTTCATTTTTAAAGTGAGGTTTTTTTGGTTTTGTTTTGTTTTGTTTTGTTTACGGAGTCTTGCTCTGTTGCCCAGGCAGGGGTGCAGTGGTATGATCTCGGCTCACTGCAACCTCTGCTTCCCAGCTTCAAGCAATTCTTCTGCCTCAGCCTCCCAAGTAGCTGGGATTACAGGCGTGGGCCACCATGCCCGGCTAATTTTTGTATTTTGTAAAGACCAAGTTTCACCATATTGGCCAGGCTGGTCTCGAACTCATGACCTCATGACACGTCCGCCTCGGCCTCCCAAAGTGTTGGGATTACAGGCGTGAGCCACTGCGCCCGGCCTAGAGTGAGTTTTTAAAACATGAAACAAAACATCAAAGTCATGAGGCTTGTGAGCATCTGTAACAAAGAACAATGCAGTTGCTGTGACATGACAAAACCTGTTTCTGCAACTCCTCTCATTAACTACACTGGACCCTGTCGCAGGAGCTGAGTAAGGCTTCAGGTTTACTACTGGAATAAGTTTATCTCTGTGGCTATTCAGGCAGTTCAAAGAATTCATTTTACACAACAGGCAAAACAAAAAAGTGAAACCAAAATCCACTCACTCACAGTAACAGAGTTTTAGTGTTGGATGGGACTGAGGGATTTAAAGAAGCCAAGGCAGATGGGTACAGGAGTGTATTTCTATATCTACTCAACTCACATACACTCCCTCAGCTTGATTCTACATCACCTTTCAGATCCTGGCACTTAAGATAATCTTCCCATATTACTGGGGGGATGGGGGGGAGGTGAGAAAACAGTGCCCCAGAGGTGGGGCGGCGGGGCACATCCGGATTGTCTTAAAGAGACAGCACACATCCTCTTATGAAGAGAGAATAAATAATTAGAATGAAATTCACCAGACAATACAATATTGAGCACCTACTGCCCGTCTGGGCTCTATAAACTGACAGAAGAGCACGGTGCTTCCCTACATGTTCCCGGGTCCCGCATTTTGGCCTACAGGAACGGCGCTCTTTAAACTACTTACTAGACACGAACATTGCCACCGTGAGTCTGACGCCAGCTTTCCCTCATCTTGTCTGCTACGGAATCTTGTGAAATCCCAAAGATAACTTTAAAAATTATTTTAACATACACGTGAATTCACAATAACATAAATACACTCGCATCTCCTCCACACCGCTGCAAGAGGCGAAAGGTTCAAGTACAAAGGTGGGGAATGCTGGCGCCGGCTTCTCCCTGTCCTGGCTGAAACCCATGTTGGGAAGAGCTTGATCTAGGTCACCCGCCCGGGGGCTGAGACCACAGACGTCCCTGCCACCTTCGGCGGCGCAGCCTCGTCTAGATCTCACCGCCTCAACTTGCCAGGAAACTTAACGACCTGAAAGCACCAGACCGCCGAGCTTTCGCACTCAACATCCCAGAAAAACTGCGTTCAGTGAGACAGACCCTAGAGGAGCCATGTCCTGGGATGAGACCTCCTGGTCCCCCAAGCACCTGCCACTGAGTTCTGCCCCGACCCTACGACCCCGACAGAAACACCCGCCCGCAGGCAGAGCCGGCCGGGGCGGGAGCAGTGGGTGCGGGGCGACCCGCGGGACAACGACCCGTCAGCCACCCGCCCTCAAGACCCAGGGGCCTCATCCCCGCCCGGTCCCGCCGCTCCCAGGCCCCGCCTCGACCCCCTCACCGAGCAGCAGCAGCAGCAGCAGCAGCAGGGACCGCCGGGCGCTGCCGGGGGCCGCCATGGCGCGAGGCGGCCGGGTACAGTGCAGGGAGCGGGGGCGCAGGCGGCGGTTGGGCAGCGGACTGCGGGGCGCGGGGACGGCGGCGGGGCGCGGGAGCCAAGGGCTGGCGTGAGAGACGGCGGCGTTCCCAGACGCAAGAGGCCCGGCCACTGCGACGCCGGCACGAAGAAGACCCCGCGGCCGGCAGCGCCTGTCACGTGAGCTGCGCCGCGCCCGGGCGTCACGTGACCCCGCGGGTCTCGCGAGAGCGCGCGCGTCGGGCGCCGGCGGATCGGCTCACCGCAGGTGCAGCAGCCTCCAGCACCGCGCGCCCCGTCACGCGTGATGCAGGCCGGCACGTGACCCGCAGCGGCACGTGACCCTGGACCCACGTGACCTGGCCTGGTCCGGGGGCCTGGGACTAGCCGAGGTCCTGAAACGGGAAGTGGGTGGGTTCGGGGAAAAGGAAGAGGAACAGTCGTGGCGGGAGAAAGTGAGGAAAGAGGAAGCCCGCGACGGGAGAAAGGACAGACGGAGCGCGGACGCCCAGGCCTCCCGTCATCCTGCGAGGCCGGGCCGGCCGCGTCCCATCCGCGGGCGTCTTTAGGGACCGGGGGGTGGTCGGGGTGGCAGCCGGTGACCGGCCGGGTGCGCGGCCGGGGATGGGCGAAGGGTTTGTCTTTTGGTAAGTGGGAAGCAAGTTCCTCACACAGGGAGGCCACTGTGCCCAAACTCCTGAGTGGTTTTAGGAAGGAAATAAGGGATTTGAAATAGGTCAGTGCGGCCTTCCGCTGGTTAATCGCAGACTGAGGGAAGACGGCACCGGGCTGCCCAAGGCGAAGGTGAAGGTGCAGGTGCGATGGCGATACTCCTCGGCTTACACAAAGTTCCTGTCGAGCCCCCCCCCTTTTTTTTTTTTTTTTGAGACGGAGTCTTGCTCTGTCGCCCAGGCTGGGGTGCAGTGGCGCGATCTCGGCTCGGCTCGTGTAACCTCCGCCTCCCGGATTCAAGCGATTCTCCTGCCTCAGCCTCCCGAGTAGCTGAGATTACAGGCACATGCCACCAGGCCCGGCTAATTTTGTATTTTTAGTAGAGACGGGGTTTCACCAGTTGGCCAGGCTGGTCTTTGGTCTTGAACGCCTGACCTTAAGCAATCCACCTGCCTCGGCCTCCCAAAGTGCTGGGATTACAGGCCTGAGTCACTGCGCCTGGCCCCTGCATGTTAGAAGTCTGAAGATGCTCTGTTTTTCGGCTTGTCACCGTATAGGATTTATGGCTTTTTGTTAAAATACTATTTAAGCAAGGCCCCTCCGCTACTGCTTTGTATAAAGCACCCTTCGCATAAGTAACTACATCTTAGAAAAAGGTTTAATCTTACGTTTCAAAAGGCATCATACCAACAGGGACCGGATGTTCACCTAGTTAATAGGTGAACACTCAACCAGATAAAGACACAACCAGGCACACTCTTATTGTCCTCATCAGAGGACTGTGACCTTAAAAAGGGCAGGATCTGACCAATTCAACACTGGCATTTTGATAGAGCCCGTCTTGCTGTCACTTGTGCTTAGCACCCTGCATCTGCTGCCTAAGGATCTGCTCACATCAAAGACTTACTTGGAAGACAATGACTTCTGTCTGGATCGGGCCGGAATACACTCCTTGTTCCCGTCATCATTTTCCTTGGATTGATCCATTAACCCTTTTTCCTATCCCCTTTTTCTTGGTGTCAAATGTTACTTTGTTTGATGGGGAATGTTTACTCCATAATGTTTGTATTTTAAGTACACTATGATGTATAGCTTGCAGTATTGACTGACTCGTGGAGTGGCTTGAGCCTCTGCCCATGGCTCTGACCACCAAGTTAACAAGTAGTGCTGAAGGGAACTGTCTCGAGGCAACTCCTCGTAGCTCGTGGCTTTTATGATTGAAATAGCATCAGTATATTTTCACCTTGTGGAAAGACATAAACGCGTGTAGACCGGGCTATGTCTGACCTTGTGCTGTTCACAACATGCCTTGAGAGAGAGACTTTTGAACTGAGGCCTCTCACGCGATGGGTACAGCAAGTGCTAATAAACTTCTGCTTGTTTCTCCTGTTGCCTGTTGCTCTGAATTTTGTTTTCAGGAGAATGTCTCATCTAATAAAGAGAGAAAGAAGAGAAATTATATTTTCTCCCCTACAGTGGAATTACGCGATACTCTAGAGGTTTACATTTGGGGACTCCTCATGCACTGCTTCTTAAGGAGGCTAGAAGTGGGGTTGTAGGAGTGGTGGTTGAACAAGCATACTGATATTAACAGTTTTATGGTACAAAACAAAAACCTGCTTAACAATGCGAAAATAGAATCTAATGCTGGACAAAATCTTAGTTGAAGGAGGTTCGGAGAATGACAGTAATTCCCACATTGTCCTAAAGTGTGTATCAGAACGGAGGGAGGGCATTTATCAAAAAAAAGGCTCAGAAACACTCATCTAGTCCAAACCATACGTATCTGTTCTTTCCTGCTGTTGCCCCGTGCTCTGGCCATACTCACCTATTTACTTTACCTGCCTCCAGTTTTTGTGGTTTACAATTATTTAGACAAAGTGATGCCCTACTCCCTCCCTTCCTTTTTCTTTTTTTCCTTCTTTTTCTCATTCTTTCCTTTTTCTTTTCTTCCCCTTTTCTTTCTTTTTGGTTTTGTTTTGTTTTGTTTTCAGACAGGATTTCTCTCTGTCTCCCAGGCTGGAGTGCAGTGATGCAATCAAGGCTCACTGCAGCCTCAAGCAGCCTTCCCCCCTCAGTGTCCTAAGTAGGTGGGACAGCCGATGCACACCATCACACCTTGCCAATTTTTAAAAAATTAGCTGGGATCACCGGCATGCACCACCATGCCCAGCTAATTTTTGTGTTTTTAGTAGAGACGGAGTTTCACTATGTTGTCCAGGCTGGTGTTGAACTCCTGACCTCAAGTGATCCACCCTCCTTGACTTCCCAAAGTGCCTGGAATACAGGCATAAGCCACCGTGCCCGACCTTTTTCTTTTTCACTTTTTTATAGCTTTTCTTTGTTTTTTAAGTTAGGAATTCAGTGTGGAATATATTTCCCTGAAGACACTGTCAACCTAAAATAATCAAGATTGTCAGAATCTAGTTTAAAGAGAGATTATTCAAGCGCAAAGTTTGAGGACAGGCCGCCCAGGAAGCACAGATTCCAAAGAACGGAAGTCAGTGTTCTGACATGTAGCAGTTTGGGATCATTTCTATAGATGAAGTTTAGGGAAACTTAATACAATTCCGGCATCTTTCTCTCTGAGGGTGAATGCACAGTTACTGTGCTCTGATTAGCGAAGGTGGTCTTTTCCTATTGGGAAAGGTATGTTTGGCGTTCCACATGGAGTATTTCATGGGGTCGTTGTGCCATCTAGTCTGAGTTAGGACAGATGCACAGGACAATGAAGGAGGCGGCTGGTCCACAGCAAAGATCAGTAATGGGGAGCAGGGAAGTCTGGTCTCTCCTAGTCATTTACAAAACAAGAACAAGAGGCCGTGTGGTCACCTATCAGCCTAACCAGTCCAAGAAGCTGAAGTTGCAAACGTGCTGCAGGACTCAGGCCACAGGGCCTAGCTTCCCCCTTGGCACAAGAAATGTAGAGGCTCCTGAAATTCTCTTCTACAATTTCTGCCACAAGAATTGAGGTTTGGTAGCTGATACATGGGCTCAGTATTTGAAATAAAGTAGTGGTTGATAGGTAAAAATTGAGATAGTCTTTTTATAACAATTCTAAAGGGTATTTTATATAAAAATAGAATATAATGATCCCCGCCTTGCCTACCACTATTACCCAGCTTTCAGTTACTACTTAAAAAAACCTTTTTTTTAGAGATAGGGTCTCACTGTGTCGCCCAGGCTGGGTTGCCCAACACTGCAGCCTCATCCTTCTGGGTGCAAGTGACCCTTCCACCTCAGCCTCTCAAGCAGCTCCGACTACAGGCACGCACTGTCACACCTGGCTAGTTCATTTTTACTTTCGTATAAAAGACAGGGTTTGCTGTGTTGCTCAGGCTGGTTGCAAACTCCTGGGCTTAAGTGACCATCCCCCTCGGCCTCCCAAAATGCTGGGCTTATAGGTGGGAGCCGCTATGTCCAGCCCAGTTACCAACATTATGGCTCAACTCACCTTGGGCATTTCTAGGTCACAGTTGGAATCCATGATTTCATCAAGAAGCCCTGGTTTGGGCCAGACACAGTGACTCACACCTGTAATCCCAGCACTTAGGGAGGCTGAGGTGGGAAGATCCCATGAAGACAGGAGTTGGAGACCAGCCTGGCCAACATGAGGAAACCCTGTCTCTACTAAAAATACAAATATTAGCGGGCTGTGTTGGTGCAGGCCTATAATCCCAGCTACTCCGGAGGCTGAGGCAGAGGTTGCAGTGAGCCGAGATCATGCCATTGCACTCCAGCCTGGGCAACAGAGTGAGACTCCATCTCAAAAACAAAAAACAAAAAACAAAAAAGCCCTGGTTTATTTTGTTGAAAAATGGTCTTTAGAGATGAGGTCTTTAGAGATGAGGTCAGAGTCAAAATAAAAATGTAGAGATGACTCTCCAAATTTAACGTTTTATTTGGGAAGAACGCATTGCAATTCAGGTGTCAACCCCAAATAATGAGATTCAGAAAATCTGGTTACCTATAGTGTGTATTTGAGGGCAGAGCTTGAAGATGGCCACCCGGGAAGGCACTGACTGCAGACAAACGGGGTCAGCGTTTCCAAGTGGAGAAGCTCAGGTTTCACTTACCAGGCGGAGGCAGAAGCTCCAGCAGGATCACCACAGTTTTCATGCGAGGCCAGGGGCACACGCCACAGCAGTTCCTTTGGTTAGGGGGTCTCTGTGTTTCAAGGAAGATTGCGTTATGACTCCGTGAGGAGGGGTAGTGATTGGAGGGGGTCTTATCTCCGGTGCCATTTGGTCTTTATTATTTACAGGGAAAAAGGCAGAAGTTGCAGCTGCGTGTGGCATGACCTAGGCCGCATAGCCACGTTCCCCTCAAGGCTCAGGATAATCCACAGTTTCAAAGGCTTTATGTTTGATTCTTTCCTTTTCACAGGGGCATACACACAAACCGCGTGTCTTCAGTATGTCTGAAGAACAAAGAGAAGATTCGAGATTTGCTAAGAAGGAGGAAGGTCTTGAGAGAAAGTTCCCTGCTGCTGGTAAAGCTCTGGGGAGCTGGCAGGGGCTGGGGCGTGGGTGGGGCGTGGGTGGGGTGTGGGTGGCGGCAGGGGCAGGGGCGGGGAAGTGTGTCCTCGGGGACTGTCAGGTGTCTCGGCAGCCGTGGATGGAACTGGATTCAGGTTACAGCAGCGGGTCTCGCTGCCAGGCTTGAAGAGAATGGCATTTTGGAGCAATATTGTGTGTCCTGAGTGCTTTCTCCCCAGGCTCTTTGACTGTATTTAGTTGGGTGTGGCAAGAATGACCCAATTTCTCTGATCAACTGTCATCGAGATCACAATCTATTTTAACAACTGGTTTGTCAAGCTTCTAGCTCTTTTCAGTACACAGACCTAAGAAAGACAGAACATTTAAGTAAAAGAAAATCAGGACTTTATACTGGGATTTTCTATTCAGATGAAAATTAGGGAGTTTTAACTTTTTTTTAAATTTTTTTTTTGAGATGGAGTTTTGCTCTTGTTGTCCAGGCTGGAGTGCAGTGGCGCCATCTCAGTTCACCGCAACCTCTGCCTCCCAGGTTCAAGCGATTCTCCTGCCTCAGCCTCCCGAGTAGCTGGGATTACTGGCGTGCACCACCATGCCTGGCTAATTTTTTTGTATTTTTAATAGAGACTGGGTTTCTCCATGTTGGCTTGACCGGTCTCAAACTCTCGATCTTAGGTGATCCTCCAACCTCAGCCTGCCAAAGTGCTGGGATTACAGGCGTGAGTTACCGCACCCGGCCACACTTCTTTTTTATGTCTATATTTGCACCTGTGTTTTCTTACACTGACAATCTTGACTCCCGACAAGGGTCTCGTAATTTGCTTTCTCCTACGATCTGTGAGTGACAGCTTTGTGGCACAGCACCCAGGTAACCACCAGGACCGCTGGGTGCCTTGAGGGTCTGTCCGCAGCTCTTTTTCGTCTTTAGGGCACGTCCACCCAGGGCAGCAGCCGGTGCTCTGTGTAAAAGTCACTCGAGGCATCTTCTTTGTGTGGTTGTGCCACCCACTGTCTATACAGTTAGGTCCATTGACTTCATTTCTTTCCAATTTTTAAGGAGTGCTTTCTCTTCCTTCCTTCCTTCCTTTCTTTCTTTTTTCTTTTTTTTTTTGAGACAGGGTCTTGCTCTGTCACCTAGGCTGGAGTGCAGTGGCACAGTCTTGGCTCACTGCAACCTCGAACTCCTGAACTCAAGCGATCCTCCATCCTCAGCCTCCTGAGTAACTGGGACCACAGGCACGTGCAACCACGCATGGCTAATTTTTTGAATTTTTTGTAGAGACGGGGTCTTGCTGTGTTACCCAGGCTGGTCTTGATCTCCTGGGCTCAAGCGAACCTCCTGCCTTAGCCTCCCAAAGTGCTGGGATTACAAGCTGGTTTGAACTCCTGAGCTCAAGTGATCTTCCCACCTCAGCTTCCCAAAGTGTGGGGATCATAGGCGTGAGCCACCGCGCCCGGCCCATAAATGCATTTTGTAAAGCAAAAAAAACAAAAACAAAACAAAATAAAAACAAGCTCCAAAAGGTCACAAGTGTGATTCCGTGCACATGACATTCTGGAAAAAGTAAAGCACTAGGGACTGCTGGGGTCGGAGGGAGCCGGCCCCACATTCCAGGATGACAGGACAGTTCTGGGGTCGGAGGGAGCCGGACCCACATTCCAGGATGACAGGACAGTTCTGGGGTTGGGGGGCTGTGGGGGTCCTGGAATGACGGGACAGTTCTGTAAGGAATATGGTGGTGGAGGACATTCTGAATATTTGTCAAACCCATAGAGATGCACATCACAGACTACATTTTACTGTATATTAATGTTGGAAATCAACCTGGATGTAGGGATGGGGGAGGATCCAAGACAGAATGCAGGCTGTGACCAGCAAAGACAGGTGCATGGGAGTGAGTCCCACAGCCACACTGAAGGATGTGAGGAAGAAAGGAGCTGGTCTAAGTGACTTGGTGTCTTCACAGGATGCTCTTGGGGAGGAAAATAATTGTCCTCAACCTCCATGAGTTCTGAGTTGGGACAGACTCCTGTGACAAAAGACAGGTTAACAAGAGAAAAGCGAACAGGTGGTAAACACACACGGTACCTATCAGTGGGAGGAATCTCAGTGGGTTAGCTGTTTGCATCGCTAGAAAGGCATACATGAGGCTGAGTAATTTACAAATAAAAGAGGTTGATTTAGGCTCATGGTTCTGCAGGCTGCACAGAACGCATGGTGCTGGCATCCGCTTCTAGGAAGGTCTCAGGGAGCTTCCAATCATGGCAGAAGGCAAAGGAGGAGCAGGTGCATCACCTGGCAAGACAGAGACGCCAGGCCGCCTGAAACCACCAGCTCTCGTGAACTCAGAACGGGTTCTCACTTGGTACCACGAGGAGAGAACAAGCCATTCACGGGGGAGCTGCCCCCATGACCCAAACATCTCCCACCAGGCCCCCTCTCCAACGTTGGAGGTCATATATTTCCACAGGAGATTTGGAGGGGACAAACATCCAAACCACCTCACTCAGTGAAAATAACAAAGCAGTGGCTTACAACTCCGGCTTACAGCATCTTCAGGAAAGAACAATAAACTTGCAGACAGAGGGCAAAGGAAAGCAGTGTCGGGCTTCCAAAGGTGGGAAATTGTGGGAAGCTAGAATATATGGGAGGAAATGAATGGGGTAAGGTTTGCTTGCAGATTTCCCTGGTACCTTCTTTGGGCTGGCGAGCATCCAGAGCTGTCTCCAGTAAAGGAGAATTTATATCCTGTCGTAGTGTAGAAGAGTTTTTCCTTCATTTGCTGCTAAGTTGCTTTTAGCTCAAAATAAGTTTTATGTCAAAGAGGCATATTTATGGTGACACATTCTGGTTTCCTTTAATACAGTGAGGGTAAAGGTGTACGAGCTGTTCAGAAACACCGTTCTCTAGTTGGTAAATAGAAACACCGTTCTCTAGAAACACCGTTCTCTAGTTGGTAAATAGAAACACCGTTCTCTAGAAACACCGTTCTCTAGTTGGTAAATAGAAACACCGTTCTCTAGAAACACCATTCTCCAGAAACACCATTCTCTAGTTGGTGAATAGAAACACTGTTCTGTAGTTGGTGAATAGAAACATCATTCTCTAGTTGGTAAATAGAAACACCGTTGTCTGGAAACATCGTTCTCTAGAAACACCGTTCTCTAGTTGGTAAATTTGTTTCTCACAGGGGTATGGATTAGCAAACTATGTGTTTCCAGTGTGGAACAAACGTGTGGATAGACAGAAGTTATGAGTAAGGAAAGGCACAGGTGAGAATGAGTTCTGTGGCACTGAATGGGCAGGCCCTGGGGCCTCAGGATGAACCCAGGTGTCTTTAAATAGATACAGCCACATAGTTACAGAAATAAGCAGACCTGCAGATGCATGCACACATGAGTCACGGGCCTCCTCTCCTCTCCTGGCTCCAGCTGCCGACAGAGCTAAAGCTGCAGCACTCAGCCACAGCAAGCACAGCCCGTGGCTGCATTCTGGTCTCTCAACACCATTCTCCAGTAAAGGAATCTGGGCTCCTTGGAGAATGGTTGATCCAAGACTGGGAGGGAAAATGCAAAATGAGCCTGGAGCATCTCGTGGCCCCAGGACATTAGGAGGTACTTGAAAAGCAAACTGACAGGTGCGATAAAAGGACCCAGATGCCACCCCAAAAAACGTTTCCAATGGCCAAAGCTGAAAGTTTTGAGTAGGAAAGTAAAGAATAATAGCTTTGGCGTATGAGTGAAAGAATAGAATAAATGTCCCTTGAATCCCTTAGGATGGAAATAACTGAATAAGTAGAAGAGAAGAAACAAATCTTCCTTGCAGAAATTCCCATCAATCGTCAATCGATGCAGAAAGGAGGGGGGAAGTGGAAAATTAGCATTTCCACCATCATAACGATTGCTGGAGGCTGTGTCCCCCAACAGACCTGAACAGGAACGTTTAAGGAGAAACAAGTATCTGCATCGCCTTGAAGCCTCCTGGCCACCATGAGCTGAGTCCACTGATGGAGGCTGGTGTCCCCTGTGGCAGGATCTGCTGGCACCGTGTGCCTCCTGACAGGCCACCACGCATGCCCAGCCCCCTCGGCGCTGGCTTTCAGAAAGCAGACCAGCGCAGGTGGAAGGCAGGTCTACCGGGTACCTGACCAGTACTCCTCAAAACCTCAAGGTCGTGACAGACTGCGAAAGAAAGATGAACTGTCACAGACGAAGACACCAAGGAGACATGAGGACCAACGCAGCGTGGAACCCTGGACCAGCCGCTAGAATAGAGATAGGGCATTTGTCCAAAATTGCTAACATTCAAATGAGTTTTGTAGTTTAGCTAATGGCAGTGTACCAAAATTCATCTCTTGTTTTTGATGGATGCACCACGGTTCTGTAAGGAGTTAACATGGGACTGGATGAAGGTATCAGGCTTCTGTAACTCTTATGTCTACAGCCAGTGGCATTTTCACTGGATCACGTTGCACTTACAGGTTCACTGAGGGAGGCTGACATCTTTATGGTGTTGCATCTTCTTACCCAAGGGCTGTGGGGAAAAGAAAGAGAGATCAGACTGTTACTGTGTCTATATAGAAAGAAGTAGACATAAGATACTCCATTTTGTTCTATATTTGAGATGCTGTTAATCTGTGACCCTACCCCCAACCTTGTCCTTGTAAGAGACATGTGCTGTGGTGACTCAAGGTTTAAAGGATTTTGGGCTGTGCAGGGTGTACTTTGTTAAACAAGTGCCTGAAGGCAGTATGCTTGTGAAAAGTCATCACCGTTCTCTTAATCTCAAGTACCCAGCTCTGCCTAGGAAAGCTAGGTATTGTCCAAGGTTTCTCCCCATGTGATAGTCTGAAATATGGCCTCGTGGGAAGGGAAAGACCTGATCGTCCCCCAACCTGACACCCGTGAAGGGTCTGTGCTGAGGAGGACTAGTGTAAGAGGAAAGAAGGCCTCTTGGCAGTTGAGATAGAGAAAAGCATCTGTCTCCTGCCCGTCCCTGGGCAATGGAAAACCCGATTGTATGTTCTGTTTACTGAGAAAGGAGAAAACCCGCTTTAGGGCTGAAGGTGGGACTTGCTAGTGGCAATGCTGCTCTTTATGCACTGAAAAGGTTTATGGAGATGTTTTCATATGCATATCAAAGCACAGCACTTTTCCTTAAACTTATTCATGTCACAGAGATCTTTATTCATGTCTTGCTGCTGACCTTCTCCCTACGATGATCCTATTATCCTGCCACTTCCTTTTTTCTAAGATGGTAAAGATAATGATCAATAAATACTGAGGGAACTCAGAGACTGGTGCCGGTGCGGGTCTTCAGTATGCTGAGCACTGGTCCCCTGGGCCCACTTTTTCTTTCTCTATACTTTGTCTCTGTGTCTCATTTCTTTTCTCAAGTCTCTCATTCCACCTAACGAGAAATGCCCACAGGTGTGGAGGGGCAGGCCACCCCTTCAATAGCACTTAAATTTGTCCAAGTCTAGCTTAAGTTACTTATTTATTTATTTTTGAGAAGGAGTCTCACTCTGTCACCCAGGCTGGAGTGCGGTGGCACAATCTCCGCTCACTGCAACCTCCGACTCCCAGGTTCAAGTAAATCTCCTGCCTCAGCCTCCGAATGACTGGGATTACAGGCACCAGTCACCATGCCCAGCTGATTTTTGTATTTTTTATTTATTTATTTATTTATTTATTTATTTTATTTTATTTTTTTGAGATGGAGTCTCATTCTGTTGCCCAGGCTGGAGCGCAATCAGCTCACTGCAACCTCCACCTCCCGGGTTCAAGCAATTCTTCTGCCTCAGCCTCCCGAGTAGTTGGGATTACAGGCGCTCACCACCACACCCAGCTATTTTTTTGTATTTTTAGTAGAGACAGGGTTTCACTATGTTGGCCAGACTGGTCTCGAACTCCTGACCTCATTATCTGCCTGCCTCAGCCTCTCAAAGTGCTGGGATTACAGGTATGAGCCACGTGCCCTGCCTTATTTTATTTTATTTTATTTTTTATTTATCTTTTTCTTTCTTCCTTTTTTTTTTTTTTTTGAGACGGAGTCTCGCTCTGTCACCCAGGCTGGAGTGCAGTGGTGTGAACTCGGCTCACTGCAAGCTCTGCCTCCCGGGTTCACACCATTCTCCTGCCTCAGCCTCCTGGGTAGCTGGGACTACAGGCGCCCGCCACCCGCCCAGCTATTTTTTTTTTGTATTTTTTAGTAGAGAGGGGGTTTCACCATGTTAGTCAGGATGGTCGCGATTTCCTGACCTCGTGATCCGCCCGCCTCAGCCTCCCAAAGTGCTGGGATTACAGGCGTGAGCCACCGCGCCTGCATCTTATTTTATTTTTTAATTGACATATAATAATTGCACATATTTATGGAGTACATAGTGATGTTTGGATCCATATAATGTGTAGTGATCAGATCGAGGTAATTAACGTATCTGTCAAATCAAACATTTATCATTTCTTGGTATTGGGGTCATTCCGCATCCTCCCTCTAGCTATTTGAAACTAATCCCCCTCCAGTGCTACAGAACACTGGAACTTGTTCCTTCTGTGATTTTGTATCCTTTAGCAAATCTCTCCCTATCCATGATTGTTTTCTTTTCCCAAGAATCAGCAAATCGTCCCCCATGGGAAGAGACTACTGCTGTGGTGATCAGAATCTCTAGCACTGGACCTGGGGGGAGGACAGGTTGCCAGGAGTCCCTCCCTCGAGCCTGCCGTTCTCCCTGGGGTCACATCAGAGCTGAGCTGTGTTGAGGCTACTCAGAGTGTGGGCTTTGGCACCAGGCAGACCTGAGCTTGAAGCTTCTGTCATTTGTCACTGGGGTCCTTGATTTTCACTTCTTTACTGTGCTCGTGCACACTTACCTCAGCAGCTTTTCCTGTTGGTCCATTAATAACATAAGAGGCAACTGATCATGCTGATGGGTGTACGGTTAGGGTTAATGAATGAGGTAACGATCGTGCTGATGGGTGTACGGTTAGGGTTAATGAATGAGAGGCAACGATCGTGCTGATGGGTGTACGGTTAGGGTTAATGAATGAGAGGCAACGATTGTGCTGATGGGTGTACAGTTAGGGTTAACAAATGACATGTCAGAAAAATGTAAAACAGGAAGTGTTAAAATATATGCTAATAAGCAGAAAAACAGAAGCAAAACTCCCATAATATATTTTTTTAAATGAGCCCCTTCTACGGGAATTTAGATTACTTTTTTTCTGTTTAAAATAATCCCTTTGGGGCCAGGCACAGTGGCTCACGCCTATAATCCCTGCACTTTGGGAGGCCAAGGTGGGAGGATTGCTTGATTCCAGGAGTTTGAGACCAGCTTGAGCAACATAGGGAGACCCCATCTCTACAAAAAATACAAAAATTAGCTGAGTGTGGTGGTGCATGCTTGTGGTCTCAGCTACTTAGGAAATTGAGGTGGGAGAATCGCTTGAGCCCGGGAGGTCAAGGCTGCAGTGAGCTGTGATTGTACAACTGAACTCCAGCCTGGGCATCAGAGCAAGACTTTGTCTCAAAAATGATAAAATGGGCCGGGCACCGTGGCTCACACTTGTAATCCCAGCACTTTGGGAGGCCAAGGTGGGCAGATCACAAAGTCGGGAGCTCGAGACCAGCCTAGCCAATATATGGTGAAATCCTGTCTCTACTGAAAATACAAAAATTAGCTGGGCATGGTGGTGGGCACCTGTAGTCCCACCTGCTTGGGAGGCTGAGGCAGGAGAATTGCTTGAACCTGGGAGGCAGAGGCCGCAGTGAACCAAGATGCCGCCACTGCACTCCAGTCTGGGCAACAGAGTGAGACTCCATCTCAAATACTAATAATAATAAAATTTTTAAGAAAATAGTGCCTTTGGGGGCATCTTTTATACCTATGTGTTGGTTCATCTTGGATAGTTTCCTTTTGAGAGACTCCTTGAGGAATGGCTGGGTCAGAGGGTGTCAGCCTTGTGGCTTCTGTGTCTGAGTTGCTTTCTAGGAGCTGCTCGTGAGAAGGCCTTCACACTGTCCTGAGTGGTTACTCACACTGTCCTGAGTGTTAATTCACACTGTCCTGAGTGTTACTTCACACTGTCCTGAGTGTTACTTCACACTGTCCTGAGTGTTACTTCATACTGTCCTGAGTGTTAGGTGCTGTGACTTAAGCCTCTTAAAACGGGCAAGCTTTACCGATTTCCTTGAAGTACTTAAACCCTGGTAGTCTTGTTTTTAGAAGGTTATGAAACAGGAACCCTCTCACAAAAAAGAACCAAAACTTTTACCTTCTTCGAAAGTGGGTTTAAAAAAAAAATAGTTCAAAGGCGTTTGCAGCAAGAGAAATTCGGTAACTGCAATAATGCTCATGTTCCCATTACAGACTCACTGGAATGATGTCTCCTGAGAGCCCTGGGATCCAGGGTGTGCTTAATTCGAGCCTGTTTTTATTTAAGAACGAAATCCTGCTAACCGGAGCCTATTCCTAATAACGGAAAACACAGAATGGGAACTGAAATCCACATGAAGCCACTTCTCTAGCTGAACTCATGACTAGCCTCAAAGGGGGATTTAAAAACGGCTCTGTGCGGCCGGGCGCGGTGTCTCTTGCCTGTAATCCCAGCACTTTGGGAGGCCAAGGCGGGCGGATCACGAGGTCAGGAGATCGAGACCAGCCTGGCCAACATGGTAAAACCCTGTCTATACTAAAAATACAAAAATTAGCCGGGCGTGGTGGCGGCGCCTGTGGTCCCAGTTACGCGGGAGGCTGAGGCAGGAGAATGGCGTGAACCCAGGAGGTGGAGCTTGCAGTGAGCCGAGATTGCATCACTGCGCTCCAGCCTGGGCGACAGAGCGAGACTCTGTCTCAAAAAAAAAAAAAAAAAAAAAAAAAAAACGCTCTGTGCTGCCGTTGGCATACAGCAGAACTGAGCATCACGGGGCAGACATGTCAGAACCGTGTTCACATCATGCCTGAGGAGGTGGTGATGAGAGGAAGGGTGTGACGAAAGGCCTGCAGACACATGCCCATCTGTGGTCCCCAGGTGGCATCTGTTAGGAAGGCTACCTGGAGGCATCAGTCATCAGTTAATCTGGCCATTGTCTGTTTCCATTTCATAAGAAGAAAACTTTAGGATCCAGACAAGAGCATGAAGAAAGATCTAAATGACCATGGCACTGACTTTGAAAAAATCCTCAACGAGGATTTATCTAGGCAGAGCTAGGTAAAAATGCCTCATTCATTTTCCATTTTTCCTTTTAATTTTTATTTTGGAGAGTCTTGCTCTGTTGCCCAGGCTAGAGTGCAGTGGCGTGATCTTGGCTCACTGCAGCCTCTGGTTGCCTTCTAGGTTCAAGTGATTCTTCTGCCTCAGCCTCCCAAGGAGCTGGGATTACAGGCATGTGCCACCATGCTGGGCTATTTTTGTAATTTTTTTTTTTTTTTTTGAGACGGAGTCTCGCTCTGTTGCCCAGGCTGGAGTGCAGTGGCCGGATCTCAGCTCACTGCAAGCTCTGCCTCCCGGGTTCCCACCATTCTCCTGCCTCAGCCTCCCGAGTAGCTGGGACTACAGGTGCCGCCACCACGCCCGGCTAATTTTTTGTATTTTTTTTAGTAGAGATGGGGTTTCACTGTGTTAGCCAGGATGGTCTCGATCTCCTGACCTCGTGATCCACCCGTCTTGGCCTCCCAAAGTGCTGGGATTGCAGGCTTGAGCCACCGCGCCTGGCCATATTTTTGTATTTTTAGTAGAGATGAGGTTTTGCCATGTTGGCCCGTCTGGTCTTGAACTCCTGGCCTCAAGTGGTCCGACTGCCTCGGCCTCCCAAAGTGCTGAGATTGCAGGCGTGAGCCACTGCACCTGGCCTCTTTTAACTTTTAAAATCAACTTGATTGAGGTTAGTTTACATAAAATAAATAAATCCATTTTAGGTGCTGTTTGAAGAATTTTGACAAGTATACTCACCCATGAAACCACCACCCCAATCAAGATAGGAAACACTTTCTTCAACCCAGAAGGCTCCGGCATGCTCTCTGTGGTTCACCCAACCCCTAAACCCGCACAGCCGCGGGTCTGCCTTGTCGCGAGAGATGAGTTTTTGTATGACAGTATTTCACTTGGTTGGAATCACAGAGTGTGTACTTCGTTGGGTCTGGGTTCTTTCTCTTTGGGTGATGTTTTTGAGGCTCGCCCATGTTGCCGTACGTACCACGCATTCACCCTTTTTAGTGCAAAGGCATATCCCACTGTTTGGCACTACCATCATTTTTTTGCTTGTTCACCTGTTGAAGGACATTTGGGTTGTTGTTTCCAGTTTTTTGGTTGTTACAAATAAAGCTGCTGTGAATGTTTGTGTGCAGGTCTTTTGTGGACCCGTGCTTTCCCTTCAGTAAACACCTGGGAGCGGAATGGCTGGGGCTTGTGGTAGGTGTGTGTTTACCTTCCAGAGAAACTGCCACCTGTTTCTCCAAAGTGGCTGCACCATTGCATATTCCCCACAACAGCGTCTCCACATCTCTGCCAACACTTGGTATTGTCAGTCTTTTTGTGTTTTAATTTTTTCTTTTTCTTTTTTGTCTTTTGCAACAGAGTCTCGCTGTGTTGCCCAGGGTGCTCTCAAGTCCTGGCCTCAAGCGATCCTCCCGCCTCAGCCTCTCAAATAGCTGGGATTACAGGTGCAAATCTCACCACCCCAGTTTGTCTTTTAATTAAAAATTATAATAGCTGCCGGGCGCTGGTGGTCGCCTGTAATCCCAGCACTTTAGAGGCCGAGCGGCGACCACAAGGTCAGAGACGAGACTGACGGTGAAAACCCCAGACTGCCAAAAATAGCCGGGCGCTGGAAGATGCCTTTAGTTTAGCTACTGGGAGGAGGACCCGAGTGAGCAGTGGTCGAGATCAAGCACACTGCACTTCCAGCCTGGCGACAGAGCCAGACTCCGTCTCAAAAAAAAAAAAAAAAAAAAAAAAAAAAAATTATAATAGCTTTGTAATAGTATCTCATTGTGATTGTCATTTGCATTTTTCTGACAACTAATGGCATGGAGGCACCTTTCATGTGTCTAATATCCATTTGTATCTTTTTCAGTGAAGTGTATATTTAAACTTTGGCATATTTTTAAGAATGGTTTGTTTTCTTATTGTTGAATTCTGAGTGTTCTTTACATATTTTGGACACAGATCCTTTGTCAGCTCTATGTATTGTAAATATTTTCTCTCATTCTATGCCTTGCCTTTTTGTTTTCTTTTTTTTTTTTTTTTTTTTTTTTTGAGACGGAGTCTCTGCCTGTCGCCCCTCGCTGAGGCAGGTCGGATCTCAGCTCACTGCAAGCCTGGGCCTCACCACGCTTATTCTCCGCCTCAGCCTCCCCGAGTAGCAGGACTACAGGCGCTCGCCACTCGGCCTGCCAGTTTTTTCTATTTTTAATAGAGACGGGTTTCACCGTGTTAGCTACAGGGATGGTCTCATCTCCTGACTCATGATCCGCCTGCCTCGCCTCCCAAAGTGCTGGGATTACAGGCTTGAGCCACCGCGCCCGGCCGCCTTTTTGTTTTCTTAATGGTATCTATCAAAGAGCAAGCTTTCAGTTTTTTTTAATGTATTTTATTTTATTTTGAGACAGGGTCTTGCTCTGTCACCCAGGCTAGAGGGCAGTGGCGCAATCATGGCTGACTGTGGCCTTGACCTCCCAGGCTCAAGTGATCCTCCTGCCTCAGCCTCCTGAGTAGCTGGGACTACAGGAATGTGCCACCATGCCCAGAAAATTTTCTGAGTTTTTTATAGAGACAAGGTCCACTGTGTTGCCCACGCTGGTCTCAAACTCCTGGGCTCAAACAAACCCACCCACCTTGGCCTCCCAAAGCGTTGAGATTCCAGGCATGAGCCACCGCGTCCAGCTCAACACCCTCTTATCCTATCTCAAGCATTTCTTTCTACTGACTTCAAGTCTTTAACTCTTTCAACCAGTTGCCAATCAGAAAATCTTTGACTCCATCCATGACCTGTAAGACCCTTCCAAACTTCGCTTCAAGATGCTCTGCCTTTCTAGGCCAAACCAAAGTATACTAACCTGCATCCGTTTACACCTTTGCCCGCAACTTCTGCCTCCCTAAAATGTGTAAAACCAAACTAGAACCCAGCCACCTTACGTGTATTCTCAGGACCTCCTAAAGCTGTTCCCTGGGCCACGGTCACTTGTATTGGCTCAGAATAAACCTCTTTCTTCTTTTCTTTTCTTTTCTTTTTTCTTTTTCTTTCTTTCTTTCTTTTCTTTCTTCTTTCCCTTTCTTTCTCTCTTTCTCTCCTTCCTTCCTTCTTCTTTTTTTTTTTTTTGAGATGGGATCTTGCTCTGTCCACCAGGCTGGAGTCTACAATCATAGGCTCATGCAGCCTCAAACTCCTGGGCTCAAGGGTAAATCTCTTTCAATATTTTACAAGTTTGGCTTTTTCATCAAAATTGCCTTGGCATCTTTGTTTTTTTGTTTATTTGGTTTTTGCTTTTTCGAGACAGGATCTCACTCTCATGACCCAGGCTGGAGTGCAGTGGTGCCATCACTGCTCACTGCAGCCTCGACTTCCCAGGCTTAGGTGATTCTCCCCCTTCAGCCTCCCAGGTAGCTGGGACTACGGGTGCGTGCCACCACCCTCAAATAATTTTTTGTATTTTTAGTAGAGATGGGGTTTCACCATGTTGCCCAGGCTGGTCTTGAATTCCTGAGCTCAAGTGATCCATGTGCCTTGGCCTCCCAAAATACTGGTACTACAGGTGTGAGCCACTGTACCCGGCCTGGCATCTCTGTTGAAAATACCTTGGCCTGGCCGGGCGCGGTGGCTCAAGCCTGTAATCCCAGCACTTTGGGAGGCCGAGACAGGTGGATCACGAGGTCAGGAGATCGAGACCATCCTGGCTAACACGGTGAAACCCCGTCTCTACTAAAAATACAAAAAACTAGCCGGGCGTGGTGGCAGGCGCCTGTAGTCCCAGCTACTCGGAGGCTGAGGCAGGAGAATGGCGTGAACCCGGGAGGTGGAGCTTTCAGTGAGCCGAGATCGCACCATTGCACTCCAGCCTGGGCGACACAGCGAGACTCCGTCTCAAAAAAAAAAAAAAAAAAAAAAGAAATGCCCTTGTGCCCAGGAGAGAGAAGGCTCTGGAAACTGCTGTAACAGTTGGACAGAGAAGACAATGCCAGCTGTTTGTGTCTCATTGTCTTTCTTCATCCTTTAACTCATCTGTGTCTTTATTAAAATGACTCTCTGGGCTGGGCACGGTGGCTCATGCCTGTCGTCCCAGCAGTTCTGGAGGCGGAGGCAGAGGATCCACTTGAGCCCAGGAATTTGAGACCAGGCTGGGCACATAGTGAGATGTCATCTCTACAAAATAAAAAAAATGGGCCAGTTGTGTGGCACACACTTGCTACTCAGGAGGCTGAGGTGGGAGGATTGCTGGAGCCCGGGAGATTGAGGCTGCGGTGAGCTGTGATTGTGCTACTGCACTCCAGCCTGGGTGACAGAGCGAGATCCTCTCTCTTGAAATAACAGTGCCTTTCTAGTAGACGACATATACTTTGGTCTTAATTTTCTATACAGTTTGAAAATCTTTGCCATTTAATTGGAGTGTTGTTTATGTCATTGTGACTAATGAAATTAATGACATGGTCAGGTTCAAGTCCACCTCTTTCCATTTCCATTTGTCCTATCTGTTCTTTATTCCCTTTTAAAAGTGAATTTCCAGGCTAGGCGCAGTGGCTTATGCTTGTAATCCCAGCACTTTGGGAGGCCGAGGCAGGCAGATCACAAGGTCAAGAGTTCGAGACCAGCCTGGCAACATGGTGAAACGCTATCTCTACTAAAAATACAAAAATTAGCTGGGTGTGGTGGCAGGTGCCTGTAGCCCCAGCTACTCGGGAGGCTGAGGCAGGAGAATCGCTTGAACCCAGGAGACAGAGGCTGCAGTGAGCCAAGATCATGCAACTGCACTCCAGTCTGGTGGCAGAGCGAGACTCTGTCTGAAAAAAAAAAAAAGAATTTCCTGTCTGCCTTTTGTAAAGCAAAAATAAAATTCAGAGCCCCTCAGACCATCTGAATGGACCCCTCTTATCAGGCAGGGCATTTCCAAGGCTAACCTGATGGGCTGGCTCAGGCCGTGATGAGGGCAGGGGTTGGACGTGCCTCATGATACCCCCTCTCATTTGGAATTACTGACAGAACGGACTCTAAGCCTCATGAGAATCTGTTCCCTCTGAGGCTGCATCTGCTTGCTGAAAGTTTGGTCTCCCCAGTCCCTTATTATAACCCAGACATTCCTTTCTGTTGATTCCAGGTCCTTAGATAATAACTCTTTCAACCAACTGCCAATCAGAAACATTTTAGATCTCCTACAACCTGGAAGCCTCCTGCAGTCCCCTTTCCAGACCAAACTCATGTACATCTTACATGTCTTTGACCGACGTCTCATGTCTCCCTAAAAGTAAATCAGTCTGTGTCCTGACCACCTTGGGCACATGTTCTCAGGACCCCCGGAGGCTGCGTCACGAGCCACTGGTCACTCATACTTGGCTCAGAATAAACCTCTTCAAATATTTCACAGTTTGACTCTTTGTCAACACTTTGGATTGAGTGTTCTTTCAAATTACACTTTGTTCCCTCTGTTGGCTTGTTCTTTCTCTCTTTGCCTCTCTCTCTCCTATTGTTAGTGGCTGCACCAGGGTTACCACACCCAGGGTTACCACATGACCATCTCCCCCAGGGCTGCCACACGCATCTCTAGCTCATCACACTCACCAGACTATCTCCTTTCCCATTCTTTGTGTCGAGTCATATGTTTTACTTCTATATATGGTATTAATGCCAACATATATTATTTTTGCTTTAACCAGTTGTTGTTTTTTTTTGAGATGGAGTCTTGCTCTGTCGCCCAGGCTGGAGTGCAGTGGCCGGATCTCAGCTCACTGCAAGCTCCACCTCCCAGGTTCACGCCATTCTCCTGCCTCAGCCTCCCGAGCAGCTGGGACTACAGGCGCCCGCCACCTTGCCCGGCTAGTTTTTTGTATTTTTTAGTAGAGACGGGGTTTCACCGTGTTAGCCAGGATGGTCTTGATCTCCTGACCTTGTGATCCACCCGTCTCGGCCTCCCAAAGTGCTGGGATTACAGGCTTGAGCCACCGCACCCGGCCTAACCAGTTGTTTTTAAAGAAAATAATAAGATTGTGAAGGTAATTTGTGTGTGTGTTTACCCACGTTTGTGACTGCGGGTGCTCCCCAAGCCTGTGGCAGACCCTGGCTTCTATCTGTCTTCGCTTTCCAGCAGCTGAAGCAGCTCCTTCCTCCTGCACTTCTCTTACTAGAGGTCTCTGTCTGAAAAGGCATTACTTTGCCTTCATTCAGGAATGCATTTTCACTGAATACAGACTTCCAAGCTGACAGTGTTTGCGTCAGTTCTTCATGAACGTTTCCGAAGATAAGCCATTTAGATTTGTATGGAACTGGGTTTTCCTGAGGAAGAGGCGCTGTGCTTGTGTGTGACTGTGACTCATTCCTCTTTGCTGGTGTGTGGTGTGTGTCCTAAGCAGCTTTGTGTGTGTTCACTTGGAACAACCCCATGAGGTAAGTAGGATTATTATCTCCACTTAAAAGATAAGAAAACCAAGGTTTAAAGAAATCCGGGAATTTGCTCAGGGGCACCTGGACAGTGACAGAGGGAGGACCTAGCAGAGGGGGGACCTGGCCAGTGTTAAAGCTTCTCTGCTGATCCCAGTGCCTTGAAGGTGCTATTCATTCTGTGAAGAGTGGACTCCTAATGGGCATCCACTTCTCAGTGCAACGCTGCTTCAACCCACGCTGTGAAGAGTGGACTCCTAACGGGCGTCCACTTCTCAGTGCAATGCTGCCTCAACCTACGCTGCAGTTGGCCTTGGTTCCTCCATCGTTGACCACGGAAAGCTGTGCGTCTCCTCGGCTCTCCGCCCCTCCGCTTCCCTAGCAACCTCTGCCAGGGGGGATCACACTGCCTGGGGATTTGGTTTCCCCCATTCTGTTCCCCGGGAAACTTGCCCACAGTTATTTCTCTTTTCCGTATTCTCAGATTCTCTCTCCCCTTTTTTCTCTTGCTTGCTCAATTTGATGCTTGCTCAGTTCTCATTACCCGAGAGCAGCTCTCCCTGGCCCCTGCCTTGCCTCCAGCTACCACTCGTCACACCCACCACCCGTTGGGTCCAGCACACAAACTGAATGGCGGTTTCTGATTCTCACCACACCTTGAAACTCCCTTCTTTGGTTCTGTCACGCCCGTACTTCTTGTTCTTATCTCGCTGGTCTCTGTTCCTTCCACTGGCCCTGCTTCATTCACTCCTCAGTGTTTACTGGGCACTGTGTACCAGGTGCTATACACCTGGGCACAGGCTTGTGCCTAAAAACACAACTTCAGAAGCCTGACGAATGGGGGCCCAGATCACACGTGTGCTTCAACTTGAGACCCGTCTCAAAGAAAAAACGTACAACTCTCTGAGGGCACTAATTCAATTTGTTTCTTTTTCTTGACGGGATCTAGCTCTGTTGCCCAGGCTGAAGTGCAGTGGTGTGATTACAGTTCACTGCAGCCTTGACTTCCTGGGCTCAAGCAATCCTCCCACCTCAGCCTTCTGAGCAGCCGGGAGTACAGGCATGTGCCACCACACCTGGCTAATTTTTCTATTTTTTTGTAGAGATGGGTTTTCACCATGTTGCCCAGGCTGGTCTCAAGCTCCTGGGTTCAAGTAGTCTGCCCACCTTGGCCTCCCAAAGGGCTGGGATTATAGGCATGAGCCACCATGCCCCATGGTTGTGTAATTTTAATCCTAACAGCTTCGCTTTCCTGATGTGCAGGAAGTCAGTACACTGAGACACTGGGGACTGCAGCAGAGACAGAGCTTAACACCCAGAGGGGAACCGAACAAGAGACAGAGGAAGCCTTGAACCCACCTCTCCGAGGCGTTTGGGGCTGGGGATTTTAAGGGTTTCGTAGTGGCCGAGGTGTGGGAGTTGCTGATGGGTTGAAGAGGGCAGGTTGAAATCATGGGATGGGGGGGATGAAGAAACTGCATTCTCATGCCGCCTCAGCGCCCTGTGGGAGCCTTTGACTGGTTGATGTCAGCTGTTCTGCTGGAATTGAGGATCTGAAAAACATATTAAGCAATGTTTAAAGCCTTATGGGTCTAACGTCAGTGGTCCTATCTATGAGAACAATGGGGGTGCAAATGGTCAGTACCTAGGGCTACATGACTTTCAGTTATAAGGAAGTGGGCCAAAATGCAGCCTGATTCATGCTTAGTTATAACTGCATCTCTCCCCAGAACCCGGCATGTAATTCCTGCTCACCCTGTGAGGACAGTTTAAGTTTCAAGAAGATATTCTAGAAATAAAATAAAAACAATTTTTTATTAAAAAGAAAAATAAGAAATAATATAAAAACATAAAACAATCTTTTATTAAAAAGAAAAACCAAGAAATAATAATCTGATAATAGAGGCCACCAAGAGAAAAGCTAACCAGAAACAAAGATACAACAGTGAACTATGGGTGGGGAGAGGTGAGGCCAGGCCTTCTTCTCATTAGACCTTCCAGTTGGTTTACTTAGAAAGATCAGTGCTAAGGAAAGTGATAGCAAAAAAGTTGAAGGGGAAGAGGCAATGTAGAATGTCAAAAAAGAACATTTCCCGCAACAGAAAGAAGTCCTGAGTCTTCCAGTCAGAAGGTTCCGTGGGTGGCCGGCAGGCCAAATGAAGGTGGACATACACTGAGACACTCCTGTAAAATACTAAAACTCCAGGAAGAGAAGATTCCGAAAGTTATGTGAAAGAACTACAGGTTAGTTACAAAATGGCATCAGACTTTAGAGCTACAAAACAGAAGACTAGGAAAGTGTAATCCCTTCAAAGTTCTCAGGGAAAATGATTTTGAGCCTAGAGTTTTTATGTAACCAAACAATCCAACACAAGTGTAAAATAAAAACAGTCCAGCTAGGATTTGGAAAATTTGTCTCCCATGCATTCTTTCTGAGAAGATCATTTAAGAATCTACTTAATGAGGCCTGGCACAGTGGCTAATGCCTGAATTCAGCACTTTGGGAGGCCGAGGTGGGCAGATCACCTGAGGTCAGAAGTTCGAGACCAGCCTGGCTAAATGGTGAAACCCCATCTCTACTGAAAATACAAAAATTAGCTGGGCGTGGTGACGTGTACCTGTAGTCCCAGCTACTCACAAGCCTGAGGCAGGTTAGGAGTTCGAGACCAGCCTGGCTATAAATGGTGGCACCCCGTCTCTACTGAAAATACAAAAATTAGCTGGGCATGGTGGTGCGCCTGTAATCCCAGTTACTCAGAAAGCTGAGGCAGGAGAACTGCTTGAACCCAAGAAGCAGAGGTTGTAGTGAGCTGAGATCGTGCCACTGCACTCTCCAGCCCGGGCAACAGAGTGAGACTCTGTTGCAAAAACAAAAACAAAACAAAACAAAAACACCCCCGAATCTACTTAATAAAACCAGAAGACAAGAAAAAGAGAAGACTGAGATCCAAGAGGGAGTGGACCTAAACAGGAATGCAGAGAAAATGGGTTCCAGGATCACAGCTATGCACGGGCTCAAAAGCAAATGATGCAGCCAGAAGTGGGAGCACACTCGAATCACGCCTGGGAATGGCCAGAGCACTCTCGACTCTGGCCTGGGAAACACAGTGAGACTTCGTCTCTTAAAAAAAAAAAAAAGAGGCAAATGATTCATTCTATTATTATTATTATTTTTATTTTTATTTATTATTATTATTTTTTTGTTTGTTTTTTGTTTTTTGTTTTTTGAGACGGAGTCTCACTGTGTCTCCCAGGCTGGAGTGCAGTGGCGCGATCTCGGCTCACTGCAAGCTCCGCCCCCCGGGTTCACGCCATTCTCCCGCCTCAGCCTCCCAAGTAGCTGGGACTACAGGCGCCCGCTACCGCGCCCGGCTAGTTTTTTGTATTTTTAGTAGAGACGGGGTTTCACCATGTTAGCCAGGATAGTCTCGATCTCCTGACCTTGTGATCCACCCGCCTCGGCCTCCCAAAGTGCTGGGATTACAGGCTTGAGCCACCGCGCCCGGCCTATTATTATTATTTTTGTATTTTTAGTAGAGGCAGGGTTTCACTATGTTAGCCAGGATGGTCTCAATCTCCTGACCTCGTGATCCGCCTGCCTTGGCCTCCAAAAGTGCTGGGATTACAGGCGTGAACCACTACGCCCGGCCGATTCATTGTATTATTTATATTATTTTTATTATTAATTTATTTTTTGAGACAGGATCTCACTCTGTCGCCCAAGCTGGAGTGCAGTGGTGCGATCATAGCTCACTGCAGCCTCAACTTCGTGGGCTCAAGTGATCCTCCCTCCTCAGCCTCCTGAGAAGCTGGGTCTACAGGCAAACACCTGCATGCCTGGCTAATTGTTAAATTTTTTTGTAGAACTGAGGTCTGTTATCCAGGCTGGTCTCAAACTCCTAGCCTCCAGCAATCCTCCCACCTCAGCCTCCCAAAGTACTGGGATTATAGGTGTGAGCCACCGTGCCTGGCCCATAGTTCAATTTAAAACACTATTAGGCTGGGCGTGGTGGCTCACGCTTGTAATCCCAGCACTCTGAGAGGCCGCGGCAGGCGGATCACAAGGTCAGGAGTTTGAAATCAGCCTGGCAAAAATACAAAAAAAATTAGCCGGGCGTGGTGGCACACACCTGTAATCCCAGTTACTCTGGAGGCTGAGGCAGGAGAATTGCTTGAACCCGGGAGGCTGAGGTTGCAGTGAGCCGAGATTGCGCCATTGCACTCCAGCCTGGGCGACACAGCAAGACACCGTCTCAAAACTCAAAACCAAAACCAAACTACTTATCAGAGGGCCAGGTGCTGTGGCTCACAGCTGTAATCCTGTCATCACTTTGGGAGGCTGAGGCATGCAGATCACTTGAGTTCAGGAGTTTGAGACCAGCCTGGCCAACACAGTGAAACCCTGTCTCTACTAAAAATACAAAAATTAGCCAGGTATAGTTGCACACACCTGTAATCCTAGCTAGTCCAGAGGCTGAGGCAGGAGAATTACTTGAACCCGGGAGGTGGAGGTTGCAGAGAGTTGAGATCGCACCACTGTACCCCAGCCTGGATGACAGAGCAAGACTCCATATTAAAAAAAACCCCAAAACCCCAAAACAAGAAAACCACTATTACAGGATTCTGATAAATATATATATATATTTTTGAGACGGAGTCTCGCGCTCCATCTAGTTCGTCCCGAGTAGCTGGGATTACAGGCACCTGCCACCACGCCCGGCTAAATTTTGTGTTTTCAGCAGAGATGGGGTTTCACTATGTTGGCCAGGCTGGTCTGGAATTCCTGACCTTGTGATCCGCCTGCCTCAGCCTCCCCAAGTGCTGGGATTACAGGCGTGAGCCACTGCAACTGACTCCGAAATGTGTGTTTTAAGAAAAAAAGTGGGTTTATGCAAACTGTGATAAGGAAATTATCTTAGTGAGATACACACACACACACACACACACACACATATATATATATGTCATCAATAGCAATTAAAAACTCCAGGAAAAAAAAAGCTGGACAAGCCGGGCGCGGTGGCTCAAGCCTGTAATCCCAGCACTTTGGGAGGCTGAGACGGGCGGATCACGAGGTCAGGAGATCGAGACCATCCTGGCTAACACGGTGAAACCCCGTCTCTACTAAAAAATACGAAAAACTAGCTAGGCGAGGTGGCGGGCGCCTGTAGTCCCAGCTACTCGGGAGGCTGAGGCAGGAGAATGGCGTAAAACCCGGGAGGCGGAGCTTGCAGTGAGCTGAGATCCGGCCACTGCACTCCAGCCTGGGCGACAGAGCCAGACTCCGTCTCAAAAAAAAAGCTGGACAAAAATGCCATAGTACAAATATAAAGCAAGTTAAAACATGACATAGATTTTTAGCTTTAATGGAGTGTAGAAAGAAATAGCTTGTCTTTGATGCTTAGAATATTCTTTGAGCTGCACAAATACAGGATTACATTTCTCTTTTTTCTTTTCTTTTTTTTTTTTTTTTTTTTTTGAGACGGAGTCTCGCTCTGTCGCCCAGGCTGGAGTGCAGTGGCCGGATCTCAGCTCACTGCAAGCTCCGCCTCCCGGGTTTACGCCATTCTCCTGCCTCAGCCTCCCGAGTAGCTGGGACTACAGGCGCCGCCACCTCGCCCGGCTAGTTTTTTTTTGTATTTTTAGTAGAGACGGGGTTTCACCATGTTAGCCAGGATGGTCTCGATCTCCTGACCTCGTGATCCGCCCGTCTCGGCCTCCCAAAGTGCTGGGATTACAGGCTTGAGCCACCGCGCCCGGCCCTCTTTTTTCTTTTCTTGAGATGGAGTCTCTGTCCTGCAGGCTGGAGTGCAATGGTGTGATCTCGGCTCACTGCAAGCTCTGCCCCGCCCCGGTTCACACCACTCTCCTGCCTCAGCCTCCTGAGTAGCTCGGACTACAGGCGTCCGCCACCACGCCGAGCTAATTTCTTGTATTTTTAGTAGAGACGCGGTTTCACGGTGTTAGCCAAGATGGTCTCGATCTTCTGACCTCGTGATCCGCCGGCCTCGGCCTCCCAAAGTGCTAGGATTACAGGCGTGAGCCACCGCGCCCGGCCTGCCAATACAGGAGGTATTCATGAGAAACTGAGTACATTCATGGATTGAGAGAATAGGGTTTCAATATGTCCATTACAATTACAAAGGTAACCCATAAAATAATGACAACAGTGGATTAGGTTGGGAGGAGAGCGGGCAGGGAAGTGCAATTACTTTGGGTTGGCTGATTCCTTGTGTTTTATGGTAAAGAAACAACACAGTGGGGCCACATTTTGTTTTCTTAATAATTTGTAATTACTTTTTTTTTTTTTTTTTTTGAGACAGAGTCTCGCTCTGTCGCCCAGGCTGGAGTGCAGTGGCCAGATCTCAGCTCACTGCAAGCTCCGCCTCCCGGGTTCATGCCATTCTCCTGCCTCAGCCTCCCGAGTAGCTGGGACTACAGGCACCCGCTACCTCGCCCGGCTAGTTTTTTGTATTTTTTTAGTAGAGACAGGGTTTCACCGCGTTAGCCAGGATGGTCTCGATCTCCTGACCTCGTGATCCACCTGTCTCGGCCTCCCAAAGTGCTGGGATTACAGGCTTGAGCCACCGCGCCCGGCCTTGTAATTACTTTTAAACATTCTTTTGACACAAAATTTAAAAAATGCAAAATGGCATATGCATAGAAAAGATTCTCGCGTACCTGCTCCCAGCCTTCCAGAACTTCGTTCTGGAGTTCAGCTGTTGTTATTCATACGTACACAGGCCACACACACAGCGGTGACAGGTCAGCACTGTCCTCTCTCTTCTCACGTGTATCTCTTGACAGTCACTCCCAATGGACATCTAGATCTTGATACATGGTCAGAACATCACACATGCATGGACTTAGCACGTGGTCTGTTTCCTTATTGAAGGACATTTAAGGCATTTTCTACGTACGCGAGAACAGTACTAGAAATAATTCCACATGAGTGAATGGAACTTACTGGGTCAAAGGTGTGGGCATTTTCAAATTTAATATACCCTCACAAATTTACCTGAGAGACCATCATTTCACAATGTCTCAGATCCCTTGAGCTGACATCCCTCACCAGAGCTCACCAGCCTGTCCCCCATCACTGCTGGGTCTCTCATTCTCACATGGCCCAACTGTCATCTCTGTCCCCTCCAGCCCTTTCTATTGACCTTTTTGAATTCAGTCTGTGGTTGACAAAACCTCCATCTCCTAAACGTTCTTGCTAGGTGGTCCTGACACCTGTATTCCTCTTCCCCTCAACTTCCCGGCTGCTGCACGAGGCCTGGGCCCGGCCACTGCCTGGTTTCTCCTTCCAAACCCACCACAGGGTGCCCACGCTTCCCTGGGATGGGGAAGAGGCCCACTGCTCACTTCGTGACCCTCCCCCTGGGGCTGCACGTGGGGCGAGGCCCTCCCTTCTGCCCATTGCTGCTTCCAGGCCATGCTCCTTCCATGCTGCTGGAAACCCCAGGGGGATGCATCCTTCTCACTGGCTGGCCCACCTCCAGGCCTGGGGGCTGTCCCGCACTCATGGCCTCCATCACTGGCTCCTGTCACCGTCCCTGATTGCTGGACAACCATCAGGTCTTGTCCCCTGCGCTCCGGCCCCACTTCCCCATCTGTCCTCACCCAGAACATCACTGCAACAGCTGCGCCCTCCAAACCCACCTCCTAAATCTTCACGTTACATGACCCCCCGCTCCAGCCTAGGGCCACGGTCACCGTCACAACCAATGTCTCCCTTCACACCACACCTACAGCCAGCCCTCATGTGCCCCCACTCCCTGTACCCTCGATCCCACCCTCTCCTGAGATATTAGGGCCTTGCTGCAGGACGATTCCCGGTCACCTGCCACTGAAATGCAGCTCTGCTCCCGCGACCTCTGAGTTAACATCTCCCACTGTCCCCACTGTCCGTCTGTTCTTAAAAGCAGGTCTGCCCTCACAGTACCCGTTTCCTCTGCTCCCATTCTCTTTTTTTTTTTTTTTTTTGAGACGGAGTCTGGCTCTGTCGCCCAGGCTAGAGTGCTGTGGCGGGATCTCAGCTCACTGCAAGCTCCGCCTCCCGGGTTTACGCCATTCTCCTGCCTCAGCCTCTGGAGTAGCTGGGACTACAGGCGCCCGCCACCTCGCCCGGCTAGTTTTTTGTCTTTTTTAGTAGAGACGGGGTTTCACCGTGTTAGCCAGGATAGTCTCGATCTCCTGACCTCGTGATCCGCCCGTCTCGGCCTCCCAAAGTGCTGGGATTACAAGCTTGAGCCACCGCGCCCGGCCTGCTCCCATTCTCTTAAAGCTAATGAACAACTCACTTATCCAAAGGCTTGTTGCTAGTCTTCTTGTTGATTTCTAGTTCTGTTAACATTAAACTCATCAGTTCTTTGTCATACATTTTATCCAAGATGGTTCTAGTTTTTGGTTTTTTTTTTTTTGGAGACGGAGTCTCGCTCTGTCACCCAGGCTGGAGTGCAGTGGCACGGTATGGGCTCACTGCAAGCTCCGCCTCCCGGGTTCACGCTGTTCTCCTGCCTCAGCCTCCCCAGCAGCTGGGACTACAGGCGCCCGCCACCACGCCTGGCTAATTTTTTGTATTTTTAGTAGAGACGGGGTTTCACCGTGTTAGCCAGGATGGTCTCCATCTCCTGACCTCGTGATCTGCCTGCCTCAGCCTCCCAAAGTGTTGGGATTACAGGTGTGAGCCAACGCGTCCAGCGATGGTTCCAGTTTTTTTAACCTTGTTTTTTCCCATGTTGACTTTAAAAGATGTCATTTAACGTCAATCCTTTTTTTTAAAAAAAAAATCGATGTTAATTCACTAGATCACTTAGTGGAAAACACAAAGAATAAAGGGGCAACAGGTACAAAAATCTTAGAAAGGAGGAATATATATTTCTTTTTCTGAGTTCTATTGCACAGCACGGTGAATATCATCAAAAATAGAGTATTGTATATTTCAAAATTGCTAAGAGTAAATTTCAGATGTTCTCACTACAAAAATGTTAAGTATTTGAGGTGATGGATGTAACTAGCTTGACCAATCCACATTGTATGTATAATTTATAAGATCACTTTATACTCTCTAAATTTATATAATTACAAATAGTCAATTTACAATAAAAATAAATCTTGGCCGGGCGCGGTGGCTCAAGCCTGTAATCCCAGCACTTTGGGAGGCCGAGACGGGCGGATCACGAGGTCAGGAGATCGAGACCAGCCTGGCTAACACAGTGAAACCCCATTTCTACTAAAAAATACAAAAAACTAGCCGGGCGAGGTGGTGGGCGCCTGTAGTCCCAGCTACTCAGGAGGCTGAGGCAGGAGAATGGCGGGAACCCGGGAGGCGGAGCTTGCAGTGAGCTGAGATCCGGCCACTGCACTCCAGCCTGGGCGACAGCGCAAGACTCCGTCTTAAAAAAAAAAAAAAATCTTATGAGTATGGTTTCATATATATATCTTTTTACCCGTAAATACTTGACCACTTGGAACTTCTCTTAGTATAAAAGAGTCTAATCCAACTTTTCTCTTTTCAAGGTGGTCCAAACGTTCAAGCCTGGGTACTTGTTGCAAAGTTCCTAGTTCCTCATCGCACGCGGCCCCTTTGTGCCACGCTGAATTCCTGTGTATTTGGCTTATTTGTGGACTTTCTTGTTCCAGGAATATTTTTAAAGGGCCAGCATCGTGCTGTTTCAATTACAATGTTCTAAAAACAAACAGAATTTAAAATGATTTCTGACTATTCTTGCGTATTTGCTTTTCGGTTTTAACTTTAGAATCAGCTTGTGTTTTAAAGGAAAGTTTTCCTTTAAAGATATCTTAAGATACTATACGGTGAAATGTGAGAATAAACACAACTTTCACTTATTCAGGGCCTGTGTTCCTTCGTTATTTCATAATACCTTTTGCATAGGTATTTCCCTATTTGTTACTAGGTATTTTACCTTTTTTGGGGTTGCTATTTTTTTTTTTTTTTTTTTTTTGAGACGGAGTCTCGCTTTGTTGCCCGGGCTGGAGTGCAGTGGCCGGATCTCAGCTCACTGCAAGCTCCGCCTCCCGGGTTCACGCCATTCTCCTGCCTCAGCCTCCGAGTAGCTGGGACTACAGGCGCCCGCCACGTTTTTTGTATTTTTTAGTAGAGACGGGGTTTCACCATGTTAGCCAGGATGGTCTCGATCTCCTGACCTCGTGATCCGCCCGTCTCAGCCTCCCAAAGTGCTGGGATTACAGGCTTGAGCCACCGCGCCCGGCTGGGGTTGCTATTGAAAAAAATGATCTCTGGTGAGGTGCAGTGGCTCATGCCTATAATCCTAGCATTTGGGGAGGCTGAGGCAGGAGGTTCGCTTGAGGCCAGGAGAAGAAGAACAGCCTTGGCAACATGGCAAGACACTGCCTCTACAAAAAACAGAATAAAAATTACCTGGGCATAGTGATGTACACCTGTAGGCCCAGCCACTTAGGAGGCTGAGGAGAGGATTGCTTGAGTCCAGAAGGTCGAGGCTGCCATGACCCATGATGATGCCACTGCACTCCCGTCTGGGTGACAGTTAGGACCCTGTCTCTAAATAAAAATAAAAAATGACCCTCCATGATAGTCTGTTATAGGAAAGCTACTGACTTTTTGTTAATTTTGTGTACAGTTAACTTGGTGAATTCTTTCTTCAGTCATAGCTTTTCATTTGCTCCTCTTAGATGACCTGGGTATGCAATCATCCAATCTGCAAATAATTTCACCTTTTCCTTTCCACTTTTACAGTATTTTTGTCTAAGTGCCATTTCTTTTTCTTTCTTTTTTTTTTGGAGACAGAGTCTTGCTCTGCCGCCCAGGCTGGAGTGCAGTGGCGTGATCTTGGCTCACTGCAAGCTCCGCCTCCCGGGTTCATGTCATTCTCCTGCCTCAGCCTCCCGAGTAGCTGGGACTACAGGCGACCACCTCGCCCGGCTAGGTTTTTTTTTGTATTTTTTAGTAGAGACGGGGTTTCACCGTGTCAGCCAGGATGGTCTCGATCTCCCGACCTCATGATCCGCCCGTCTCGGCCTCCCAAAGTGCTGGGATTACAGGCTTGAGCCACTGCGCCCGGCCTCCATTTCTTTTTCAATTATTTCCTCTACACTACTTGTTTCACCACCCTGACCTTTAACAATAAAACATTAAATACTGCTAAATAAAAGAATAGATATAAATAGATTTTTCTTTCTTTTATAAAACAGAAATAGGCAGGCCGGGCGCAATAGCTCACGCCTGTAATCCCAGCACTTTGGGAGGCCGAGGCAGGCAGATCACCTGAGGTTAGGAGTTCAAGACCAGCCTGGCCAAAATGGTGAAACCCCATCTCTACAAAAAATACAAATATTAGCCAGGCATGACGGCAGTTGCCTCTAAACCCTGCTACTGGGGAGACTGAGGTTGGAGAATTGCTTGAACCCAGGAGGCGGAGGGTGCAGTGAGCTGAGATTGCACCATTGCACTCCAGCTTGGGCAACAGAGCGAAACTCCACCTCAATTAAAAATAAACAAACACGCCGGGCGCGGTGGCTCAAGCCTGTAATCCTAGCACTTTGGGAGGCCGAGGCGCGTGGATCACGAGGTCAGGAGATCGAGACCATCCTGGCTAACTCGGTGAAACCCCATCTCTACTAAAAATACAAAAAATTAGCCGGGCGAGCTGGCGGCGCCTGTGGTCCCAGCTACTCGGGAGGCTGAGGCAGGAGAATGGCGTAAACCCGGGAGGCGGAGCTTGCAGTGAGCTGAGATCCGGCCACTGCACTCCAGCCTCGGCGACACAGCGAGACTCCGTCTCAAAAAAAAAAAAAAAAAAAAACAAAAAACAAAAAACATAAATAAACTAAAATGGAAACAGGATCTCCCTATGGTGCCCAGGATGGTCTACAACTCGGGCTCAAACGATCCTCCCATCTTGCCCTCCTAGTTGGGATCACAGGCATGAGCCACTGTGGCCAAATGCAACAAATTAAAGGCACAGCACAACGAATCATCCAGGTAAAAAAGACCCATTTGTCACTACCTGGCCTCACTGGTATTTTGTGGTAGAGGTGGCCAGCAAAGAATCATCACTTGAGAGGGGACAGGTGCTCCCTGCTCCGACTTCTGCCTAGTGTACTAGTAGTCAAAGCTGCTAAAGAGTTATGAAGAATGTGTCGTTTGCATATCACAAAGTTTTATTAATGTAATTTTAAGGCCAATTAAACTAATTTTATTCAAAGTAAGTCTACATTAAATTACAATATTAACAATCTCTAGACACAACGAACTTAAAATATAAGAAATAAAAATAGAAATCTGTTTGGTCTTTCTTAGACCACATATCATGGAACTCATAAATGAAAATTCTCAAAGATAGAAATGACTATTAAAGAGTGAGGATTTTAATATGGAAACCCACCCGCATGTTTCAAAAAGAGACTCTTTTAATAATTTAGCACAAAATCAAATTATATAAACTCGGTATATTCCAGAAAATATTGCTTTAAACACTTAGGCCATGATCAAAATTCCTTTGGTAGCTTTTAATCAAAATGAAACATGCTATTATGTAAAATATAAAGTACTTTTAAATGTTATCTCAAAAGTATCTTTGTCATAGTTACCCTTCTAACATCACTACTGAACTTTCCTTTCACTGTTCAACCTCATGTATATATACACAACACAAAACCAGGTACCAACAAAATCCTTTTAATCTTTCCACAAAATAACCTCTGCTTCACAACATCAAGACTTTCAGTCTCCATAAA
The DNA here is from genome assembly GCF_008728515.1 of Papio anubis. Classification (NCBI taxonomy): domain Eukaryota; kingdom Metazoa; phylum Chordata; class Mammalia; order Primates; family Cercopithecidae; genus Papio; species Papio anubis. The sequence continues at coordinate 91,110,167 of NC_044990.1, read as the reverse complement.
CTTTTTACAGTTTACAGCAGAGAACAAGGATCATCCCTGCGCATGACTGTAAAAACCAAACCAAACTTTATTATTGCAATCATACAAATACTGCAATTAAAAAAAATCAAAGAGCAGTTACCCCAATGCAAAAACACAGGGACTGCCAGACTCAATCTTAGAATGGAAACGCAAACACGCTAGCCCCAAACCCTAAGACAGAGATTCACAAGCAACTCAGCTGAAACGAACAGACGCAGCAGGGCGGACACCATGGCCTTGGCACGTCAGGGAGCTCACTCAGAAACCTGACTTACAAAAAATCAGCCATCAAAGTTTATAACTTTTGGAAATACAGGAAACACAGAGAGGCCAGTGGCTAGGACGCACCATCCATTCGCCAGCTTTGAACCCTGGCTCTTTCTCATGCTCACCCACGAAGGGCCCTTGTTTTCACTCTAAATGCTGGTCATCTGAGCGAGCTGTCTTCAGGGATACCTAAGGAATCTTCAGAGCTAAAAAATGCAGCATCTAGGGTCTTCTTCATTGTGCATTCATGATCACACACAAGAACAAACCAAACTTTCAGCTTTTTGACACAAGAACAAGACCTTTTAAAGGAACTTCTCTTTAGCAACATCTTCTTGTCCAATCTCAAAGTTATTTTGCACAGAGTAACAGAAACAATTTAAATGCCTAAAAGAACTAGAGGAAAAACTGGAGGGAAAAAGATACATCTGCCGGTTGAAGTCTTGAGCCTTGTGAAGGATGACCCAGGAGCCACCTCCCTTCCTTCGCCTTCCAATGTCCACAGCTGGATCAATCAGAGTCCCAGAAATGGCACAGGTGTGCTTCCTGCTCTGAGGGTACATTCTAGTGTTTCCTGAAAGGGAACCGTCTGCAGATGCGTCAGGCCACGTAGTGGTACTGATTCGGATTGTCTTTGTCTCTCTCCATATAGTCTCTGTCTATCAGAGATTCAATTCTCTTTTTCAAATCTCCAGGCTAAAAAAGAAAAATGAAACGCCCCTAATTATAGTGGCATTAAATTTACAGATGTTTACAAACAAGGGGTATATGCATGAAGTATATAACTATAATTACAGAAATATATATATACAAATAGATATTTATATGAAAGTCATTTATAATTATACACATATTTATAAAATGAATAAAACTTTCTATTTCAAAGACAAAGTTAACGTTATCTCTTGATTAAAAAAAAGTGTCTATGTGAGTTTATGGTCAGAGCGTGGCTTCCTGAGGGAAATGTGAAATTTGTGAAATGTACATACATCAGCTGCCATCAGTAAGAGCACATAAGCAAGGCAGACCCGATCACAACACATTTTTGGTTTTAGAAAGGAAAATCTCATCATGTCTTCTTGGGACACTTTTATCCTTTGTAAGGATGCTTCTGCCTAAGTACTGTATTTTATTTTATTTATTTTGAGATGGGGTCTCATTTTGTTGCCCAGGCTGGAGTGCAGTGGTGTGATCTCAGCTCACTGCAGCCTCCACCTCCTGGACTCAAGCAATCTTCGTGCTTCAGCCTCCCCAGTAGCTGGCACCACGGGCTGCACACCACCAGGCCTGGCTAACTTTATTTTTTGTAGAGAAGGGGTCTTACTATGTTGTCCAGGCTGGTCTCAAATTCCTGGGCTCAATCAATCCGCCTGCCTCAGCTGCCAAAGTGCTGGGGTCACTGACATGAGGCAGTGTACCCAGCCTGTATTTTCACTCTTATGTATTTATATTGTTATTGCCATGCCATGTCTATGTAAGTGAAACTACAATCCCAAGTGTTCCTGCACTAAAAGTAGGTGACTGAGTAGACGAATCCACAGCCATAGCTTGTCTCTGCCCAGAGGGAACAGCCATTCCAGCTCTGCTACATTAGGAAGCAAATCTGTGTGAACACTTATGTGCAAGGCTCTCCCTATACAATGGAGACTCTCTATTTTCCAAACAAACTTGACCTTCTATTCAGCCGTAAGCCACACATTTTACAAGATGTGGCTGAGGCTGGCGTAGTGGCTCACGCCTGTAATCCCAGCACTTTGGGAAGCCGAGGCAGGCGGATCACGAGGTCAGGAGTTTGAGACCAGCCTGACCACATGGTGAAACCCCCTCTCTACTAAAAATACAAATTCAGCCGGGTGTGGTGGCAGGTGCCTGTAACCCCAGCTACTCAGGAGGCTGAGGCAGGAGAATTGCTTGAACCTGGGAGGCAGAGGTTACAGTGAGCCGAGATCGCGCCACTGCACTCCATCCTGGGGGACAGCAACACTCCATCTCAAAAAAAAAAGATGTGGCTGAAAACCCAACTAACCACGACAGCAGAGCGGGCGCCCTGGTTGGCCACACTCCACCCTTGCTCGCCTTCCGCTTTGCACTGAGCCTGGTTGTTTGCAGTGGTGGGATGAAGGGGCAGTTTCCCTGACGGTGCTCTGGAGCTGTGCAGGGCCCTGAGGACGGCACCTCACCTCTGCAGGGAAGGGGGCAAATGCGGGCTGATGGACAGTGGCACTTCCACCAGACTCTTAAGTGTTCGACTATTTAGTGCATCTCAACTTTATTCCCTTGATAGAATGGGAGGCTCAAACTGCACAACATGGAATCTGGGGACTTTCCCTCCAAAGCAGGTGTGGCTGGTCCAGTTCCTGAGAGGCCAGGCGTCATCAGAGTTCAGTATTTCCTGGGTTGATAAATACGTGTAAAAAACATTTCATAATACTTTCCCGGCTTATCCTGCATCTCACACGTAGTAGGACGGTAAATCTCAGTTCTGAAAACACAACGTGGGTTGACAGGTCTGGGCTGACTTTTTTTTTTTTTTTTTTTTTTTTTTGAGACGGAGTCTTGCTCTGTCACCCAGGCTGGAGTGCAGTGGCCGGATCTCAGCTCAGTACAAGCTCCGCCTCCCGGGTTCCCGCCATTCTCCTGCCTCAGCCTCCCGAGTAGCTGGGACTACAGGCGCCGCCACCTCGCCCGGCTAGTTTTTTGTATTTTTTAGTAGAGACGGGGTTTCACTGTGTTAGCCAGGATGGTCTTGATCTCCTGACCTCGTGATCCGCCCGTCTCGGCCTCCCAAAGTGCTGGGATTACAGGCTTGAGCCACCGCGCCTGGCCTGGGCTGACTTTCATAAGCAACGGCAACAGTGGACTATTATTACCGTGGTGGAAAACGCGGTATAGCCTGTAAACGCTGAATAAGTTAGTTATTGTTATCATTTCCCTAAAATATTGTGACGTAACCCTGACAGCTACTACTATGAGAAAAGTGTTCGGCTTTCCACGTCCCATCTACCTCTTCCCTTCCTGAAAATATGAAGAAGCACGCGCCATCCCTGGGAAGGACAGTTTCAGGGTTCTATCATTTCTACAGCAGTGATGAACAACACCTGGAATAAAGAGCTTCACATTTGCCAGTTTTTTACATTCAGTGTATACACAAATGATCATGAATAATGCAGGTCAAATGATATGACTGAACATAGTGATAATTAAACATGCTTTGTCACTTGTTTAGCAAATACTACAAATTTAATTATGCTAATGTTACATTTACCTTTACTGGAAATTTCAGCTGATTATATAATTCAGAAACTAGAAGATTATGACCAAGAGTCTTTCTCATCTTCATTATTCTGACGATAGCAGCATCAATCTGATATTGTCTATCCTGAAACACTCTCTCAGTGGTGCTAACTTGTTCCTCAACCTGTACAAAAAACAACAAAAAAAGTTAAGTGTAAAGATATATTTTCTATTTTTTTTTTGAGACGGAGTCTCACTAAGTCGTCTGAGCTAGAGTGCAATGGCATGATCTCGGCTCACTGCAACCTCTGCCTCCTGGGATCAAGCGATTCTCTCGCCTCAGCCTCCCGAGTAGCTGGGATTACAGGTACCCACTGTCATGCCTGGCTACTTTTTGTATTTTTGTAGAGGCAGGGTTTCACTATGTTGGCCAGGCTGGTTTTGAACTCCTGACCTCAGGTGATCCGCCCACCTTGGCCTCCCAAAGTGTTGGGATTACAGGCATGAGCCACCATGCCTGGTCTATATTTCAATATTAATGATTTGATGTTACCAAATTTGATGAGAAATGTTTTTCTGATGCAAAGAAAGGTCAGACATTGGATGAATCCTACTTTATTAAGCATGTTTATTTGTTCTAGTAAAATGTACATTCCCAGAATAGCAAAACTCCAAAACCAAAACTTGAAAAATATTTTTAAAAGTTATTTTCCTTATAAGAAAGCTGTAACAACTCTATGTATGATGTAGATTAAAACTAGCAGCACAGTAAACAAAACAAAGCATAATGACCACCAGGATATACTCCAGAAATGTGTTGATCAACATTAGGAAATCTGTGAATATAAGTCAGAGCATTGTAACAGCTGAAAGGTTAGATTATATGACCATCGGCCGGGCGCGGTGGCTCAAGCCTGTAATCCCAGCACTTTGGGAGGCCGAGGCGGGTGGATCACGAGGTCAGGAGATCGAGACCATCCTGGCTAACACCGTGAAACCCCGTCTCTACTAAAAATACAAAAAAAAAAACTAGCCGGGCGCGGTGGCGGGCGCCTGTAGTCCCAGCTACTCGGAGGCTGAGGCAGGAGAATGGCGTAAACCCGGGAGGCGGAGCTTGCAGTGAGCCGAGATCGCGCCACTGCACTCCAGCCTGGGTGACACAGTGAGACTCCGTCTCAAAAAAAAAAAAAAAAAAAAAAAAAAAGATTATATGACCATCTAGATAGATGCTGAAAAGGCATGATAAAATTGAAAATTGATTTTTTGATTTAAAACAAATATTAGCATACAAGGATGAATAAAAAAGGAAAGAATCTGAACATGATAAAACATGGTTATCAGAAACAAACAGCAAATACTAGAGACAACTTAATCTTAGTCAAATAGGAACCTGATGGGGATCTGCAGTTGAAATGAGGGTTGGCGGAAGGTCCATGCATACATATGAGGCAAGTATGCTTCAGGATGGGAGAGACTCCAAGCTTTCACCACATTTTCAACAGGATCCATGACCCCCAAAAAATTAATACCCTCTGAACTAGAGATAAAATTAGGAAGCTTAGCAATACTGCTATTCCTTAAAAACATTAGAGGTTCTAACTATGCAATACAAGAACAGACTAAAGAGGTATATCGAAAAGGTGCAGACAAAACGATCATTATTTGTAGCTGAGCTGGAAAATCCAAGAAAATCAAGAGAAAAACTTTCAAAGCTAAAGAGTTTTGTAAAGTGGCTGGAAATAAAATAAATATACAAAGACAAACAGCATTAATACACACATTCTGATAAAAACCATCAGAAATGTAAAGAAAAAAGGTCCCCTTTATAAGGTATCAGCATTTCATTAGACTGTCTTGCTTAAAACTCTAGTGGTTTTCCAAATGCTTCACAGGTCTGAGCCATCTTCAGAGGGTCCGGCTGTGGCTGCCTGATCAGGCCTGTGTGGCTCAGCTTCCCCTTTTGGCAGTGACGCTGCAGCCAGAGGCCTTCTTTCAGTTGCTGAGCAAAGCTAGTCACTTATTCAGGAAAGCGTTCGCTGACGACAGTATTTAATTAGACTCTCCTGCACTTCTCTATCCTAACATTTTCCTCCACTCTTACAAGTTAGTCAATGTCTGTGATCCTCTGCCACCTCTCTGCTGGAAAAGACAGAACACTCCTAGAAACAAAGACTTATTCTTTATTGTTAATGGATGAATTCTCAGTGCTTCAGAGGACCTGGGCCACCACAGATGATCAATAAGTTATTTGTTGAATGAACGAAAATTTATGACTAGCAAGAAATATGCAAGACTTACAGAAGAAAACTAGGAAGTTCTGAGAAAGAGAAAACATTTGTATATATTTTTATATATACACATATGTATGAATCAGAAGATTTAATATGACAGATAAAACCTCTGCAAATTAATTTAATGCAATATGGATTAAAAATGTCAATGTTCTTATTTGGGGGAGTAAAGGCATGATATAATTATTGTGAAGTTCACTGGAAGAATAAAGTTATAGGAACAGCTACATTAATTAAAAGAACCTGGGCCGGGCGCGGTGGCTCAAGCCTGTAATCCTAGCACTTTGGGAGGCCGAGACGGGCGGATCACAAGGTCAGGAGATCGAGACCATCCTGGCTAACACGGTGAAACCCCGTCTCTACTAAAAAGTACAAAAAACTAGCCGGGCGAGGTGGCGAGCGCCTGTAGTCCCAGCTACTCGGGAGGCTGAGCCAGGAGAATGGCGTAAACCCGGGAGGCGGAGCTTGCAGTGAGCAGAGATCCGGCCACTGCACTCCAGCCTGGGTGACAGAGCGAGACTCCGTCTCAAAAAAAAAAAAAAAAAAAAAAAAAAAAAAAAAGAACCTGGTGCCAGGCGTGGTGGCTCACGGCTGTAATCCCAGCAATTTGGGGGGTCAATGTAGGAGGACTGCTTGAGCCCAGGAGTTCAAGACCAGCGTGGGTAAGATGGCAAGGCCTCATCTCTACAAAAAATACAAAAAATTAGCTGGGCGCGGTGGCACATGCCTGAGGCTGAGGTGGAAGGATCGCTTGAGCCCAAGAGGTTGAGGCTGCAATGAGCTATGATCACACCACTGCACACCAGCCTGGGCGACACTGTCTCAAAAAACAAAACAAAACAAATGGCTGGCTATGAAATAGATACAGAATTTATAGAAGAGAATTGAGAAACTGACCTATATGAATTTGATACATAATAAGGTGATAATTCAAATAACGTGCAAGGATGATATTTCAAATTTGGTTTTGGAAAGGATGGGGGTAATTAAACTGTTTTCAGATACTAAAATAATTTCTGCAACATGAAAATAAAGATTTAAATGTAAAAACTTCTAGAAAAATAACATAGTAGAAATGTTTTTTAAAAATCTGGTTAAGGGAATTTCTCTCTTAGGTCTGTGATATGGTTTTGAATATGTTTCCCCTCCAAATCTCATGCTGAAATGTCGTCTCCAGTGTTAGAGATGGGGCCTGGTGGGAGGTGACTGGGACATGGGGGCAGGTCCCACGAATGGCTTGGGCCGCCCTCCTCGGTAGTGAGATCTGGTTATTTAAACATGTTGGGCACCTCCCTCCCTGTTCTTGCTCATGCTTTTGCCATGTGAGACACCTGCTCCCCTTGCACCTTCCGCCATGATTAGAAACTTCCTGAGGCCTCACTAGAAGCTGAGGTGATGCTGGTGCCATGCTTCCCACAGCCTGCTGAACCCTGAGCCAATTAAACTTCTCTTCTTTATAAATTACCCAGTTTCAGGTATTTCCTTATAGCAATACAAGAATGGCCTAATACAGCATTACACGTTAAGTCAGAAACCATAAAAGAAAAGGAGACTATATTTGAGAACTTAAAAACTGTTATGTGAAAAAAACCCCACTAAGAACAACAAAATTATCTGTCAAAAATGACAATGCAGGCTGGCCATGGTGGCTCACGCCTGTAATCTCAGCACCTTGGGGGGCCATGGGTGACTCACCTGAGGTCAGGAGTTCGAGACCAGCCTGGCCAACACGGTAAAACCCCATCTCTACTAAAAATACGAAACTTAGCTGAGTGTGGTGGCACGTGCCTATAGTCCCAGCTACTCGAGAGGCTGAGACAGGAGAATTGCTTGAACCTGGGAGACGGAGGTTGCAGTGAGCCGAGATTGTACCAGTGCACTCCAGCCTGGACGACAGAGTGAAACTCCAAAAAACAAACAAAAAAAAGGAACAAAGCATTAATATCCTTAATATATAAAGAAAACCACCTAATCCGTAAGAGAAAGAACACTATAACAAACATACATGACTTGAAGAGCAATTAAAAAAAGAAAAATACAAATGGCTAAGCATAAAAATCGGCATCAACATTTATGAAGTGCTTACAGCTGTGTGGCAAACAATTCATTTAATTCTCACAACTTGAGGTAGTAGTATGTCTATTTTAAATATGAGAAATGGAGCATTAGAAAGATTATATAATTTGTATAAACTACGGAGTGGTAGAAAGATGCTGAAAGAAATCAGAAATCAAAATGAAAACTGCAACAAACGATCTCTGGGCTGCTGGGAACAGGGAGGACAGGTGGAGGTGGGGGCAGACACTACTCGGGTGAAATCTGCCAGACTTCAACTTGGAAAAGAGCAGTCAAACTAAGAAAAGGACACATTATTTTACCCAGCAGCTCCAGAGCAACGATCACACTAAAGAAACCATCTAACAAGTGCACAGAAATGTCTGTGCCAGGGTGTTGAACGTAATCTTATTTTCAGGAGGGGCGGTGGAGGAATGTTAGAGCCTGTGGCCGAGGGCACTGCCAGCCCTGGTGGGTCTACACAACCGGCACTCTGCTCCTGCAACAAGTCCTGGCCAGGAGAAGACTGTGATCAGCACGAAAACTGGCTACACGAGGCCCTGACAGGCGCCATATATACAGTGACCCCAGGTGTTTTTCCTTTTCTAGAGTTGGGGGTCTCACTGCATTGCTCAGGCTGGCCTCAAACTCCCAGGCTCAAGCGACACTCTGGAGTAGCTGAGACTATGGCTGCATGCCACTGTGCCTTGCGTAGTGATCCCATTTAAAAAAAAGTTTACATATACTTACACCACAAAAAAAGGCTGTGACCACAAACAAAAAGGGCAATAGTGGTTATCTTGAGGAGAAGGAACTGAGAGACCTTCTCACTTTTGCCCACTATAAAAGTTGCACCCTCAAAGGAGTTAAAACCTGCACAGAAATGTTTACAGCAGCTTTAGTCATCATCACCAAAAGTTGGAGGCAACCAGATGTCCTTCAGTAGGTGAAGGGATAAGCTGTGATGCATCCAGACAATGGAGAATCCTTCAGTGCCAAAAGCAGAGTTACCCAGCCATGAAAAGACATGGTGAACCTTAAATGCATTCTGCTAAATAAAAGCAGCCAATCTGAAAAGGCTACACACTATGACTCCAACTGTATGGCACTCAGGAAAGGGCAAAACTATGGTGACGGTGACAGGGTCAGGGGTTGCCAGGGGCTCAGGGGGAGACAGGGATACAGTGACAGAACGTAAGAGAGTTTTTAGGGCAATGAAACTCCTGTATGATCCTATAACGTAAGAGAGTTTTTAGGGCAATGAAACTCCTGTATGATCCTATAATGGATACATAACATTATACATTTATCCAGACCCACAGAACGCACACCACCACGAGTGAACCATATCAGATTCTATTACCATAGAAAGTGTGGATAATTTTCGAAACCCTATGACCATGGGAAGTTCCGGCTTAGCACACAATTTGTCTGTGAATAGGAATAACATTAAGTGGCTTTTTATCTGATTTTCTTTCCTACTGAGAATGTAAAGTTAATGAAAGCGACGTGAAAATGAGTACTCTTATAAACATTACATAGCCCAATTAGATTATCCTAGAAATGTGCTTCAGGCCTCTAACAACAGTCAAAAACATTACTACAAAAACAAATGACTCCTTGCTAAACACCCTATAAGTAAAAAGAGAAAGTTTATACGTACAGTTTCCTTCATCTGAATTTGATTGATCTTTATTCTAAACAACTTGTGCTTGAACTCTCCATTAAAAATGAACTTGTCTCCGTCTTCCACTTCCTTTCCTTTGGGACTTTTAATCAGCACACGCGCTTTGCCACAGGCCAGGGACTGCAGCGTTCTGCGCAATTCACTGTCCTCTGAAGGGGAAGCAAACGCAGAGGTTGGCTTTACATGAATGAGACTCAACAACAGTAAACAAATCATGCTACCAAGTCTATGTCTTATCTTAAAACAAACACATGCTTTAAGAACAACTCATGGAGCCATGCACTCTGCGGTTTTCATACCTATCCCCGTGGCCATTTTTATCTCCTCAAAGCTGAAGCCATCTCCCTCGTTGAACATGAGGAGCACCAGTGTCTGGAAGAGGGACACCTGGAATTCCTTCTTCCCCTGGAAGAGAAGGCCTCATCACACTGTGAAGCTGTGCGTGTACAATCTTAGAAAAATTAGATTTTTTAGCCTCATCACACCTGTGAAGCTGTGCGTGTACAATCTTAGAAAATTAGATTTTTTTTTAGGCCCCATCACATCTGTGAAGCTAGCGTAGTACAATCTTTTAGAAAATTAGATTTTTTAGGCCTCATCACACCTGTGAAGCTGTGCGGTACAATCTTAGAAAAATTAGATTTTTTTTTGAGACGGAGTCTCTCTGTAATTCAGGCTGAGTGCAGTGGCCGGATCTCGCTCACTGCAAGCCCGGCCTCCGGGTTCACACCATTCTCTCTGCCTCAGCCTCCCCGAGTAGCTGGGACTACAGGCGCCGCCACCTCGGCCTCGCTAAGTTTTTTTTTTTTTTGTATTTTTTTAGTAGAGACGGGGTTTCACTGTTAGCCAGGATGGTCTCGGGATCTCCTGATTCCTCGTGATCCGCCTGCCTCGCCTCCCAAAGTGCTGGGATTACAGGCTTGAGCCACGCCTCGCCACGATCTCCTTTTCTATTCAGCAGTTCCTGCTGCAGCAACTTGCCACATGCCTCTGGGTCAGACCCGCGAGAGGCACGTGAGAGGTCGGGTGGCAGTCGGGGGCCCCTCTGAGGACTCAGCTCCTGGACTGGACGCGAGCCCCAATGCCCCTTCCTGCACACCTGGAGAGAGCCGCAGTTGGCTCTGCTGGTACAGACCCTGCGGAGCTCAAGTTCAACTGAAGTCAGCAAGTAAGGCAAAAACTGGGGATAACAGAAATTAACTTTCCTAATACCTTAAGGAAGTATATATATGGTTTTCTGTATATGACTCTCTACAATAATATATAGGCTGGGTACAACTTACTACAATGCACAAGATGTTTATTATTACTACAACAGCCATGTTCATATACCTATAAACGCTTTTGCCAGTGCATACACCGCCGCTTCATGATAAGCTCTTCATTGATCGTCCATTGTACCCTCCTCTTAAATAACCACCATGTAAACAGCATTGTGATGGTTACGCCGGTGGAAACATCGCCATCCTGAAGATTTTGGGGAGGCCGAGACGGGCGATCATGAGGTCAGAGACCATCCTATCCTCAAATATCAGTGAACCGGCTCAAAAATACACCAGCTGGGCTGCGATGCATGGTACCTGTAGTCTATACCGGAGGCTGAGTAGGAGAATGGCAGCAACTGGAGTGGGGTGAGCTGCAGTGCATTGTCGCGACTCAGCCTGGGCGACAGAGCGGTGACTTCGTCTTTGTCCAGCAACAAACAACTATTCTTTTTTTTTTTTTTTTTTTTTTTTTTGAGACGGAGTCTCGCTTCTGTCACCCAGGCTGGAGGCAGTGGCTCTGATCTCGCCTACTGCAAGCTCCGGCCTCCGGTTCACGCTTATTCTCTGCTCCTCAGCCTCCCGAGTAGCTGGGACTACAGGCGCCACACTCCTCGCCCGCTAAGTTTTTTGTATTTTAGTAGAGACGGGTTTCACCAGAAAGAAGCTGCTGTGGATGGTCTCGATTCCTGATCTCGGATCCACTTCATCCTCGGGCCTCCCAAAGTGCTGGGATTATGTGCTTGAGCTATCATACCGTCAGCATCAACTATATTATTCTTATTCATTATCCGTTTGAAATATATTATTAAGATGAGTTCCTAGAGTTGAAACTAAGGCAACAATTTGGCAGTGTTGCCAAAGTTCATAACGCCAAACTGCCCTTCCAAAAGCTCACTACAGTTTATGCTTCTTCCAGCAGTGGGCAAGAATCTGGTTTTCTCTGTTTTTTAGGCTTCATCAAATCTCTTAGTCAAAAAGTGGTATCTTACTGTATTTTACTTTGAAGCCCTTTGTTTCATAGATAAGTGTAATGCATCTTCATGGATATTTTTTCAATTTTGCTTTTATGAGTTGCCTCTTCACATTCTCTTTTTTTTTTTTTTCAATAGGTAAATGGTTTTCTATGGATTGGTTTCTTAAGAATTTTTATTGATTGGAATATTAACCCTTTAACTGTTATTAATTTTATTGACATATAAAAGCTAGTGAATTAAAGTGAAACAACACTCTTTCCTTTTTTGCTACCGAAGTCTAATAACAATAAAAAAATTCTATTAACATATTAACAATAAAAAATAAACGAAACAAAGAACTTACTTCTTTAAACTCTGCTTTTAAAACAGCATGTCCCAAAGTAGTTTGCCACTGAAGTTTTCGACCACTGTGCTTTCCAAGATAAAATGCCTTAAATACTTCCTGAAGTTTAACCATCTGTCAGGCATAGGAGAACAACAAAGTCATGCCACACGCCATCCATCTCAATAGCCCCACATTCAATGCAGAGTTTTACAACTTTTCACAGCTGAATTAAAAGGTCAGCTCTATATTCTGACACTTTCTGGATTCCATCATCTGTAAAAATATCCTCAATCCTTGCACTCTGGGGCTTCCCAGTGTCAACGAGATAATGCTTGCACTGGTGTTTCATGGTACAGGCCAGCTGTATTCCGTGGTCTCTGCCCACACTCAGGCTTGCTGGGGCCAGTGGCACAGAGTGAAGTCTGGAGCTGACAAGAAAAAGGTGTCTGAGGCCAGATCCTGTGTCTCAGCCCGGCCATGCCCTGCCCTGGCCTCGGCTGGTGTTCCCTGCAATGAGCGGGGCTCCTGCTTCCTCATCTGTGAAGGGTGACACCACCACCCCTTGTGCTGCACTGTGCAGGGGCTGATGGCAAACACCTCCATCAGGGCCTGCACAGAAAGGACAGCACAAGTCAGCTGTTTTTATGATTAGCTTCTGGGTGAATTTCTTTTGTTTTTTGGAACATAAGCTTGCTCTATCAGCCAGGTTGTGGTGCGATCCGAGCTCACTGCAGGCTGGACGTCCCAGGTGCAAGTGATCCACTTGCCTCAGTGTCCTGAGTAGCTGGGACTACAGGCTACAGGTACATGACACCATGCTTGTTGATTGATTTTTTTTTCTTTTTTTTTTTTTAAGAGACAGTTATGCTGCTCAGGCTGGTCCTGAACTCCTGGTTCCAAGCGTTCCCCCTGCCTCGGCCTCCCAAAGCGCTGGAATTACACTTTGCCTGGCCTTGAGTGAATTTCTTACATTTTCCAAACTTTCTACTGATCCTTAACAATTGTGGTTGTTGCATTTTCAAGTTCCCAGCATTCAGTGCACCAGCCCTACCCACGGCCCGGATGCTGCTCCTGTTTCCTGGATTCCTCTCAGGGGCAGGCTGTGCGTGACTCTCCCGTGCGCGGTGCTTTCCCTGACTTCTGCGTGCCCTTCCTGGTCCGTCATACCCTCCACTCTTCAGTTTGATCCTGTCTGGTGTCCACTGCACCTGGGCTCTCCAACGAGTCTGTGCTGCGCCCGGGAGGGTTCATCAGTTTCCGCCTCAGGAGACCATCTCTGGACAGCCCAGGGCGTGGCCTCCCCCTACTCTCATCCACTCCGCAAATGCCAGTGCTCCAGGACTTGGTATCCACCTACACGCCTTGTATGAGTCCATTCTTTCACTGCTATAAAGAAATACCTGACACTGGGTAATTTATAAAGAAGGAAGGTTTAACTGGCTCAAAGTTTTGCAGGCTGTACAAGTAGCTTGGCTGGGGAGGCCTCAGGAAACTTTTAATAATGGCAGAAGGCAAGGGAAAGAGCAGGCACATCTTCACATGATCGGAGCAGGAAGAGAGAGAGAAGGGGGAGGTGCTACACACTTTTAAACAACCAGATCTCATGAGAACTCACTCACTACCATGAGCACAGCAAGGGGGAAATCTGCCCCATGATCTGGTCGCTTCCCACCAGGGCCTCGCCCAACAGTGGGGATTACAATTCCATATGAGATTTGGGCAGGAACACAAATCCAAACCCATCGCTCCTCTCCCACACGCTCACCATTCCGTGTCTTTGGACGGCTTCCAAAGACCGTGGGACAAAGAAAGCATGAAATTCTAACCTCTGGTCTCACAGCCCTGGCCTCTGACCCTCCCATCCCGCAGGCCCAGTTCAGCCTATCATTCCACCGTCTTTCATACCTTCTCATCCCCCCAGACTTTCACACATGTAGTTTCTTCTGCTGGATCCCATATCCCATCTTCCTCATGAAACCCACTCATTTCCAGAACCGCCTCCTCAGAGAAGCCTTCTCTGACACCCTCTTAGCTCTACCGGCCTCTGTAGCACAGAGTGAATGTGGACTCCGGACAGAGGCTCACGGGGCAGGGCCTCTGGCTCTCTGGCTCTCCACTGCAGCACTGCGCATGGCACCAACAGGTGCTGCATAAATGCCTGCTGCTCTTTAGACTTCACGTGCCCTTTTAGTTTCTCTGTGTTTCTGTCTAAGCTGTGCTCTGTCAGAAATTCCTGCCAACCTCACCTACACCTGCTTGGCAATCTCCTGTTCATGCTTCAAAACTCAGCCCAAGAGTCACCTTTCGATGAAACCACATGTATATATCACCTGATGCACCTATTCCCCATCTTCAACAACACCAAATCCCAGGTGTGTTATCATTTCATTTGTAGGTATTTCTGTGTAACTCTAAAGGACGGAACTCTTTCACTCTTTCAGGAAATACATCTACTAAGGCATTACCATAGCTAAATAAAACTCAATAATGTGATAAGCCTCTTCTTTTTCTTTTTGCCTTGAAAAGTACCATGGTTTGTGATAAACCTCTTAATGCATATCTTCCCTAAAAATCATCTCCTTGGGATTCCTACCTAGGACTGGATCAGTATTAATGATGATCATTATAATCATAATGCTATCGTTTGGCTACTATGTGCCAGCTACCATTCCAGGCCCAAAATGGGTCAAAGACTGAAACATACGAGCTAAAACTATAAAACTTTTGGGAGAATACATAGTGGTATTTTATTTTCTTTTTCTGAGACAGGGTCTCGGGTCTTACTCTGCTGCCCAGGATGGAGTGCAGTGGCTCGATCACAGCTCACTGCAGCCTTAACCTCCCAGGCTCAAGCAATCTTGCCACCTCAAACCTCTTGAGTGGCCAGGTCTGTAGGCGGGCACCACCACACGTGGCTAATTTGTCTATTTTTTGTAGAGATGGGGTTTTACCATGTTGTCTAGGCTGCTTCTAACTCCTGGGCTCAAGTGATCCTTGGCTTCCCAAAGTGCTGGGATTACATGTGTGAGGCACTGTACCCACCTCCTCAATTTTTTGTAATCTTGATTTGGCAACAATTTCTCAGCTATGACACCAAAAGTAACAAAAGAGAAAATAAATGTGATTTTACCATAATTAAAAACTTTTGTAGAAAGCACACTATCAAGAAAGTAAAAAGATAACCCACAGAATGGGAGAAAATACTTACAAGTCACAGATCTGGTAAGGATCTAGCATCCGGAATATAAAGAGCTCTTACAGCTTAATAACAAGAGATAAACAGCCCAGTTAAAAAGTATGCAAAGCGGCCGGGCGCGGTGGCTCAAGCCTGTAATCCCAGCACTTTGGGAGGCCGAGACGGGCGGATCACGAGGTCAGGAGATCGAGACCATCCTGGCTAACACAGTGAAACCCCGTTTCTACTAAAAATACAAAAAATTAGCCGGGCGTGATGGCGGCGCCTGTAGTCCCAGCTACTCGGGAGGCTGAGGCAGGAGAATGACGTAAACCCGGGAGGCGGAGCTTGCAGTGAGCCGAGATCGCGCCACTGCACTCCAGCCTGGGTGACAGAGCGAGACTCCGCCTCAAAAAAAAAAAAAAAAAAAAAGTATGCAAAGCACGTGAACAGACATTTCTCCAAAGAAGAATACACAGATGGTCAATCAGGACATGAAAAGATGCTCAACATCAACAGTCATCAGGGAAATGCAAACCACGGCAAGAGACCAGCTCATACGGACAGGGATGGCGACAACGAAAGAGGCAGATCACAAGTGTAGGTGAGACGGTGCGAAGCTCTCGTGATTGCTAACTGGAATAAAAGCTGCTGCAACCGCTGTGGGAAATAGTCTGGCAATTCCTCAGTAACTTAAACTTCAAGTTCCTGCATGGCCCAGCAGTTCTACTCCCAGGTACATACCCCAAAAGAAGTGACCGTAGGTGTTCAAACTAAAACTTGTACACACATGTTCACAGCAGCATGATTCACAGCGGCCAAAAGGTGGAAATAACCCAAATGCCCAATATTTGGTGAACGGAGAAACGACATGTGACCTATTGATACACTGTGATGTTATTCAGCCAGAAAAGGAGTAATGCGCTGACGTATGGTACAGCACGGATGGACTTTGAAAACAGCACGCTAAGTGGAAGAAGCCAGACACAAAAGTTCACATATTGTGTGATTCCATTTCTGTGAAATATCGAATGCAGGCAAATCCATACAGACAGGAAGCAGAGCATGGTTGCCGGGGTCTGGAGGAGAGCAAATGATGTGGGCATGTCAAAGAGCAAAGAAGCCAGCGTAAGGGTGGCCCACGGACCACATATGGGACAATTTAAGCATCAAAATAAGTACGAAAATTAAGAATCCATGAGTTCATAATGATATAAAGAGAGAGAAATAAATACATAAATAAAGGGGGTGGAAAGAAGGGCTCTTCCTTAGAACGCCAACTTCTAAATACAGAGAAATGATAGAGCTGGAAAAAAAATCCCCATTCACCAAGGTAAAAATCAGTTCAGGCAGGAATCGCCACACAGGTGACAGGTGGATGAGGATTAAGATGTTTACATAGCCGGGCGCGGTGGCTCAAGCCTGTAATCCCAGCACTTTGGGAGGCCGAGGCGGGCGGATCACGAGGTCAGGAGATGGAGACCATCCTGGCGAACACGGTGAAATCCCGTCTCTACTAAAAATACAAAAAACTAGCCGGGCGAGGTGGCGGCGCCTGTAGTCCCAGCTACCCGGGAGGCTGAGGCAGGAGAATGGCGTGAACCCGGGAGGCGGAGCTTGCAGTGAGCTGAGATCCGGCCACTGCACTCCAGCCTGGGCGACAGAGTGAGACTCCGTCTCAAAAAAAAAAAAAAAAAAAAAAGATGTTTACATAGTCTTGAAATGTCTCCTCACAGATTCCTTAGTGATTACAAAAGGAAAAACACTACCGATACCTTGGAGAAACCAGCCAGCACCTTATCAGAAGGATTCTATCACATGTCACCAAGATACTGGGGCACATGGTCGTGCGCACCTCCTGCCAGGATCCTGATGGGGACACGGGGCATCTGGCTGGACCTGCCCAACCTGAACCTACTCACAAGGAGCATCGAAGACTGCCTGGGTCCTGGGCTCAGCTGGGTACCAGAAAAACACCACAAAGGACATACTTGAGACAACCAACAGAAATGGGGTGAAAGTATTACATCGGGGTGAATGTCCTCATTTGACAGGTGCTTATGTTCTTGGGAAATAGCCAGTAGAATATATATATATATACTTTTGAGACGGAATCTCTGTCGCCCAGGCTGGAGTGCAGTGGCGCGATCTCAGTTCACTGCAAGCTCCACCTCCCGGGTTCACGCCATTCTCCTGCCTCAGCCTCCCGTGTAGCTGGGATTACAGGCGTGAGCCACCGCGCCCGGCCGAATATTAAGGGAAAAGGGAACGGTGCAGGAGCACAAACATCTGTGGAGAGAGGAAGGGACAGCACCACGTGGCCAATGTGGAAAGCAGGCTGCCTGGCTTCCTTTGAGCAGGAGTCCTGCACACGTTCTCTAAGTCTGGCTAGGACGCCTCAGAAGCAAGGTCTCTCATTCACCTTCTCCCACCCCACCACCTTCTCCACCAAAGTTCTCCTGGAATGAGAACTCCTCTTCTCCAAGGCAGGACAGAGAAAACTCAAACCGCTCTTGCCTAAAGCCAGCCATAAAGCCCGGAGATACTATTCTATCTTTTTCCTGCCCTTCTAGGATCTGGACATTAAGAAGTTCTCTGACCTACCTTGCTGATAGTTAAGTCATAAGACTCTTGTTCCAGACGTGTCTTGCCTACACCTGAGAGGAAAGAGCACTGCCCAGTGAGGACAGGAAGGATCTGGACAGACAGGCCTTACTTGTTTCCCCACTACTCTACTACTGTTAGATGGTACCCTTCTGTCCACATTGGTAAGAGTTTGGGTGTCTGTCCCCTCTAAATCTCACAGTGAACTGTGATCCACAGTGTTGGAGGTGGGCCCTGGTGGGAGGTGTTTGGGTCATGGGGGTGGATCCCACATGAATGGCCTGGCGCCCTCCCTGCAGTAATGAGTTCCCATGAGATCTGATTGTTAAGGAGTCTGGGACATTCCCTCACTGCCTGTTACGCCCTCTCTCCAGCCTACTCCCCCTTTGCCTGCAACCTTCAACCTTGAGTGAAAGCTTCCTGGGACCTCATCAGAAGTTGCGCAGACACGGGGGCCATGCTTGTACAGCCTGTAGAACTGTGAGCCAATGAAACCTCTTTTCTTTACAAATTACCCAGCCTCAGGTAACTCCTTTATAGCAATGCAAAACAGACTAACCCACCTATTTCTACATGGCTGCCCATTCTTTATCAACCCTAAGTATAACAACGGGCAGTCTTCCCTGGGTCTTTGGTCGTCATTTCTGAAGCCTGCTGTGTTAAATAAAACTTAGATTAAATAAATTTGTTAAGGTTTTCTCCTAATTTGTCTTTTGTTAAAGGAGCATTGGCCATGACCCTTATGACTGGTAAGAAAAGGAATCACACTGTCCAACCACTGTAGCTGTGAGTCTTTCTTCCCTTCTCAGCTGAGGAAATCATTATTCATCTTGACTTGAGATCAGGCTTAAGGGATGCCTTTTCCAGGAAGTCTTCCATGATTCCAGGCTGGTCTCAGCCCTTTCCTTTTCCCTGGTATTACAATGAATGGTGCATGTATTGTATCTCCTGCTGATTTTCACTTCGCTGAGCACAGAATTCTACCTCCGGTGTGCAAACTCTCCACTAAAGGGCTTACTGTAGCCTAAGTAGTGGCTGGTAAGGAAAGTCCTAAATAATGCCATTCCTAAGACTTCAGCACTGTCTACAATGGAAAGAAAGAACAACTAGACAAGAACTGCAGCTCGACAAGCCATAACTTCCAAAACGAGTGCCTGTGCTCATGGGCCCCGCAGGTCAGCAGGTGGACACAGGCTGCACTGGGAGGAGACACAGAGGGCGACAAAAGTTGATACTTTCTAATGCGGATATACGAGCACTTTTGATTTCGGACTGAGAGGGCTATTTTTAAAAACTCCCCATTAAACAATTCTTGAAGGCGATGTATCTGTGCTTGGTAAGGGCATGACAGCAGGAGCAGGCAGTACACCTTCCGCACACTTACTTCTGGGGTTAAGTGCACTTCCATGGGCGTGTACGTTGGCCAGTAGCCCATTGTGAGTATGTTCACTGTGAGGTCTATAGGGCCTGAGTCACTCTGATTCTGCATATGCTAAAAACAGAGAAATCCAAGACAATCGTTTTGAGAAAGTAATAAAACATAATTAACCTAAGACAAAATAAACCGTGTAATTTTCTTTTTTTTTTTTTTTTTTTTTTTTTTTTTTTTTTTTTTTTTTTGAGACGGAGTCTCGCTCTGTAGCCCAGGCTGGAGTGCAGTGGCTGGATCTCAGCTCACTGCAAGCTCCGCCTCCCGGGTTTACGCCATTCTCCTGCCTCAGCCTTCCCGAGTAGCTGGGACTACAAGCGCCCGCCACCGTGCCCGGCTAGTTTTTTTTTGTATTTTTTAGTAGAGACGGGGTTTCACCATGTTAGCCAGGATGGTCTCGATCTCCTGACCTCGTGATCCGCCCGTCTCGGCCTCCCAAAGTGCTGGGATTACAGGCTTGAGCCACCGCGCCCGGCCTGTAATTTTCAATATAAAGTTTCAGCTGCATCAGAATTTATCTCAGTCCCCAGAATGTATTCCGTGAAACCCAATGCCTCACTGGGACTGCCTTTTTCCCTTCTTCAGGTGTCACCACCAGACTCACTGAAATCAAATTCTTGCCACACGTTTAGAGCTTCTTTTTCTTCTCCTTTTAAAATTTACTTGTGAAACATTAATAGTGTAATTTTTTTCTTACACAGTTTAGAGTGAGATTCATTTTTTCTATCTAATATATTGAATCTACCTACTTTAGCTATTTATCTACTTATGACAAGGTACTGCTATCTCTATCTGTCTATGTACGTACTTATCTATCCACCCATCCATGACAAGGTCTCACTCTGCTGCCCAGGCTGGAATGCAGTGGTGCAGTCACGGCTCACTGCGGCCTCAAATTCCTGGGCTCAAGTCATCTTCTCACCTTCAGCCTCACCCCAGTAGCTAGGACTACCTGCTCATTCGAAACATTTTTCTTTTGTAGAGACAGGGTCTTGCTATGTTGATCAGGGTAGTTTTGAACTTCTGGCCTCAAGAAAGCCTCTTGCCTCTGCCTCCCAAAGTGCTGGGGTTACAGGCGTGAGCCACCACACAGACAGACACTTTTTAAAAAGCTGCTTTACCTGAAGAAACACGACTCACCTGCTTAAAATGAACCATGATGTCCTTCGAAAGCTCCATGTCCTTGAACATGCCTTCCAGCTTGCTGGTGAAGGCTGCACCACACTCTGGACACAGCGAAGGAGGGAGTGAGATCAGGGCAACACACGGGACAGCAACCGTCAGTTAGAGGGGAGAAGCCCAGGCCCCACACGCTTACCATGCTTGAGCTTTGACAACATAGACTTTTCAGCATCGACTGAGGCACTTTTCCCAACAAGGAGTCTTTTTGCCAAATCTTTTTTATAAAATGCTTCAAAGACATCTTTACCTATTTATAACCAGATGAGAATAATCAAGACATCAGAGAGTTGATAAGCAAATGTTAAACTTCAACTGCTGAAAACCCTTAAAAGAGTTCATTCTAATGCAAACTGGATCTACTGATACTGACATTCTCCTGTTAAACCTCCTTTGAGAAAGCAGGGCCTGTGTTTACACCTCTTGAATACGCAGCATTTTCTGAGTCTCACCATGGATGAACCTGAACAGGATCATGATCTTGTCCAACGTCCGCTCCAGCTCCTCGTCTGTGGCTTCTTTGTTGCCTGCTCTTAACTTTGAATCCACATGCTTTGCTGTGAGCATAAATATAGTAAATACTCTAAATCAGAAAAAACAGCATCTTCAATTTCTATAAGCAACAATGTACAGGAACATTCTGGAACCTTCCCAAAATGGCTATAAGACAAAAAAGCAAATATCTGATTTTCTAAGATAAGTATTTCTCAAGTCACGTGAAAGTAAATACTTCCCAAAATTTTAACGAAGCCAGGACTGAATGTTTAAAGCAGGATTAAATATCTTTCTTATCTCTAAATGCAATCTCTGAATTTCAAAATAAAATGGGTTCAGTAAACACATGCTCAGGTTTCAGGACGTGACTGCCCTGGACGCTGGAGTGCCCATTTCTAGGATCTGGTGTCATGAACTCAGAGGAGACTTTCTCAAAGAGAAAGACTTTCTCAGGGCATCCAAGGCGGCAACGCAGGGTAAAGCATTTCTACTCGGGCTTCCTGTTTCTGAGGCTGCACAAGCCATCGTAAGGTGGTTCAGGAGGGAGGATCAAAGTGCCCACGTGATGGCGGAACTCACGACTTCCAGAAGCCCAAATTCCCAAGAGCTCAACATTCCTTTTCTTTAGAGAAACCACAATGATACAGAGGTACAAAAGTCAAAGCAAACTGCCTCCTGAATTCCTTCTGTTGCGTTTCTGTTAGTTTTTTTCTTTTCAAAATTTTATAACAGAATATTTTGAACACACAGAAACGTAGACAACTGCACAATAAGCTCCATGTTCCATCTTCCACTTCAGCAGTAATCAACAATCTAGTATCATCTATTACAGTTCTCTTTGCCCCCTTTCTCCTTCAAATTAAAAAATTTTAGTGACTAAAGAAAGCCTATGAGAAAGTCCATGAATTCTGAAATACATTTTGATATTATTGTGAAAAAACTGTACAACTTAAAAATAGTATTTTAAAATATGCTATCTTTTGAGATCTCATCTGGTTTTATCCTATTTTAATACTGATTAGAGGATACAAAGATGGTGATCTCCCTTCTTTGGCGAAGTCAAGCGTCACTTCTTTTCTAAATTCCTACTTCATCTTCCCTTAAGGAAATGCCCTCCTCCACCAATGCGTGCAGGTGTGTCAGTTTTTAAACGTGTGTCCTAATAAGACTTGATAAAAACGTTCTCACACACCCCTTGAGCAGCTTGAACATTTTGGTTGATTGTGCCTTATTTTCCCACATTAAAAAATTGTCTAGAAATGGGTGAGACCGTCTCAAAAAAAAAAAAAAAAAAAAAAGAAAATATTTTTCTACCGATTAGTTCTGCAGGCTTGTTGGGTCTCTTGTTAATGAACGTCTCAAAGGACTCCTTCATCAGGTTGACGAACCGCTCGTTCTTCTGGAAGCAGACCTCGATCACGTGGTCCACCTTGTCCTTGAAGTCCAACAGGTCTTGGACCATGTCTTTATCTTTCTCAGGATTGATGACGATCGCTGTCCCAAAAGTCTACAAAAGCAAATCAATACCAACTCAGCAATACGTTTATAATACCAAACAATATTTTCTCCTGCTATCATATAATCAGGATAGTTTGATATAAATTACTCTTAGTAGTAAGCAATAACTCTAAAAGTTTCACAAATTGAATTCACATCTCAAAAATTAAGTGAATATACTTTTTGAATTTTTTTTTGAGGCAGGGCCTCACTCTGTAGCTGAGGCTGGAGTGCGGTGGTACAATCACGGTTCACTGCAGCCTCGAGCTCCCAAGCTCAAGCAATCCTCCCACCTCAGCCTCCTGAGTAGTTGGTGCTACAGGCTCAGGTCAGCACATCTGGCCAATCTTTTTAAAGTTCTGTAGAGACGTGGTCATGCTGCCCAGGCTGGTCTCGAACTCCTGGCCTCAAGCAACCCTCCCACTGTGATTTCCCGAAGTGCTGGGTTTACAGGCACGAGCCCTGTGCTTGATGTGAATATACAATTAAAACACATTATTAATGCCTTGTTCTTACGATTCTGTTTCTGAGAGAACTTACAAATGGCTGGGAAAATGTCCATTGCTTTTAAAAGAATGTTTATGTGTAAGTTCCTCCAAGACAAGGTAATTCTTATTAATTAAATATACCTCTTGGGACTTCTTAGCTACAGTTTTCTTTCTCCATCACTTCAAATCATGAAAAGCTCATTTTTTAAGTTTGTATTTTTTTAAAATTTGAGACAGAGTCTTGCTTTGTCACCAGGCTGGAGTGCAGTGGCGTGATCTTGGCTCACTGCAACCTCCTCCTGCCGCTTCAAGCGATTCTCCCAGGTAGCTGGGACTACAGGTGTACACCACTACACCCGGCAAAGTTTTGTACTTTTAGTAGAGTTGGGGGTTTCATCATGTTGGCCAGGATGGTCTCGATCTCTTGATCTCATGATCCGCCCGCCTTGGCCTCCCAAAGTGGTAGGATTGCAGGCGTGAGCCACTGCGCCCAGCCTAGTTTGTTTTTTTAATTAAAAAATGTTATATTAAACATTCCTAAAAGTATGTGGCACTAAAAAAGTTAACTATTTGATGACATAAACTACATTTGCTCAAGAGGAACTGAATACAATTATTGATTTAAAAAATGTCTCAATACAATGCACACATGCACTCACACGTCACACACACACACGCGAGGTAGCTGGCCGGTGGAAAGATGCCAACAGAAGGCTGGGCGCAGTGGCTCATGCCTGTAATCCCAGCACTTTGGGAGGCCGAGGCGGGTGGATCACGAGGTCCAGAATTCAAGATCAGCCTGGACAATATGGTGAAACCCTGTCTCTACTAAAAATACAAAAATTAGCTGGGTGTGGTGATGGGAGCCTGTAATCCCAGCTACTCAGGAGGCTGAGGCAGGGAAATGCTTGAACCCAGGAGGCGGAGGTTGCAGTGAGCTGAGATCATGCCACAGCACTCCAGCCTGGATGACAGAGCGAGACTCTGTCTCAAAAAAAAAAAAAAAAAAAAAGATGCCAACAGAAAGGGCACAGCTTTCCTTTGATAACGGCATGTGGAGTTGAATGGAAACCACTATTTTGTTATAGCATAACTGCTTACTGCTGACACTCAGGGGTGACGGTCACTCACTGATTTTTATTACCCAGACTGGAAATTGCAAAGGTGAACTTTTCCTAGTTTTTTAGCACATATTCTCATCCCCTGAAGACTGTCTCACTGGCAAAAAACCTAAATCTTCAGTAGCTTTATGGCCAATTTAGTGTGACTCAGTTGTAACTTCCAATTCAACATCGCTGTACAAGACCTTGTGGGGAGAGGCGCTGGGTGTGCCGGCTTTGCACAGCTGGACTGATACGTGACTTGAGGTCTGACTATTCCATAAAGCAGCACGTAAGCTTTCATTTATATTTTTTACTTAATGGAAATCTTTATGAGATAATGAAAGCGCTGCATAATAGTAAAAATAGCAAAGCAATCCCAGTATCTTTGTTTTCCATAGTTTCCTCCAATGGCAAGTTTGTAAAACTACAGAACAGTATCTCAACCGGGATACTGACACTGATAACCCCCCAGGTCTTTTTCAGATGGCCCAGTTGACTTGTAACTCATCTGGGTGTGCACATCTTGACCTCGGCCAAAACCCCAACAGTTCCTGCAGAAGGCTACCTCCTGGGGCCTTTTATAACCACACACCCCGCTCCATCCCTGCACCCCGGTAACTTTTCATCTGTCCTCCATTTCCAAATTTTGTCATTTCCAGAATGTTACGCAATAACATGTTAAGTATCTGCGATTGGCTTTTTTTTTTTTCTCTCAGCGTAATTCTCTGGAAATTTTATCTATCTTTTCATTCTGGGATCCAGGAATAGTCACCAGCAAGCACACACAGACTCCTGCTAAACGCTCACCATTTAAGCTGGAAAATTCACGCAACTGGCGCATGCTGAAAACACGAGCTATCTGCGAAGGGGCCCTGATGTTTGCCTCAGTTCTCCTGTTTCTGTAAGGGGCATCTGGAGAATGGCTTCTCATTACAGAGGGTCTTCAGTAGGTTTCTTGGGCTGGGCAACACTGGCACTCTGGGCAGGCGATTCTCTGCGGTGAGGGCTGCCTCATGCATTCAGCAGCACCCCGGGGCTGCCCAGCAGAGCAAGCAGCGCCCTCTCTGTTCAGACAGCCACAAACGTCTCCACACATCAACAAGTGTCCCCTTGGTGGGGTGGTGCCCTGGGCCGAGAGCCCCTAGTCTTCAGGGAGGTCCTATGTCAGCACCGAGGGGCTGTTCTCCTGGGCAGGACATGTGAAAACTCAGGGTACTGCTCAAGAAGCCACGCTATGATGGGTTGGATTGGGCTTGTCAGGGATGCCAAAGAAATGCTTTCGAAACATGAAAGCGAAAGTTTAAGTAACAAATCCTAAATTTGGTCTGTTAAGAAATTATAAAGCAATCTAATACGCCAAATATATAAAGTTCTCACTGAGCTAAGGGTATGAGGAGATCCTGTCTGACAAGCAGATTTACAAAAATGATTACTTTCAGAAAAATCATGATTTAGAATTAAACCAATATTTACGCTGATGAAGAAGAGCAAAACTGTTGATCTTTCAGTTATACTTTCTACCTGGATGGTGCTAATCACTGCTGGTGTTATTTCAAAAAGCAAATTCACACTGGTGATGGGGAAGCAGATAGAACACTACCATCCACCCTATCATCTGTGATGAAAATGCCAACGGGCCCTCCAGCAGCCCAGTTCCCTTTGTCAGGGCACTGGGCGTTCTCAGGAGGGGCTCTGCTCCCTGCAGGAAACGCCCACGCCTGCGGCCTCGAAACCCCGCCAGTACCTTGATGTACTCGCTCCAGTGCTGCAGCAGCGCCTGCTGCCCGCCCCTCACCCGGCTGAACAGCTGGTACATCTGCGCGAGGTCCGGCACTCTGTTCTCATCCAGTAAGTGGTCAAGCCCTGAGATGTGCAGTACACGTCAGCAGAGTACAGCATGGGCAGCATTAACAACAATAACTCAACTAGAATACAGCGTGCACGGTGAGAATGCCAATACATCGCTTAGAAACTGGGTGGGTCTACACATCACTGCCTGTATATGAGCAGGTTGATCTGGTTAAATATCTGAGATGGATCCTATTAGGTGAACCTCATTTTTTCTGAGTATGTTGGAAGATGCATTATTTACTTCTTCATGTCACTGAAGCCCTCTTATTTCACTAAAGTTAGCAAGTCAGAAAATCCAGTTTATACCAACTATTTAACCTGGGAGGTTCATGTTCCTAATATACTTCTAATTTGGTCCATCGGCCAGACAATGTAAAAGGACAAGCTATCAAATCTAATTTATAGTGGATTAAATTTATTCACACCTAAACTATAAGAGAAAAATATCATCAGATATTTTGAAGTATTTAACACAGCATTTAAAAAAGTTTTCAGTGTTTTAGATTTTTAATGTTTATAAGGGTTTTCTAAAACCATACCTCAATTAGAAAAACTCTCACAGATTTTCTAAACACTTGCTTTATGGTAACTATTGAGAGGCAGCCAGGTTAGAGCATAAAACAGTGAACAGTCATCCAATTCACAAAGTCTCAGATTCTGCCCACAATGAGCACGGTGTCCACACAAATGGGGTGGTTTAAATATGTGTGCAAACATACGGTGGGGCTATAATTACAATTCTTACCTAGAGTTTCAAACGTTTATTTCTCTCAATTACATTCTGATCTACTGACACAAACTTTTTGTACTTTATCTTACTAAAACCCATGTCTTAAGAATTCAAAAAACGTAACTTTTTAATTTTTAAAATACTTCTAATACAATTTAGAGTAAGCTTTTACATACATAATTTACCATTTTCTTTAAATAATTTTGCTCAACACAGTATGTACTGGAATAATTTATGCAAATTTCTACTATTTACTTGAAATCTTTTTTCTTTTTTTTTTTTTTGGATACAGAGTCTCGCTGTGCCGCCCAGACTGGAGTGCAGTGGCCGGATCTCAGCTCACTGCAAGCTCCGCCTCCCGGGTTCACGCCATTCTCCTGCCTCAGCCTCGAGAGTAGCTGGGACTACAGGCGCCCGCCACCTCGCCCGGCTAGTTTTTTGTATTTTTAGTAGAGACGGGGTTTCACTGTAGTCTCAATCTCCTGACCTTGTGATCCGCCCGCCTCAGCCTCCCAAAGTGCTGGGATTACAGGCGTAAGCCACCGCGCCCGGCCTTTTCTTTTCTTTCTTTTTTTTTTTTTTTGAGACAGGCTCTGTCGCTCTGTCACCCAGGCTTTTTTCTTTTTTCTTTCTTTTTTTTTTGAGACAGGGTCTCTCGCTCTGTCACCCAGGCTTTTGTAGTTTCGTAGCCTCAACCTCCTGGGCCAAAGTGATCCTCCCACCTCAGCCTCCTGAGTAGTTGGTACCCTAGGCATGGGCCACCTGTGGCTTTAAAAAAATTTTTTAATTTTATTTTTTTGGTGAAGACAGGGTTTCTCTTTGTTGTCCAGGCTGGTCTTGAATTCCTGGGCCAAAGTGATACTTTGGCCTCCCAAAGTGCTGATGTCACAGATAATGGGCTACCATGCCTGGCCTTTCTTCTTATAAAGTGACTCCTTTCCAAAAAACGCCTGACACAAATTCTGAATGCATTTGTTTTTAGGTGGATAGGTGAAACTACACCAGCTGTGTAGGTTTCAGTACGGAATAAGCAGAAAAACCATAATCAGATTGGACCCATGGCTCTCAACTTACAAGCAATGTGATTTCAGGCACCAGTATCTGGCTGTTTTAAGCCCTGGTTTTCTTATTTATAGAAAGGGGATAATGATTTCACAGAATCGTTTTAAAAGATATTTACATCAAGTGTAGCTGTTCGTAACAGGAGATGCTCAATCATGTTAATTCTCCTCCCTTTTGGTTTTGTTCTGGCTGCACTTAAGTATCTCATTAGCCATAATGCCATTATCTGACAATGTAGAACCCAAACCAGAATATATTTGGTGTTTTTTTTTTTTTTCGAGACGGAGTCTCGCTCTGCCGCCCAGGCTGGAGTGCAGTGGCCGGATCTCAGCTCACTGCAAGCTCCACCTCCCGGGTCTACGCCATTCTCCTGCCTCAGCCTCCCGAGTAGCTGGGACTACAGGCGCCCGCCACCTCACCCGGCCAGTTCTTTGTATTTTTTTTGTAGAGACGGGGTTTCACCGTGTTAGCCAGGCTGGTCTCGATCTCCTGACCTCGTGATCCGCTCGTCTCGGCCTCCCAAAGTGCTGGGATTACAGGCTTGAGCCACCGCACCCGGCCACCAGAATATATTTGAATACCATTTAGAGCATTCTCAAAATTAAACTTTAAGGTTTCCAAGGGCTTGAAAAAAATCTTGTATTTTCCAAATACATTAAAATGACTTTTAGAAGGTAACATTGTTACAAACAGTAACACTGAAATGTCACAATAAGTACTAAAGTGTTATAAAGGTTAGAGTGCTCATTATAATTTCCACAGAATTTAGCACACTTTGAAGCCTAGAAATAAAAGCAATAAAACAAAGATCGAGGTGAAGACATCAGCATCCATTTTAAAGGTGCAGGCTGCTAGAAGCCATCTTCCTGCTGTGGCCAGCACTCGGGGAGAAGTGGACGTTAAGGCCGTCCAGTCGGCACTAGAACACATGCTCTTCTCCTCCAGAAAATCAGGAGAAAAGCGTACTCTGCTTAAGCAGACCACCTAGGCGATAGTTCATCTGACACTAAGATGCACGAAGTCCACAGGTGAGGGAAGCCTCATGAAAATCTAACAGCCTGAACAGCTCCCTGAGTCGCCTACATCCGAGTGTGCATGAAGAATGGCCGGACACATGCAATGAGTCTGCTCAGGGAGCTGCATCAGGCTCGCTGCACCCAGGTTTCAGTATGTGTGTGGTACAGAAGGCCCCCAGGCCTTCCCGCCACTGGGGTTTTAGCAGCGAATGTAGTTCCCCTGGGTGCCTTCCCTTCTTTCTCTGTTTTTTTTTCTCCTGTGGATGGCTAACATGTTCATTAGAAAAGAAGTTTAATGATGGTCTTATGAAAATAACAAACATCCTAACATTGCTATTTGTAATGCTCCCTTTACTTTCCTAATGAATTAAGGATAACTGTTCAGTTTAATTTGCACAAGAGCTAGGAAATCTACCTTTCTGCAGAATTGCTGTCAAATGTTCTCCTAACAGCTGTTTCTCCACACAAGCAATCAGTGGTTTCCTACATAAGGCAAAGAGAATAAGCATTAGAAATAAAGTTTAAAGAAGAGACTGGTTCTCTGTAAAAGATGGGGGTGTTTGTCTATGACAGATGCAGTCTAGAGGCAATCAGAAACGGAAGGTTAAGAGCATTTCCTCATGCAAATGGACGACTCCTGTTGCTAATAACTCTGAAGGAAGCACTTTCTAAAAACCCCCTACTGGATAGCACAAACAGGCCCACGGGCAGGCCCAGGGAAGCAGGGATGCATCTGCTTTATTCCAAGGATTGCTAATTTCAGCCATCTTCCCAAGCCTTCATTTCTAGTTTACAAAGAATGTTTTAACCTACCATCTTATGGAGAAGGGCAGAGCCGACATTCCGCCTCCTGCTTCCCACATGAGCAGAAAGGGCTCAGGGAGGCTGTGTGTGACCTGCACACCCTGGTTGTGGGGCTTCGCTGTGGCTGCCACTCTCTCCACCATCTCCCCCGGACTTCCCTGGCTGCTGCTTCCTAGTCTCCTGGGGGCTGCTTTTCTGCTCCCAGTTGGATGGAAGCACAACATGGCCCCTGAGCCACCCTGTCTGGCTTGAGATTTTGGATTTCCCACAGCCTCCTCCAACTCCACACGTCGGAGTGACCACATCTCTTCTCCTGTGCGCTCTGTTTTCGTGCTGGATTCTGTCATAATCCTGTCTCTTTCCTTCATCCGGCCTGCCCCTTTTCTTACCTTGCTGAGTCCAGTTCTGCACATTGTATCATTTTCATCTCCCTTCCTGTTTTCTCTGCTGAGTCCTACCAAGTCCTGTTCTGCACATCTGTACATTTTATCATTCCCTACTGGGGCCCAGTTCTGCACACTGTTATCATTTTCTTTTTCTTTTTTTTGAGATGGAGTCTCCCTCTGCTACCCAGGCTGGAGTGCAGTGGCGCGATCTTGGCTCACTGCAAGCTCCGCCTCCCGGATTCACGCCATTCTCCTGCCTCAGCCTCCTGTGTAGCTGGGACTACAGGCCCCCGCCACCATGCCCGGCTAATTTTTTGTATTTTTACTAGAGATGGGGTTTCACTGGGTTAGCCAGGATGATCTCGATCTCCTGACCTTGTGATCCACCCACCTCAGCCTCCCAAAGTGCTGGGATTACAGGCGTGAGCCACTGCACCCGGCTGCACACTGTATCATTTTCACTTCTCTCCCTTGCTGTCCCCTCTGCCCCTGTTCTTGCCTCCCATCACACGGACATTCTGTGCCTGACACGCACACTCACATAATCTCAACCTTTTTGTTTCCCTAGCTACTCATCAACCTCAGGTTTGCAGGAAAAAAACATTAGAAGAAAAGAGAAAATTGTGTGACAGCACCATAAATAAAATTAAAGCCATATAAAATGAGTGCACAATCAAAATAGCCTAATATTCAGTGATACTCCATTAACATAAATAGCCCATCTCATAACTCAAAGATGCCATGTATCTCAGCAAGATTTACTCCCTTTAGACAGTAACTTATGACAAGGCACTAGGTAAAAACTGTAATTTGTAAATGCCAAATAAGGACAAATAACAAAGTAAAATATGCTAGGTGCAAAAATACTCTTAGTGCTGAATGAACTGACAGAGACACCCTTTATTTCAATAACCAGCCAGGAGAACCCTCCAGCTGTGGTGAAGACATGAATGCTCGGTGAGCGATCGGTACTTACTGTGTGCCGTGGTCCAAGTAAGTGATCACTCTGTCTCCTTCTTCCTCTAAACGTTTACTTACATGGTTAAGATATTCTGGAACCTTCCAAACAAAACAAACGTATCAGTAACAAAAAGACTGTCAACATTATCCAAGAGATTGAAATTTTATTTTCCTTATATGTAATTTTTTAAAAAAGCAGAATATGTATTCAAGCCAAATATTAACACAGATTAACAGGGAGGGAGAGGTAGGATGCAAGTGTGTTGGGGGGACATGGAGAAAAGGATCGAGATTAACATCCATCCTAGAACAGGGCCCAGGCTGCACTTCTCTTTCGTCCCTGCTCACCACTAAGTTTTGGGGTCTGTGCACACCCTCCTCCCATCCCCAGGGCCCACAGGGAGCTGAGCAGCACTTGGTAGGAGGGTGAGGTGCTAAATGGCAACTCTGCCCCGCACAGATGGGTCAGTAAAAGCAAGTCAACAAGCTGGCTGTTCATCTGGGGACACCAAACAACACGGTGGCAGGAGACCTCAAAGTACACCTATGTTTCCCAAGACAGTGCAGGAAAGGCCTGAGGCTCTGCCGGGGTAGCTGCAGCTGGGCTCAGTATCTGACATGAGACTTCCTCTCCAAAGCCAGAATGAAGGAACCAATGGCCAGGGCCAATTCTGGGCAGTAGCACGTGCCATTTGGGTGACAGTCTATGGGACAGGTTCCTTTATGATTTTGCTCTGGTATCTGGAAAAGTGGTTAAGTTTTTTTGGTTCCTTACTACTATATGTTTTTTCACATGGCTTTTTTTGGGAAAATTTTTTGCAGTGCTTCACACAAAAAATTTTATCATTTGTATTTATTTTTCATTTTTAAGGTGTATGTTTTTATCATTTTGCTTAAATTTGAGTTATTTTACTTATTTCAGAAACGATCTGACAGATTTTTACTTGTGGGGGGAGGGCAATAGTTTCTAAGTTAACATAAACTAAATTCTTAGTATACTAAGAATGAAGTTCATTACTGGGGATTCTGGCAAGACTGCAGCTTTCAGAAGATTTTCAATGAAACATCTGTGTGTGTGTGAAAAGGCAAACACGAGGAAAGTCCTCCCAGATGCTCATCTGCAGAAACGAAGCCAGGGGATTCGGAAGCATCCCATCATCTCACCTCTCTTTCCTGCATTAACCTTTGGCCTTCGGCAGCATATAAGCAGTTAGTCTCTTCCAAAAATTTCAGTTCAAATGAATCTTTATACACCTAAGAAATGAGCAGAGTTATTGACCAATTTCAGTAAAGGAAACTACCTTTTCAAGGGCTAACAAATCCCAGTTTCTGACGGGGCAGGCTGCCATGACCTGAACTTGGAGCTGCCTGTGGCCACCCAGCCGGCCAGCTGCACTGTCCTTCCCAAAACGGCCAGGAAGACCCTCTTCTGTTCTTTTCCTATGGTGCCTTGGGGTCACATTGCACTAAAGAACTTCACCCTTCGTCTTTTGTGTGTGTTGCTAACATTCTCCCCGAGTATGTCATCTGGTTTTGTCTGTTTGTGGTATATTTTCCATGAAAAAGGCGCATTTTACGTAGTGATATTGATCCATCTTCCCTTTTGTGGCACCTGGTGTGGTGTTAGCTTGAGAGCCATTCCCCTCCTAGGGATTTTAAAGACTCTTCTATCTTCAACAAACACTTTTATGATTTCATTGTTTAACATCTTTGGTACAACCATTTATTCTGGTACAAGTAGCTGGGCAGGTACCCGGGCATCTTCGGCACAGGCAGCACTCACCTGCAGGTCGGACAGCATGCCCAGCAGGCTCCGCAGCAGGCTCCGGTCCACGGCCTCGCCGCTCCTCTCGCGCTCGATCAGCAGCAGGATTCCATCAATGGTTTTACTTTGAACCATTTTATCACTAATAATATGGGTTCTAAACAGTTCTAATCCCATATCCCTGTACAGACAGTAAGAAACAATACATTTTAGTTTCGCTTTTTAGAAGTTATGGGTGTTATCTCCAGCTATGCTACTCAATATCATCCAAAAAATGTGAAGTAGCTAATTCTCTACATCTAGGTGCCAAGAATTTCTTTTTAAAAACTTCTGTTTTTCGGCCAGTCTAGTGTGCCTTGTCTGCTCCATGTCCCTGGAGATACTGCTAGGCCAAGCATGCCACTGACAACAAAACTGGTATCACATAATCTGCTGGCGGAAGCCCGGGGTTCTTGCCACCTTCCTGGTGAGTGACCGGAGATGCTCAGTCGGGCACCACGACCCTGCCTGCCCCACCTGCCCTGCCTGCCACCATCTGCAACAGCCCTCAGGGTACACTCTCTTCCCAATGTCCTCTGCGGTGCATGTCCCAGCAGCTTCCCTTCTCCAAGCCCTGGGAGCTCTCCCACCAAATGTTTGCTGCTTTCCCAAGAAGAGAAGGTGACACACGGCTTTCAGAGTTCATCGCAGTCCTCAGCTCACGGTCTGAGGAATGTTATGAAGATGTTTCAGCTGCCAGTGACTGTCCACAAAACCCATGTTGGGGGTTCTGTGCTTTGCTTCAACACTCCTGCTGCCCCCAATGGCCAAGTACTCCATTAAGGAGGGGCCAAAAATACAGATGCTGGGCTCCAGCCAGAAATCCTGAATTGGCACCTGAGGGCAGGAGTGGTGCTGGTGGTGGCAGCAGCAGTAATACAGTGGTGGGCAGGTGGTGGTGGCAGTAGTAATAGCGGTGGTGGCGGTGATAGCAGCAGTAATGGTGGGTGGAGAGTGGTGGCAGTAGAAACAGTGGTAGGTGGGTGTTGGCGGTGGCAGTAATAATAATATGAATTATGGTGGCAGTGGTGGCAGCAGCCGCAGCGGTGGGTGCCACAGAGGTGTGCAGAGGACCCTGGGAGTCACTCGGTGGTGGAGACACGCACCGCCCTTGACCGCCCACCACACCGCCACAGGCATCCTGTCGCTCCCACGCCTGCTGCACACCAGGTCTTCTGTGCACTTCACCACAGCAGGGGCAGGAAGGTGCAATGGCCAGACTTGTGGCTCGAGGCAGCTGCCTGGGTTTGAATCTTGGCCCTACTACTTGCTAGCTGTGTGACCCTGGGCAAGGAGCTTCACGTCTCTGTGCCTTTCCTTCCTTAGCTGTAAAATGAGGCTCAAACGCTATTAGCTCCTGCCTGTGAAGCCCTTGGGGCAGTGCCAGGCAGGTAGCCAGTGCTTAGAAAGGCTCAGGTCTCCACTTCTGTGACTCTCCACTTTGCCACAGGGATCTTCTCTTCAAAACCACCACCTCAGCTGAAAACCCTTCAGGGCCCTCATCAGCTCCACCCCTCCCCACCCGCCCAGGCCCCATACGGGCTTCTTCCGGTCATGCTGCTGTCCTAGCCATCAGCGGCAGGAGATACTCGGCTTTGAACTTACTGCTTCCTTCCTTCTACTCTTTCTTTCTTAGCTGCCTGACCACCCTTGCTCATTCTCCAAAGCACAGGCCAAGGTTGACCCTCAGCCCTCCTTCCCATCCCAGAGATGGACAATGTCCTCACCACGCGTTGCCCACACACACCTCAACCAGGATTCTTGTTGTACTGATGCTCACATTCGGGTTTTTAGCCTCTTGTGGTAGACTGGAGGTGGTATCATTTATTCTATTCTATAAACGCTGTTTGTAGTTTGTATGACGGTTATGGTATACACTATGTTTACAAATTAAGAGTTTAGTGTTGGGCATGGTGGTTCACACAAGTAATTCCAGCACTTTGGGAGGCTGAGGTGGGAGGATTGCTTGAGGCCAAGGGTTTGAGACCAGCCTGGGCAACATAGTGAGATCCTGGCTCTATAAAAAAATTTTTAGAAGTTAGTTGGATGTGGTGGTGCTTGCCTATAGTCCCAGCTACAGGGGAGGCCAAGGCAGGAGGATCACTTGAGCCCAGGAGTTTGAGGCTGCAGTGAGTTATGACTGCACCACTGCACTCCAGCCTGGGTAACAGAGTGAGACCCTGTCTCTAAAAATAATAATAATAATTTTTGAAAAGCATTTAGACTATGGGCTGGACAATCCAGGTAGGGCAAGTTATTTCAACTTATGTGCCTTAGTTTGTATAAAAGAGGAGTTACAATGGCTACGCCATAGAGCTGTTCTAGGAATTAAATACATTAGTAGGAAACAGTCCCTTGCACAGAGTAAATGCTAGATAAGCTACTACGATCACTTTTATTATCTCCATTGTTTCCCGGAACACAGGCTGTCCTTTCTGTCAGCGTCTGCCTTCTCATAGACTACGTGGATGTCTGCTAGGAGATGTGTGGGGGTTCCACCAGGAAGTTAGAGGGACAAATGGCATTAAGGGAGCTTCAACGAGGACAGGGTGTCCAAAATTGCACAGATATTGTATAAAATAAGGACAAAAAATGCTTGCTGGATTTGGTAACTTGCAGGTCACTGACATCTCAGACAAGAGCAATCTCTACATGCCGAAGGCAGAAATCACACTGCCTTGGGTCAGTGTGCCCAGTGGGTGGGGGTAGGAAAAGCAGGCACATTTTAAAGAACTTGGGTTTAAAGGTCATGAGAAGGCACAACATCACTTTTATGTTTGAATGTGAGAAGAATGAAACACTCCATTAACAGAAAACAAGACCAATTAGACGGTGAACAGAGAACAAGACAAATCAGACGGTGAGACGGACACAGCTTTTGTCCAAGGTCGGCTTGCAGGAGGTGGCAGGACTCAGCACATGGAGTGGTCACAGGACACATGGGGGTCAGCAGATGACATGCAGGGGTTAGTGGCCGTGAATGCTGCTGAGGAGGGGCCCCAGAACCCCTAGTGTATACAGTCCCCGAAAGATGACGGATGATGAGTGCTGTCTATGTGCTCAGGAGGCCAGGAGGCTGAGCAAGCCATTCCACAGGGGCCACGCAGCCTCAGGGCTATGACCCCATGGGCAGCAGGCAGTCTCTCAGAGTTTCGACTGCAGTGCTGGAAAGAGCTGCTCCAGGCTCAAACTCCAGCTGTCAGAGAAAAACCAAGGCCCTCTGTTTCCACCCTCATGACCAAAGTCAGCCGCCTGTCCCAGCTTCCTGCTCTACTCCTCGCTGCTGGCCAGGCACCTGGTGTTTCAAGGCTAAGACCCACCTGGACTCCTACGTTCACATTAATGATTTTGGCTGAAGAAAGGAAGGCACAAGTAATCACACACACTTTACCATCTTAGCCTGCCGAAGACACAAATGGGACGGAAGGCATCAGCTGCAGCGAAGACGCAGCTCTGCCCTGTGAGGACACTCACCAGATGGAGGGCAGCGTGGAGTTCTGCAGCACGTAGGTGCGGTCCAAGAACAGGAAGATGCTTCTAATCATGATCTGACCAGCAGAAAGAAGAACCATTTACTCATGAATTCTACTAGCAGAATATTCAAGATCAGGCCTTTTGGACTCCATGCTAGCTGTCTCAAATCCAACAACTGTTTCCTGATGGAAAGATGCTGTCCACCACGGTCCTCATGTTTGATTTTTTTTCCTAAAGTTGTGTTTCCTTGGTATGTGATTTCCATCTCTTTAATATCGTAAATCTGATTGTAAGAATTTTAACGCACTTAGCCTAAAACGGTATCTTTTTTTTTTTTTTTTTTTTTTTAAAAGAGATCCTGTGTTCAGGCAAAGCCTAAAGGATATCTTTTAAATTTGGTCACTTTTTGACTGACGTGGTACATCTTACTTGATTAGGGAGATGCACTAAGCTTTTAAAACCCGAGTTCCTGTTACATGATGAGGCTCCTGGACGTGTGTCTCTGACTCTGCGTTACGAGCGGAGTGAGGGGACGCGGGATGATGCACTGGCCCTGTCCTGTGCTCCTACCACCGAGCCCACCACCTGGCCGGGGAGACGTGTGGACACATCTCACTCAAACCTTCCCAAAGACACTCCGCGGGCTCTAGCAGCTGCCAGGTACCTGGCCCAGAAAAGAAACACACCCATCGTCTCCTACTTGTCTCATTTAGAAAACGAAAGATTTCAACCTATTTAGGAAAGCTATTAATACGGTCTTTTCTCTCACTTAATTAACAGCCAGCTCACACCAAAATGTACACATGAAGTGAAGTCAAAGCTAAGACATCTACAAAGCCTAAGATGTTGGTTGTGCAGTTACAGTAAAGACCTGGGATTCAGGCTTGATTTTCTGGAGTAAGTTGTGCTTAAAGAGACATTTAGAGATCCACTCAGGCATTTAAGAATCCTGTCACCACTGCGGACTCTGACTGTGGACCTGAAGGCCAAGAGGGTCAGCAGTGCCCTCCCACAAGAGCTGAGTTCACCTTCCCTGCTTTTCTCGTTGTGCTGTTCACCCATAGCACTGAACACAGACAGAACTTCTACGTCTCAGCTCTCAATCATGTGGGTGAGGGAAGATGGATGAAGTCATGTTTTGATAAAAACATTGCTTACCATTTGTCTGCAGTGGTCCTGCCAGCATGTGTTAATCTTCTTTAAGAATAAAACACTATCTAGTGAGTCTGTACAGACCTGCTAAGGAAAACTTTAAAAAACGCTGGCCAATTTAATTATTACAATTTTTTTGTTGTTTTTTTGAGGTGGAGTCTTGCTCTGTCGCTCAGGCTGGAGTGCACTGGTGCGATCTCAGCTCACTGCAGCGCAGCCTCTGCCTCCCAGGTTCAAACGATTCTCCTGCCTCAGCCTCCTGAGTAGCTGGGATTATAGGCATGCGCCACCAAGCCCAGCTAATTTTTTGTATTTTTAGTAGAGACAGGGTTTCACCATGTTGGTCAGGCTGATCTTGAACTCCTGACCTTGTGATCCACTGGCCTCAGCCTCCCACAGTGCTGGGATTACAGGCATGAGCCACCGCACCCGGCCATTATTACAATTTCAACCCCTTAATTTCAGCTGCTTTCTCCACCGAATACTACACATCATTTAGTAATCGGAATACTGAAAGAATATTAGTCTTGAATGTTCATGTCCCCCAGAATTCACAGGCCGAAACTCTAACTCCACGGTAATAGTGTCAGGAGGCAGGGCCTCTGGGAGGTGATAAGGTCAGGAGAGTGGACAAACCTCAAGAATGGGGTTATGAAAGAGACCCCAGAGAGCTCCCCTGCCTCTTCCACCACACAAGGATGCAGTGGGAAGGTGCTGGCTATCAACCAGGAAGCAGGGCCCCACCAGATATGGAATCTGCCAGTGCCTCGACCCTGGGCCTCCAGCCTCCAGAGCTGTGAGCAACAGACTCCTGCTGCTGATGAGTCAGTCTACGGTGTTTCATCACAGCAGCCCCAGTGGGCTAAGACACACCAGAAGTTCAATCATGGATCTCCGTTATCTCATCACCGATGTGCACTCAGCCTGCCGGCGCCGCTTTCTCTTCCCACGGCCCCCGCTCCCTTTCCAGCCTCCCTCATTCTCTGCTTCCTTCACTGCCAGACACTTTCAAGTCCCTGCTGGCAGAAACACGCCCAGGCCACAAGTGCCCTGGGGCTAGGTGGCCGGACAAAAGGCCCCACTTCACAAAAGGCAGCCACTGAATATATTCCCACGGGGGCTCCTGGAGATGGGGACTGGCATGTTAAGAGTCAGCCACAAGGACTATTTTTTAAAAATTAAAAGAGACGGCACCTCACTATATTCCTAGGCTGGTCTTGAAAGCGTGGTCTTAGTTAATCCTCCTGTCTCAGTCTCCCAAAGTGCCAGGATTACAGGTGTGAGTCAGTGTGCCCAGCCTGTCACAATGTGCAGCCGGACAGGAAAATGGCTCAGGTTTAACTTTCGGCCTCAATGAAAACTGACATGAACTCTCATCCACGCATCAAATTAGGAACACTGTTACCCTGACTCTTTTTTTTTTTGAGACGGAATCTCGCTCTGTCGCCCAGGCTGGAGTGCAGTGGCATGATCTTGGCTCACTGCAAGCTCTGCTTCCCAGGTTTATGCCATTCTCCTGCCTCAGCCTCCTGAGTAGCTGGACTACAGGCGCCCACCACTGCGCCCGGCTAATTTTTTGTATTTTTAATAGAGACGGGGTTTCACCGTGTTAGCCAGGATGGTCTCGATCTCCTGACCTCATGATCCACCTGCCTTGGCCTCCCAAAGTGCTGGGATTACAGGCATGAGCCACCACGCCGGGCCTACCTTGACTCTTAGAATGTATATTTTTAGGAAAACGCCCAAAAAGTAGTTTAGGACAAAGAAACCAGAATATGGGCTCCTAGAGCAAGTGGCCTGGCATCCCTCAGGTTCATGCAAAGCTGAGAATCATAAATGACTATAAACTGCTTTATTGTTTACGAAACACTCTTCACGTCCACTCTCACTGAAAATCTCCTAAACCTTGTGGTGCAGGTATTGTTCCCTTGTATGGATTAAATGTACAAAATAGCTTGTCAAAGTGGACAGAACATGGACTTCCTACGTTTAACCCTTGATCCACCACCTGTCAGCAACACGATACTGGCCAAGCCAAAGGACTTCTCCAGGTCTGTTTCTGCCATGCAGCGAGACACTACACACTCAGAGCCGACGTGAGGCGGTGACAACACCCTCACACACAGAGAGGAGGAAAAACACATCAGTCAAGCAGGGTGCGCAAATCAGACAGGAGCTGGAGTCTCAGGGTGGCAAAGAGTGGCCTGACAAGGAAAGAGTGCCAGGGAGGGTAGGGTGCCAGGCAGAGCCTGAGGAGGAACAGACGGTGCTGAGGACAGCCAAGGGGCTCCCGGGGGTCCTGAATCCTTGTCACACCAGGAAGTGCTGTGACCACAGCTACAGGGGCCTAAGACAGCTTACTCTATTTTCTCTTGGGGCTTTGCTGAATTCTCAGAGAGCACTGCCAGAAAATTAAAAATAGACAGTTACAGCAAAGACCTAATGGCTGAATGGTTAACAGGTTCCTCTGGAAGTACTCTTTTAAAATTGCTCAAAATTGTAATGGCTCATTATATAGGAATCTACAGAAACAGTCTGGAAAAAACAAACAAAAAAATCTGTCCCAAGTACATTTGGACAGGCTTCAAGGAGCCCCAACAGCCATCCTGCAGCTCTAACTCCAGGAGCTGAATGAGAGCTGTGGCCTGGACCTCCCCGCAAGTCTCTGCTGGCAGGCAGGTCACGCCAGCCGAAGGCGTAGCTTTGTTTCTGGATGAGGGTGCACAGATCCTTTAAACTTAATGGGGTTAAACTGACGCCAGTCAATCTGACACCACTGGGCAGCTCAGGTGTTGTGAAGATAGAGTTCCACATGGGGCAGTGTCTTGTTAAGATGGAAAGTCCAACGTAAAGTGCTCATTAAATGAGAAATACTTTCTCTAAAATAGCTCTGTAAAATCAATATAGATCCTCGATCAAAATTTTTTTTGTTATTTCCCACAGAAAAAAGTACAAAATGGTAAGCTAAAATCACAGCGTGGCATTTACTAAGTAAGCTCTGGTCTTCTAAACATCAAAATCAATTCCAGATTCTAGGATATAACAAATAGTCACAATGCTGTGCAAGTAATTCTAGGACGTGAGACATATAGATAGAGTGAGAGTCTGTCAATAGTGTATTCTCGAGATAGGTTCTTCAGCAACCATATTTTTTCTCATTACAGAAAAGGGCCAATCTTCGTTAAAGGATTTATACAGCCTACTGAGATGAGTTAGGCAGGTCTTCAAACAGCAAACAACATCCAACAGCAGAAATGCTTACACCATAGGAAAAACCTACCTATCATATCTGTAATGAAAAAGAAAAAGAAAAAGAAAGCAAAAGACGATGCTTCTGTTGGGGCAGAAGAGGGACACATGCATTTTCTATGCTTGGTTGTC
Organism: Papio anubis; assembly: GCF_008728515.1. NCBI lineage: Eukaryota > Metazoa > Chordata > Mammalia > Primates > Cercopithecidae > Papio > Papio anubis. The sequence continues at coordinate 91,069,458 of NC_044990.1, read as the reverse complement.
TGCTTCTGCAGTTCCAGGAACAAGGCCCACCTGCTGCCTCTACCCACAGACAGACCACCAGAGGACAGCCCTAGGCCGACCCTCATTCATCCACACAGCTCATGAAGGCAGGCGTGCTGTTTTGCCTCCTTTGATCTGGCCGAGCACTAACAGGGTTCTCTTGGGCTTTCGTCTCTTCATCTAGAAAATATGGCCAACAAAGGTACCTACAGCTCAGGGTGCTGTGAGACAAAGCGATTTATGAATGTGCAGAGCTTGGCCTACTGCCAGCAAGTGCTCCATACACAGTATCTGGTCAAGTGAGAACAGGCACAAAGTCTTTCTAAGGAAAGACAAAGCATGCTGTCGCCAGTGCGGATCATAAAGGCACGCTCAAGAGGCAACTGGAGCTCTGCGACTTCCCCAACAGCCAAGGCTCCCTGCTCACTCCTGTGCCCCTCCCTTCTGCTGGCTACACTGCTCTCACGGGGTCCACCACTGCCTGGCATTCTGCGGCTGACCAGAGCTGCAATGCTGTCAAGGTGAACCAGGGGAAGGAAAACATGAGTTTCATCTACTGTTATCTACAGATTAGATTCTGAGGACAGTTGGCCTGACATTTTTGAAGAGCTCCTGGGGCCCATGCAGCCTGGCTGGGTGGCACGTGGTCCTGCAGCAGCATGTGGTGTGGGTTCTGTAGCAGCTGCCTCTGGCTGAGAGTGTGTATGAGTGCATGGGTACAAAAGGCCTTTATTTTGGGGAAGGGACGTCACCAAGGGCAGGTATCTATTTTGAAAGGGACAGCTAAGTGCAGAATTTATCAAACACGTGAGACAAGAAAATGGACATGGTAAACGAAGAAGATGGTAGTGAATGACTCAATTGTAGTGAATGACTCAATTCCACAAAAGCCCTCTTTCTACCTGTGCATCTGATGGGCTTCATCTATAATCTAATATCAGCATACAATCAAAATATAATCGGCACATAACATTACTTAAATCTGGCCGGGCGTGGTGGCTCACGCCTGTAATCCCAACACTTTGGGAGGCTGAGGCCGAGGCCGGCAGATAACTCAAGATTGGGAGTTCGAAACCAGCCTGACCAACGTGGAGAAACTCCATGTCTACTGAAAATACAAAATTAGCCAGGCATGGTGGCACATTCCTGTAATCCCAGCTACTTGGGAGGCTGAGGCAGGAGAATCGCTTGAACCCAGGAAGTGGAGGTTGCGGTGAGCCAAGATTGCGCCATTGCACTCCAGCCTGGGCAATTAAGAGTGAAACTCCAGTCTCAAAACAACAACACGTTACTTAAATCTTAGAAAGCAGAGTTACTTGAAGTACTGGAATATCCCAGAGGCAAAGGAAATCTGAATATGCAGACCTTGGAATACTCCCTGCTGCACGGTATCATCTGCCATCAGATTAACATTTCGCCATGAGACTGGGCTGGGTCAGAACTCTCTTCCAGCAGAAACAAGCTCTTTGAGAGCAGGACCCTTGCCATTCACGCCTGTCCCTGGTCCCCAGGGCACAGTGCTGAGTTGGACAGAAACACTCACCTACCTTTACTAGGTTAATGTACGAATGTAGCCTAAAAGCCTTCATCACAGAACCTGCCACTTCCTGGTCTCATCATCCCTTCAGACTCTACTTATCAGCCACTAAGCCAGTTGCCATATTAAACTTGCCCCTCGATTCCCACAAGGTGACTGTCCTCTCACCTCCCTGACACCAGCCCTCAGCCACCTCCTCTGATGGCTCTGCTCTTTTTCTTTTTAGAGATGGGGGTCTTGCTCTGTTGCTCAGGCTGGAGTGCAGTGGTGCAATCTCAGCTCACTGCAGCCTCGGCCTCCTGGGCTCAAGCAATCCTCCCACCTCAGCCTCCAGGGTAGCTGGGACCACAGGTGTGAACCACACACCCGACTAATTGTCGTCGAGGCTGCTCTGGAGCTCTTGGGCTCAACTGACCCTCCTGCCTTGGCCTCCCAAAATGCAGTGCTGAGAATAGAGGCGTGAGCCACTGCATCTGGCCACTCTGCTCATTTTTCCTGGGCATCTCATCCGTATCTGGATCCACTGGATCTGTGTCTCCAGCCCCAAATGCACAACAGGCATCTCTACCTGAGTGACTCCTCACCTCCTTCCAAAACAACGTGACCAAGACAGACCCTCCCTGCCTCAATCCGTGTCTGGTTGATCCTTCCACAGCGGTCAGATCCTTTTCCTCTGAACTGTAACAGGTTTGCTGGCAGGATGCTGCCATTCCACTCCGTGGTTTTGCTGCCCAGTCAAACCACCGTGGTGTGAACCACTGCTTGGTTCAACAAAGGTTCCTCCACAATTCAGCATCCACCTTCCCCTCGTTTTTCCCTCTAGGGATCCTGTCAGTGGTCAACTCTCCCACATCCAGCAGCATACCTGGCTCTTCCGCCCAGTAAGCTTCCTCAGTGCCAGGGCTGCCCATGCTGCTCCCCGGCCTGTGCCACCTTGGCATCCCACAGTGCCTGCCACTTCCTCATCCATCCTTTAGGACTTGGCCCAGACATCACTTCGCCCCTGCAATGCTCCCCTACCCAGGTGCGCTGGCTGCTCCTTCTTTAGGTGCCAGGAGCTTATCTGAACCTTTGAAAACCCTTATCACAGGCCGGGCGCGGTAGCTCACACCTGTAATCCCAGCACTTTGGGAGGCTGAGGCGGGTGGATCACGAGGTCAGGAGTTTGTGGCCAACGTGGTGAAACCCTGTCTCTACTGAAAATACAAAAATTAGCTGGGCGTGGTGGTGGGCACCTGTAATCCCAGCTACTGGGGAGGCCGAAGCAGGAGAATGGCTTGAAGCCAGGAGGTGGAAGTGCAGTGAGCCGAGATCGTGCCACTGCTCTCCAGCCTGGGTGACAGAGCAAGACTCCGTCTCACACACAAAAAAACCCCTTATCACAGCACTGCGTAAATGCTTATCCTGATGCTTCTGCCACCTCCATTTGGGTTTAAGCACCAAAGGGACAGAATCCCATTCTGCTCAGATTATTTTCCCAGGGCCTGGCATTATACCTAGCACATGACAGATACTTAAAAACATGTGCCGACCCAATGAAAGGCTGTGGTGTGCTGGTCTATATGCAAACTTATCTCATCACTCTGCCAGAGTGACCTCCGTGAACAATCTAATTCTGGTTTCTTGCTTAAAAAACCTGTGAGGACTCTGGGATACTCACAGACTGAAGTTCAACTCCTTGATAGTAACCACAAAGATTCAAATTCAATCTGCAACTTAGCAGCACAGCCTAAGGGCCACGGCTTCTCTAGAGTTCTAGCTGTGCCCCGCTGCTCGGGGTTTCCAGAGCACCCTTCACCTTCCGGTGCCGCATCCACAGGAGGGGGGATCCTCCCCATCCTTCGGAAGGGTCTCCTCTGGGAGGCTCTGCCCCAGTTGCTTCACATGCCACCATTCCTGGCCTGGCTGGCACAGTTCTCGACTCAAGATATCTCATGACTAATAAGGGCACTTAATATGGTAGCATTTTCCTCTTTCGCCTTTAAGGAACCAAATGATAATTTTTGTAATCCTAATTTTGCCACCGCGCCAGGGAAGTACAGTAATTCCCCTGCCTCTCCCATAGGCCTGCGACTTCTTGGAGGGTAGAAATCGGGCACGGCGGTCGCTTTCCATTTGGCGGTGCCAGTGCAGCAGGTAGAAAGCAAGTGCTTGTGCAGTGAGTGAACTGATGGCACATTAGTCAACCCACAGAGTAGGAGTAACTGGCAGAAGGATCATTTGATCAGGTAATCAAATAGTAGTTTTCAAGTAAATGGGGACTGCAACTAGGGTAGGAACAATTATCGCCTACTGACTCTCACAAATGCCTAAGTCTTTGGGAGAAGGCTTGGGCATCTGCTAAAGACCTCCCCCAAGCCTAGGAGTCAGGCCACTTTTTGGATGGAAACATCCGGAACATGGGTTCCTGGAAGCGCACTGCTGAGCGGTGGCACTGGGGCGGGGCCTGCTTCCGTGCGCCCTCACAGGCGCCTCCTGAGATAAGGTGTACTTTGGCCAGGTTCCAAAAGGTTGTGTGTGGTCACTCATCTCTTGAACAACCTCATGATCTTTAGGAAAGGGCTTTGCTGGAAAACACTGCAGGGCGTATTTACAGAAGCCGGCACCACAGAGCTGGAACTGACCTCACTCACCGCCTGTGGGGGGCGCTGTGGAGACTGTCTGAACAGAGGCCTCTCACCCTGCATTTCAGCTTCCCTGTCACGTGCTTCAGCTTCAGCAGCACCAACTGCTGCAGCTTCCCTGAGGGTCCTTCCAATGAACTCAGAACGGTTTAGTTTCCCAAGATCAGGGACACAGGGGAGCAGAAGTTTCCCTGAATTAGAAGAACACTTAGAAGTAAGCAAACACAAACCACCTAATTTTACATATGAAGAAACGGAGGCCTAGAAAAGTACAGCCACAAGTAGATTTTCTGCAATTATAAACTCTACTTTCTAATTTCTACCCAATGAGACACATGGATAGCTACAGTAATGGGAGGAGGTTAGGGAATGAGATTGAGTCCAGATTACAGAATTTTCTATAGGATGCCAAGGAGCCCAGAAACTCCCCTGTAGACATCTAAGTCACAGCTGGTGTGGCAGCAGAATTCTGAGATGCTCCTGCCTGTCCCCACGTGCAGGATGCTTTACATGCACTGTGAAGGAGCCTGTGAATACGAAGGTCACAATTCTCTGACTGGGTCACAGGTTACCTCACATAAGGCCCCATCTCAGCAGGTCAGATAGGCAGATTCTCCTGCTGGTCTAGAAGCAGAAAAGAGTCAGGCAAGGACTTGTGCATGTGGAGCTGAGAGCGACACCGAGCAACACAGGACAGAAGGCCCCAGGGCCCTCAGTCCCACAACCACAGGAACTGCCTTCCGCCGACTGCCTGCCTTCCGCCAACCACCTGCCTTCCACCGACTGCCTGCCCGTGCTAGCAAAGACCTCAGGTGAGGCCGCAGCCTGGCTGACACCTTGACTTTGTCCATGAGACTGAGCACAGAATCCACTGAATCCCGCCTGGCCTCCTGACAGACACAGCTGTGAGCTGATAAGCGGGTGTCTCTGTACGTTGCCAAGTTGATGGGACTTTGCTGCCTATCACAGAAAGCCAATGCAGACGGTGTTTATTAGAATAAAGGATACTCGAACTTTTAAGACACTTTTCAGAACGTTTCCTAAACACTCAACCATACCCAATAAGTGAGCATGGCTTCCCTTTAATTCAGATCAGCAAAACAATTGAAGGTAAATTTCGCTTAAAAACCTACCATTCTGAGTCACAAAATAAAAGAGAACTTTAAGATCTATTGCTTTAATATTAAGGATACTCATTAGTTCTTTATCATAATAATGTTCAGTTTTGAAAGACTTAATGAATAGAAACTTTATGAACCAAAAAAAGGATATTCTCTAAACGGAAGGATCTGTGCCTGGACGTGGTCTTCACAGGCCTGACGTAGTTGCTTGTACAGCATTGGGGAGACTTTGTGAGAACAGAGATTTTCCACAGCCTGCGAACAAAAGGGGTATATCAATTCTTCAGTATGAACAACAGATTGGTTCACAAAACAACCCTGTTGTTAATACAGCTGTAATCATAACAAAAAGGCACCCCACACCCTACCCCAGTACTTCCGGAATCTACAAATAAATTATTTATTATGGCTAAGTTTAGGGCACTTCTCGTTGGAACACTGCAGTCCAGTCACAGTTGGCATGGGGGTAGGTAACAACAGTTAATGTGGGCACGTTGCACCTGCTGGACTCGGCTCCCAGGCGGCTGGCCCCCGCCACTCCTGAGCGTCTACGGCGCCCAGTCACTGGGGACTCCACCACAGGTTTCATCCTCACAGGCTTGTTTCTGGGTGCTCCGATTCCTCAGTCTGAGGTGGGGGTCAATGCAGTGTGTGTGTGTTTAAGTTCACCTTGATGATTACAAAGTGAAATCAGGGCTAGAGAACCAAGAAAACCTTTTCCCTCAGTGACCACCTTCCCTTCAGGAAGGAGAACAACAGGCTGGGGCTCCAGTTCCCCTCACGCTCCCCAGGGCAGTGATTCGGTCCAAACTGAGCCCCTTCTAGGTGACACTGGCCAGACTACATTGTTTCCTATTTATTTTTCTGTAGGCTAGATGTGTAATTCACTTCAGTTTTTTTCTTAAGAAACTTTTTTTTTTCTATGAACAACCCTAGTAAAATAAGAAATCTTTTTTTTTTGAGTTGGAGTCTTGTTCTGTTGCCCAGACTGGAGTACAATGGCAGGATCTTGGCTCACTGCAACCTCCACCTCCTGGGTTCAAGCGATTCTCCTGCCTCAGCCTCCCGAGTAGCTGGGATTATACGTGCTCGCCACCACACCCGGGTAATTTTTGTATTTTCAGTAGAGGAAGGGTTTCACCATGTTGGCCAGGCTGGTCTCAAATGCCTGACCTCAGGTGATTTGCCTGTCTCGGCCCCCCACAGAGCTGGGATTACGGGTGTGAGCCACCCCGCCCAGCTGACACCATTTTTTGAGGCAGAAAAATTTTTCTCACAATATTTTTACCCACCTCAAAGAAACAATGCTTGTACATTCTTACCAGTTCTAATGAAATTTCCTAGCCAGGCACAGTGGCTCACAAGGTCAGGAGTTCGAGACCAGCCTGACCAACATGGTGAAACCCCGTCTCTACTAAAAATACAAAAATTAGCCAGGCGTGGTGATGCATACCTGTAATCCCAGCTACTCAGGAGGCTGAGGCAGGAGAATCGCTTGAACTCAGGAGGCAGAGGTTGCAGTGAGTCAAGATTGTGACACTGCACTCCATCTTGGGTGACAGAGCAAGACTCTGTCTCAAAAAAAAAAAAAAATTCCTTTCCAATCTTATGTACAAAAACTTAAACTCATTCAATTCAAATATGAAATATTATAAACAGAAATGTGGTTTTTCTAACAAGTTTTGAACCAATGTGGGGTTCAAAAACAGAATAAAAACACTTTAGATAAATACTCTGAATTTAATTCGGATACAATATTCCCCTAGAAAAAAAGGTAAACTAAAGTTATAGAGCTATTCATTTTACTAATACTTACAAGTATTAACAATTCCAATACTAAATATCGGAGAGCTGCTACACGTCAACCAAAGTACAGTGATTACTACCATATAAAATACATGCATATTTATAAAGACCAAAAGAGGATGTGGAATAATTATAATCTCTTTTTTAATAATTATAATCCTATTTTCTAGCAAGCTTATTATCAGCATAATAACAAAGAAATACAAACTTTCCCCTACATTTTGTCTTACTATAGAAAATAGGGAATTCCTACCCACATTCTGTATTTACTTCAACTCCTTTCTCAAACTCTTCAATTCCATCCCTTTGAATTCCATGTCTTCATAATTTGGTCAAAGGTCTGCCACCCTTTTGTCTCCTCAAACAACCAAGAGAACTTTACAACAAAGGTTTTGCTCTAGTAGTTAAACATTAGTGAATCCCACAAACATAATTATTACAAAGCAAGTTTTTTATATAACACATGAAGAAAATGTATTTTCTTCAGCAAAAATCAAGATAAGCTTAGTGGTGCATATCCTTCATAAAACAGTAACTTATGACCATTTTCTGGATGTTTTAATTCCTAAACCAAGAACCAATATCCTTAAAACCATCTCTTCCTAGTTGTGGCAAATGACTGAATATTTTATAACCCACTCTGCCTCCTCTGTGTCCTATTTGGTGCATATTTACTATTCATATGAGTCATATTGCAATTTACTTTGTTTTTAAAACTAAGAATTTAGGAGCCTCTCAAAACAAGTAGCAAGCCCTGGGTAACCCAGGTTTGCTGTAGGTGCTGAGTCAGGACTCCCGGCTTCATATTACAGGCACTCATCACTGGAAAGGCGACAGCCTTTGTTTCTCCCCGCCCTGCCAACTCCTTGCTGGCAGGAATATACTGGAAGACTTTTTTGTGCTGTTATAGAAGCAGCACAGCATAGGAGTTGCCCCTCCCCAAAATAGATTTTTGACACTCAATCATATTTTGAGATTTAGAAATACCCTTTCTGGATGCATAAAGCAACTAATCAGATGGTACTGTGTGCTTCATGTTGGTGCACTCATTCGTATTTTAAAGATTCACCCCAGGGAAAAGGAATGTAATCCAATGATCGGAGGTGGAGAAGTATCATTTGCATTCTATCCTACTAGTATCAAGATGCTTTCCCCGTATAAACAGCCAAGCGAGGAAACTTGATGTATATCTTCACCCAGCACTGTCTCTCCTCACATCACAGCTACTTCCTAACCAGCAGGTTTGTCAAATGATTGTCTGTATTAGCTCAACAGACACGTGTGTGAATGTCAAATACACGTCTATTTATAGTGTCAAAGCATTGCCTGGAGTGAACTCACTGCTACTTAAACAAAATGCTCACTGCGGATAAGGGCAATCCCTGCTCTCAGGTGTGGAAGACAGAACAAGGAAGTCCACGGAGCTGTGGGACATGACCTCTATAGTCACACAGAGACCTCCACAGCCACATGGGGCGTGACCTCCATAGTCAGCCAGCTAATAGGTGAGACCTCATTGAAGACACAGCAAGGACTCTCCATAGTCACACAGAGTATTCCCTCCATAGCTGGCCATTGCATTTGGTGCATTCCCATAGTCACACACAGAGACCTCCCCACAGCTGCTACATGGGGCGCGGGACCCACACACAGAGTATCTCCATAGCTGGCTGGCTGTGACGGGTGCATTCCCATAGTCAGCTGTATATTCCCTACAGCCACATGGGGCGTGACCTCCATAGTCACACAGAGACCTCCATAGTCACACAGAGACCCCCACAGCCACACAGGCAAGACCCACAGCCACTGGGTCAGACCGTAGTCACACAGACTCTCCACGCCACACAGACGGTGACCTACAATCACACAGCTGCAATTCTATAGCACACAGATGAGACTCTGTCACACAGAGACTCCACAGTCACACACAGAGACCCCACAGCCACTGGATCTTGGTATTCCCAGTCACACAGTGATCTCCACAGTCACACGGACGAGATATCCACAGTCACACACGACGAGACCTCCAGTCACAGAGCAACCTCCACAGCCACATAGACAAGATGTCCACAGCCACACAGGATGCGACCTCCATAGTCATACAGCGACCTCCACAGTCACACAGACGAGACCTCCACAGTCACACAGCGACCTCCACAGTCACACAGACGAGACCTCCACAGTCACACAGCGACCTCCACAGCCACACAGGACGAGGACTCCACATAGTCAGCTACACAGCTTTGGACTCTCCATTGAAGCCCACAGACTCCAGACTCCACAGCCAACAGCTAAATTCCCATTGTGTCGGGCTGGCCAGACGACCTCCACAGTCACACAGCGACCTCTTGGCTGCATCTTGGCATCTCCACAGTCAGGCCACAGACGGTGCATCTCCACAGTCACAGCATTCCTCCACAGTCAGCTAATAGACGACTTCCACACAGCCACAGCCACACAGGACGACCTCCATAGTCACACAGCGACCTCCACGGTCACACAGACGAGACCTCCACAGTCACACAGACGACATCCACAGCCACACGGGATGAGATCGCCATAGTCACACAGTGACCTCCACAGTCACACAGATGAGATGTCCACAGCCAGTCAGGACAGCAGACCTCCACAGCTCTGGGCTGGCTATTGCATCTGGCATTGGATTCACAGCCACATGGACGAGACCCCATAGTCATGGCATCTCCAGCCAGCCGGCCAGACGGAGATTCCTCCATAGTCACAGACTTGGTATTGACCCACAGCCTGGCCAGACGACTCACAGCCACAGAGACTCCACAGCCATTGGCCAGGACAAGACTCCCCCATAGTCATTGGTCTGAATACCTCCACGCAACAGACGGGACTCACAGTCACACAGAGACCTCCACAGCCACACAGGACGAGACCTCCATAGTCACACAGCGACCTCCACGGTCACACAGACGAGACCTCCACAGCCAGTCGGATGAGACCTCCACAGTCACACAGGAGAGACATCCACAGCCACACGGGACGAGATCTCCATAGTCACACAGCGACCTCCACAGTCACATGCGGGATGGTAACCTTATTAGTCACATTTAGCATCTTCACAGCCACACAGGATGAGACCTGCGTAGCTGTGGGGGTCCCATCCCTACACTGGGTCTGCAGCTTGGGTGTGAGGGAAGGATGCCACCTAATACGAAGGATTAACCGCTCCCCTTCACTGACCATTATCACCTGCTATCAACATGTCACGGAGACAACTACTCTGTGACTCAAGAAAGACAGCCTGGCTTTCCTCAGAGCTTGGCAGCCAGGGCGCAGTGGTTCGCCACTGGGAACTCCCAGCACTTTGGGTACAGCATGGGAGGACTGGGTTTGTCCAGTGCAGTTCCCAAGCAGACCTGACAACGCAGGGAGGCCACACCTCCCTCTTTAAAGGCCTGAGAGGTTAGTGTTTGTGCAACAACAAACAAAAACACCAGTTCTAAATCAAAAAACATAGCCTTTCTCTTGAAAACCTTTTTGAGACGGAAGCCCGGCCTCTCTGGTCGCCCAGGGCTGGAGGCAGTGGCCGGATCTCGCCCACGGTAAGTCTGGCCTCCCGGTTCACTTCTCCCGCCTCAGCCTCCCGGCTAGACTACAGGCGCTCACACCAAGAGCTTGTATTTTAGTAGAGACGGTTTCACCTCAGAAAGCAGCTAGGATGGTCTCGGACCCTGACCTCAGTGGATCCACCCGCCTCTCGCCTCCTCCCCGCTGATTACAGGCTTGAGCCACCACACCGCCCTTCTTGAAACTTTTCTTGAAATGCAGTCTTCAGTTTTCTGTTGTCTCATTTATCAAAAAGTAGGACTAAAACATAGAGACACAAGACACAGAAGATATACTTTCTTCAGGGAGTTAGTTATTACAGACCTAAATTCAGGTGGTTAAACAGAAAAGATCTATGCCTTCCTAACATTCTCCTCTACACATTACAGGAGGAAAATGATAAAAACAAAGTAACAGGCTGGGCGTGGTGGCTCACGCCTGTAATCCCAGCACTTTGGGAGGCCGAGACGGGCAGATCACGAGGTCAGGAGATCGAGACCATCCTGGCTAATACGGTGAAACCCCGTCTCCACTAAAAATTACAAAAAACTAGCCGGGCGAGGTGGCAGGCGCCTGTAGTCCCAGTTACTCAGGAGGCTGAGGCAGGAGAATGGCGTAAATCCGGGAGGCGAAGCTTGCAGTGAGCTGAGATCTGGCCACTGCACTCCAGCCTGGGCGACAGAGCAAGACTCCATCTCAAAACAAAAAAACAAAAAAAACAAAGTAACAAACAGAGAAACAACAGGTCAGCTGAGGTCCACACAGTGTAAGCAACAGGACTCCTAAGGGATTTAGAGGTAAAGGGAGACTGAGCAAAACCAAAAACCAAACACGAAACAAAAACTTTCAAACTTGGGTGAGAATTGGTCCTTTCACATAAGATTCTTTGGCAACATATACACCACCCCACCTATACAAAAACTTAGACTTTATTTTGAAATACCAAGTCAAATGTATTGCCTGCTTGATCAGACATCAGTAATTTCACATTTGCTTTTCTTAGATTTCTATCCCACTTGCTTCCAACAGATCTGAGGCAGCTCATGCTTCAGACTCTGTGAGAGGCCAGAAGCCCACCTGTGTGTGGAGAGATGACCAGCTGCACATGCCCACAGGTAAGGGAATCAACTGATTCCACATGTCCCCTGGTGGGGCAGCACCTCCAGAGATGCCCCTGGAATTTGCGATGTCTCATTCCAAAGAGGAACCAGTGACTGTCATTTTGGGGTAAGCATTCCTAGTTCTCAGGGTTTCAAGACAGACACCTAAAGCACCTGCAAACATTGTTCATAATATGTACAGTGATTGTTTTATAAGACACATCACTGTGTACAAGGTGTTGCAAAGTATAATTCCACCATTTTAAGTAAAAACAATGAGGCAGCAGATATCAGACAGCCAAATCTCCAGGAAAAAAGTAGTAAGAAGCTTTAGCTGTAAGGTGTAATATTTTATTAAACCAAAGACCTCTGAGAGTTCAGGTGGGACTCTTGTTTCTAGTCAAGACGCAGTACAAGAACTGTATTAACTTTCTGCCTGAAATAACCACAAAATCAGACAAAATATATGAAGTAACAGTTTTTGAAGCACTGAGCACTGGGCTATGAGAGACAGTGAATCTCAGAAAGATGGGAGGCAAATAGGCTCCAACTGCTCAGTTTCCTGCATGGAGAGCTTCCAGGCTGTAGTGAGGGGGCCCTGAGTGAGTAGCTGGGACTACAGGCGTGCAACACCCCACTAGGCTAATTTTTACATTTTTTGTAGAGATGGGGTTTCACCATGTTGCCTAGGCTAGTCTCGAACTCCTGGGCTCAAGTGATCAGGCCACCTAGGCCTCCCAAAGTGCTGGGATTACAGGTGTGAGCCACTGAGCCCAGCCTGTCAATATTGTTAAGAAATTAATTCTCCTACATTGATCTATAGATTCTATATACTATCAATCAAAATCTTAGCACACTTTCTTATACAAATTGGCTGATTCTGAAATTCACATGGAAACACAAGGGACCAAGAATAGCCAGAAACCTGTGCAAATGTATGAGGTTGGGGAGCCAACACACCCCGATTTCACACCTCACTCCACCTACTCCTGCATGGTTTCTGACAAAGGAACAAAGGCAATTCAGTAGGGGAAAAGAGGCTGAATAACTGGACATTTGCAGGGAAAATACTGACTCTAGATTTTTTGTTTGTTTGTTTATTTTTTGAGATGGAGTCTCATTCTGTTGCTCAGGCTGGAGTGCAGTGGCACAACCTCGGCTCACTGCAACTTCTGCCTCCCGGGTTCAAGTGATTCTCTGGCCTCAGCCTCCCGAGTAGCTGGGATTCCAGGCGCCTGCCACCATGCCTGGCTAATTTTTTGTATTTTTAGTAGAGATGGGGTTTCACCATGTTGGCCAGGCTAGTCTCAAACTCCTGAGTGCTCAGGTGATCCACCCGCCTTGGCCTCCCAAAGTGCTGGGATTACAGGCATGAGCCACTGCTCTGACTCTAGATTTATATTTCACAATATATATAAAAATTCACTCTACATAGATCATAGACCTAAATGTAAAATCTAAAACTCTAAAATGTCTGGAAGAAAATATAAGAGAAAACTTTGTGACCTTAGATTAGGCAAGATTTCTTGGATACTAAAAGTACAGTCCATAGAAGAACAAACTGATACATGTGACCTGAAAACTTAAAACTATTACTCTTCAAATGGCACAGTTAAGAGAATCAAAAGACAAGTTGAAGACTAGGGAGAAAGTATTTGTAAGGCAAATATCTGATATAGGACTTGTATCCAGAATACTTAATAAACTCAAATACTCAATAGTAAGAAAATAACCAACACAACAAAAATGAGCAAAATATTTAAATAGACACTTCATCTAAAAAGATACACAGAATGGCAAGTAAATATGAAGATGCTTCACATCAGAGGGAAATGCAAACTAAAACCACAACGACACTCCACCACACACCCACTAGCGCAGCTAAAATTACAGACTGAGGACACCACATGCTGGTGGCGGACTGGAACTGGAACTCCCATACACTGCTGGGAGAGGCACAAAAGGGGCAGCCACTGTGAAAAACAAGAAATTTCATAAAAAGGTAAACATATATTTTCCATATGACCCTTGAGAACTTACTTCTAGATAAAGAAGTAAGCAGAACTTACCTGAGAGGAATAAGAATGTATGTCCAAACAAAGGGTCATTCACAGATGTTCACAGCAGCTTTATTTAAAACAACCCAAGGCCGGCGCAGGGGCTCCCGTCTGTAATCCCAACACTTTGAGAGGCCAAGGCAGGCGGATCACCTGAGCTCAGGAGTTTGAGACCAGCCTGACCAACATGGTGAAAATACAAAAATTAGCCAGGTGTGGTGGCGGGTGCCTGTAGTCTCAGCTACTCGGGAGGCTGAGGCAGGGGAATCGCTTCAATCTGCGAGGTTGCAGTGAGCCAAGATCGCGCCACTGCACTCCAGCCTGGGGTGACAAGAGTGAAACTCCATCTCAAAGAAACAAATATAAAACCCCAAACATGGACACCCAAATGTCCATTAACTGATGAATGGAGAAAATAACTGTGGTATGCCCATTCTACGGGGTAATAAACAAGTTACCATCACATTGCGTGCGCATGAATCTCGAAAGCACTGTCCTAAGTGAATGAAGCCAGACACTACAAAATAGATGACTGCATTTAGATAACGTTCTGGAAATGACAAAATATAGTGACAGAAAGCAAATGGGGGACTGTCAAGGGTTAGGAGTCAGGGGAGAGGGCTGATTGCAAAAGTGGTCATGGCAATTTCGGGGGTGGTAAAAATATTCTACCATTCTACCAAGAAAGAGTCTATCTTGACCGTGGTGCTGGTTACATAACTGTATATATACATCTGTTAAAACTTCTTGGAGTGCACATTATATGTAGACTGTATCTCAAAGCTGATAAGAAAACATAATTCACTTGCACTTCAGACAAAGAATGGATGTATGTACACCAAACTGTCAACAGTTTTCTTTGGGTGGTAGGAGTATAGGTGATTGAAGTCTTCTTTTATATATTTTTTATAATTTTTACAATGCAGTCACTTGCATATCCAGAAAAGAATTTTTTAAATTCAAGTATTTTAATAGAAATAATTGTATGACACATCGTGACCCAAAATGTAGATATCAGACTACTTAATGAACGTTGTTTTACAAAAAGACGATGCCAGAAAAAAACATCCGCATGTAAATAAAATATCCAAGTATGGTAAAATGCACTTTTAGCCATTTTTTGTTACTTTATAAATGGAACACCATCACTTTGAATTAAACGCTACAAAATCTGAATATCTTAAAGGCAACCACTGATCACAAAACAGAGAAGAAAACCACTGTTTTGGAATTTTGAAGTTTTGCAAAATCTGAGTATCTTAAAGGCAACCATTAATCACAAAACACAACAGAGAAAAAACCCTTCTATTACTGTGGCAAGTGACACAGTACTAACAGTTTTATTTACAACGAGAGAAATAATTTGCTGTATACTTGCAAAATACGAGTCACGTGGCTCCTAGAAACACACCTCCTTCTCTTCGGTAATGGGATAACTTTAAGAATCGTTCTAAGCAGCTTAAGCCTGAAAACAAAAATTCCACCACGGCAATAAACAAAACCACTTGTTGCCTCTGGGGCTCCCGGCCCTGCAGTGGAGGCAAACGCCCTGCCTTTCCGCTCCCCGGCGAGAGCCTGCGAGGCACCCGGAGCGGCCGCCCGGCCGCGTCTGCGTCACGCGGGGCAGGAGCGGCGCCCCCAGCCTCGGCCGCCGCCTCACCTGGTAGAGCTCCTCGAGGTTGTACCTGATGGAGGTGCTGCTCTGCACGGCCCGCACCGCCTCGTGCAGCTTCCGCCACGTGTCTTGCGTGTAGTTGTCGGGCAGCCGGGGTCTGTCTGCAGGGCGGAGAGAGAGCGGGCGGCTCAGGGCGCGCCGCGAAGCGCCCCGCGTCGCCACCCCCGACCCGGCCGGCGCCCCAGCGCCCGCGCTCAAGAGGCCCGTACGGATCTCCGGCCTTCCCCCCAGGGCGGGCGGGGTCTCGTGGGGCCCCCGCTGGGGTCGCCCGGCCCTCGACCCGGCCGCCGCACCCACCTCGGAAGTTCTTGATGACCAGCTTCTTGGAGCCGCCCGCGCCCCCCGGCTTGGCGGGCGCGGCGGCCAGGGCCGCGGGCTTGGTGAGGCCGTTGGTGCGGCCCACGAGCGCCGAGAAGCTGCCCTTCCGCGGGGCCTCGTCCGCCATGGCTGGGCCGGAACCGCCGCGCCCCGCCCCGAGCGCCGCCGCCCGCCCAGCTCCGCTCCGCCCGCCCCGGTCCGCGCGGCCTCCGCCCCGTCCTTCTCGCGCGCCCCGCCCCGCCCCGCCCCGCCCCGCCCGCGTGCCCGAGTCCAACCGCCGCCGCGCCCGGCTACTGCTGAGCGCTTAGGGGCGCGCGCTGGGAACCCCTCCTGAGGGATCGGACCCCCCCTAAGAGCTTCGGACACCCATTCCTGGCTCGAGGGCGCGCGCCGGGACCCCCACCCCCGCCCCCGAGGGATCGGGACAGCCCCGGTTCCGGGGGGCGCACCGGGACACCCCCGGGGCTCTGGGTACCCCGCCCTGGCTCGGGGGTGCGTGCCGGGGGCCCCCTCCTGAGGGGCTCGGGAGCCGGGACCCCCTCCTGAGGGCCCCAGGGAGCGCTCCTCCTGAGGGTTCGGCACCCCCACCCGGGGCGTGAGACCACCTCGAGGGCTCGGGGGTGCGCGCCAGGACGTGCCCCAACTTCTGAAGGCTCGGGAGCGCGCGGCGGAGGCACCTTATGAGAGCTCGGGAGCGCGCGCCATGTCCCTCCCTTCCACCCCCTCTCGGGCGCGCGCGTCCCGAGGCCCTGGCCCAGCCCGGCGCGGAGCGTGATCCGCGGCCTCGTTTTCACAAGGGGCAGTCGAGGGGACAGCGCAGTGAAAGGCAGTTTAGCAGTGGGGCTGTTCTCGCCACTGGACCCCAAACCCCTCAGCCCGGGCCGGCCCGAACACATAATCAGAGCCGCTGGCGTCCCGGCTGAGAGGACGGGGGCCCGACAGAAAGACCCCGGGACCCCTTAGCCCGAGCGTGTCGCCGAGCCGGTCCCCGGATTCTCCCTCCGGAACCAGCCTGCGCACAGGCGACGGGGTCGGGGGCTCCGGGACCCAGACGGACCGAGGGCCGGAAGTGACGCCAGCTGGCCCGCTTGGGGTGTAGGGGGTGGCGCTCTGTGCTCGGCGGCGCTGCCATGGCACACATTACCATCAACCAGTACCTGCAGCAGGTGGGTCCTAGCCGGGGAGCGCGCGGCGGTGTGGTTGGCCCTCGGCGTGTTCCGTGTGTCCCCTCCTGCCTTGGACCCTCAGGCGTCTTCCTTTCGCGCCTCGCCCCCTGTCCTCTGTCCGGGTCCCCGGCGGGCAGCGGCGCGAGCCGACTGAAAGGCCGAACAGCGGCGGCCGGGGCTCCCCTGCAGGGCCGCCGTGGGGGCCGGGCGGTGTGCGTGGATCGCGGAGTTGTAGCGGTGTAAGTAGACGCGGGGGCTCCAGGTCACTGCCCTCATTTGCTGGCGTGTGTGGCCGCGCCCCCAGGGGGCCCGAAGGGCCTGCGAGCCGCGCCAAGGGCCCGGTGTGGGCGGTGCTGTGTCGGGTGGACGCTGCTTCCCAGCAGGATGCGGGATGACTTCGGGGACTCCAGGAGGCGATGGAGGGGTAAGCGCGAGGCTGTGGCCGTGTTGCAGGCCGGGCTGGTGCCCCTGGTCTTCGCTGTGTTTTAATGCCCTTCACTCTCCAAGCACAATGCACACTTCATATCGCTCGGTAGATGCGTCTGACGGGTGTTGTTCAACAGCCTTACAGGCTTCAAAGCGCATATTCTTTCCACTTAACTATGCCTGTCCTCAGAACCAGCACTGTGGTAACAGGAATAGGAAAAATAGGGAATGGATTTTTAAAATATTTGAAGGAAACATTACCAGGACGTGGTGAATAAGAATGGGTGGGCTGAGGGACACCGAGGAGTTAAGAATGATTCCCAGGTTTGTAGTCTGGGAAAAAGATGAATAGAGTGGATTTGGAGGGAGAAATAAATTAAGTTTTGGGCATGTTGAGTTTGAGGTATCTGTTGACAACTAGGTAAAGATACGAACTTGGGCCGGGCGCGGTGGCTCAAGCCTGTAATCCCAGCACTTTGGGAGGCCGAGACGGGCGGATCACGAGGTCAGGAGATCAAGACCATCCTGGCTAACACGGTGAAACCCCGTCTCTACTGAAAATACGAAAAAAAACTAGCCGGGCGAGGTGGCGGGCGCCTGTAGTCCCAGCTACTCGGGAGGCTGAGGCAGGAGAATGGCGTAAACCCGGGAGGCGGAGCTTGCAGTGAGCTGCGATCCGGTCACTGCACTGCAGCCTGGGCGACAGAGCGAGACTCCGTCTCAAAAAAACAACAACAACAACAACAAAAAAAGATACGAACTTGACAGCCGAAAAGTCTGACATCATTGGGACCAGCAGGTGCTTGGTTAATTGAGAAAACTGGTTAAAACAGGAATCACGAAAAGATGGATATATGCTTTTAACTTAAAACATGAAAGTATACATTCACTTGCCAATTTTTTTTTTTAACCGCTTACCTCTAGTTTGATACTTGCCAATCTGGATGTAGGCCCAAGGCCTTTTCTTTAGGCTATGTCTGTTTTGGCCTAATCTTTGCAGAGTTAACATTTTCCAATATAAGTTTATTTAAAGTTAAGGATATAGGCATTTAAGAACCACTTTGATACGATTATCTTTAGAATTTTCTTAATCTTTTACAATTTTTCCCCCACACCTTTTTTTTTTTAAGAAACTCAAGTGAGCCTTTTAAAAACTTGCAACTTAGCTTATAGAGAAACAACTGCTTCCTTTTGCATTCATATTTCATTGATGACCTTAAAAGTACATAACTACCGTAACAGGTTCAGCTAGCAAAAATGGATTTGAGAACAAACACATCTGGATATGAGAACACATACAACTAAGCTGGCAAAAGCTTGCAATGTATTAGAGTGAAGCCTACTTGCTGGAAGTCCTCATCATGCCTTGGGCATCAGCTCGTGTATTTCAGGAAGGGTTTGGAGAGAGTCATAATTCCAATTCAAGTCAGTTAAAGTGAGACTGGTAAGCGAGCTTCTACTCTATGTGTGTAAGCTGAAGTTTAAACAGACAGATTTGGGTTAAAGATACAAATCTGAGACTCCTTGATATACACATGTTGGGAAAGACTGAGAAGGGGTGACCCAGGGAACAAGTAGAGAGTGGACAGGGGCTGGGCCCAGGATGGACCTCTATAGAGATGTGCATGCCTACGTCTCCACAAAGGGCAGTGTAGCCACTAACGTGAGACAGGAAAAGTCCACTTCCTCCTAATTTTGATGTATAAAAGTATTTCTGGTTGGACTGGCATGTTACCTAGGTTTTATGTATTAACAGATTTTTTTTTTTTTTTTTTTTGAGACAGAGTTTGGCTCTGTCCTCCAGACTGGAGTGCAGTGGCGCAATCTGGGCACACTGCAAGCTCCGCCTCCCGGGTTCACGCCATTCTCCTGCCTCAGCCTCCCGAGTAGCTGGGACTACAGGCACCCGCCACCACGCCCAGCTAATTTTTTGTATTTTTTTAGTAGAGACAGGGTTTCACCGTGTTAGCCAGGATGGTCTCAATCTCCTGACCTCGTGATCCGCCCGCCTCGGCCTCCCAAAGTGCTGGGATTACAGGAGTGAGCCACTGCGCCCGGCCGTATTAACAGATTCTTGAATATTTTTTAAAAATAGGTGCCTCTTTGATAGAGAACAGCAGCCTGTTGCACACGGTAACACAGCATGTTTGATTTGTTGTATAGGAACATAGATGCCAATGTAACTGTATCTCTTTGGGAATAAAACCGTCATTTGCACATTCATCAAAGCTAGGAAGTTGGGGGAAATCATTGACTCCTCCTTTAGTTCTTTACCTAACTGGATGTATCTCTGAAGTCTCTCAAATCCATCCCTTCTTTATCTGTTGCCACATGCTCCCCAGCCAGGACCCACCGGCTGCAGGTACTGGTTGATGGTTTCCTTTACTTTGCCCTTTCCAAGGGAAACATAGCAAAGAGGGCATAGACTTCAAAGACAATAAGACTTCAGCCGAAATCCTGGCATTTTTACTAATTCTGGGACGATGACAAGTTATCATCCTTCGGTTACTTCTCCTATCGACTTCTGTGACTCTCCATCTCTAAACAGGGTTCGCGAAAGTTTTGAGAAAAAAAGACCATGAATACACAGTAAATGCATTTGCTTAGTAAATGATAGTTCTGGTATTTTATTGAAGAAGAGTTGAGCATCTGCCTCTGTTACTAAAACTTGATTGACTCTGTTTCCTCTAGGGAAAGTTCCAGATGGTTTTAGCACATCATCTGGTCTGTTTACCTGTTAACTTGGCGTCACCAGTCTAAAGGTTTATTTCACTTGTGCTGAATGTACCGTGGCCCCCGCCGAAGTACTCATAACTTAAATTTACCATTTAACCATTTTAAAGTACACAATTAAGTACATTCACAATATTGCACAACCATCACCATTATCCAGAATTTTTTTGTCACCCCAAATGGAAACGTCGTAAGCATTAAGCAGTCACTCCCCGTTCCTGCCTCCCCAAGCCAATCAACCGCTAATCTACTTTCGGTCTGTATGGATTTGCTGATTGTGGTGATTTCAGGATGTGACTTTTATGTGTCTTTTACTTACATTGTGTTTTCAGGGCTCATCTGTGTTGGAGCGTGTATCAGTGTGTCATTCCTTTTCATGGCTAATGATATTCCACCGTATGGAATATTTTGTTTATCCGTTCGTCAGTTGATGGACCACTTCGGTTGTTTCCTCTTTTTGGCTATTGTGCTGCTGCTGTGAACATTCGTGCACATGTTTTGTTTTCTTTTTGGCATATACCTAAGAGTGGAATTGCTGAGTCATATGATAATTCTGTGTTTAACTTCTTGAAGAAATGCCAAAGCAGCTAGCTGCATCATTTAACATTTTCACCAGCAATGTATGAGGGTTACAATGTCTTCACTTCCTTGTCCACACTTGTTTTTTCCATTCTTTTTATTATGGCCATCCTGCGGGGTGCGGCGTGTTATCTTCTTGTGGCACCCCATGATCTTTCTTGTCCCAAAGATTTTCTTCATTATGTTCCTTTTGCCAAGAACACCTCTCCTTTTTACAGGTGTAGTGAACACCTTTATTTAGGAAATCAGCTTTGAGTTACATACTTTACTCCTTAATCTTGAATAGTTCTTCATATTGCCTTTCAAGAGTTTATGGAATTGGAAAGTTTGACTGTTCAGAAGTGACTTCAGAGATTCATGACCTGTAACGATTTTGAATTTTTAAAAGAGTTTCGAATTCCAGGAGTAGATGGTGCCCGCTGTGGACCAGACTGGTGGGTGTGTGGGGCATGTAGCAGCCACAAGAAAGTCTTCCTGGGGCCAGAGCCAGGGAGCATCCCCTGGTGAGCCAGGTCTGGGGGTGCCGCTCAGAAGGTGCTCACTTGGAGTCTGGTTATGTGGTCCCGTTGAGGGCTAAAGGCTCTGCAGCATGAGATGTTAAGAATTGGCCAGGTGGCTGGGCTGCTAGGGGTCCTGCGTCCACTGTGGTGCCAGTCGCACTTTTAGTGCTTGCTGGTACTGTCTGTTGCCATCCCTGCTTTTCCTCTTCACACCCCCAGCCTTCTCACAATTTAGTCATTGAGGCAGGGGCATTGATAGGACCACCCTTGGGACACATTCATGCCTACCAAGCAAGCTGGGGCCCTCCTTGGACTCAAGGCCCTGTGGCACTGAGCCCTCCTCTAGTCAGGTCACACCTGGGACAGTGGGTGCAGCCCAGGTGGGTGTGGCCAAGTGGAGTTGAGGATGTGGTGACATCACCCTGCATATGTGCAGGGACCACCCGGGGAGGTCACAGGCAAAAGAGGGTTACCAGTGAGTGCCCCCAGCAGGGGTCTCCACCTCTCCTTGGAGGGACCCAGTGTCTGGACTCCAGGGTTTGATCCCTTCGTGACCACTGTGTCCCCAGTGTGTTCAGTCATTGAAGTATGCTTCCATTCCACAGTGCTTGCTCCAAGTCTGGGACTCTCAGTCCCCCATACGTTCCCTCTGCAGAGAGCCCTGGAGGCCTTGGCGACATCAGAACATCGTGCTCAAGTGTGACCGGTCACCAGAGTACTGATGTTAACCAGAACAAGGCCTCTTAGGCTCCTGGGGCTGGGCCCAGTGCAAGGCCCTGGATGGTGAGAGTGATTGCACAGTATGGGGCCCAGTGTGCCTGGAACCATAAGCAGGGGTGGCTGTGGGGAACTCTTAGCTTGAACCTCCTGTTTGTGTGGAGCCAAAGAGAGCACGGCTCGGCCAGCAGGCTCCAGAATCGCTTTCTAGCCAGAAGCGCCTTAGTTGAGCAAGGTTGGAGTCTGTTGGGGCTCCTGTGGCTAGGCGTGCCCACATGGCGCAGGGAGGGCCACTTTGGAAGGCATGTCCTCTTTGGGGCTAAAC
The DNA here is from genome assembly GCF_008728515.1 of Papio anubis. NCBI lineage: Eukaryota > Metazoa > Chordata > Mammalia > Primates > Cercopithecidae > Papio > Papio anubis. Next base: position 91,047,195 of record NC_044990.1, on the reverse strand, counting down.
TGACTAGTACTGGTTTTCTTGGGGGACCTGCAGACCAAGACCTGGGCGGGATCGGTCATTTTACCTTCCAGCCCAGGGCCAGCTACTGATGGGAGGGCAAGCAGGGAAGACCCTGTGTGCCTGCCCGGCCAAGGCAGTCGCCTCCCTCGTCCTTGAGGGTGCTGTTCCGTTGCATCTGGTCAGGTGGTCTCGAGGGAGCCAGATGAGGCCCCTTTGGAACTGGGCACCAGTGAGTTCTTGCAGGGAGTGGGCAGGGGACATGGGAAAGCCTCCTGCAGAGGATGGGCAGATGGGAGCCAGATGAGGCCCCTTTGGAGCTGGGCACCAGTGAGTTCTTGCAGGGAGTGGGCAGGGGACACGGGAAAGCCTCCTGCAGAGGATGGGCAGATGCCAGTGTTGTCTTCTTGGGGCCACCTTCAGCTTGATGATGATGATTAGCAAATGCAATGTTGTAAATTGCAAAATACTGATCTCTAGCATGGTCATTTTAAAGAGGAAACCTAACCCTTTCCCCTAAACAGTTGAGGATCTTAGTATCCATCTGTCTGTCTTTTAGATGAAATTCCTAAACCTGTGGCCAGGGCTATGAAGAGAAACTTAGTTTTCATAATACTTGGGCCCAAATCATCTTGCACCCATTGTGACTTTGAAAATGTGAGGAGCTGGGATATGATGTGACCTTGAGCAGCAGCCTGTGATCTTACATGGACTGGGGCAGGAGGGCTGCCTCTGAATGGCTGTAATTTCCCTATGAAGGCATAAAACCTGGAAGTCTTCAGATGGCTTCAGCTGAAGAAAAAGTTAAGCTCCTGCTCACACCTCCAACCCAAATCCCATGGTACTCTCCCTTCTGCTCTGTGCCAGTGCTGCGCATTCTCACTGACAACTGTGGTCCCAGCGACACCAACCCACCCACTGCACTCACAAGCAGTTCAGGATTTGGGTCCCCATGCCACCAACAACATCTACTCAGTGATGATGAAATTCAGGATTTCTTTTTTTTTGGGCAGTCTTTTCGTCCTTAGAATAAGGACAGTCAAATCCCACAAACCACTGTTTTCAAAGGTTACTCATATTCTTTTTTCTGATATCCACTTAGGTATGTATTTTCTATTTGTTTCAATTTTAAGGTTTGTCTTTCTATTTTATTTCTTGAACGGGGTTGTAAGTAACTGTTCTGTTTAAAGGTGTGCTCAGAAACTTTCCTTCTATCTCTCTCTCACCTCATTCTACCCCCTCTCTAGAAAGATAATCATTTTCATTAGATTCTGCCTTCTCCATCCTGTATTTCCTTTTGGGATGTACATGTGACACAGAGACATAAACACGTATTTTTCTTGTTTCCCTTCATTCTTATACAAAAGGCAGCATTCTGTACATACTCTTCTACAACTTGCTTTTTTCACTTAACTGTATCTTCCTGGAAATTATTACATGAAAATTCATAGAGATCTTCCTCATTTTCAAAAAATGGTTGCATAGTGTGCCTCAAAATTTCACAGAGTATTCAGCCAGTCTGTATGGATGGATATTTAGTTTGTGTCCAATATTTTGTGATTACATGTAGCCGAGTATAAATATCTTCTGTTTCTAGTTTTAAGTCCCTGGAAGTGTGATTACTGTTTCAAAATGTAAATGCATATGTAGTTGTATGGAATAGTCAGGTGGGAAATTCCTTATCATTTAAGTTAGTCTTGAGGAAGGTGGTGTCAGCCTCCCAGTCATACCCTGAGTTGAACAATGGGGTAGGAGGAGTTGGGCTCCAGCGTGTTGAACTGGTGGCATGTATCTCCCTTTCTTCTGGGTATAGACTCCTGGGCACAGGATTACTGGGTGAGAGAGTAGGCATTTGCTTGCTTTAGTAAAATACCAATTTTCTTCTAAAAATTTACCCCAACTTACCCCACCACCAATGTGTGAGCCTTCTGGTTGCCTCAGGCTCCTGGCAACACTTGGCGTCATCAGCCTTCCTAGTTGTAAGTACTCTGGTGGGTGTAGAGGAAGCTCATCTGCTTGTGCTTTTTGGCCATTTGCACATCCATGTTATGACATCCCCGGTCAGTCTTGTGTTACCATAAAATGTAAATATTTAAATTTCTCATAGTTAAATTATACTGTATCTAAAGCATTGTGCTTGCCTTTTTGCTTAGTTAGAATTTTTGTGTCTTTTTTTTTTTATGAGACAGAGTCTCACTCTGTGGCCCAGACTGGAATGCAGTGGCGTCATCTTGGCTCACTGCAAGCTCTACCTCCTGGGTTCATGCCATTCTGCGTCAGCCTCCTGAGTAGCTGGGACTACAGGCGCCACCACCATGCCCAGCTAATTTTTTTGTATTTTTAGTAGAAACGGGGTTTCAGTGCGTTAGCCAGGAGGGTCTCGATCTCTTGACCTCGTGATCCGCCCGCCTCGGCCTCCCAAAGTGCTGGGATTACAGGTGTGAGTCACCGCGCCCTGCCATTTTTTTTGTAAATATAATTTAAAAGCATATTTGGTTTTCTAATTATAAAATATCTGTTGTGGCAGGAGCTAGATAGGGCAAAAGGCTCCCAGGTCTCCCAGTCTCCACCTCACGGTCCGCGTAGTCAGCTGGTGTGGTGTGATCCAGGCCCTGCGTTCTTTCCTGTGTTTACATGTTGTGCATAATTTTTCTCTTCTTTTTTCTCCCAAATCAAGTTATACAGTTTTCCTGCAGTTAACTTTTTTTTTCATTTATTCATCCTATTGTGGACATTTTCTCATGTTACTACGTATAGATCTATTTTATTCATTATAACAGCAGCCAAGTATCGCATTATATGAATGTGTCATCTATTTAGCTATTTCCATTTTCCTTTTATTTTATATTAAGGTTGAGTGGAAGCTTTTTGAATTTTGGATATATGTGGTTTTTAACCTGATTTCTTTTTCATAAGCTGTATATTTGGATTTTCAAACATATATCAGTGTGATCGAGTAAAACTAGAATAATTCACCTTCATGAAGAGCTGCCTGATAAACCACTGACTTATTTTTATTAGCTTGACCTGTTTTTTTTTTGCTTCAGGAACATCCGTTTTTGTTTTTTTGTGTCTGTTTGTTTTAAAGAGACAGGTCTTGCTGTGTTGTCTAGGATGGTCTCGAACTCCTGGCCTCAAGCAATCCTTCCTCAGCCTCACAAAGTGCTGGGATTACAGGCCTGAGCCAGCCAGGAACATCCTATTTTGAAATGAAATTATTGTTTATCCACTGCAGGGAGTAGTGACCCCCTGTTACATTTTGATTATTCTGTCTCCTTTCAAACTAGGGGAAAATGAATTTTTCCTTGTGTGGCATTCAATGTATTGTTGTAGGTTTTATTGGAACAGAATATTTTATTTTCTACTTAGGTTTCCCTTTCAAATGTTTCAGGTGTACGAAGCCATCGACACCAGAGATGGAGCATCTTGTGCAGAGTTGGTGTCTTTTAAACATCCTCATGTTGCAAACCCACGACTTCAAGTAGGTAAAAGAACTGTGCACACAGGTGTCTGCAGAGAATTACAGGATAATCACTTTCCTAAGAGAAACGTAGAGTTTGAGTAAGAAGAAAACTAGTATTGTCACTCTTATTTGAAAATTGTAAAGTTTCTTTATGATTTATGTAATTTCAATTCATTTGTGGAGCACTGACTGTGTGGGTACGCTGTAGTGATATGGACCTCCTGCCCCTGTGTTTGATTCCTACACAGCTCTCTGAGGTTTGGAGAAGTGAGATGGTGGAGAGACGGCGGAGCTTAGACTCTGTCCAGGCCTGTGCGTTCCCAAAGCCCCATAGACGTCATGCACCACAGGTGTCTCCCATTTAAGTAGAAAGTCCGGCAAGCCAAGGCCCAGCCTGGAGTTGTACATGGAGTTTCCATGTCATCTGTGGCGTAGATGATGTTGAGGTGGTATTTTCTATAGAAAATCTTGTGGACATTTGGTAAAGCCCTGTTTCCTTATTGACACCCATTATCATACTGGGGTGTGTTTCTACTGGGAGCAGCATTTTTCTTTTGGAAGAAAAATGGGCTTATCTATTGGTGATTATGTTTGGTGGTGTACAGATTTGCAACTGAGACCAGGTAAATCGGTCTCTGAAGTAGCAGCAGGCTTGTTTTTGTTTTTCTAATCAATACTATGTGATTCTATGTGTAGACAGTGTTGAAAACCATTGCTCTAAGTAGGAGTTAGTGCTAGAGACTTGATGAGACTCAGGCTCGCCTTGGCCAGAACACCCCATGGCTGGTGCTGTGTGCTTCATATTGTGTCACATGAGAGGACACACACTGTCCTGTTGGCAGTCTGAGATGGATCCCTTCATTGTAAAATTCCCCCCGTAAACTTTCTTCTGGTGGTTTCATTCCCCAGGGACTGTAGAATGGTGATTTTTCTGATACTGTCATTCTTCTGTCTCACCATATCAGCACGGGCTCATTGCTTTTGTGAAAACAAAACAAAACAAAAAAAGTCAGTGTGCTGTAATCTATTGTGTATTAGTCCGGGTTCTCCAGAGAAACAGAGCCAATGGGATATATCGATATTTATAGAGGTTTAGTATGAGGAACTGGGTCCTGTGATTATAGAGGTCGAGAAGTCCCACACAAGGAGTGAATTCTTCCTTCCTCGACCTCTTGTTCTATTCAAGCCCTCATCAGATTGGTCACTGCCCGTCCACACTGAGGAGGGCCATCACCTTTCCTGAGTCTGCTAGTGCAACTGCCAGTGTCATCCAGAAACACCCTCACAGATGCTCCCAGAAATGACATTGTCTGGGGACTCCATGGCCAGCCAAGTTGACAGAATTAACCTTCACCTATTGAGATGTTCAGATTATCTAAAATTTGACTGTTAGGAGGAAAGGAAAACTTAGAAAGAAATGTCAGCTAGCGTAGCCCAGGAGATGAGACTGGTGCTCTCAGCAGGAAGCTGAAAAGGGTGAGTCCTAGCATAGCACCATCGGTAACTCGTTAGACCTCACTTACTAAACCTGTGATAGTTACTTCACAAGTATTTCTTGACTGACTGGTTATTAAATACTAAAATATATATGAAAGTGCCTAGAATATTTTCTGACCTGCAGAAGGCGAGACTAAATTATATTCATGGGCCTCTTGTTCCCCTGAAATATTGATAAATATTTGTTGAAGTAATGAACCATTTATTTATGAGACAGAGTCTCTCTCTGTCGCCCAGCGGGTAGTGCAGTGGCACGATCTTGGCTTACTGCAACCTTCAGCACCCAGGTTCAAGCGATTCTCATGCCCAGCCTCCTGAGTAGCTGGGATTAGCAGTGTGCACCACCACACCCGGCTAATTTTTGTAATGTTTTTGTAGAAACGGGCTTTCACCATGTTGGCCAGGCTGGTCTTGAACTTCTGGCCTCAAGTGATCTGCCCACCTCGCCCTCCCAAAGTGCTGGGATTACAGGCGTGAGCCACCGTGCTCACAGCCTCAACCTTTTATTTAGAGTTTTAAATATAAAGTGCTACTGTGAACTATAAAGCATAAATTTTCTTGAAACAGGTTTAAATATCTTTCTATATGTTGCATTCTTTCTGTGCCTATTTATTTTACTTTTGCCATTTTTCTTTTTTAAAATCAGATGGCCTCTCCAGAGGAGAAGTGTCAGCAAGTCTTGGAACCCCCTTATGATGAAATGTTTGCAGCTCATTTAAGGTAATCTGTTGGGGAGGAAGAAAAACACACACATCTGGAAATTGCTGAATTAACTGAGTATTTTATCTTGCATTATCTTATGCTTGAAGCAGTGAATAATTGACTTTGAAAAAGTAGGAAAATGCATTTGTAATTTCACTTTGATAAAGCCTGTGAAAATTTTATACATCAGTTGTCTAATACTATTTTTAACATCACATAGTATTTACCATAGTGCCTGGATAGTGGTCTTTTTAGTAGAGTGTGGAGCCTAACCATTCACTTACCCCTTTTGTGGAAATAGTATGTCTTTTTTGAAGCTCTTTACGTTACTGGGAAAGAACTAGTGTTGAGCAAAGCAAACAATGCTGCTTTTATGTACACTTCATGTCTACTGTGTTACCTCTGAAGGATCTTTTCAGGCAGAAGATGGTGTCCTTATAGCCATGTGAGATTTGATTACTGTCTTTCAGAGCAGCCTAGGCTACAGGACCAGGGTGGGGTCTGTGAGCAGGAATGTCCTGTGAACCCCACAGGGTCTTTGGAAGAGTTGGGGCACTACCGTGTTCCTTGTAGTACAAAGCACCTGTGATGTCCTGGCTCTGTGTGGTGTGCGATCGGTTCCAGATTGGACGAAGAACTAACACTGACATTACCCAGCTGGGAATCCAGTTTGAATGTCATTGTCAGCTCCTGCTAGCATGGAAGGGTCATACTCTGTTATCAGCGTGTTACTCATAAACCTGCTGGAGCTGGGTCCTTCTGGGGCTTGAAAGTGTAGTCTCCGAGCTTACCGTGGGACTCCTCTTATCCTCAGCTGTTTGTGTTCAGCCATTCGTGTGTTTCTTCCTTCACCCCTTTCATCCCAGGACCACTGGGACCTGTGCAGTGAAGTGAGCTGTGTGTGCTGCATAACTAGTGCTAGGTTTTATCGTGTGACAGCGTGTTTCTCTTTCTCCTCCAGGTGCACTTACGCAGTGGGGAATCATGACTTCATAGAGGCATACAAGTGCCAGACCGTGATCGTCCAATATCCTTTGTCATTCATGGCAGCTGTCCGGCGTGGAACGCATGCAGTGGATTACTTGGGACTTGAGACCCGGAAACATTGGGCCAGTTGCTCATTTCTGCAGTTAGAAAGGAATGACAGTGTTTTGGAAGAGAAACTCTTTTCAGCTCTTTCACTCGGGTACTTAAATTTAGCATGGATCTGAAGACTCATGCAGTCACTTAGTAAGGAATAACCCTGGTGAAAAAGAAGGATCTTACCCTGTTGAGAAGAAGAAGGTTTAGGTAGTAAGTATAGTTACAGGGACTGGTTAAGTCCTGTGGTGAAATATCAGAAATCCAGAATTCAGGCAGAGATGGACAAGAGTGGAGTCAGATACACATCGGCATTGAATTGTGGCGGCTGAAGACCTTAAACCAGACCAATTCCTACTTCAGTCATGTAAAGGGTATCTCTAGTTAAGGCCTGAATCGGTGAGTGTTCTAAGGATTTGTATGTATCTCTAGATTTTGTCTTTTCGTTTTAACCGCCTTGTTTAAATATACACAGAAGAGAGTTGGCCTACTTGCTAACAGCCTCCTTAGAATTCAAGAATTCTAGAGTTGATAAAATCAGCCTTATGCTACAGATTCTAAAGCACTTAAATATAACTCATGATCATCTGGGCTCAGAGAAACCAAATAAAATATCTGAAATGGCTGATTTTTAAAAATCTTGTAAGTCTTTTTTACTTAGGAGACAGTATGTATGAAATACGTGTGTTTAGTATACTTGAGCCTAGTGAGATACAGATATTTGTAATGTGAGCTTATACCTTTTTTCCTTCAAGAACTTACTATTGTTGTAACATAAATCTGCTAAAGGGTGAGCTACATTCCTTAAAATTTAGATTCTTATTCTTTACTTTAATCGTACATAGCATTGTTTGAACTTTATATGCCGTATCTTCCTTAATACAGTACATCATTCTTGCGAGCATTCCAGGCCCACAAAGAAGAAAACTGGTAAGTGTGAACAGAAACAGCTGAATTAGTAAATGGCAATTTTTTTAAGTAGAATCTTTTTACAAATTTGCTTTAAATAAATGTATATTGTATTTTCCATGTGGATATTTAATAATCATTGTGTTGACATATGATAATATCCACACAGATTAATGGAGTTACAAATCTAGTAAACTTATATGGTAGATCAGCCACATTGTTTGCAGTGTGTCTGTGTAAATATAGTATTATTTTTATTTCACATGTCCATTTCCCCAGATATTTATTAAATACTGTTTTTTCCTTCAGTTGTCAATTTTGAACTTTTGGTTTTAAACTTTAGATAAAAGAGGTAGACCAACTACCGTTCATTTGGGGTGTTCTAATACATAATAATGGTGGTATTTTTAAATGCCTTGCCAAACTAATTCTTAATTTTATGATTTATTAACAAACTATAGATAAATACTGAGTTTTGTTTATACTAAAGTAACCAAAGGCCTTTTGCAAACAAACCCACCCTTTTATCTTTTTTTTCTTTTCTTGAGACGGAGTCTTGCTCAGTTGCCCAGGCTGGAGTGCAGTGGCGTGATCTCGGCTCACTGCAAGCTCCGCCTCCTGCCATGCTTTTATCTTTTAACGTAAAAACTTGCACATGAAAACAGTCCAGTTTTGCCAGTTGGCTGTAAAAGTTGTTTTGTGACATTTTGTGTATTACATATTCTGGTTCCTGTTAGGAAATCTGATCAAACCACTTCTTTTTTAGTGGTGCTGTTTGGATACTGGTGGGAAGCTGAGGGGAGGAGGATATCCTGGGAGCCTGGAGCTGCAGCAGGGCTGGGGCCTTTGGCAGGGTTGGGGAGCACCGCAGTGTGAGGCCCTGGGATGATCAGGAAGTTTGGGGCCTGCTGCCCACCCGGACAGAAAGTGAGGAAGCAAACAACTGTCAGAGTTTTGGATAAGCGTAGACTCCATTCTGGATAGTAGTCCTGGGCGTCTGTGTTCTTCCCACCTCTGAGGATGGAATCTTGGGTCTCATAGCCCCTCACACTTGTTTACTTTTTGTCCTGCAGGGCTCTGCCTGTCATGTATGCAGTAGCACTTGACCTTCGAGTGTTTGCTAATAATGTAAGTTTAATTTGCTGTCATTATTGTTTTAAAATTAACACTTGGTTTTAAATTAACACTTGTTTTAAAATTTTATAAATTGTTTAAATTTTTATAAAATTTTATAAAATTGTTTAAAATTTTATAAAATGTTTAACAATAAAGCACTTGTTTTAAAATTAACACTTGGTAAAATAAACACTGTTGTTTAATTTCATGTCATTCTTTCCAAAAGTTTTGAGGAGTGAATTGAAGTTGAGATGTGTCTGGTATAGGAAGCAAAAGAACAGATATTGACTATTCTTTCTAGGTTAACAGAAACAGATTTAAGTAAACATTTGCTCAGATTTCCACACTGTTCATACAGAGGGAGAGGTTTCATTTTGTCGTTAACCATTTATGGTATATATTATTTTTATGAAGTCAGTGGAACAACAACAAATGAGCTATTCTGCATCTCTTCCACCTTTAAGATGTGGCCTGCTCCCCCGTTGAAAAGAATTCAGCTTCATATAGATTTGGGCAGTAGGAGGGGGCTTCCCTGGGGTGAGGGGAGATCCTGGGTTTTATGGAGGTGACTTCCCCTTGGGGACCCACAGAAGCCCCCATTATGGAGCAGCATTTGTCTACCTTTTGGTTTTAGGACGACCCCTTTACGGTTTTAGAAATGATTGATGACTTCAGTTCTAGGCAGCATGCAATGGATTTCTCCCTATTGCGCCTGCTAAAAACAGTTAAAACCCTGGGAGTTGTCAGGCTGGCATGGCTATGGGAGGTGGAGAGAAGAGGGGGATGGGGCTCAGAGTTGGATGTAGGGAGTCTCCGGGTTTCCCTTTTGTCTCCTGTCTGTCCTGGACTGGGTGCCTTAGAAACCTGAAGCCTTTCACTGTCAGGCAGAGACAAAATCCCCAAGGAAACCAGGAGCCTGGGTAGACAGTCCAGCAAGACAGAACTCTGACCATCACTGCTTCACTCCAGTGCCAGGCACAAAAAGTCCGCAGGTCCCTCCCGCCGCATCTTCAAAGTGGTGCGGGCTGGGGGTGGCCCAGGACCTCCACCCTGGGCTAGCAGTAATGAGGAGCTAGGTGGATGTCAGAGGCTCAGCAGGGGACCTGGACCTCCCCCATTCAGTGGCAAAGGGGATGCGCCTGTTTCTCTGCTTACATCGTGAGGCCTGCTAAAAGAAGATAAATAAGATCCACAGTCTTGTCACGTAGTGCCCCAAATGTCCAGGATTTAATCGACACCGATTACCAGGAAAATGTCAACTTCCTGAGATTTTGAATGAGAAAAGACGTTCAGCAGAAGACACCAATGCTGAGATTGCACAGATGTTGGAATTATCTGATAAGCATTTTAAACAGCCCTCTTGATTCAGCAAGCAATTTAGAATGTGCTTGAAACAAATGAAAACATTTAAAGTCTCAACAAGGAAATAGGCAATATAAAGAAGAATGGGGGAGGAGGGAGGGGGGTTCCAAGATGGCCGAATAGAAACAGTTCCAGGCTACAGCTCCCAGTGTGAGCGACGCCGAAGATGGGTGATTTCTGCATTTCCAACTGAGGTAACAGGTTCATCTCACTGGGGTGTGTCAGACAGTGGGTGCAGGACAATGGGTGCAGCCCATCAAGCGAGAGCTGAAGCAGGGCGAGGCATCGCCTCACCCGGGAAGGGCAAGGGGTAAGGGAATTCCCTTTCCTAGCTAAGGGAAACCATGACACACAGCACCTGGAAAGTCAGGTCACTCCCACCCTGATACTGCGCTTTTCCAAGGGTCTTAGCAAGCGGCACCAGGAGATTATATCCTGTGCCTGGCTCAGAGGGTCCCACGCCCATGGAGCCTCCCTCATTGCTAGCACAGCAGTCTGAGATCTAACTGCAAGGTGGCAGTGAGGCTTGGGGGTGCCCGCCATTGCTGAGGCTTGAGTAGGTAAACAAAGTGTCCGGGAAGCTCGAACTGGGTGGAGCCCACTGCAGCTCAAGGAGGCCTGCCTACCTCTGTAGACTCCAACTCTGGGGACAGGGCATAGCCAAACAAAAGGCAGCAAAAACCTCTGCAGGTTTAAATGTCCCTGACTGACAGCTTTGAAGAGAGTAGTGATTCTTCAAGCACAGAGTTTGAGATCTGAGAACAGACAGACTGCCTCAAGTGGGTCCCTGACCCCCAAGTAACCTAACTGGGAGGCATCCCCCAGTAGGGGCAGACTGAAACCTCACACGGCCGGGTACCCCTCTGAGACGAAGCTTCTAGAGGAACAATCAGGCAGCAACATTTGCTGTTCAGCAGTATTCACTTTTCTGCAGCCTCCGCTGCTGATACCCAGGCAAACAGGTCTGGAGTAGACCTCCAGCAAACTCCAACAGACCTGCAGCTGAGGGTCCTGACTGTTAGAAGGAAAACTAACAAACAGAAAGGACATCCACAGCGAAACCCCATCTGTACATCATCATCATCAAAGTCCAAAGGTAGATGAAACCACAAAGATGGGGAAAAAATAGAGCAGAAAAGCTGAAAATTCTAAAAATCAGAGTGCCTCTCCCCCTCCAAAGGAATGCAGCTCCTCGCCAGCAGCGGAACAAAGGTGGACAGAGAATGAATGACGAGCTGAGAGAAAAAGGCTTCAGACGATCAAACTTCTCTGAGCTAAAGGAGGAAGTTTGAACACATCCCAAAGAAACTAAAAACCTTGAAAAAAGATTAGACGAATGGCTAACTAGAATAACCAATGTAGAGAAGTCTGTAAATGACATGATGGAGCTGAAAACCATGGCACGAGAACTACGTGACAAATGCACAAGCTTCAGTAACCGATTCAATCAACTGGAAGAAAGGGTATCAGTGATTGAAGATCAAATCAATGGAATGAAGCGAGGAGAGAAGTTTAGAGAAAAACAGGTAAAAAGAAATGAACAAAGCCTCCAAGAAATATGGGACTATGTAAAAAGACCAAATCTACGTCTGATTGGTGTATCTGAAAGTGAAAGGGAGAATGGAACCAAGTTGGAAAATGCTCTGCAGAATATTATCCAGGAGAACTTCCCCGACCTAGTAAGGCAGGCCAACATTCAAATTCAGGAAATACAGAGAACGCCACAAAGATACTCCTTGAGAAGAGCAACTCTAAGACACATAATTGTCAGATTCACCAAAGTTGAAATGAAAAAAAAAATGTTAAGGGCAGCCAGAGAGAAAGGTCGGGTTACCCACAAAGGGAAGCCCATCAGACTAACAGCAGATCTCTCGGCAGAAACTAGAAGCCAGAAGAAAGCGAGGGACAATATTCAACATTATTAAAGAAAAGAATTTTCAGCCCAGAATTTCATATCCAGCCAAACTAAGTTTCATAAGTGAAGGAGAAGTAAAATCCTTTACAGACAAGCAAATGCTGAGAGATTTTTGTCACCACCAGCCCTGCCCTACAAGAGCTCCCGAAGGAAGCACTAAACATGGAAAGGAACAACCGGTACCAGCCACTGCAAAAACATGCCCAAATGTAAAGACCATCAATGCTAGGAAGAAACTGCATCAACTAACGAGCAAAATAACCAGCTAACGTCATAAAGACAGGATCAAATTCACACATAACAATATTAACCTTAAATGTAAATGGACCAAATGCTCCAATTAAAAGATACAGACTGGCAAATTGGATAAAGAGTCAAGACCCATCAGTGTACTGTATTCAGGAGACCCATCTCACATGCAGAGACACATATAGGCTCAAAATAAAGGGATGGAGGAAGATCTACCAAGCAAATGGAAAACAAAAAAAGGCAGGGGGTTGCAATCCTAGTCTCTGATAAAACACACTTTAAACCATCAAAGATCAAAAGAGACAAAGAAGGCCGTTACATAATGGTAAAGAGATCAATTCAACAGAAGAGCTAACTATCCTAAATATATATCCACCCAATACAGGAGCACCCAGATTCATAAAGCAAGTCCTTAGAGAATTACAAAGAGACTTAGACTCCCACACAATAATAATGGGAGACTTTAACACCTCACTGTCAACATCAGACAGATCAACGAGACAGAAAGTTAACAAGGATATCCAGGAATTGAACTCAGCTCTGCACCAAGCAGACCTAATAGACATCTACAGAACTCTCCACCCCAAATCAACAGAATATACATTCTTCTCAGCACCACATCGCACTTATTCCACAACTGACCACATAGTTGGAAGTAAAGCACTCCTCAGCAAATGTAAAAGAACAGAAATTATAACAAAGTATCTCTGAGACCACAGTGCAATCAAACTAGAACTCAGGATTAAGAAACTCACTCAAAACCGCTCAACTACACAGAAACTGAACAACCTGCTCCTGAATGACTACTGGGTACATATCGAAATGAAGGCAGAAATAAAGATGCTCTTTGAAACCAATGAGAACAAAGATACAACATACCAGAATCTCTGGGACACATTGAAAGCAGTGTGTAGAGGGAAATTTATAGCACTAAATGCCCACAAGAGAAAGCAGGAGAGATCTAAAATTGACACCCTAACATCACAATTAAAAGAACTAGAGAAGCAACAGCAAACACATTCAAAAGCTAGCAGAAGGCAAGAAATAACTAAGATCAGATCAGAACTGAAGGAGATAGAGACACAAAAAACCCTTCAAAAAAATCAATGAATCCAGGAACTGGTTTTTTGAAAAGATCAACAAAATTGATAGACCGCTAGCAAGACTAATAAAGAAGAAAAGAGAGAAGAATCAAATAGACACAATAAAAAATGATAAAGGGGATACACCACTGATCCCACAGAAATACAAACTACCATCAGAGAATAGTATAAACACCTCTATGCAAATAAACTAGAAAACCTAGAAGAAATGGATAAATTCCTGGACACATATACTCTCCCAAGACTAAACCAGGAAGAAGTTGAATCCCTGAATAGACCAATAACAGGCTGTGAAATTGAGGCAATAATTAATAGCCTGCCAACCAAAAAAAGTCCAGGACCAGATGGATTCACAGCCGAATTCTACCAGAGGTACGAGGAGGAGCTGATACCATTCCTTCTGAAACTATTCCAATCAATAGAAAAAGAGGGAATCCTCACTAACTCATTTTATGAGGCCAACATCTTCCTGATACCAAAGCCTGGCAGAGACACAACAAAAAAAGAGAATTTTAGACCAATATCCCTGATGAACATCGATGCAAAAATCCTCAATAAAATACTGGCAAACCGATTCCAGCAGCACATCAAAAAGCTTATCCATCATGATCAAGTGGGCTTCATCCCTGGGATGCAAGGCTGGTTCAACATATGCAAATCAATAAGCGTAATCCAGCATATAAACAGAACCAAAGACAAAAACCACATGATTATCTCAATAGATAGCAGAAAAGGCCTTTGACAAAATTCAACAGCCCTTCATGCTAAAAACTCTCAATAAATTTGGTATTGATGGAACATATCTCAAAATAATAAGAGCTATTTATGACAAACCCACAGCCAATATAATACTGAATGGGAAAAAACTGGAAGCATTCCCTTTGAAAACTGGCACAAGACAGGGATGCCCTTTCTCACCACTCCTATTCAACATAGTGTTGGAAGTGCTGACCAGGGCATTCAGGCAGGAGAGAGAAATAAAGGGTATTCAATTAGGAAAAGAGGAAGTCAAATTGTCCCTGTCTGCAGATGACACAAATTGTATATTTAGAAAACCCCATCATCTCAGCCCAAAATCTCCTTAAGCTGATAAGCAACTTCAGCAAAGTCTCAGGATACAAAATCAATGTGCAAAAATCACAAGCATTCTTATACACCAATAACAGACAGAGAGCCAAATCGTGAGTGAACTCACATTCACAATTGCTTCAAATAGAATAAAATACCTAGGAATCCAACTTAAAAGTGATGTGAAGGACCTCTTCAAGGAGAACTACAAACCACTGCTCAAGGAAATAAAAGAGGACACAAACAAATGGAAGAACATGCCATGCTCATGGATAGGAAGAATCAATATCGTGAAAATGGCCATACTGCCCAAGGTAATTTATAGATTCAATGCCATCCCCATTAAGCTACCAATGACTTTCTTCATAGAATTGGAAAAAACTAGTTTAAAGTTCATGTGGAACCAAAAAAGAGCCCACATTGCCAAGACAATCCTAAGCCAAAAGAACAAAGCTGGAGGCATCATGCCCCCTGACTTCAAACTATACTACAATGCTACAGTAACCAAAACAGCATGGTACTGGTACCAAAACAGAGATATAGACCAATGGAACAGAACAAAGCCCTCAGAAATAATACCACACATCTACAACCATCTGATCTTTGACAAATCTGACAAAAACAAGAAATGGGGAAAGGATTGCCTGTTTAATAAATGGTGCTGGGAAAAGTGGCTAGCCATATGTAGAAAGCTGAAACTCGATCCCTTCCTTACACCTTATACAAAAATTAATTCAAGATGGATTAGAGACTTAAATGTTAGACCTAAAACCATAAAAACCTCCAGAAGAAAACCTAAAGCAATACCATTCAGGACATAGGCATGGGCAAGGACTTCGTGTCTAAAACACCAAAAGCAATGGCAACAAAAGCCACAATTGACAAATGGGATCTAATTAAACTAAAGAGCTTCTGCACAGCAAAAGAAACTACCATCAGAGTGAACAGGCAACCTACAGAATGGGAGAAAATTTTTGCAATCTACTCATCTGACAAAGGGCTAGTATCCAGTTCTTTGTCTACAAAGAACTCAGACAAATTTACAAGAAAAAAAAACCCCATCAAAAAGTGGGCAAAGGATATGAACAGACACTTCTCAAAAGAAGACATTTATGCAGCCAACAAACATGTGAAAAAATGCTCATCATCACTGGCCATCAGAGAAATGCAAATCAAAACCACAATGAGATACCATCTCACACCAGTTAGGATGGTGATCATTAAAAAGTCGGGAAACAACAGGTGCTGGAGAGGATGTGGAGAAATAGGAACACTTTTACACTGTTCGTGGGACTGTAAATAAGTTCAACCATTGTGGAAGACAGTGTGGCGATTCCTCAAGGATCTAGAACTAGAAATACCATTTGACCCAGCCATCCCATTACTGGATATATACCCAAAGGATTATAAATCATGCTGCTATAAAGACACATGCACATGTATGTTTATTGCGGCACTATTCACAATAGCAAAGACTTGGAACCAACCCAAATGTCCATCAATGACAGACTGGATTAAGAAAATGTGGCACATATACACGATGGAATACTATGCAGCCATAAAAAAGGATGAGTTCATGTCCTTTGTAGGGACATGGATGAAGCTGGAAACCATCTTTCTCAGCAAACTATCGCAAGAACAGAAAACCAAACACCACATATTCTCACTCATAGGTGAGAATTGAACAATGAGAACAGCTGGACACAGGAAAGGGAACATCACACACCGGGGCCTGTCGTGGGGTGGGGGGAGTGGGGAGGGATAGCATTAGGAGATATACCTAATGTAAATGACAAGTTAATGGGTGCAGCACACTAACATGGCACATGTATACATATGTAACAAACCTGCATGTTGTGCACATGTACCCTAGAACTTAAAGTATAATAAAAAATAAATTAAAAAAAGAACCAAATGGAAATTTTAGAACTGAAAAGTACACTGAAGACCTCAGAGAACTTTTATTTTTGTTATATCTATTTATATTTACTGTATTAGAAATTTTAATTAGAAAAGATTTAAAAATATTTATTCATTTTAAAGCAACAATAAACCGTTTACATGTAACATAACTGACTTTTTAAATAAAAAATAACTGTATTTCCAAAACAAAATACTAAGAAAAGTGGTGTCACATCACTCTTGACCTCTTCAATGCCTAGTTCAGCAGAAGCCGTCTGGTCCTCTTGCCTGCTTCTGCACTCACTCTGTTGCAGTACACTGTTTTGAGTCAAGTATTTCTCTGCCTGATGCTGAAAGGCTACATCACAAAGATGTAGATGGAAAAGAGAGGAATATTCTCATAGGCTTTCCAGACCATTGAGATAATTCTTTGACTCTACATATGAAAACTCCAAGAGGCAGTTTTTTTAAAAAGGTTAGTTACCATGTGGCTTCTGAAGAGTCCCAATAAACTTTTTCTACCTTTACACTAAAATCCACTGGTCTGCCTAAAGCACTTTGAATGGATTTCATAATACCTTGCGTCAGTCGTGTCTTAGTCCATTTGGGCTGCTGTAAGAAAATACTATAAACTGGGTGGCTTGTAACCAACAAACATTTATGTCTCACAGTTCTGGAGGCAGGGAGGTCCAAGATCAAGTCACCAGCAGATTGAGTGTCTGATGAAGAGGGCTGCTTCCTGCCTCATAGCACCTTCTTGCTGTATCTGCACGTGGTAGATGGGGCAAGGGATCTCTCTTCAAATCCCATTCATGACAGCTTCATCTTCATGACCTCATCACCTCTCAGAGGCCTCTGTTCCAGACACCGTCACTTTGAGGGTTAGGATTTCAGCATGAGTTTTGGAGGGCACACAAACATTCAGACCATAGCAGACCATTTGGAGAGTATTGGCTTACTGAACCATGCAGCAACTCCCAAGTGTTAGCACCACTGTTAGAAACCCAACCCCCAAACCCCTACCTTTCTTAACATCTACAGGGGCCTCATCAGAAAAGCCTTGGAGTAGGGAAAAGCTGCAAAGCTCACGGTGGTTGAGAAAAGTTTTCCAGAATTCTGATTTTTCTTGAAAGCACAAATGTTGTTGTTGGCAACCAGTACCATCGGTTGTTTGCCTGGAAGTGACAGATTTGTTTCATTCGTTTTGGAGAGTATGGTCAGCCAGATGCCCAAGCCTGGGTAGCTAGCTGTGTCTGTCTATCAGTTTTCTGTTCCACAAGAAGCAGTTAGTCCAGCTCACAGCTCAGACAGCTGCCCAGAGGTTTCCTGTAAACAGCCATGAGATACCCGTGTGCAACAGAATTGCTGTATGCTGCTCATTTCTTCACAAAGCATATAAAAAACGTGTGCTCAAGGACCAAGATTTAAGAAAATTCGTGTTTACTGCATTATCAAGGACATTTTATTTATTTATTTAGAGATGATCTTGCTCTGTCACCCAGCTGAAGTGCACTGGCGCAATCATAGCTCACTGCAGCCTTGAGTTCCTGGGGCTGAATGAAGCCTTCCACCTCAGCCTCCCGAATAGCTGGGACTACAGGTGTATGCCACGATACCAGGCAAATTTAAAAATTTTTTTAATAAAGGCAGAGTCTTGCCATGTTGCCCGGGCTGGTTTCAAACTCCTGGGCTCAAGTGATTCTCCCACCTCAGCCTCCCAAAAGTGCTGGGATTACAGGTGTGAGCCGCTGTGCTTGGCTCATCAAGGGCGTTGTTAAAAGGAAACTATTTTTACTAGTTTGTTGATTGATTGATTGATTGATTGATTGCAAAGTGTCTGGTGTTTAAGAATATGATGATCACTTGTGTAGTTTGCTGCTGGTGGGAGCACTCCAGCATTTTACCTATTGCTGTTTTTGCACCATCAGTGCAAAATATATATAGTAAAAATTATATATGTGCAAAATTAATATAGTAAAAAAAGACTATGATGGCTTAGTGTTGTCGTGAATATAGTTTGAGCTGTGGGTGATTTGCAAGCCTGTTGTAGGCCTTGTGTTTGTGGAGAACACAAGTGGGAGAAACAGGTTCTTTCTTCTTTAACCAAGGCCATCCTCGCAAATGCGAGGGAAAAGTCAGACTCAGCGATGACTTTGGTATTTGTTGAACGTTTTTATTTTGAGCATTTTGACCAGCCAGCTTCAGGGACTGAAGGAAGAGAGCTCAATCACTTAGTAACATGCAGTGCAGGTTTGAAAAGTTGGTGACTGACTTAACTTGAAATAATTGAAGAAAGTTGAGGTTTGTGGAAGAATTGGAATAATACAGACTTCTCAATTTTTAAAAATATTGTAGCACATGCTAGCTGATTTCTCCAGAATCTTTCGGGACTTTGGCTCTTAATTGTACCTATTTTTTGCTTTAAGAAATGAATGTTTTGGCTGGGCACAGTGGCTCACGCTTGTAATCCCAACACTTTGGGAGGCCAAGATGAGAGGATTACTTGGAGTCAGAAGTTCAGGACCAGCCAGAGCAACTAAGTGAGACCCTGTCTCTACAAAAAAAAAAAAAAAAAAAAAAAAAAAGCCCAAACCTAGCCAGGCATGGTGGTGCCTGGTTCCATGGTTCCGGCTCCTCAGGAGGCTGAGGTAGGAAGATCAGTGGAGCCCAGGAGGTTGAGGCTGCCGTGAGGTGTGACTGGGCCATTGCACTCCAGCTTGGGCGACACAGCAAGATCTTGTCTCGGAAAAATGAAATAAAATAAATGTTTTTATATTTTATTAGGCAGATCAGCAGTTGGTAAAGAAAGGAAAAAGCAAAGTTGGGGACATGTTGGAAAAAGCAGCAGAGTTACTGATGAGCTGTTTCCGGGTCTGTGCCAGCGACACGTGAGTAAGGACTTGAGGACCGTCGGACGCTGTCGGTCGTGGTTTTTGTCGCAGTGTTCACCCTTTCTGGCCTGTGTTTATTGTTGACGTATATTTTACTTCTACACATATTATAATCCCACAACCATCATTATGTTTGCTTTAAAAAGTTGATTGTTTTGTAAAAGAAATAAGAGCTGAGGGAAAAAAAAGTCTTTTCATTTGCCCACATTTGACCATGCCTGAAGCTCCTCTCTGCAGGAACCAGTTTCCGTCTGTGCCATTTCCCTTTCCTGAAGCACTTTCTTCCGCGTTTGCATTTGTTGAGGGTCTGAGGGCAGTGAATTCTCTAAGCTTTCATTTTTCTGAAACTGTCTTTATTTTTTTAAGAAATTTTCTCTTTTTACCAGTGAAGAAGATTACCATCATTTTTTTAAGGCTCCTTTTGCTACATGGAGTCTTGTGGGTTGACAGTTTTTTTCCTTTCGGCACTTTAAAAATGTCATTCCATCTGGTTTCCTTTGCTTCTGATGAGTCCTTGCCGTCGTTCCCTGTATAGAATGGGTGTTTTTGCTCTGGCTGTGATTTTTTCTTTATCATTTGGCATCAGTCATTTGGCTCTGATGTGCATAGTTGGCTTTTTTTTTCTTTAATTTCTCCTGTTCAGGGTTCATTGGGCTTCCTGTATTTGTAAGTTGATGTTTTTAAAAATTTAATATTTTACATTCTTCAACTACTTTTGGCCCCATTTTTTCTCTTCTCTTTCTGTGATTTCAACTGCATATGTGTTAAATGCTTGATATTATCCCACACAGGCCACTGTTAGTCTCTTTGTTTATTTTTTAACCTTTTTTTTTTTTGAGACAGAGTCTTGCTCTGTCGCCCAGGTTGGAGTGCAGTGGCGCCATCTCAGCTCACTGCAACCTCCGCCTCCTGGGTTCACACCATTCTCTTGCCTTAGCCTCCTGAATAGCTGGGATTACAGGCGCATGCCACCTCGTCCAGCTAATTTTTGTGTTTTTAGTAGAGATGGGGTTTCACCGTGTTGGCCAGGCTGGTCTTGAATTTCTGACCTCAAGTGATCCACCCTCCTCGGCCTCCCAAAGTGCTGGGATTATAGGCATGAGCCACTGCACCTGGCCTCAATCTTTTTTTTCCTCTCTCCTCCATTTTAGGTAATTTGTATTGACCTGCTTACAAGTTGACTGATCTTTTCTGCCATTATTTATTTTTAAATTCTCAACTTTCCATCTGATTCTACTCTAGAGTTTCCATTTTTTCTTCTAAAACTCTCATCTCTTCACCCAGTATATAATTACATTTATTTGTGAGATTTAGGAAATTTTAAAACAAAGAAAGGTTATCAAAGGTATCCATATGTAAATAAACAAAAACTATTGTTCCCAGAGAGTAGTTGTTTTGGTCAACAAAACAACTGGGGAATGTAAGAAAAGAGATTTACTTGGCTCACAGTTCTGCAGGTTGCACAAGAAGCATGGTGCTCGTATCTGCTTCTGGTAAGGCCTCAGACTGCTTCCACTCATGCTGGAAGATGAAGAGGAGCCCACCACATGGCAAGAGAGGAGTCAGGAGATAGAAGGGTAGGCGCCAGGCTCTTCTACAACCAGCTCTCTGGGAACGCTCACAGGAGCTCAGAGCGAGAACTCATTCATTATGGCAAGGACAGCACCAAGCCATTCATGAGGCGTTTGCCGCCAGGACCCAAAAACCTCCCATTCGGCTCCGCCTCCAACAATGGGGATCGTGTTTTAACATGAGGTGTGATGTGGCCAAAAATCCATATCCAAACAGTAGCAGTAGCCCAGCCTCTCTTTTCACTCACTGTGTCTGTTGCCAATAAACTTGGTAGCCTCAAAAGATGGGAACTTTTCCTGTTGGGTGTCGTAGATCCAATCCATGAAACCAAAAGTAAGTGTTGAGCAGAGCAAGCTGTATGTAAAGGCCAAGGAATGAAGAAGCAGGAGTGTGGCTCACAGATCAACTTCTCTACTCCTGAGGGGTGAGGGGATTGAAATAGAGGGTTTCTTGAATGAAGGAGTTGGACATTGAAAGCAAGGGGAAGAATATTAATCGCTTTTCTTGAAATGGGCGGTGAACTTCTGGGAGCTGAAGCACTGCCATCTTTTTGTCCTTTTATGGCTTCTTCTCATCATTGTTGTGGTGATTGTCAGCCGTTGTGGCACTGGTGGGAGTGTCACTGAGCATGAAAATGAGATTGTAATGAAGTTGGAGGCTCTGCAAAGACTTCCACTTAGCATCCTGCTGATCTTAGCTGGTTTAACCAAGAGGGGAGCCTCTGACCTCAGGCGTCCTATTGCTGAAGATAACCAGAGTTTGAGTTGTGCAACTGTTCAGCCAAGCCTACAAGATGTATAGTGCTGTGGGGATAACATGGCCTCCCTACCCAGCCTCGCTTTGGAACCTTCCTACCAAGGCTGGACTGTAGAAAAGTCCTTCCTCTGCCATGGCACTTTCCCACTGAGGCCTCCCATGAGTGCCGTTTCCTTTGCTGGAAGGTTCTCCTCGACTCCTGGCTGTCTACACTCGTTTAAAGGTTTCCACCCTCTCTAAAGCCTCTCGCTGCTGGACTTCACAGTGGATCAGATTTCCTTTTTATAAACATTCATAGCAGACTGTACATTTCTTTCACTGTGTTTACCGAATGATTGATGACTGTGTAGGTGATGTGTATTTGATTGCCAAGTGCATGAGGGCCTGGGCTTTCTCCATCACTCGCGCTCCTTGCACTTCAGGAGCTCAATCAGTGTTTCTTAAATGAATACTTGAAATTTTGCTTGATGGTATATTCCTGCACAGCAGTGATCTTCATGACCTTTGATTAGGCAGTGGCTTCTCAGATACGACAACAAAAGCATAAGCAACCAAAGGAAAAAATAAATTGGACTTCATCAAAATTAAAAACTTTAGACTTCAAAGAACATTCTCAAAAAAGTGAAAAACAATAATAAACTATCAAATAATACATCTGGTAAGGGCCTAATATCCAGAATATATAAAGAACTATTACAACTCAACAGTAAAAAGACAATCTAATTTTAAAATGGTTAAAGAATTTGAAAAATCTGCCAAACAAAATACACAAGTGGCCAGTAAGTGCGTGAAAAGATGCTCAGCATCATTAGCCACCAATGACTAATGCATCAGTCACTCAAAATGCAAATCAGAACCTCCGAGAGCTGCCAGTCCACACCCAGTGGTAGCACTGTAATCAGAAAGGTGGGCAGCGCCAGCCAGGATGCAGAGACTGGAGCCTCATACACATTGCCAGGAGAACAAAACCAGTGCAGCTGCTGTGCAGAAACGGGAAGGCAGTTCCTCAAAGTTGAATGTAGAGCTACGTGTGACCCAGCATTTCCACCCCGAGGGGACACTCCGAAGACAGAGGCAAATCCCCAGTGACATCTTTCCCCTTGGGGTTTGTTTTCGTCACATACTCTCCAATAGAGGTCATTGTTCCTGGTGCCAGACCAGCTACGATATTACCATACATGCAGTATTTTATGTGACTTACATAGTACTTGTGTGTTTTGTTTGGTTTTCCCGTAACTCTTTGAAGTCATAGAACAGTATTATTATTTGTCTCCGTTTTCAGATGAGGAAAACGAGACCTTGAGAGACTCTTGTTTGAGGTCATACACCTGGGGAGTGACAAAAGTCACAGAGCTGCTTAGAGCAGCTCACAGGCAGTTATAAAACAGGCTTTAACAGTTTAAAGTTGTATGTTTACATTATTTTAAGTGTTTCTATACGGACACATTTTAGTCTTTAAGAGTAATTTTATGTTCTCTGGCTTGTAAACCACCTGCTTGTTTTCTGTACTGGGCACTTTTGTATTTTTGTGCCTTGACTCTGAGTGATTTTATCATTTTGTTGTGTACTTCCATAAACCTAGATGGCGTGGCCTAGTACACACCACTGCTGTGTGGAGTAGCCTGTGGCTCCCAGGCTGCCAGGAGCAAGAGCAGCCCTTGTGTGGCCGCACTGAATGCTGTAGGCAACCGGAACACAATGGGAATTATTTGTTTCTAAACATATCTAAACACCAAAAAGATGCAGTAAAAATACAGTATGAGAATCTGTAGGACCGCCATCTCAATGGTCATCTGTAGTTGACCAAAATGTTGTATAACACGTGACTATTTCTAAGTTAATTGCAGACAGAGGCACACCTCACCTAGGTGCTTCAGTTTCTGTTTCTTCAGTCTTTTGAGGTAAATTTACATGCAGCGAACTACCTACAGTAGTATCTGTCTGCTTGCTATTGAGGTATAGGACAGTGAACTACCTACAGTATTATCTGTCTGCTTGCTGTTGAGGTGTAGGACATGATTGTCAACCTGGAAACTTCCCTCGTCCCTCATTTGGGGCAGGCCCTTTCTGCTGTCTGGATTTGTTCCCCGTGGGTCACTTCCTGCCTTTCTGGTGACTTCCTGTAAATGGACGCCCACAGTGTGTACTCTTTGTGTCTTCCTTGGTGGGACTCATCCTCGGTGTGTTTTACTGGTTCGTTTTGTTGTCCTGATGAGAAGGTATTTTTCTATTTTTCTTTTTTTGGTTTTTGTTTTTGTTTTTTGAGACGGAGTCATGCTCTGTCACCCAGGCTGAAATGCACTGGCCCAGGTTCAAGTGATTCTTCGGCCTCAGCCTCCTGAGTAGCCAGGATTACAGGCACGCACCACCATGCCCTATTTTTCCATTTTTCAAAAATGGTTTATAACAGTTAACTTTTACACATTGTTGCTGCAAACGAGGCAGTTTTTAGTTGGTGAAGCGGAGGGAGGATGTTACTCAAGTAGTTAATTGGGATTTTCCTGGTTTGCTTTTTCTTTCATTTTTACCCATCAGGTAAGACATCTTTTTTCATAATGTTATTTTGTTTGATGAATATGACTTGATATGAATATGACTTGAGCTTTGGTACTTTATCTCAAGATATTAATTTGTTTAGGCAGTTTATTTTGTGAAATAAAAATTTTATTTGCTATGTAACTTAAAAAAAATTATTTCCCCATAGCCGTGCTGGAATAGAGGACTCTAAGAAGTGGGGCATGCTGTTTCTGGTGAACCAGTTGTTTAAAATCTACTTCAAGGTGCGCTTCTGTTTGAATTCTGTCTTTCCAACTTTCCATTCTCCTTGTCCTCCCACATACCGTATATGGTTAGCTAGCCTCCCTGGCGTTGCTTGCGAAATGGTCAAAACCGTATTCCTAGTCTTAATAGCGAACCTTTGTTGAATGCCTGCTAGGGGCAAGGCACTGTTCTGAATGTCTCCTGTTGACAACTGGCCCTCTGAGGTTAGCGCTCCCGGCCCTGGGGAGACAAAGGCACCTGCGTGTGAAGCAGCTGGCCCGGCATGGTGAGCTTGGACTTTCAGTGCAGGCGGTTTCACTCCAGAGCCTTTTGTCTTCTGTGGTCATAATTAACTATGGAAAAGCAGGCATATAGATGGATAGATGGATACAGAAACCATTGCCACATAAAGTCAGTCAGGTGAAGAGCAGCCCATCATGTGTCAGCAGCTGGGCCTTGGGCCTTCTGTCCAGGGCTTTCCACTCCTGTAGAGCACCCCACCTTCCTGCCGGTGTTGCATAAGCACAGGCTTCTGCAGGGCTGTGCCACCTGGAACGGCTTCCCAGAGCCTCCCAGGGTGAATGTCGTCTACAATGGCTGCTTTCTGTTTTGGTTTTTATTATTATATAAATAATTTTTGTGATATAATAGGTTTTGTAATTTGCATTTTGAGGAGACATGCATAGTAATTTGTTTTACCCTGTTTTTGTTGTTTTTAAATATTTTAAATGGATTGTTATTCATTATAGATCAACAAACTCCATTTATGTAAACCCCTAATTAGAGCAATTGACAGCTCAAACCTGAAAGACGATTACAGCACTGCACAGAGAGTAACATACAAATACTACGTTGGACGCAAGGCCATGTTTGACAGTGACTTTAAGCAAGGTATGTTGCTAATCTCTTTTTTCCCAGTATTTTAAATAAGACGTTGCATTCTGGACAACTTTGAATAATATAGTTTCAGAGAACACAATTACTGTATTTTATTTTTAAGGGTAGAATATTTGTGTAAATACAGATCAGCTTATATATACATATTTGACGCCAAAGCTGATTAAATAAAGGGAAATTATATTGAAGGTTCTTAATCCACACTGGGTCTCTGAGGTGCGTGCTGGAGTCTCACAGGCATCACAGACGTCCTTTCTGAGTTCACTAAACATGACTGTTCTCGGAATAGAATGTAAATCATTGTTTTCTCTATTTGCCTTTTGACCCTGTAATAGATGCTGGTTATGTTGACATAGGAAATGGAGATTAGGACAACATTTAGTTCAGTGACTGACTTAACGACCTACAAATCCCACATGGAATGACTTAGAAGCAGGGGATATGCTGTTGGACCTGGCGTCAGAGCTCACGTTTAAACAGCCTCGCGCAGTGTGTTGCTGCCACACCTGACATTATTGTATTAGTTTACATTGGTAACTTTCTCAAGAACAAGAAACTAGTCCTTTCTTCTTTTTGTAATTTTTTATTGGCTGTCATGGCATCATTCTTTGTGATGTCTTCTGTTGTACTCAGACCAGACTTTAAACTCTTCTTCAGCTGTTTGCTGAGCACACAGCCCCAAGTA
Organism: Papio anubis; assembly: GCF_008728515.1. Classification (NCBI taxonomy): domain Eukaryota; kingdom Metazoa; phylum Chordata; class Mammalia; order Primates; family Cercopithecidae; genus Papio; species Papio anubis. Next base: position 91,021,271 of record NC_044990.1, on the reverse strand, counting down.
CATGAAGCAACATAACTTTAGGCAATGCAAGATAAATAGTAGCCCTTTCATAAGGATGCTCTGGCTTTTTATTCTATGGGCTTGTATAGACTGACCATTTCCTTTCACAGTTTTTACTGTATAGGCTTTTATAGTCTGACTGTTGATTTCTTCACAGTTTTTAGTAGATCTAGGGCTTTTAAAGAAGGGCTTTTCTTATCTGTTCCTCTCTTTTTTTTTTTCTCTTAATATGAAGCATAAAGGTAGAGAAGCTTTTAAATTCTATTCTATTGGATTTTATTAAGATACTGATGTTTTTTTCTTCTGAGGATTCATTAGGTGGTATTTTTGAATACCTAACATAGCCAGAAATGATTATTAATATTGATGTGACATATTCATAGTTTCTGACATCTTTAGAACTAAAAAGTTTATTTAAGTCTGTATCATCCAACCCTTTTGTTTGACTGTAAAAGAAATAGAAAGCCATTGAGAGTGTGATGTTCCGAGATTACTGAGCGATTCTGTGTCCTCAAAAAGCCAGCGCCGGCCATAGATCTTCTGCCTTGTAGCTCTCAGAGATGTTGTTTTCCATTTTACTGCCAGGAATTCCCAGAGCCCTGATTGTATTTAAGTGGATAAAATGTCTGCAGAGATTGTGGTGATTTTCTTCCCTGTGATTTTATATTATTTGTGTAAGAGAATATTTGGAGTATCTCAGTTGTTGTATACTTTCATTAATTTATTACTTTCAGAGATTTATACCCCACTAGATATTTTTAACTCCAACCGAAATATATTATTTGATGCAAAATGACTAAGGTTCCCTCAAAGACAGCAGAAAAATCTCAGCTTGCATTAACTATTAGAAAATGCATTTTTTTAGCTGGGTACAGTGGCCCACACCTGAATCCTAGCACTTTGGGAGGCCGAGGCGGGTGGATCACAAGGTCAGGAGATCGAGACCATGGTGAAACCCCATCTCTACTAAAAATACAAAAAATTAGCTGGGCGCGGTAGCGGGCGCCTGTAGTCCCAGCTACTCAGGAGGCTGAGGCAGGAGAATGGCGTGAACCCGGGAGGCGGAGCTTGCATCGAGCCGAGATCGCACCACTGCACTCCAGCCTGGGTGACAGAGCGAGACTCCATCTCAAAAAAAAAAAAAAGAAAGAAAAATGCATTTTTGTACATCCAGGAGAATTTGAGATTACCTCGGGCAGTCGCAAAGGTACACTTTTTAGAGGCTAGGTTGCAAAAGTCAAACTGGCAGCGGGTGGGATACTGCAGACTCTGAGTGAATCCTTGTTCCTTGGTCTCAGCCCCACAGGGCTCCTCGTGGGTCCTTGCTTTGTAGTTTGGAAGCGACACTGGCCCCACAGCATTCACGCTCACTGTGCAAGACTGGATGTTTTTTGTGCCAATGTGGCCACACAGTTTAGGAGCAGAGGCAGTGTGTGGTCTCAGTGTGGGTTCCCTAGGCCTCAACCCAGACCCTAGGGCCTGTTGCTTCTGGTGACCCATTCTGCATAAGGGAGGGCCTCTGCAGCTCTTGAGCATCTCTGTTCTCTTGTATTTGGGACTTAGTATCACTGTTCAGGAAGAACTTACATAAACAGGAACATCTTACTTTCCTAATTCTTGACCCAAACCCAGCCTTAGCAAAGCCTCGTCCCATCACCTCGGGAGAATGTGGAATCATTGTCCAGAAACCCCTGACGTTTCCTCTGCCTTCAGCTTTCCGGCCTCAGGACGAGGCTCAGCTCCTGCCTGTTCTGAGAGTTCCTCGTGCGGCTGAACTCTCCGCAGGCCTGTCATGTGCAGTTTGTAGGATTAAGCTTGACAAGTAGAATTACTTTTGTATTTTGAAATCTATTAAATTCAAATCTGTTTTATATGAAATGGAATCCTTTTTTAAGATTGCTGTCAGGACAGAATTAATATACGTTAATAAGAATTTTTTAAAGCATGTGGTCATTTAAAATAGAAGATATATGATCACTAATTATATGTTAAGCTGGAGGATGGTGTTTCACTAAGTTATTTTCATTCTGTTGAATTATGAGTGATTAAAATGTATTGTGGAGGTACATTTTTAAATATGTCTTTATATTTTTCATGAATGTAGAAATCATCTGAGCAGGGTCAAACTTTTAAAATGTTATCATAATGGCTTGCCAGATGACCTTAGGCAAATCAGAATCTCTGTGAAAGTTAGTTTCTTCAGTTTTTCTCTGTTAAGTAGGACTTCCCAGGCAGTTCCTGTTGAATTTGGGGTTATAGATTTTACTTAAGGAAAGTCATTGATCACAGAAATGAAACTGGGCTGATATTTTTTGAGATAATAAAGGGAGGGGGCTTTTGCCTTTTAAATCAGGAGACGGTGGTAGAATACGGAGCAGGAAGGGGCCTGAAGCAGGTGCGTTGGTCTCACGCGTGCTGGCTCTGCCTTCTTTGCAGCCGAGGAGTACCTGTCATTTGCCTTTGAGCATTGTCACCGTTCTAGTCAAAAGAACAAAAGGATGATTCTGATCTATTTGCTTCCAGTAAAAATGCTATTGGTGAGTGATTGTTACTCCCTGTTTATAGATCCTGGTGTTTTCACGAAGTTGACAGCTGATAGGCTTTTTAAAACCTAGCAGACAGTGGTTGATCACAGCCTGAGCTATGTATGGGCACACCCCAGAACGAAGAAGGAACATGCACTGTGTGTGGCCGAAACCCAGAGCTTCATGCCTTACGCCTCCAGGTCCTTCTAGAAAAGCTTTCCCTGTGTCCTGTTTCCCTTTAAAGTATTTAGCTCTACAGTTTAACATTCATGTGACAAAATAAGTACCTATCATTTGTATTCCTCCCTTAAAACCTAAGTTAAAAGCAGTGGATTCACCGAGAAAGAAAAAATGTCATTTCAACCTCTCTCTGGGTATTTCATTTAGTTACTAAAATGTATTTTTGATACTTGAAATAACTGGCAAGTTAATTGACCGAGAAAAGCATCACACACAGCTGGCTAAAGCTTCTGTAATTCCGAATGGATTGTGATGGAGAAGTGCTGCTGTGGCCCTGCCCTCCCCACTTCTCACCCTGTTTAAGAGACAGCCAGTGTCAAATTCTTAGCTGATTCTTCGGGAAGCTACCTGCGCATTCCTAGATCACATGCTTATACTCGCGTTTCTTCAGTTATCACTCTCCTGTTGTGGAAATGCAAAGAAATGTGAGAAGGTCAAGATGAAGGTCACGTGTCATGCATGACGCACGTGTACTGCACCAGGTGTTCTGATTTCAGGTCACGTGTCATGGCATGACGCACGTGTACTGCACCAGGTGTTCTGATTTCTAGACCCGTGTTGTTTTCCTAATGTGCTGTGATGTGTTTAATCTGTGGACATCTAAGAAACTCAGGTTGCAATTTTCTTAAAACTTAATTCCTTGATATGAATGTTTATCAAAGACAATTTTGTCAAAAATGAAAGTGTTTTCATTCTGGAAAATTGACTCTGTCTTAGGGTCACATGCCCACTGTTGAGCTCCTGAAAAAGTATCACCTGATGCAGTTTGCGGAAGTAACCAGAGCTGTGAGGTAGAGTATGCTATCCTTTCCGTTTGGGGTTTTACAAATGCAAGCCTGGTGAGAGTTGACGTGCACGCTGTGTGAGAAACTCACCCTCCTTCTGACGCGCGTCCCCCCTCACCAGTGAGGGCAACCTGCTGCTGCTGCACGAGGCGCTGGCGAAGCACGAGGCCTTCTTCATTCGCTGTGGGATCTTCCTCATCCTGGAGAAGCTGAAGATCATCACCTACAGGAACCTCTTTAAGAAAGTGTAAGCGTTTCCCCAGCGCACTGGGCTCCCAGTGTGGCTCTCGGCAGAGCGGTCAGACGTCCAGGGCCGTTGCAGGCTAAGAAAGGAGGCTACCGTGTGGGCAGGGTCGTCATCTTTCTTCCGCTGTGTGGGATAAAATGAAGCCTCTGCCCACTGCCTGCTGGGGCCCTGCGCAGAGACACGTGAGTAGCACAAGCTGTGCCTCGACTTCTGGGGGAGGTAAGCAGATTCTGTGTGAGAAGACGACCTGAGAACATCAGCCCTGAGAGCCGCGGTACCACGTTTCATCAGACCACATAGGACTCGCTACTCACTCCCCTCCCTTAGTCCTGACTAAGCAGCCCTCCCAGCCACTCCGCCTGTCACAAATGCAGACGCAGAGATCGTCATTCCTTTCCTCACATGTCTTCTGAGGCCTCGTCCCAGCAGGATCTCAGTTCAGTAAACTTCAGGCAAAGGCCAACTTTGTACAGAGCTGTGGGTAGCACATCACAAAGAGTAGGGGCCGTATTTCGCTGAATCAGTGAGACACAGCCCGTTGTCAGGTGCTTCCTGATTTCAGGGAGATTAAAATGTGAAAAAAAGGCACCTTAGATTAATGAAATATTTAGAAAATAATTAAAAACTGTATTTGTACTAGTGACTTTTTTTTTTTTTTTTTTTTTTTTTTTGGGACAGAGTCTCGCTGTTTCCCCCCGGCTGGAGTGCAGTGGCCGGATCTCAGCTCACTGCAAGCTCCGCCTCCCGGGTTTTTACGCCATTCTCCTGCCTCAGCCTCCCGAGTAGCCGGGACTACAGGCGCCTGCCACCTCGCCCGGCTAGTTTTTCGTATTTTTTAGTAGAGACGGGGTTTCACCGTGTGAGCCAGGATGGTCTCGATCTCCTGACCTCGTGATCCGCCCGTCTCGGCCTCCCAAAGTGCTGGGATTACAGGCTTGAGCCACCGCGCCCGGCCACTAGTGACTTTTTTAAGATTGAAAAGTCAAATTAGATTTAATAGCTCTTTGAGAGTGTATTTTAGAGTTTAATAGGTGGGAATTTTTGTACTCCTTTAGAACACTGGCTTATTAAAAGGTGCCTTTTCTTGGCTGCAGAGTGCTGCGTCCTGTCAGTAACCACAGTGCCCGTCTCCTTCCCCTTCCAGGTATTTGTTACTGAAAACACACCAGCTGTCTCTGGATGCTTTTCTGGTTGCCTTGAAATTCATGCAGGTGGAGGACGTGGACATTGACGAAGTTCAGTGTATTCTGGCTAACTTGATATACATGGTGTGTGAGTCCTAGTTTTAATTTAAGCAGCTACTCACAGCAGGATTCAGACCAGAATTTGAAGCTTCAGTGTGGTGGTGTTAAAATTGTTAAAATATCTTTTGCTTTTATTGAAGGTATTTTTTTTGGTAGAACTAATTTTAGCCCAGGAAATACCATTCACCAGGACCTTAGGAGCATGAGGGGATGGATACTCTGTATGTTTGCATATTCTTTACCGGCGGTACATCCCTCAGTATCTGTTGAGTCTCTGAACCCCCTCGGATACCAAAATCCACATGTGCTGCAGTCACTGATAGGACGTAGTATTTGCATATGAGCTATGCACATTCTCCTGTATACTTTAAATTATCTCTAGGTTACTTAAAATAGTGCATTGTAGATAGCTATTATACTGTATTGTTTAGGGAATCACGGCAGGGAAGAGCATCTGTACATGTTCAGTACAGATGCGTTTTTTTTTCCCAAATATTTTCAGTCCACAGTTGGTTGGATTCACGGATGTGAAACCCACCATGGATATGGAGGGTCGATTGTATTTATTTTTATTCATTGTCCTCCCGCTGAACTGAACTGTGCCGCTCTTGGGGAAGAATGCTTAATGCCAAATTTATCAGATCACCCAGCATCTTGGACATGACTCAGATCCAGAAATGTAAACGAACTCCTGCCTTTCTGTCCTGCAGGGCCACATCAAAGGCTACATATCACATCAGCATCAGAAGCTGGTGGTCAGCAAGCAGAACCCATTTCCTCCGCTGTCCACGGTGTGCTGAGTGTGTCCGAAGCCCTGAGGACGGGTGAGCAGTTGTCTCTTTCTGTTCTGGTTGTGCCGATGAGACTGGTCTGGTACTGCGACAAGGCCCCCTGAAGCCGGAACTCTGGGAGGCGCTTCTCCCTGGGATGCCGAGGCTGAGATTGTCAGCACACCCGAGTCAGTCTCCTCCGTTTGTAACTAATTTCAGCCTGATGAAAACCTGGAATTCCTTTTTCACAAAACTCGGCTGGTTCTGGAGTCTTTGTGAAACTTCTTTGAAGGAGGCTTTGCGTGAAGGCAGCTCCGGCTCACTTTTCCTAAGTGTGGTTCCTGAAGGCTGTCTTTGTAACTTTTTGTAGTTCTTTGTATAAAAAGGGTATTCTGAATTTATACACATGGCATGTTCTTCATTATATCTTCCAGGATACATCTATTTTTATATATTAAATTTGAATATGTTATCAAAATGCTTGGTTAACTTAAGGCATCTTTTTAAAAGCAGAATTTAATTTGATTTAAATTTTCCAGATTTTATAGCTTGCCCGTATGGATGCTCCTCAATTTATGATGGGGTTACATCCCAATAAACTTACTTTATTTACCTTTGCTTTGTTGGTTGAAAAAAAACACGTTACTTTTAAAAAAACATCTTAAGTTGGCCGGGCGCGGTGGCTCAAGCCTGTAATCCCAGCACTTTGGGAGGCCGAGACGGGCGGATCACGAGGTCAGGAGATCGAGACCATCTTGGCTAACACAGTGAAACCCCGTCTCTACTAAAAAAAAATACAAAAAACTAGCCGGGCAAGGTGGCGGGCGCCTGTAGTCCCAGCTACTCGGGAGGCTGAGGCAGAAGAATGGCGTAAACCCGGGAGGCGGAGCTTGCAGTGAGCTGAGATCCGGCCACTGCACTCCAGCCTGGGCGACAGAGCAAGACTCCGTCTCCAAAAAAAAAAAAAAAAAAAAAATCTTAAGTTGAAAATGCATTTGAATACACCTGCTACTAAACAGTATGGCTCACTCTAGCCTGCCTTAACATACCCAGAAACCTCCACTTAGGCAAAATCAAACACGAAGCTGACCTTATTTTATAATAAAGTGTAGATGCCACGCGTGGTGGCTCACGCCCGTAATCCCAGCACTTTGGGAGGCCAAGGCGGGCAGATCACCTGAGGTCAAGAGTTGGAGACCAGCCTGACTAACACGGAGAAACCCTGTCTCTACTAAAAATACAAAATTAGGCGGGTGTGGTGGTGCATACCTGTAATTCCAGCTACTCAGGAGGCTGAGGCAGGAGAATTGCTTGAACCTGGGAGGCGGAGGTAGGCAGAGGTGGCAGTGAGCTGAGATCACGCTGTTGCACTCCAGCCTGGGCAACAAGAGTGAAACTCTGTCTCAAAAAAATAAATAAAAATAAAAGTGTAAATATCTCGTGTAGCTTACCGAGTGCTGCACGGAGAGTGGAAACCGAAGGGCTGTGTGGACGCTGAGGCATGGCTGCCCCTGAGTGCGTCCCTTTGGCACCATGGTGAGGTTGACAGTTGCTAAGTCGGGCCACTCACATTGGGCTATTGGGCTGCCATCACAAAATACCACAGGCTGGGCAGCTTAAGCAACAGGAATGTATTTCCTCACAGTTCCAGAGGCTGCAGGTCTGCCTGGGATGGGGTTACCAGCATGGTTGGCTTCTGGGGAGGACTGTCTTCTGAGCTGAGCACTCAAGAATATGGTGTTATTCTTGCTGTGCTAGAGATGGTACAGACAGAGATGACTCTCTCTCTTTTTTTTTTTTTTTTTTTTTTGAGACAGGGCCTCGCTCTGTCGCCCAGGCTGGAGTGCGGTGGTGCAGTCAGTGCTTACTACAGCCTCAACCTCTGGGGCTCAAGTGGTCTTCCCTCCTCAGCCTCCCGAGTAGCTGGGACCACAGGTGCATGCCACCACACCCAACTAATTTTTTTCGTTTTTGTAGAGACAGGGTCTTGCTAATGTTGCACAGGCTGGTCTGGAACACCTGGGCTAAAGCAATTCTCCCGCCTCGGCCTCCCAAAGTGCTGGGATGACAGGCATGTGCTACCACACCTGGCTCTCTTCCTCTTATAAGGCCACAGTTCTGTTGGGTTAGGACCTCACCCTTATGACCGCATTTAGCCTTAGTTACCTCCTGAAGACCTTAGCTCCAGATACAGTCACATTGGGAGTTAGTACTTCAACGTAAGAAATTTGGGAGGACACAGTTTAGTCCCCAGCACTGCCATTTTTCAGAGTGTGCACATTTCCCTGTTTATAACAAATTTACTAAAGAAGAACACACAAACCATATTAGCTCATCTTTGCAAAGTTACTGCATTTGAAAGCTGCTTGTGCAAGGAGAAGCTATGCTACAAAGTGTGAATCCCTCTTTCTCTCTCTCTGGGCTTCACAGTACAGGACTCACTTTGTGTGGCTCCTTCCTCAGGTTCCCCTGGATGCAGGAACTGCCCCAGGGCTTCAGCGGCACTCCTTAGCTCGCTCCTACATCTGCAGGTCTACAGTTTCTTCAGGGCTGGGCGGGGAAGTTTGTGGGCTCTTCTGGAGCCTGAATGGGCCCCTCTGAAGGTGACTCATTCCCATGTATCAGCCCTGGGCTCTCACCTGGGGCTCAGCAGGGCTATGGGTGGGCTCCCCTATTTCTTTCCACACGCAGGGAGCTGGATTCTGGGAGCGCAGATCCCAGTAAAGCCAGGGAAGCCAGATCTCTTGTATGCCCTGCTCTCTCTTAAGTCACACCCGGATTCCAGCCGTGGACTGCCGCACGCACACACGAGCTGCAGGAGGGCAAGCGCCTGTGCCTGTGGACTTCATGCCAAGGATCCTCTTGACCTACAGAGCTGCTCCCCATGAGCAGCAAGGTCCTCAGCGCTGGCAGTCGTGACAAGTGCCTCCTACGTCCTGTGGGGCAGACACGGAGCAAACTCATGTCGGTGAAGGCTTTGGGTGCTGCGTCTGTTTTCTAGCTACCCATGTGTCCAGTGCGGCCCTGTTCTCTTTCAGTGTTGGGTAAGGAAATCTGATCTTCCCTGCTGCTCAGCATGGACCTTGAACATCCTTCAACTTTTGATTTAAGTGATTTTCTTACAGTAATTTGAATATTGGAATTTCTACCGGCATACCTGAATTTCATTCTGGATTTAATAGCGGTAGAAAGCTCAGGTTTGTCAACATTTCTGGGTAACATATTGAACCATCCATAGTGACACCTGAAGTCAAGGACTGATACTTTAAGGTAATTGGATGGTTATTCTTAGCAATGAAAGAAACAACCTCAGTGTAGGTGTCCTTACATTTACCTCTTGGTGTTCAGGCCTGTGTCAGTTTGTTCTCACACTGCTATAAAGAACTGCCCGAGACTGGGTAATTTGTAAAGGAAAGAGATTTAATGGACTCACAGTTCCACACGACCGGCGGGGCGGGCACAGGAAACTTACAATCATGGCAGAAGGGGAGGCGAGCCTGGGGAAAACTGCCACTTTTAGAACCATCAGCTCCCGTTAGACTGCCCCACTATCACCAGAACAGCATGGGGGAGCCGCCCCATGATCCAGTCGCTTCTCGACACCTGGGGATTACAGTTCGAGATGAAATTTGGGTGGAGATACAGAGCCAAAACATATCAAGGCCTACGTCTAGCATGGCAGCATTCAAGTTCATGGGTGTCCATGTGGGCATATATCAGTGTGTTTGCATGGATTCAGATGTTGGACTTAATCTCTGCCCAAGTGTAAACTTGTTTGGTCCTTTTAAAACATCATCACAGGCTGGACGTGGTGGCTCACATTTATGACCCCAGCACTTTGGGAGGCTGAGGCCAGTTAGATTGCTTGAGCCCTGGAGTTCGAGACCAGCCTGGGCAATATGGCAAAATCCATCTCTGCAGAAAATACAGAAATGAGCTGGGCATGGTGGTGGCACCTGTAGTCGAGGCTGCGGTGGGAGCGTCAGTTGAGCCCAGGAAGTCGAGCCCACAATGAGCTAGGATCGTGCCCTGCACTCCAGCCTTGGGTGACACACAGAGACCCTGTCTCAAAAAACAAGGAAAACAGAGTCATCATAGCTAGCTTCCCTTTTCTTGAGTTTTATTGTTTTGTTAGATTTGTTTATGGTGCGGTTTCTAAGTGTGTCATTAAACACCAGTAGAGTAGTTCTTTCATTTCGAAGGCCCCTCATGTCTGCTGACAGTCTTGGCCTGTAGCTTTCTCTGATTGTCCCTGATTTCACAGATCTCACCATTATGCAGGGAGGGTCTTCATATGCTTTGCCTCTGCCCAGCTGTGTTTGAAATAGTTTTCTTTCTTTTTTTTTTTTTTTTTCTTTTTTCTGAGATGGAGTCTTGCTCTATTGCCCAGGCTGGAGTGCAATGGCATGATCTCGGTTCGCTGCAACCTCTGCCTGTCCGGTTCAAGTGATTCTCCTGCCTCAGCCTCCTGAGTAGCTGGGATTACAGGCGTGAGCCACCACACTTGGCAATTTTTTTTGTTTTGTTTTGTATTTTTAGTAGAGACAGAGTGTCACCATTTTGGTCAGACTGGTCTCGAACTTCTGACCTCGTGATCCACCCGCGTCAGCCTCCCAAAGTGCTGGGATTATAGGCGTGAGCCACCGCACCCGGCCTGGAATAGTTTTCAAGCAGGGCTTCTACTCTAGTTTAGTAAATCCAAATTTGTAATAGAAGTACCAGAAGCAAGATTGCAGACATTTCTGCAGCATTGTGTACAGAAAGCCTGCCATGTTCATTAGCGGATTTTAAAATCATTAGTAGGCATTTAAAGCAGTGACTTAATTACCTTATTGTAGTTTGAGAATAATACAGCCAAAGTTCACTAAGACTTTAAAACTCACCCTAGTGAATTTTAAACTCCCCTCCCCATTAATTTGCCTTAAATTACAGTGTTGCTTTTCGCCAAGGTCCTTTCAGAGAAATGGGCCATTTCATCTACAGATTGGAGAAAAGAAGTTTAATTCTGGGATTAAAGAGTAAATGAAAGAGAGTGTGCCGAAGAACAGTAAGGCTTAAAAACCCAAGTTATGTGTCAATTGTTTTCAACTCAAGAGACTGTTTGTCTGCCTACATTTTCAGTCCCCTTTTTAAAAGTCCTCTGTGCTCCTCAACAAGGCTCTGTTGGCCGAGGCGCCTGCAGCTGGCCCTCACCCTTGCCTGAGCTGAGCGGCCCTCGTCTGTCCACCTCCCACAGGCAGCCGCTGTGAGCTCTGTGTCGCTCAAGGACACTGGTGGAGAAGCAGCTGTGTCCCTTCCTTAACTAAGTCAGAGTTAAAATGTGAACATTTACACCATTTCTGTCCGTTTCAGTGCAAATTCAGACCCCGCTAGGAGCTCCAGTCTCCAAGGAAGTTTCACTGGGGGCTGGACTGCAGCCCTGTCTTTGGTACTTGGGTTGCAGCTGCAGCCTTCATGACAGCAGGTGGTCACTGTGATTCAGTACGTGCTGTCCTGGTCTGTTCTACAAAATACCATGGAGTCTCATGGTGACAACAGGAACTCATTTCTCACAGATCTGGGGGCTGGGAAGTCCAAGATCTGGGTGCCGGCAGATTTGGTGTCTGCTGAGGGCTCTCTGTCTCCAGGATAGCACCTCGCTGCAGCATCCTCGCGTGGGAGAAGAGATGGAAGGGGCTGGCAGAGCCCTCATGGCCTGATCACCTCCCGAGGGCCCCACCTCCCCGTGCCGTCATCTTGGGGTAAGTTCCAATTTCGAGTTTTGAAGGGACACACACTCAAGCCACAACAGTGCTGAGCGTCGCCCTAGCTGCCCATCAGCCCATTGGTGAGGCGCTGTGACTCCACCCTGGACGACCCTGAGGCATGAAGAGGTGGAGCACTTGTCTAAGAGCCACCTGGTGGGATGAGCAGAGAGCTGGGACTCAGTGCTCAGCCCTGACCCGGGGCCCCGGAACCTTCTGTGGGAACCCTCCCAGAGAAGGGCTGGTGCACAACCCCGTGAGACGCTGACATGCCTCCTCAGCCTCTCTCGTGCTCCCTGGCCCTTTCCTCTAATGCTGCCTCTCTGAGGTACCCCCAGGGTCGTTCTCCTCCATTGCCAACCTGCTTCAAGTGGCTGCTGCTGCACTGAGCCGTGGTCCTCAGTCCCCATGGCAACTGGGGAACCAACAGAGGAGGTCACTTTCTGCTGTAACCGGCGATTGCTGCGGCTTCTGCACCAGAACACACTCGCCTGTGTGCGGGCCGGGGTGGCTGTTCCCTGAGCACAGAGAACACTGGACTTGGAGAAGGAAAGATGTTCTGGAAACCAGACTGTTTTATGACTGACAGATTATCTTATTTTATTATTTAATGCATCTCATGTTTTTTCTGAAGGTCTCTATTGAGAGAAAGAGATCCAGGGAAAGAAAGGTCACAGTGCTCAGTAAATGGCCCAGCAAGGGCGGCTCTGCTGCTCCGTGGGCTGAGCGGGTGGCCTGGGGCTGAGCGGTGGCCCGGGACTGTGACGGCCTCTAAGCGTGTGGTGAAGTTTGAGTGCTCTCCATGGTGGCAATGCAAGCTTGGAATCCCACTTCAGGCTGTGTTCTTTCTGGCTGGGTTTCAGTTAGTTCATGATCCGTTTAAACCAGAGTGAGTACCTGGAGACCTTGGTGACAAGGACCATGCGAGCCTGCCCTCCTGCTGGCTGTGAGCCCAGGACCCCTGTGAGGAACCAGGAGCCTCTGTGCTCTCTGGTGACCACACTTCCCTCCATCCAGTGCACGGCCGCCACACTGCTTCTCTCACAGTAGGTCCTGGTGGTGACGGTCACATTCAGGATCTGCCCGCACTCCTCCCACTCCACAAGTGTGACAGGCAGCGTGGTCAGCGAGTTGCCCAGGTCAGTGCCATTGCGTGCCCAGCCGCTGAGGAGGCCCCCAGTGCGTGGGATGAGGAGGTGCTCAGCGAAGTCGTTCTCAGGGGTGCACACAGGGAGCCCCGCATCTGGGCACTGGATGGGCCACTCCAGCTCCAGCAGTGACAGGTCATTCTCCCCCGTGTCCGCGTCATACCACATGTGCACATGGGCACGCATTATCTTGATCATCAGTGGGTCTTGGCTCGTTCTGTTAAAATCTGAAATCATGAACAATCACCAGTTCTTTACAGTCTGATTTTCAAGGGTGACATAATGCTCAGAAACGAGCTTCTCAGTGAGCCACGTGAGGAGGGAGAGACCGACCCTGGAGGACCCGCAGGCTCACTGCCCCGTGGTGTGGACACTGTCCCTTTCTGTGGACAGAAAGGCCACTCGCAGATTGCACCATTGCAACCAAGTGCCACGGCGTTTAAAAACAGTCAAGGTCAGTTCTTCTATTTTGGAGTACAGTGAGGTGTGGTGAAATGATTAAAAAGTAGGGAGCAGTGATGTGGAACTTCTCCAGGCCAATCAAACATTGGCTGTTGAGAAGTGGTTTTCAGGTTATTTTGTTGATTGAAAAATATGTAAGGGCCAGGCGCAGTGGCTCACACCGGTAATTCCAGCGCTTTGGGAGGCCGAGGCAGGTGGATTACTTAAGGCCAGAAGTAAAGACCAGCTTTTCCAACATAGCAAAACCCTGTTTCTACTAAAAATACAAAAAATTAGCGGGACGTGGTGGTGCACGCCTGTAGTCCCAGCTACTCAGAAGGCTGAGGCAGGAGAATCGCTTGAAACCAGGAGGTGGAGATTGCAGTGAGCCGAGATCGTGCCACAGCACTCCAGCCTTGGCAACAGAGTGAGACTCTGTCTCAAAAAAAAAAAAAAAAAAAATTAAGGATGAAGAGTAAAAACATATTTATGTTGAGGTTCTTCAGAGTCATTACAGAGCATGTTGACAGGTTAATACGGAACTTTGCAACCTCCCGATGGGGTAGAAGCTATTGTGTATTTGGATAGATAAGGAAAGAGGCACATGGCCGGGGGCAGTGACTCACACCTGTAATGCCAGCACTTTGGGAGGCCGAGACCGGTGGATCACCTGTGGTCAGGAGTTCGAGACCAGCCTGGCCAACATGGTGAAACCCCATCTTTACAAAATTACAAAGAAATTAGCTGGCCACGGCGGTGGGCGCCTGTAATCCCAGCTACTTGGGAGGCTGAGGCATGAGAATCGCTTGAACCTGGGAGGCGGAGGTTGCAGTGAGCCCAGATCATGCCACTACACTCCAGCCTGAGGGATAGAGTGAGACTCTGTCTCAAAAAAAAAAAAAAAAAAAAAGAAATAGGCACAGATAAGCCAATGAAAAGGCCACTGTCTCAGCCCAAGGTCTCAACTGCTGAGGGATTCGAGCCCCATTCTTCTGATTTTTAGTCAATTACCCATCTCTTATGCCACAGCTGCTCGATTTCAGTGGGAAAAGTCATCATAGTAGGCTGTGATTTCTCCATTGCAGTGAGTTAGCACTTGCCCGTGTGATTCCCTCCCTTGCGAGTGTGAGTTAGCTGCTGCCGTCAGCGATTGCCTCCCTTGCCGAGTGGTGCTTTGCCGTCGCGATTGCCTCCCGCCCGGTGTGGGTTAGCACTTGCCCGTCGCTGATTCCACTCCGCTACCGGTGTGAGTTAGCACTTGCCAGGTGGTGCATACCCGGTGTGAGTTAACGCCTGCCGATCCGTTCCCTCCTTACCGGTGTGGTTAAGCGCCGCAGGCCATGATGCCTCCCTTGCCGAGTGTGAGTTAGCACTTGCCCGTCGCGATTCCCTCCCTTGCCGAGTGTGAGTTAGCACTTGCCCGTCGCGATTCCCTCCCTTGCCGAGTGTGAGTTAGCACTTGCCCGTCGCGATTGCCTCCCTTGCCGTGTGAGTTAGCACTTGCCCGTCGCGATTCCCTCCCTTGCCGTGTGTGAGTTAGCACTTGCCCGTCGCGATTGCCTCCCTTGCCGTGTGAGTTAGCACTTGCCCGTCGCGATTCCCTCCCTTGCCGTGTGTGAGTTAGCACTTGCCCGTCGCGATTCCCTCCCTTGCCGAGTGTGAGTTAGCACTTGCCCGTCGCGATTGCCTCCCTTGCTGAGTGTGAGTTAGCACTTGCCCGTCGCTGGACCCCGGTGTGTGCTATAGGTATTTTGCATGTGCTTTCTGAATTTATAAGTATCTCAGTTTTATTGACAGTAAATTCAGTTCTATGTTGCATTAGAAACAGTCCAATTTTAAATTTTTCATTTCATTCTTACATAGAATAGTGTATTTCCAATGTGGTTTTATAAAAACTCATGATAAAATACTTACATGTTTTTACACTGATATTCCTGTGTAACAGTGAGCATCTTGCTGTTGTCAGTACAAAGTTTTCCTGTATTATAACACCACCACAGAAGTCTTTTCCTTCGGCATTTGTTAACTTTACCTTTAAAAATCAAAACAGGCAATAAATAGCTGCTGACAATTTGCGGGATTAGGGGCAGTAAAGTCTACTGGTTAGGGATATGGACTCCAAAGGCAGACAGCCGTATTTGAATCTTGCCCCAGCACTCAAATGGCTACAGGATTGTTATCGAATTGCTGACAATCTAAGCTTTTATTTGCTCAGGGATTAAATGGGGCCGGCACTTCCCCTTTCGGCCCAGGTGAGGTAACAGTGATCAGACTGACCCTCCCACCTGAAGCAAAACCTGGACAAAATCTGTGGAATGATGGTTTTCAGGGACTGTAATCCCCAAGAAACAACCTGTCTCAGCTACTGTCCAGAATTTCCCTGGCACAGGGCAGGACGGGGCATCTCAGTTGGAGCCCTGCCAACTCCCTAAATTGAAGAGAAAAAGCTGAGAGCCCAGTGAGGCCACAGTGCCTGGAGTTTGCAGAACAGAGTCCTTCAGAGGAGAGAGCTTGGTAGAGAATGCTGGAGGATGGCCGCATGCCTAGCAGTTTTCAGCAGAGCAGTGGTGATCACATGTGCACATGGAGACTAATAATGGCCAGGAAAGAACCACTCAGGAGGGTGAGCAGGACCCGTGCTAGACACTCACACAGGCTGGGAATAGTGATGCCACCACCTGAGTTAAAACATCCCTGACTCGGGGGCACGGGGCAGGATGCACAGAGGGTTTCACTTCAGTACTCAGAATAACTCTAGACTGAGCACTGCCCTGGTCCTACTGACAAATCTTAAGAGCAGTATGCCAAAGGATGAAAGTATTTCCAACTTAACTGAGTCCCAGGACAATATCCAAGTGTATGTATAGAGCACAAAATATTCAGCACCTAACAAGATAAAATTCACAATGTCTGGAAACCCGTTACGGATCACCAGGCATACAAACACACAGGAAAATGTGACCATAATGAGAAGAAAAATCTCCCAAAACTGAGTCAGCACGGACAGATATTAGTAGACAAGGACAATTAAACAGTGATTGTAACTATAGTCCAAATATTCAAAAACTTAAGTAGAGACAAAAATATGTAGTTTTAAAAGCCTAAATTAAATTTTTGGATGACAGCTACAACATATGAGGTTAAACATCCCCTGCCCAGGATGAATGGCAGATTAGACATTGCAAAAGAACAGATGGATGACCTTGACGGCGTCACAACAGAAGCTATCAGAAGTAAAACACGGAAAGAAAGGAGATCTTTGAAAAACGAACAGACCATCTCTGAGCTATGGAACTTCAAACAACTTAAGATACATGTAGTTAGATTCCCAAAAAAGAGCAGGGAGAAGGAGGAGAGAAAAAAAAATCTGAAAATAATGGGCCGGTCGGGCACGGTGGCTTGTGCCTGTAATCCCAGCACTTTAGGAGGCAGAGGTGGAAGGATTGCTTGAGCCCAGGGGTTTGAGAGCAGCCTGAGCAACATAGCAAGACCCCGTCTTTACATGAAATTTAAAAACTAGCTGTGCGTGGTGGTGGTGCACACCTGCGGTCCCAGCTAAGGACTCACGCTACAGCGAGCAGATGTGGCGTCGGCGAAGGTGGAGTGGACTGTGATACGGTAAAGATGTATTCTCCAAACTGGGAAGCAACCACCAACAAAGAACTGGAGATGGTAAACCAACAAAGGAGCGAAAACAGAATCCTAACAAGATATAGTTAATCTAACAGAAGGCAGAAAAAGGGGGAAAGAACAGATGAGAAAAAAAAAATAGCAAGATGATAGCTTTAACCCTAAACATATCAGCAATTATAATAAATGCAAAATGGCCTAAATACCCCAATTAAAAGACAGAAAGATATAAATGAAAGCCAATTATATACTACATATAAAACATGTACCTTATTTATTTTTTAAACATGTACTTTATAAAAATACAAATAGGTTAAAAGTAGAAGATTGGAAAAAGATAATGCTAACACTAATAATTAGAAAGCTAAAGTGGCTATATCAATATCAGACAAAGGGGATTTTAAAGCAAATAATATTATCAGGGATGCAAAAGGAGAAAACAAGTTATTTGAAGGATTAAATGAAATAAAGCATGTACCCACATAGTACGGGTGCTGGCTCTGGAAGTGTTAAGTGTTACGATTTTCAACAGTCTGATAAAATACAAAATGCTGAGCAAAGTGAAAAAGAGTTTTCAACTTTACCGTGGCATCATTCCTGGAACTCTTTATGTGTTTATGAGTAATAGCTGCCACTTGTTGAATACCTACCATAAGTCAAGAACATTCTCTGTAATCCTCACTGCAACTCTGGGGGTGAGATCCTCACTTTAAAGGGGATAAAACCAAGTTCGAGAGAAGGGGGCACTTATGCCATAAGTCTGCCAGACTTTTAGTTAAATTTCTTCCCTAGGATGTAAGAAACAAGGAAGTTCTAAAAATAATCTTCAACTCTATATCCTGCTAGGTCACTTAATTATTCTCCTTTTCAAAGTTTGTTTTAGGGAATTCCATATATTCAGTTAAATAACTTCAGAACAATGTATAATACTGGAGTAAAAATCTAATAGTATGTAGCCTGCCTAAGCCAATAATGTCCTGTATCTTAAACACACCAGCTGTGTTTAGAGAATGCCACCTCCTCGGTTATATGGCTCTTAGCCTTGCTGGTATGAGTGCTACGGTTACAGACTAGAACCGCACCCTGTCTTCAGTTGGGTAAGCTGGGAAGCTGGAGACAGCCTGCAGGTGGTAGAGCCAGACCCTGTCACCACCTATGGAGGACCACTGCACTCTGGGCCTCCCAGGTACCCACCCTCAGTGCACTTATGGGGCAGACAGCGATAGGAAGAACTGTTTTAGAAAGCTTGGGGAGGAAAGGTGATAAAAGATTGAGAGGAAGTTTACGAAGCTGGTGATAGACCATTCCCGCTTCCATCCCCGCCTTCCATCACTCTGTCTGCTTTGCCTCCCTTCAGTCTCTTCCTTTCCACCCTGGAGCTGGGTGGCTTCAAGTCCTTGAGCTCCATCCTGTTCTCTCCCAGTCCACACAGCTGCCAGAGTGGGCTGGGCAGAGCTATCTTGTAAGAATCAGGTGAAACTGAAGCATGTCACACACAGAAACTTCAGGGGCTTGTTACTCACAGGCCCTCATGAAGGGGGCCCCTGAGGCTGTGCCATCCACACGGCGCCACACCCAGGTGCAGATGTGGATATGAGGGCTGCACCTCAGTGTAAATTCACACCGGATTCCAAAGATTCAGTGTAAAGGAGAAAGGCAGATACCTCAATAATGTTTATATTCATTACATGGGGAACTAGTGACACATATTGGGTTAAATAAAATATATTATCAAAATTAATTTCACATGCTTTTACTTATTGTGGCTATTAGAAAATTTTAAATTATGTGGTTTACATTGCGTTTCTGTTGGACAAGGCTGTTTTGAAGGATATACTCAGGCAGAAGGAGATAATAGTGTTAGAGGTGTGAAAGGCAAGGAAAGTGGAAAATGAGGTAAGTAAATCAAAGCCAGTGTTGGTGGCATAAAACCATAATAAAAAAAATCGTAATATCCATTTTGTGAAGCTATACAGAAAGCAAGAAAAGAATAAAATACTGGCCAGACAGCAAATGGACCCAGAATGAGGTGCTGGGACTTAGCCTGAGGAGGGAGAAATAGCTGACTTTACATGTGCTGAATATGGATGTTTATGTGTCAAGAGTGACCATTAAATAAACAAAGTGAAGATGAGGCCAGGCATGGAGGCTCATGCCTGTAATCCCAGCACTTTGGGAGACTGAGGCGGGTGGGTCACTTGAGGTCAGGCATTCGAGACCATCCTGTCCAATATGGCAAAACCCCGTCTCTACTAAAAATAAAAATCAGCCGAACGTGGTGGCGCATGCCTGTAATCCGAGCTACTCAGGAGGCTGAGGCAGGAGAAGCGCTTGAGCCCAGGAGGCGGAGGTTGCAGTGAGCCGGGACTGGACCACTGCACTTCAGGCTGGGTGACAGATCGAGACTCCATCTCAAAACAAAACAGAACAAACAAAAAAAAAAACCCCAAAAACAAGTGAATGGTTAAGTTCTAAATCAGCCAAGGAAGGGAAAAGGAGAAGAACAAAAGTGAATGCCAAACTAGAGAAATTTAGTGAACAAAATAACAAAGCTAGAATGCCAGCCAGGCCAGCAGCCGAGAGCAGAGTCAGTCCCTGAGCTGGTGCCCAAGCTGCCACTCAGCCGCTCTGTGATGACACCCAGGTCCCCAGGTTGGGGGAGCCCATCGCTGAAGCGCTTTCCAGGCGTGCTGTGACTTCGAGATGCTTATGTTCTGAGGAAATGACATTGGTAACAGTTTGGAACTGCAGAGGAAAGGTCTTGGGGGCTGTAAATAATGCTATCCTTTTGTATTTGAGGCAAGCAATGAAGACAGCTGAAGTTATGAACTTGGCATTAGAAAACACTTTGAAGTGGGAATAGAGGTTAGTCAATGCAGTCAGTAGCCCATCGAAGTCAGGATGACTGATTCACTTAGTCGTTACATTTCTATTTAGGAAATGACAAGTAAGGTGAAAGTCGTAACAATAAATTGAGGCACGCGGAGAGCGCTCTGTTACCTGCCACGGGAGGTCCTGTAGATCCAGTGCACGCTTCTCAGAGGTCAGCACCCCACAGGCACACTGGTCTGCATTTGCGGCAGTGACATGAGAATAAAAATCAGCGCCTTCCCAGTGAATATCGGACTCTGTCTGTGGTGTTAACCATTGCATAATTCCGGCTATGGTACTAACCATTATAATCGTATCCTTAATGCTGATGAATGTGCAATAATTCACACAGACACCCAGACTGGAGTTAAGCCACCCCCTCACGGCGCTCATGGTTTAGCTCAGCGTGGTCCGAGCAAGCACGAGTGACAGAAACTGCACTTTCTTTTTTTTTTTTTGAGACGGAGTCTCGCTCTGTCGCCCAGGCTGGAGTGCAGTGGCGCGATCTCGGCTCACTGCAAGCTCCGCCTCCCGGGTTCACGCCATTCTCCTGCCTCAGCCTCCCGAGTAGCTGGGACTACAGGCGCCCACAACAGCGCCCGGCTAATTTTTTTTGTATTTTTAGTAGAGACGGGGTTTCACCGTGGTCTCGATCTCGTGAGCTTGTGATCCGCCCGCCTCGGCCTCCCAAAGTGCTGGGATTACAGGCGTGAGCCACCGCGCCCGGCCAGAAACTGCACTTTCTAGCATTGCCATTGCTCCAGCATGGAGACGTGGACCACCTTCTGAGTCGTGGCAACTCCTTATCACAAATCTGTGGGCTTCACCCAATACTACAGAAGAAGGAAGGAGGATGTGGACAGGGTCACTGGCACTGGAAGCTGGAGGCTGCTGTGGTCTGAGCACTCACCGTGGGGAACGCACTGTTTGCGGTCCTCACCAAGCCTGTAGCCTTGAGCACAGCTGCACGTGTAGGATTCCTGTCCTGGAAGGCAGAAGTGTTGACACCCATCAGTCCGCTCCGGGTGACATTCATTTTTAGCTGAAAAGGAAAAAAAAAAAAAAGACCAGAAATGCTGGCTTGGCATTTGATTACAGCCTTGCACACAGAGTTCTGGTGTTTTGGTCCATGTGTCCTCATTCTCTTCAGACCGTTGCCCTTTGTGTCAGTGTTTGCCAGACTTCCGTATTTCAGGAATGTGCATGTAAAACAAAGACTCTATGAGTGAGGCTGGGCGCGGTGGCTCACATCTGTAATCCCAGCACTTTGGGAGGCCAAGGTGGGTGGATCGCGGGGTCAGAAGATGGAGACTGTCCTGGCTAACACGGTGAAATCCTGTCTCTACTAAAAATACAAAAAGGAGCCGGTCGTGGTGCCGGCCTCTGTCGTCCCAGCTACTCAGGGGGCTGAGGCAGGAGAATGGCGTGAACCCGGGAGGCAGAGCTTGCAGTGAGCTGAGATCACACCGCTGCACTCCAGCCTGGGTGACAGAGCAAGACTCCGTCTCAAATAAATAAATAAATAAAATTTTTAAAAAAGACTCCATGGGCCGGGCGCGGTGGCTCAAGCCTGTAATCCCAGCACTTTGGGAGGCCGAGACGGGCGGATCACGAGGTCAGGAGATCAAGACCATCCTGGCTAACACGGTGAAACCCCGTCTCTACTAAAAAATACAAAAAACTAGCTGGGCGAGGTGGCGGGCGCCTGTAGTCCCAGCTACTCGGGAGGCTGAGGCAGGAGAATGGCGTAAACCCAGGAGGCGGAGCTTGCAGTGAGCTGAGATCGCGCCACTGCACTCCAGCCTGGGCGGCAGAGCGAGACTCTGTCTCAAAAAAAAAAAAAAAAAAAAAAAAAAAAAGACTCCATGAGTGACAGCACTTCCATCTGTCCTTAGAAAATGTGGCCCTGGATGTATTTCCACGTGGACTGTAATCCACACACCTGTTTTCTCTGCTGCCTTGCACTGGCTGTTCCCTTCAATGTGCTGCTGTGAGGCGGGGTCGTGGGATGGGAGGGCGGTGAGTGAGACGTCAGTGCTGGCCGAGCAGCGGGGATGGGGGCTGTCCACCCAGAGGGCGGAGATTAAGAAAGGGGCAGGTGGGTGAAGGTCAAAGCCCCGTTTGGTGCGTGGTAAATTTGGGATGTCTGTGAAGGCACTAGCTGAGGCATCAAGGAGGCAGATGGAGCAGAAATCCGGATTTCGGAGGAGAGGGCTGGGCTCGAAGGAAGGTTTTTCCCCAGAGAAACGGGCTCCAAGTTGACCAGCGGTGCTGAGGACGGAGCACACTTGTTGCTGTAGTTGGCGATTACGGACACTGACATTTGGCGGATATTTAAGGATATTTGTTTATGTGCTTTTCGTCTTCCTGGTCTGCAGTCTCCCACTGGGGTAGGTCCAGCCCTGAGGACGCCTGTGTATGACCCCCAGCCTGTGAGCAGATTGTGAATGGTTGAGGCGGGGGTGGGGAGGAGAGGGGGCCCATGCCATGAAAAGTATGGGGGACCTGTCTGGAAGGGGCAACTCAGAATTCTGCCAGCCCCACCGGGTGTGGTTTCCAGAGGAGAATCTGATTGGGATGAGAGGAATCCACTGGGGTGAGCCAAATTGTGGTTCACACAGGCACCTTCGTGTCTACACCCCAAGAGGGGCCCATTGGGACCCTGGCCGAGGATGTGAGGCCTGCCTGCCCAGGGAGGCCCTGGGGGAAGGGGACGACCGGGGCCTCACCCAGCTCGCAGTTGCTGCCCTCGTAGCCAGGGGAGCAGGTGCAGGTGTAGCCCCAGATGCTGTCCTGGCAAGATCCGTTGTAGAGGCAGGGCTGGGAGATGCACGGGGAGTCACCTGCAGGAGGAGGGTGGGGGTCAGGGTGGTGGTGACAGGAACGGGGACCTGAGCAGGAGGAGGGCGGGGGTGGTGACAGGAACGGGGACCTGAGCAGGAGGAGGGTGGGGGAGGCGGTAGGGATGGGGACCTGAGCAGGAGGAGGGTGGGGGAGGCGGTAGGGATGGGGACTTGAGCAGGAGGAGGATGGGGGGAGGTGGCAGAGACGGGGACCTGAGCAGGAGGAGGCTGGGGGGCAGGGGATGGCAGGGACGGGGACTGAGCCCACTCGTGCTGCTCCCCATGCTGTCGTCTGGCCCCCAGGACACTCCCGCTCAGAACGTAGGTCCGGCTGCCGGTGCCTCCTGCTCTGCTGGGCACCCTTTCTTCGTCCGCCTCTGTCCCGCCCCATCAGCCCTTCTCCAGCCTCCCAGGCCTCTCCCGCTTCCTTCTGTGCCCAGTTGTCTCCATGCTTGTCTGGTGGTGGCTGCAGCTCTTTGCTTACTCATTCCCAGGCCTCCCCAAGCCCTGTGGGTCTCCATCTACGTCACTTCTGTCCCATGCTCTTCTCCAGTTGCCCACCTAGAACTCCTCCCTCGGGAGGAGTCCCGCAACCAAAGTCTCCATGGGGGCCATCACTTTCCAAAATTTGAGACAGGTTCTGACCCTGCTGCAGCATGAGGCTCCCCAGGAGCCAGGAGCCAGGAGCCAGGAGCCCAGGTGCCCAGGAGCCAGGAGCCCAGGAGCCCGGAGCCCGGAGCCCAGGAGCCAGGAGCCCAGGAGCCCCAGGAGCCCCAGGAGCCCCAGGAGCCCCAGGAGCCCGGAGCCCAGGAGCCCCAGGAGCCCCAGGAGCCCCAGGAGCCCAGGAGCCCAGGAGCCCGGAGCCCAGGAGCCAGGAGCCGGGAGCCAGGCGGATTTAGGAGCTGCTCTGGGGGGCCTCCTGGCCTGTGGCCTGTGTCCCAGAGTGCCCAGAAACTACCCAGATGCTGGGCAAGATAAACCGGCCACTGCCTGTGGCCCTGGGGGCAGAGCCCGGGGGCTTCCTGACCTGGTCCTCGGGCAGAGTCCGAGCTGCGCCCTTCCCTGGAGAGACATCATGGGTTCTGGAGCCAAAGGCTTGGCATCCGCTGACCTGGGGTCATGAAGCATCCTAAGCCCACCCCCTCACCTCATCCCGAGGAATTAATACTTCTGAGGAGATGAAGGAAACCGCTTACCCTTATATCGTCTCCAGAATTCATCCTTTAGAATTAAAACATAAAAGTGTTACAAATGGGACATTTGTTTTTCTATATTCTTTCCTGTAGATGAACTTGAAGGTAAGAAAATGGTGATTTTATTCACCTAATGGGACAATAGTGTTTGAAACAATGCACAGTTTGCCTGTTTTACAGCCTAATTGTTTATGTTAAATGTGTAGTAATTAGATGTATCTGTAAGATAAATTACTCAACATGTGCTTACCACCACCTATTTGAGGAAAGCCGGAGTCTGTGACGTGGCACAAACCCGCCACACACAGCCCTTAATGTGGCCCTTCCCTCCTAGGGCCAATCTCCACGCCACCCTCCACAAAAGCATGTGATAGAGAAGTCACATCACCTTTTCACTTTTCATAAACCGAGTTGAATTTTAAAGATATGTACCTGTGTAGGGAGTGGGGACGCTTAGTTTGGAGTAGGAGTATCTAAAATTAGGAGAATTATTCAGACTTGAAGCCTAGAAAGAAAATGTATAAAAAATGGCATATCCCAAGATCATATTTGGACTTCTAACAACTTGAACAATGTCATAAGTAGTAAATGAAAAACAATTTTCTGTACCAGGAAGTTTGAAAAATGAAATTTAGGGCAAAATACTTTGAAAAATTTTTACACTTTTCACATGCCTGTAGGATTTCTCTGAGTTGTGTTAAAAATGGTCTATTTCATAAGAGTTATCTTATAGATAGGTATTTAAGAAACTAGACTTTTAAAAACATGAAAAATTATACTAGAGAAACAGGTCAACATTTAATTTAGAATCAATTTTAGACTGGGCGCGGTGGCTCGCGCCTGTAATCCCAGCACTTTGGGAGGCCAAGGTGGGTGGATCGTGAGGTCAGGAGATTGAGACCATCCTGGCCAACATGGTGAAACCCCGTCTCTACTAAAAATACAAAAAAAATTAGTTGGGCGTGGTGGCGGGCACCTGTAGTCCCAGCTACTTGGGAGGCTGAGGCAGGAGAATCACTTGAACCCGGGAGGCGGAGCTTGCAGTGAACCAAGATCACACCACTGCACTCCAGCCTGGGCCACAGAGCGAGACTCTGTCTCAAAAAAATACAAAAAATAAATAAATAAAATAGCAAATTCTTACTTGTGTTATTTAGAGTATACACACAGTCACATGTGAAGCCAATCATTTATGTAATCCCAAGCACGGATTACGATTTTCTTACTATGTGGCATCCCAGAGAGGACATTTCTGTTTTCAAGTTTTTTTTTAAGGTCTCCATTAAAAGCATGAAGTTCTCTGAAAGTCACCGCAAGCTGGGCGGCGTGTGTGTTGGATTGTCTGATCAGTGTGTGGGCCTTGCCTGACCTGAAGAAAGTCCAGTGGGGTCTGAGCTGACTTCCGGCCCCACTCACCTGCTGTAGGTAAGGGTGGATCAGTGGGTGGATTAAGTCACTTCTCTAAATTGTTTCCTCATCTGTAAAACTGGGATTGTGTCAACCTCATCGGTAAGTAAATAGGCTAATTAATTAAGCTGAATCTCTGAGAACTGATGCTCCCTGGGTCAGCAGAAGTCTAAATAACGAGGAAGCCTGTGGTTTGTGGTGGGGGGTACATACAGTGACCACTTCATTTTCAAACACTTCTCTTGCTTCTTCATAGGTACAGATTTCTTCGTAACATTCTTTTTCCAAGTTTCCCTCGAAGAGTTCTTCCAGGAGATAGGAGCCCGCGCGCTTCCACCTCGCCAGAACGTCGTTTGCTTTGGAGGCCGGGATAAATACTACAGACAAGACAAGAAGACGGTGACTGGGAGCACCGAGGGCCCTGCTTTCCAGAACTGCCTGGCTTCCACCCCAGCCAGTCGCCAGCCCCTGCCCCTCCGTCTCCACAGGCTCTCAGCCTTCGAGGGCCTCAGGACCACCCCGCCACTACCTCCCCCGAGGTAGGCAAGCACTTCATCCTCTGGGCGAATGGACCAGCCCCGGGATCAGTGCAGATACATTAAGGTTCTGCAGAGAGGCCACGGGCCTCAGTCGGGAAAGTGGAGGAGGGAGGGCTCCAACTGGGTTTTGGGTCCCAGTGCGAAGGAAGGCCGAGCTGGGGTCAAAGGTCATTGTGCTGAGAACTGGGGACCAAGAGCCATCAGCTCCTGTGCTGCCTCTGTGCACAGGATTTAATATCTTGATAAAACACAAAGAGAAGAAACTTATACATTGCAGCAGGCTCTGCGATTTCCAGGAGGAGAAGGCAAACCAGTCGGCCTGCGGCTGTGGTCTCTAGAGGCTCTTCCTGCCCAAGGGCCCCAAAGCATGTTCTCTCCCTCTCCCGGAGGGTCAAAGCCCAGGCCCTTCACATCCTGCCTCCCTTTCTCTCGGTGCTGAGGGTTACAGCAGGGACGGCTCAGCTAAGTCCGGCCACGGTAAGTGCTGGGCAGGGCGGTGGGGGCGGGGGGTCAGCCTCTCCGGAGGGAGACCATGGGGCCAGCGGGAGACCATGGGGCCAGCAACGACGCTGGGTGTTTGACTTGCAGCTTTCCTGGACGCCTGTGCAGGCAGAGTCAGGATGGAGTCCGTGGCTGTTCCTCCAGCGAAGTGGCTGGTGGTAGAAGGGTGGCAGGCGGGCAGGGTGGCTGCTCCCTGGCTGTGTCTCCTGACTCAAGACTGAGCACTCCTGGCCGGCCTGGCCAAGGCGCTCTCTGCCCACATTGCAGTCTGGGCTCGGCCTGCCCTCCCCCCTCCCCCCTCCCTGGCCTTTTCCCACCGAATCTCCTGCACACACGCTTCTTTCCATTTGGGCATCTCTTGGGAGGACCCCAAGTGACACCATCATGTCCCAAATACTTGTCACCAAATGATAAAGACCTAAACGGCTTTTTCAGGGGAATTAAGACAAGTCTGGGCACTCAGGGCTCCTCCGGCTCCTGGGAAAAGTGTCACCTACAAATCCACCGTGGACTGAATCAAGGACACAGCACAGGCACAACAGACAGGTAAGCCAGACGCCTACCTGAGGGCTCCGCACGCTGGAGGGCGAGGACCAGGACCAGGCTCTGGAGCAGCGGCATGCAGCCTGCCATTCCTACCCGCAGCACTGGGACAGGGCTGCAAACACAGCCGAAGTCCAGGCTGGGGGAGGTGCTGGCAGCAGGAGCCTCGGGGCATGACCTGCACAGCTGTGTGCTTCCCTCCTGACGTTTTCTGTTTGAGGCCAGGCAGAGAAATGAACAGTGAAGGCTCAGAGGGCCCTGGGAGATATTTAGGGAGACAGAGAATGGAGGGTAAAGGCAGCAGGTGCATGGTGGAAGGTGACACCCATGCCGTGTGTAGTGAGTTGGAGGTGAGACAGGCACAGCCCCAGGCTGGGGACACAGCAGTGGGTGGGACAAAGTCACAATGCAGCTTATGTTCTAAGTGTGTGTGGAATACACAGGAAGGAACGAGGGAAAGAAAAAGGAGTGAGTGAGGGAGAGAAGGATGGAAGATGGAAGGAAGGAAGGGGAGAAAAGGAAGGAAGGGAGGGAGGTGGGAGAAAGGGGGGAAGGGCCAAATGGTGTCTGTCACTACAGCTCAGCACCATTGTATTAGAGACAGCACAGGCAATCATGAATGAACACTTGGTTTTGTGCCAATAAAGCTTTATTTATAAGAGCTATTGAGGGGCCAGATTTGGCCCTAGGGTTGTAGTTTGCTGCTTTCAGATGTAGGCCCTTTGTATTAGTCCCTTCTCACACTGTTATGAAGAAATACCCAAGACCGGGTAATTTAAGAAAAGAGGTTTAGTTGATTCCCAGTTCCACATGGCTGGGGAGGCCTCAGGAAACTTACAATTATGGCAGAAGGCACCTCTTCACAGGGTGGCAGCAGAGAGAACGAGTGCAAGCAGCGGAAATGCCAGATGCTTATAAAACCATCAAATCTCATGAGACTCACTGTCCCAAGAACAGCATGGCAGAAACCTCCCCCATGATCCAATCACCTCCCACCCGGTCCCTCCCTCGGCACGTGGGGACTATGGCAATTACAGTTCAAGACAAGATTTGGGTGGGGACACAGCCAAACCGTATCAGCACTTGAAGCCTGAGGTAAGAACCTGGTGTTTCCTTTCCACTGTGTTGGGAAGATATTGGAGGGAACAGGAATTGACATGGAAAGATTTGTTTTTTGTTTTTTGTTTTTTTTGTTTTGTTTTGTTTTTGAGACGGAGTCTCGCTCTGTTGCCCAGGCTGGAGTGCAGTGGCCGGATCTCAGCTCACTGCAAGCTCCGCCTCCTGGGTTCACACCATTCTCCTGCCTCAGCCTCCTGAGTAGCTGGGACTACAGGCGCCCGCCACCTTGCCTGGCTAGTTTTTTTTGTATTTTTAGTAGAGACGGGGTTTCACCGTGTTAGCCAGGATGGTCTCGATCTCCTGACCTCATGATCCACCCGTCTCGGCCTCCCAAAGTGCTGGGATTACAGGCTTGAGCCACCGCGCCCGGCCGACATGGAAAGATTTGTGCTCTGAAGGGATCACTGTGGCTGCTGTGTGGAGAACAGAACATTCCAGAGAAGTCAAAAGGGAGGCTGCTGGCTAGTCCCGGACGGGGCGGGGGTGCAGCCATGCAGCGGGAAGCACGTTTGCAGTCTGGATGCTTCACGAAGGGGAAGCTGATGGGATTCGTGATGAATGGGGTCGGGCAGCATGGCTTCAAGGTTTGGGCTGAACGACTGGGAGGATGGCAGTGCATGTGCTGAAATGGCCAAGCTCCAGGAGGGCAGAGGGAAGCAAGGTTTGGAGAATTTGAGGTGTCTCCCGGGGGAGCGGAGGAGTCACTGCAGGAGGCGATGAGGCTTTGCTGCAGGTTGTCTCTCCCTCACTCTCGGGGGGAATCACTTCCCCCCTCTTTGCTCCCCGCCGTGACCGCCTGCTGCGTGCGGTCCTCAGGGTCTCACCTCACACGAGCAGCCGCTTCAGTTATTTCCCGAAACAGAGCTGGGCTTCCCTCAGGGGATTCTGGGGGTCTCAGGTCACAGAGTGTCCCCTGGCCCAGGCCTAGCCCATTCTGAGTGAACATGGAGATGACATGGGTTTAACCCACTTGTCTTTACTTATGAAGAAGGAGATGTTCAGGCAGAGAGAAAATCCCCGCCACAGCAGCACAGGAGCCCACAGAGCTGAGACGTTAACACCGAGCACGCGTCCAGGACTGGGGCCTCTCCTCCCGCTGCCTCCCTCCCAAGGCACCTCCCTGGACGAGACCCTATTTCTGGATGGGGCTTCGGCAGATGCTGAGCTGCGAGCCCCCAGGCCCTTCTCTCTGCAGCCTCCGGTTTCCTTTCTATCCCGAGGCGGGCACGGGCACCGGGCACCCAGTGTGGCAGGAACCAGGGGTGCAGACAGGGATGGTGATGGCGGGCTTCACTTGTAAATTTTTCCCCAGAGTTCTCTCTGGACCCCACTCAACCTTTGATTTCCAGAAACGGGACTCCAAGTCCAGGGTTTACCTCTGGGGCCCTGGGGACCACGTTGCTGCCTAGGAAATGCAGCCCAACACGTGCTAGTTCCGAGGCAGAAGCCTCTCCTCCAGCAAGGGCTGGCGAGGAGCCCGACGGCTGGCTCCACGGAGGAGGCCTCAGAGCGGGCAGGCCAGGAACGCCCTCCCGCCCACCCTGGGAGACAGGCCCCTCCGCAGACCGTTTCTGGGAGGTCGAACACCTGTCCACTTTGATTTTCCCTAACTTCGCAACATCTGTTTACGAACGGTTTTGCCCAGCTCATGACTTTTTGGGGGAGTTTTTGTACTAGAACTGTTGAACTTTGCTTAGGGACATTACACAAGACGCAAACTGCAGGGGATGTTTGGGAGACACACGGCAGGCCTTGTCTGGAATCTTTTCTGTTTACTGAAGGTTCACTTGGTTTTCGTGGCCATTTAACTTGAGGCCTAGGGACAGTGCCGGATGCAGCGGGGTAAGGACTCAACATCTGGACCTGAGGAGAGAAGGAGGAGCCCCCTGAAGCCCCTCCTGCCACACCACCACCACTCAGCCCCTGAGGAGCTCCAGAAGCTTCCAGAAGCCCCTGGCCAGCTTCACTCCAGAGACTGATTTCAGGGGCCAGGCTGTGGCCTGGATGCAGGCATGCTAAAGCCCCCAGGGGGTGGGGCCCACGGTGCGAGGTCAGGTCACCGCCTGGTGAGCAGGTCACCCACCCGGGGGATGTCCGTGCGCTCCCACCATGCAAGCCCAAGCTGGGGTGGGGCCTGGCACCGTGCGGCTGAAGAGCACCCGGTGGTTTAGGTCAATGCAAGACGTCCGCCCCAACAAGAGGCTTTCTGGACGTTTCCCTACCGGGGCGTCTGTGAGTCCTAGGCAGTCACCGGGGAGGTGTCCAGTTCCCAAGGGGAACAAGAGAGACCAGGCCAGGTGGGAGGTCTTGGGGAGGACATGCCAGCGTGTGGGCCCCTCCCGACCCCACGGGGCCTGCACAGGCTCCCACCTGCCTCTGGGCGTGACCCAGACACGGGAAGCTGTCCAGGGAAGGGAATACCCATGGCAGTCACGGCACAGTATCATCCTTGGAGCCTCCATCCTGCCCATCTAGAACAGACTAGAACATTCCCTGGAGGAATCCCCAGCCTAGCTGGGAAGGGCGGGAGCTGGGGTTCCAGACGTACTTCACCTTCCCACCCCGACAGGGTGGGAGAAGCCAGGGCAAGGCGGCAATCGAGAGACATACCAGGCCTTGCGTGGGATCTCACTTTAATGGAGAGGACGTGCTGACCTCTGGGGCACGGCTCTCAGCCTTGGGCAAGCCCCTGGTTTTCATGGACCTGTCGATCCACTTGAGGAAGGCGGTGACCTTGGTGTAGATCCCGTACTTCCCCTTCCGGGCGCAGCCCTCTCCCCAGCTGACGATGCCTGTCACGAAGTAGGTGTCCTTGAAGCGGGTGACGTGGGGGCCCCCGCTGTCCCCCTGGCAGGCGTCCTCCTGCTTGGCGTGGTAGCCGGCACAGAACATGTTCTGGGTGATGATGAAGCTGCTGGAGAGCTTGCAGCTGTTGCGGTCCACGTAGGGCACCTCCAGCATCTTGAGCCTGGTAGACTGCCGGCCCTTCTCGTGGGTGCGCCCGAAGCCACTCACAATCCCCGTCTTCTGTGTCATCAGCGTGGACTCGGCCCAGTCGCGCTCGGGGAGGCAGGCGGGCGCCACGTTCATGCGGAAGGTGATGGGGCTCTTGAGCCGGAGCACGGCGATGTCGAAGTCATAGGTCTCCTTTGTGAACCGGTTGTGCTTGATGATCACCTCCACCTCGTGCACCGCCTCGCCGCCCTCCTCCTGCTCCATGTCCCGGTCCCCTGGGACAGACGGGGGGGGACTGTGCTCAGCTCAGCCGGGGACGTGCTTTCGCACATCCGTTGCTTTTTAAGGATTTTTTTTTTTTAATTAAAAATGGCACGTGGTCACTTTTGAAAATTTGGAAAATAAAGGGAAATGCAAAGCAGCAAATAAAAATGACCGTCAGCCTTGCTACCCAGGGAACCACTGGTCATGTCTCACACGTTTGGTTCTTTGGACGGCCGCCACTCCTGTGTCCTTGGGCGGGTGCATCCTCCGTGCCAGTCGTGGGCACCAATGAGGTGTACCAGGGCCAAAGGCTTGGCATCCCAGACTCAGGCTGTGCAGTGTGGCTGCCGGCCAAGAATGTAAAATAGTTGTGCCGTGAGCGTGAAATAGAGACTTAGCATGAAAGAAAATGTGCAGAATGTGTTATTACACCTTTAACGTGATTACACGTGGAAAAAATATTTTCAACGTGTTAAGATAGATTGTGAAAATCTGTATGTGTGTATATGTACATATATACATAATATACATATATAAACATATATGTATGTCTTTTTTTTTGTTACCCAGGCTGGAGTGCAGTAGCACAATCTCAGCTCAGTGGAACCTCCGCCTCCCGGGTTCATGGTTCTTCTGCCTCAGCCTCCTGAGTAGCTGGGATTACAGGCCCGTGCCACCACGCCCGGCTAATTTTTGTATTTTTTAGTAGAGATAGGGTTTCGCCATGCCGGCCAGGCTGATCTCGAACTCCTGACTTCAGGTGATCCACCCGCCTCAGCCTCCCAAAGTGCTGGGATTACAGGCGTGAGCCACTGCGCCCAGCCTGTTTTTTATATTTAAAAATGTATAATAGAACATTTAGTGTTAGAAAAATACCAGTTTACATATATTGCTTTGCATTTGTAGCTTGTGTTGGGTTTGCACTGAGCAGCTCTAGGGTCTAGTGGACAAAGACAGATGCTAATGAAACACTCTCACAAATAAAAATAGAAGAGACAGAGGTGCTTGGTGCTCAGAGTATGTTAAAGAGTGAGGGAGGTCTGGAAGGCTCCCAATAAAAGACACTGAGACATAAAACATTAGCTGGACACAGAGACCCAGAGACCCAGTGGGAGAAGGGCTGGGCTGCTTCCCCTCCCCCTCCCCATCCCCCTCCCCCTCCTCCCAACTCTTCCCCTTCCTCTGCTTCCTCATCTTCTTCCTCTGTGAAACGCCCCTAACCCCCACAAATAGGATTTCAGGATTTTAAGCAGTGTTCCCAACAAATTCCATCAGCTCTAGTGGTCTCTGAAAAGCAGACAGTGACTGTGCCTCCCACCACGGCCCTGGGGGCTGTTGGTCACTTACCTACCCTCACCTTGAATCTCTTGGCTTGGTAGAGACAGTGGGCTGCAGTGAGGATGTAGAACTCGCTCAGAATGGTGCCACCACAGAACCCCTCGTTTTCCTCGTTGATGAGCAGGGCCTGTGACAGACGTGACAGGCTCAGTGTGGCTGGCCATGGACGGGTGTTGCCTGACTGAGAAGCCAGCCCTTCAGGTGGCACTGCCCAGCCCTCCCCATACCAAGCTGTCCTCTCCGGTCTGTCATCCACCCAAAGACAGCTCCTTGTCTGTTTTCTCCGCCTGTGCCACACACTCACTGACACAGGGAGTCACCTCACCTTTCTACCAAATCCATCACAGTGTTCTCCAAAGTCTCAAACACACAACACATCTGCCCGCGGTTTGGAAAAGACGCTCCCTGTGGGAGTCTCTGTGGCAGGATTTCTGCCCGGGACCAGGAGACGCCAGTCTGTGCAGAAACGTCTGCCTCCGCCGGTGCGCCTGCCTGGTGTCCCAACGGTCCAGCAGTGTGAGCCTGTCCCCCACGGTGCATGGACGCCTCCATCCCAGTGACTTCCTGGGGGTCCCTGTGACAGCTCCTGTGAAGGGTCTCCTCCCTGCCAGGGCTTGGAACGCGGATGGTCCCAGGGGAGCGAGCACTGACAGGGCTGCCACAGCTGTCCTAGGGGAGCTGGACTTGCATATTTTGGTTTTCTTTTCTCTGGGGAGTTTCCCGTCCTGTGATAGTGGCTGGGCGCATGTGCAGACCAATGAAACTACTGACAATACCGAGTCTTAAAAGGATTTCTTAAAACATTCATGGCTAGAAAAGGGGTCATCTTTTTGCCTGTTTTTGCATAATTTGTCAACTCATCATCCAGCTTACATGAGGGAAATTCAGGCTAAGACATGAACACCAACCGTTCTTCCTAAAGATGCAGATGAGCCCACTTGCCAAGACTCGAACCAAGAAACAAGAATCACAAACCTCAACAGACTGGGCGAGGGCCCCTCCAGTGAGCCCTCGAGGGCGCCCCGTCTCGGTCCCCCAGCCCGGGACCCCCTCCAAAACCCCGCCTGGGGCTCCAAGTCCAGCTCCTCAGCTAAACAGGAGGCTTTTCCTGCTCATCCTCAGTGGGGTCTCCTGCATTGAGGTTCTTGCCCCAACCACATAGTGCCTGGGATTGGGAGGATTTGGGTCTCAGCTCCCTAACTAGGTTTAGATTTCTGTGTGTCAGTCAGAGAGGGGTTTCATGGTTTCATATCCCACCTACCCAGCGCCTGGCTCAGTGCCTGACATGCAGAAAGCCCTCAACAAACATGCGTTGCAGAGCCACCTCAGTGCATCCCTCTCTGTCTCGCTTGGCTCTTTATAATTAGACAGAGGCTCACCAGCCACATGGCCTGGGGTGGAGGAAGGCCTGGGGGAATTCATGGGGGCGCTGGCAGCTCTGAGATTCTTGCTTGTAGGAGAGAACATTCTGGTTTTGGGCATTGAAAATTCAAGTCCAAGTGAGGGTTGCCAGAGAAAATACAGGATGCCCAGCGACATGGTTTGGCTGTGTCCCCACCCAAATCTCGTCTCGAACTGTAGCTCCCGTATTTTCCATGTGTTGTGGGAGGGACCCAGTGGGAGGTAACTGAATCGTGGGGGCAGTTTCCCCACGCTGTTCTGGTGGAAGTGAATAAGTCTCATGAGAACTGATGGTTTTATAAGGGGAAACCCCTTTTGCTTGTTCTCTGACTCTCTGTCTTGCTGCTGCCATGTAAGACATGCCTTGCGCCTTCCACGGTGATTGTGAGGCCTCCCCAGGCATGTGGAACTGTGAGTTCATTCAACCTCTTTTTCTTTTTTTTTTTTTTTTTTTTTTGAGACGGAGTCTCGCTCTGTCGCCCAGGCTGGAGTGCAGTGGCTGGATCTCGGCTCACTGCAAGCTGCGCCTCCCGGGTTCACGCCATTCTCCTGCCTCAGCCTCCCGAAACCTCTTTTTCTTTATAAGTTACCCAGTCTAGGCCGGGCGTGGTGGCTCAAGCCTATAATCCCAGCACTTTGGGAGGCCGAGGTGCGTGGATCATGAGGTCAGGAGATTGAGACTATCCTGGCTAACATGGTGAAACCCTGTCTCTACTAAAAATACAAAAAAAAAAAACTAGCCGGGCATGGTGGCGGGTGCCTGTAGTCCCAGCTACTTGGGAGGCTGAGGCGGAGCTTGCAGTGAGCCGAGATCACGCCACTGCACTCCAGCCTGGGAGACACAGCGAGACTCCGTCTCAAAAAAAAAAAAAAGTTACCCAGTCTCGGGTATGTCTTTATCAGCAGTGTGAAAACTGACTAATACACCCAGTTTGACTTGAATCAGATAAACAGCAAATAATTTTTAGCATATGTATGCTTCACGTAATACTTGGAACATACACTAAAAGTATTTCTAGTTTATGTGGAATTGAAATTTAGTTGAAAGTCTTGTGTTTAATTTGTTTAATGTGGCAGCATTAGTCTAAATCAACAATCAAAGATTAGGACCTGGTATAGGGGCTCACGCCTGTAATCCTAGCACTTTGGGAGGCTGAGGCAGGAGAATGACATGAATCCAGGAGGTAGAGATTGCAGTGAGCTGAGATTGCGACACTGCACTATAGCCTAGGCAACAGAGCAAGGTACTGTCTCTTAACAAAAAAACCTCAAAGAGTGATTTTCTTTCTTACTTTTCAAAATAAGTAGATGTGTTTTCCTCTGAGGTACTATCTGCCCCCATAGGATTTAAGTGTTTGGGTAAAAAAAATTTCCAAAATTAGACATGAAGCGAGGACACTGACTCTTCTTGCCTCCTGTCAAACAGAAGAGCGGATGGAGACCTCGCCCACCCCCGCGCCGTCCTCTCGCCTGCTGACGCCCTGCCGTGGGCTGTTCCCTGGCTTTAGGCCTCGCCCACCCCCGCGCCATCCTCTCGCCTGCTGACGCCCCTGCCGTGGGCTGTTCCCTGGCTTTAGGCCTCGTCCACCCCCGCTGACGCCCCTGCCGTGGGCTGTTCCCTGGCTTTAGGCCTCGTCCACCCCGCGCCATCCTCTCACCTGCTGACACCCTGCCATGGGCTGTTCCCTGGCTTTAGGCCTCGCCCACCCCTGCGCCATCCTCTCGCCTGCTGACGCCCCTGCCGTGGGCTGTTCCCTGGCCTTAGCCCTGTCTCCTGGTATAGGGGAGGTTTGAGGACACTTGAGTGCCTGACTGCGCCTTCTCCCTCTTTTCTGTTTCATAGGACAGCATCATCCTGGGCACACCACGGGTAGCCACGGAAATGCCCAGTGGGATGGGGGTGAGGCAGACGTTACCCGGGCCCAGCCTCTCCCTCAGCCCCAGCCACTTCCCTGTGGAGCTTACAGCCTCCTTGGCTGCCCAGAGGGAGGCGACAGACAGGTAGACTTGGGTGGCGGAGACCCTCTGTCCTAGTGCAGAACGGTGCCTTCCCGGATTGCTATTCTGAGTGTCGGGCTGGCCCCCCCGAGGTGCACAGCGGGACAGGTGGTCCGTCCAGCAGGCCCGAGGGGCCGTCCCACTGTTACCTGCCAGGGACACTCCCCGTTCTCGCATTCCCGGCCGCCCACGATCCTGATGAGGTTGTTGTCGCCCCTCTCGGGCTGCGTCTGGTTGAAGTCAAGCAGGTCAAAGGGGTTCTCGGTGGCGTCCAGGTCGGCTGCGTCATCCGGCTTCCATATGATGCTGTCGGAGGCTTCCCCGCTGCTGTTGGTGGCCTGGGCCGCTGACCTCTTCCTGCGTTCCAGGGTCTGTTTCCCACAGGGGTAGGGTCCTGAAAGAAAGAGGACGGCCGGGGCCTTCAGCACAGAGAGAGGCTCCCCACACCCTGCACAGCTCACCCTAGTGGAGAGTCAGAGAGCCGGGAGGCAGAGCACGGGGACACCCGGAGGGGCAGTGGGCCTGCAGGGCAAGGCCCCACATCGGCAGGGGTCGGGTCCACGGGTGAGCGCAGCCGTCTGAGCGTTGGCCTCCCCTCACGTGACAGCCTGTGAACACTGGACCCCAGGCAGCAGCCCAGGCAGCAAGGGGAGTATGGGCGTCTGCGATTAGCCTGGAAATGCACCAAGAAGTCAAGAAAGCTTGACGGATGGACAGAGCCAAAGGGGCTGGGCAAAATGGGATGAATGCATCTGGCCAGAGGACGCCGACAGGAGAACCCAGGTGCTGGGCGTGTGCGGCTCCCTGCGAAATTCATTCCAGTGTGCTGTGTGTTGGAAAACTTTTCCTAAAGAAACACTGAAGAAAAAAAAGTTTTCAGAGGCCATGCTACATGTTAGGAAGCTTCCTTTTGTATAAGCAGTTCTCCTGCCTCAGCCTCCCGAGTAGCTGGGATTACAGGCATGTGCCACCACACCCGGCTAAGTTTTTGTGTTTTTTGTAGCGACAGTGTTTCACCATGCTGGCCAGGCTGGTCTTGAACTCCTGACCTCAGGTGATCCACCCACCTCGGCCTCCCAAAGTGCTGGGATTACAGGCGTGAGCCACTGTGCCCGGCCCACCCTTGGTTTTAAATGGATTTGTGATTATTTCTAGAATTAAAAAATATTCGCATGTATGTCAAGAAATGACTTCAGTTAAAATATTTTTTAACCAGCTTAAGCTTGAATGTCATTGCCAGTAGCAAGGTCAGCCACGGTGTCTTTCGCTTGCTGAGAGATTTCAGGCATAGAATTGAAGCAGTGCTTGAAGGATGCATCTGGAACCCGGTCTTTTCTTCATCACTCATCTTTGGAAGTAAATTGTTTTCAGTAAGAAGGATATGAAAGGAGTGACAGAACACTCGGGAGTGACCTGTGTCTGGAGGGGACAGTCATGGCAGCCGGGGGCAGGACACAGTCTAGGGGCTGAGCCGTACCTGAAGCCGGAAGGTAAGCTGGGTCACCAGGCTCTTGAAAAGGCGGGCCTGGGACTCTGCACTTTGAATGTGCCCCTGGGTGAGGCCGACGCTGTGGGTCGAGCCGGCTATGAGTGGGAGTGGGGTCACTGTGCAAGGTGCAGCTGTGACATCTAGGCCCCGCCTTCGGGGGCCCCACCTGTGCTGGCCGTGCGGAAGTGCCCGCAGCCAGGCAAGCCCAGCGTAGGCGATGCCCACGGGGTGAGGACAGGGAGGCTCGTCCCCACCCTGCCCAGTCCCCGGCCTGTCCTGTGCTCACTGCCCTCTGGCTGCTTATTGTCCACATTCATCAAGGAAAAGAAAAACTAAGTTCAATTAACACTGGTCCTGGTAAAAGGAGCTCAGAGCCTGAGCGTCCTCTGCCTCCCACCCCAGCCCCACACCTTAGCTCCAGTTCCTTGGGCCAGCTCTGCCCTTCGCCCGCCCTGGTGCTTTGAACCCTTGCACTGGATCCCCCACAGTCCTAACGCAGACTGAGGGCCTGTGGTGGGCCAGGCAGGCATCGTGCAGAGTGCTCCAGGGATCACCCAAGCAGTCAGGCAATAGTGTGGTCCCATTTGTCAGATGGGGAAGCTGAGGTTAAACAGCACATCTGGCTTACAGAAATAATGGGTCTATTTCCAAACCTCATGGTCTTCATGTTTGAACCACCTGGGCCCAGAGCCCAGGGCTCAGTCCTGTCCGGTTGGTGCCACTGTTACCTGCCAGGCCCACCCAGAACATGCCCACCAGCATGGGCTTGTCCTCCCTGCCCCGGCCCGGCGGCAGCTGGTGTCTGTGGCCCAACGTGCCTCCTACCTGTGGGAATGCAGGCCTTGCCGTTGTCGGCCAGGGTGTACCCCCTGGCGCAGGAGCACACCACTGAGTTCTGCTCCTCGTGGCAGAACTGGTCACAGTCTCCGTTGTCCAGGCTGCAGAGCTTCCGTGTGACTGCAAAGGAGAGGCACATTGACTCCGGGGACAGCTGGGGAAACGGAGGCTGGGCTGGCCCGAGGGTGACAGCCACATCCACTTGCCTGTCAGCCACAAAGCGGCCATTGGGTTGAGCAAAGGGCCAGAGCCAGGCAACAGGCACACTTGCCTCGAAGGGCAACCTCGCGGGTCACGGGGAGTTCGTGGTGCCGTGCCTGGTGGAGCCTGGCTTCCGTGGCAGACGCCAGGCTCCAGGGACCTGCCCCTCACACCTCCGGGCTTGCTGACGCCCCCTGCCCCGTAGCACTCACATTACGGTGACTCCACATCGCTCTGTGTGGGTTTTGATGAAAAAGTAATCACAGTGCAAAGATCAACATGCATGGAATCTTGGAAAACGTTCATAATAGCCCTGGGAGCCTGAGCACGGTTATGCCTCGTAAGTTACCAAATGGTGTTCCAGGGAGGCGCTCTGGACTTACAATGAAATGATGCATAATTAATATTCCCATCAGGGAAAATTCAAAAGTAATCCAATCTAAGAACATGGTATAAAGATGATCAATTAAGTGCTTTAAAAGAAACGCAAATCTTTTTCCTGAGGGAAAATTGATCTAATAGTAGCCTAACTTTTTATTTAAAAATTAACCACCACATTAGAGAAAGCACTTAGTGATTTTTCCGTGTAGAACTAATTAAATGTATCAAGTTTTTATAATTGGACAATCACAAATATTCACAAATATTGACACCTGCATCCACACACATAAATAAGAGGTGATTTAGAATCACTACACAGGAGTGGAATAACAGGAGCAGGAATAACAGGGCAATGCACTTGGCCTTAAGGAAAACAGAGTCCGCTCTTGTTTACACATGAATGGATCACACACTTCTTCCATGTTCTATAGTCTCTCTTGGAGGAGCAGAGAAGTGACTGTGTCTCCCTCATCATACCCCCAAACTGAGTCGTTTGGGGGACATATTGGGGCTTTTCTTTTTCTATTGCTATAGTGGCACAGTGTAATAGAGCCCAGACTTTGTAAATCAGAAATGACTTAAGATTGTTTCATTAGGCATTTTCACTTCTTCCCCCGTCCCACCTGCTACTCTTCAGGGGATTATGATCTGAAGGTATACCAAGCAGAGGAACCTACACAATTCACAGTTTTTGCCTTCGAATCCTTCTAAACAGGTGCAGGTGTACTCCCCAAGGCCGTCTCTACATTTGCCCTCGTTCTGGCAAGGACTGGTCTCACACTGGTCGCCATCTGCAAAGAGAGGATTTCGAAACTGGAGTCTGCGAGCTGTTTCCGGCATCATGGAAACAGCTTTGCTGTGCTAACCTTGGCACTGCTGTTCAGATAACTGGAAAAGGCTTCCCGTTTCTCTGTAAACAACTCCTCCTCTTTGGACTTTATTTGATCCACTCCCTTTTGTGGCCATGTGTACGTGATGCCTTTATCTAGGTGGATCACTGGCCCGGCTTTTTGATTTTTTGCCAGTGTTTTGCAGTGTGTTTACAGTCAGAGGTGACCACAGGGACCAGATGGAAGGATGGAGGAAAAGTGAAAGCCTGATGCTCATTTCTGGGCTGGGCCTTGATGGGAGAGGAGGTTAGGGTTCCTCTTTCCAAATAATCCTGGGGCAAAATGAGAAGGGCACACACTAACGTGGGGCTTCCCATTTCTTGGAGGATTTACATAATCTAAGTTAGAGATAGGCCCAGTTGTCATTCTGAGAAATGTGAATACTGTTACCAGGTAGTCATGACTGATGCCATTTCAGATGCTATTAAGCATGAAATAAAGGTGGTTACCTTAGTCGGGAATCTAATCTTTCATACTCTTTTTTGCTTTTACCGAATACACATGTATTTTAGAAAAGTTATCATGGAATTTGGTATCCTCAAATGAGAATGAACTGATTTAAATATATATCTCTAATTCAATAACAAAACTAGGATTAGTATAAAATTACTATAAAAACTCTTTTACAATAACTATTATGGAAACACCCCGAGTGAAAAAGTCTTAAATGAGTAAAATTTAAACAGAAGCCGAAAGGAAATTCAGGAAATATGTTCAAAATTCAAATGTCCTAATGAACCCCTCTCACTTAAGATTAAAACAGAAAAAATACTGACCTTTGTATTTATTCCAGAATTCATTCTACAAGGAAAAAAGAGATTTAAAAATATATTAGGGAAAACAGAGACATTTTATACCAATAACAACCATAATTAAGTGACTCAAGCTGAATAGGATATTTTCCCCAACAGAAGTCACTTTCAGGAATGAATTGTTCAAGAACTATGCAGTCTAAAGAGGAAAGCTATTCAGATCTTCTGTGTCTGTGAAGATGTGGTTTCAGTCATCTTAAATGAACCATCTTTGTTGAATATTGAAAATATTTTCGGCCGGGCGCGGTGGCTCAAGCCTGTAATCCCAGCACTTTGGGAGGCCGAGACAGGCGGATCACGAGGTCAGGAGATCGAGACCATCCTGGCTAACACGGTGAAACCCTGTCTCTACTAAAAAATACAAAAAACTAGCCGGGCGAGGTGGCGGGCGCCTGTAGTCCCAGCTACTTGGGAGGCTGAGGCAGGAGAATGGCGTGAACCCGGGAGGCGGAGCTTGCAGTGAGCTGAGATCCAGCCACTGCACTCCAGCCTGGGCAACAGAGGGAGACTCCATCTCAAAAAAATAAAAAATAAAAAATAAAAAAAAGAAAATATTTTCAAGTTAATTACCTAGAAAGGGGTTGCACCAAAAATGGCTTGCTCTGTTTGCTACTCCTGAGCTGGTCAATGGATGGTTTTTAGTTGCTATGCCTGAGCTAAACATTCAGATAAGGGTCACATGCTTGTCAATAGTCATTACGTTGAAAAATACTCATTGCTGATTAGCTTAAAACAGGTCATCAAGAACCTAGATTACACTAAAAAACGTCCATAGTCTTATTGTTTTTTAACTCTCTACAGGTGGTTGAATAGTGTCCTCCCTGTTAATTCAGGTCCACCTGCAGCCTCAGAATATAACCTTAATTGGAAATCAGGTCTTTGCATATGTAACTAAGCCAAGGCTGTAGATGAGATCATGCTGGCTCAGTGTGGGCCCTAAATCAGGGAGAACGTCCTTCTAAGAGACAGAAAAAGTCACGCAGAGGCACAGAGAGAGAAGGCCATGCGAAGATGAAGGCAGAGACTGGAGCGATGCGTCTGCAACCCAAGGATGCCCACGATTGCTGGGTGCCCCTGGAAGTGAGCAGAGCGCCTGGGACAGAGACTCTCTTAGACCCTCCAGAAGGAATGAACACTGCCGACACCTTAATTTCAGGCTTGTCTCCAAAGCTGCAACAAAAACTGCCTGTTACTTTAAGGTGTTTGTAGTGCTTTGTTATGGTTGCCCTAGGAAGCAAATACACTATCTTTTTACTTTTTTATTTAAAAAATTCTCACATAGTAAAACCAGTGTTTTGGTGTACACTTCTGTGAATTTCAACCCATGGAGAGACTTGTGTAGCCACCAGCATCATCAGGATGCAGAACAGGTCCATCCTCCCCCAAAAATTCCCCATGCCATCTCCCCCACCTGCCAACCCTTGGCAAGCCCTGCCCCACCACTAATCTACTCTTCATCACAATGATAACGACTTATTGAGAATGTCATGTAAATGAAAGTGTATATTACAGGACCTTGTGAAACTAGCTTTTCATTCAATACAAAGCCTTTGAAATTCATCCAAGTTATTGTTGTATCAATAGTTTCTTACTTGTTGTTACTGACAACTATTATATTGTATGGCTACACCCTGCAAAAGACATTTATCTTACTTCCAGCTTTTGGCAATTAGGAATAGAGTTGCTGGCCAGGCGTGGTGCCTCACACCTGTAATCCCAGCATTTTGGGAGGCTGAGGTGGGTGGATCATTTGAGGTCAGGAGTTTGAGACCAGCCAGGCCAACATGGTGAAACCCCATCTCTACTAAAAACACAAGAATTAGCCTGGCATGGTGGCACACACCTGTAATCCCAGCTGCTTGGGAGGCTGAGGCAGGAGAATCGCTTGAACCTGAGAGGAAGAGGTTGTAGTGAGCCGAGACTATGCCACTGCACCCCAGCTTGGGCAACAAGAAGACTCTGTCTCAAAAAATAAAAATTAAAAAAAAAAAAGACTAGAGTTGCTATATACATTGATATACAGGATTTTATGTGGAAATAAGTTTTCATTTCTCTAGGGTAAATGCCCAGAAATGGGATTGCTGAGTCATGTGGTAACTTTATATAACTTTGTAAGAAACTGTCAAACTCCTTTTCAAAGTGGCCGTGCCATTTTGCATTCCCACAAGCAGTGTATCAAAGTTCTGCTTTCTCCGTATCTTAACCAGCACTGTTATATGTCAGTGTGTTTTATTCTATAAGTATGTAGTCATTTTCATTGTGGTTTTTATTTGCATTTCTGTAATAGCTTATAATGTTGAGTATATTCTCACATGTTTATTTTCTATCCATATATCCTCTTTGGTGAGGTGGCTGTTAAGGTCTTTTGTTCATTGTTTAACTGGGTGTTTATTTTCTTCTTTCAAGCTGTAAGATTTCTTTATATATTCTGAATATGATTCCTTTGTTGGATATGTGATTTGCAAACATTTTCTCTTAGTTTGTAGCTTCTGTTTTCATCCTCTTAACAACAGTTTATTTTTGAAGTGCAAAAGTTTTTAATTTTGATAAAATCCAATTTATTATGTTTTTCTTTTATTAATCATTCTTTTGGTGTCATGTCTAAGAATTTTTGCCTAGCTCCACGTCATAAATTTTGTTGTATTTTGTCCTAAAAGTTTTATAGTTTTGTATTTTATCTTTGGATCTATTATCTATTTTGTGTTAATTTTTGAAGTTTAGGTCAGGTTTTTTTTTTTTTTTTTTTTTTTTTCTTTTGAGACAGAGTCTCGCTGTGTCACCCAGGCTGGAGTGCAGTGGCGCGATCTTGGCTCACTGCAAGCTCCGCCTCCCGGGTTTACACCATTCTCCTGCCTCAGCTTCCGAGTAGCTGGGACCACAGGTGCCCGCCACCACGCCCGGCTATTTTTTTGTATTTTTAGAGACGGGGTTTCACCGTGTTAGCCAGGATGGTCTCGATCTCCTGACCTCGTGATCCGCCTGTCTCGGCCTCCCAAAGTGCTGGGATTACAGGCTTGAGCCACTGCACCCGGCCCAGGTTCTTTTTTTGCATATAAATATATAATTGTTCCAACACTGCTGTGGTCTCAACATGCCCCCCATACATATGTTAAAATTTAATCAACGATGTAATAGTATTAAGGGTGAGATCTTTTTTTTTTTTTTTTTTTTTTGAGACAGAGTCTTGCTCTGTCGCCCAGGCTGGAGTGCAGTGGCACAATCTCAGCTCACTGCAACCTCTACCCCCCGGGTTCCCACCATTCTCCTGCCTCAGCCACCCGAGTAGCTGGGACTACAGGCGTCTGCCACCACGCCTGGCTAATTTTTTGTATTTTTAGTAGAGACGGGGTTTCACCGTCTCTTACGCCTGAACTCACTATTCTGTTCTACTGAGCTATGTGTCTATTCCTTTACCAATACCACCCATTAATACCTCTGCAATTAATGTAGCTTTACAATAAGTCTTAAAATCAGGTAGTGTGGCTCCTCCAATTTTATTCTTCCTTTTGAAAATTGTTTTAGCCATTCTAGTTCCTTTACCTTTCCATATAAATTTTATAATCAGCTTGCCTCTATTGACTAAATTTTGATTGGCAGTGTATTGCATTTATAGATCAAATTAGCAGAAATTGATATCTTAATATGTTGAGTCTTTCAATCCATGAACATTGTATGTGTCTCTATTTATTTAGGTCTGTTTAAATATGTTCATTGGAATTTTGTAGATTTTGGGATAAAGATCCTTTATATGTTTTATTAGCTTTACATATAAGTATATAATTTTCTTGGAAGC
The DNA here is from genome assembly GCF_008728515.1 of Papio anubis. Taxonomy (NCBI): domain Eukaryota; kingdom Metazoa; phylum Chordata; class Mammalia; order Primates; family Cercopithecidae; genus Papio; species Papio anubis. Next base: position 90,977,122 of record NC_044990.1, on the reverse strand, counting down.
AATTGTAAATGGCATTTAAAAATTTTTGGCTTACAACTAACTGTACATTGCCACTACATAAAAATATTAAAATATGTGTGGTGACTTTGTATTCTGTGACCTATTACACTCATTTGTAAATTTTAGGAGCATTGATATGGTTTGGCTGTGTCCCCACCCAAATCTCATCTTGAATTATAGTTCCCATAATCCCCATGTGTAGTGGGAGGGACCCAGCGGGAGGTAACTGAATCATGAGGGTGGTTCTCCCATGCTGTTCTCATGATAGTATGTTCTCATGAGATCTGATTTTTTTTTTTAAGAGGATTCCCCCTTTGCTTGGCTCTCATTCTTCTCCCTCCTATAGCCATGTGAAGAAGAATGCATTTGCTTCCTTTTCTGCCATAATTGTAAGTTTACTGAGGTCTCCTTAACTATGTGGAACTGTAAGTCAATTAAATCTTTTTTCCTTTATAAATTACCCAGTCTCAGGTAGTTCTTCACAGCAGCATGAGAATGGACTAAAACAAGCTTTTTTCCCTTTCACATTCTTTAGGATTTTCTATATACATGATCATGTCATCTTCAAATAGTGATAACTTTATTTCTTTTTCTTGACTGATTGAAGGTCTTCTTTAGAGCTAGGGCTTCCAGTATAATGTTAGATTAGGAGTGTTGGGAATGGACATTCTTGTGTTATTCCCAGTTTCAGGGACAAAACATTCAGTTTTCACCTTTAAGTATAATATCAACTGTAGAGTCTTTGTAGATGAACTTTATTATGTTGATAAAATTCCCTCCTATTCATACTCTGCTGATAGGTTTCTTTATCCATCATAAATGGATGTTAAATTTTGCCAGATTTCTTTGTTGCATCAATTGACATGATTATGTAGATGTTCTCCTTTGTTTATATGGTGTATTACATAATTATTTTTAAATATTGAGCCAGGCATGTGTGCCCTAGATAAACTCACTTGGTCATGGTATATTATTATTTTAAAAATATATTGCTGCACTGTTTGCTAATATTTTGTTGAGGATTTTCATGTCTAGGTTCATGAGAGATATTGTTATGTAGGGTGGTTTTCATTTTCAATATTTGTCTGGTTTTGACATCAGGGTAATGCTGGCCTAAAACAAACTGAGAAGTGTTCCCTCTTCTATTTTCTAGAAGAATTGTATAGAGTTGGTGTTCTTTTTGAAATGTGTGGTAAAATTCTACCAGTGAAACCATCTGTACCTGAACATTACTTTTTCAGAAGGTTTTAAATTAAGAATTGAGTTGGCAGTTATCTATTTCATCTTGTGTATGTTTTGGTGGCTTGTGGTGTTGAAGAATAGTTTCATTTCATCCAAGTTGTTCAAATCTCATCCAAATTTATATGTGTAGAATTGTTCAAAGTATTTTCTTATACATTTAACATCTGCAGTTTCTGTAGTGATGTCCCCTCTCTTCCATTTCCAACATAAGCCCTTTTTCTTTTTTTCCTGTCAATTTTGTTTGAGTTTCATCAGCTTATTAATTTTGCCCATTATTTTTGTTTTCAATTTCTTTGATTTCTGCTTTTTCAATTTCCTTTTGGTTTTTTTTCTAGTTTATTAAAGTAGAACAATTTGAGACCTTCTTTCTTTTCCCATATGAGCGTTTAATGCTATAAATTTCCCTTGAAACACTGCTTTTTTAGCTGCATCCCACAGATTTTATGTTACATATTCATTTTTGTTCCGCTCAAAATACTTTCTTACTTCCCTTAAAATTTTCTCTTTGACTCACAGATTATTTATACATGTGTGGGTTAATTTCCAAGTACTTAGGGAAGTTTCCAGTTATTTTTCTGTTAGTAATTTTTAGTTTAATTCCATTATGGTCAGAAAACGTACTTTATGTGAGTTCAATCTTTTTATTGAGGTATGCTTTAAGACACAGGATATAGTCTACCTTGAGGAATTTTCCATATGTGGAAAGAAAGCATACTTTGCTATTGTTGAGAATCCTATAAATGTCCGTTAGATTCAGGTCAAGCAATGTCTGGAAGACTGGAGGAGAAAGTGATAAACTCACAGTCAGTTGTATCATATCATACATCTAATTCTAATATTATTCCTCAATACACTGTGATTTACTTTTTAGGGTCCTCAAATAGCTGCTGCATGCATTCTCTCCATGTTTTGGAGCTACACTCAGTGGGAGAGGCAGTGTGGAATGTGCTTTCTTCATCTTATCTGGAATTGGAACTTGTTGATAACCTTTAATTCAGCCATCTCACTCTGGAGAAGCCGTTCTTAGGTGATAATCTAGAAGAAATGCATGCATATGTGTTTTACTAATAGCAATATTTAGAAATAACTTATATGGCCAAACTCTGAGAGAGTAAATGCATCATACAATAAAATATAGCTTAGCTATAGGGTAGCTATATAGAAGTAAAGAAGAGTGTCTGAGAAATGATGCTGAGTGAAACATAAACTTGGATCAGCATTATTTAATTAAAGAAAAATTCTACCAGTGGGAAAAAATACATGTATATATAAGGAATATATAAGGAGTAGTTGAAAATAGTTCTGAAAATTCTAATTTTTTTCTATTAGAGAAAAATCATTTATTTGCTAACAAGGAATAAAAAGGAATTCTTAATTGAAGAATTAGAGTAGACCTTGATCTTTTGCAGAAATACAAAGATATCTGAGTCACACAACTTAGACAATTAACATTTCCTAGAAAGAAGTGTCAATGTTGTGTTTCCATTTTATTAGTGGTTGCCACATTCTTTCTTGTCTTCAAGTTTCATGCCAGGAGGCAGAAATATTTCCTTGATGTTGTGGGAGTCTGTGAGAAACATGGTAACACATTTGATTGTCATGCTCCAACTAGCTGTGGGCAGAAGCCCATATTCCAGGGTTGTACAGAAGCTTTCATCTATGAATGTGGCCTCACCACCTTCACTGGCCTTGTCTTGTTTGTCAACAGCTGCTGCTGTTGCTGCATGGAAACAGCTATCTTCATGACAAATAGCTCAAAGTGCTCAGTGAGACCCTCTTAGAATGATCTATTTGGTCAAAGAGCTCATTATCTGCAGGTGATAACAGATACATGTGGGACTGATGTAAGTCACTTTCAGGAACTCCTTGACAAGCTTATCAAGGAGCCTGGATGTGTTCTGAGGTGGAAGACTTTCAAAAGCTTTTGTTATATAGACATCACCAAGAATTTTTTGAGTTTCTTCAGTTCCAAAGAGGTTAGTTTCTGATAGCATCACACCCAGCACTTTTTCAAGCTCTTCTACCACGCTGATTCTCCAGAAGGGTGAGAAGTCAACCCATAGGTTTGGTTTTCTGAGCCATCTGGATGGTGGGTGACCTTGTAACCACCTGTGATGTGCTTCATCCCTGACATAATCTTATCTTGGATTTCAATGAGATCATGATAGTCTGCACAGACCATGTAGGGTAGCAAATCAAATACATTCTCTTATTTCTTAACTGGCATCCAATTGCATAAATCCAGTCAATGCTACTAACCAGCATCTTAAGGTAGAGCCCTGGAGCAATTCTCAAATACAAGTTAATGCCCAGCTTGTTGTGGCAGGTGATGAAAGGCTTAGCCCCTGCTACCCCGGGATGACGTTCATCATGAGGGTTTCAATGTCTAGAAATCTCAACTCATCCAAAAACCTTCTCACATATGTGGTGATCTTAGGGTAGATGATACACTGGTTTCTCAGAAAGTCACTCAGGATCAAGCCCAAGTACTCAAATAATATTGGGTCTCCTTTTCTTTGAGGCTAAAGTAAGGATGGGGCAACCTGTGAGCCAGGAGACAGCCGTGCAATTTTGCAAGGGCTGATGCTGAGCTCACCCTTCTTGCTGTTTCCCAGATTTTCCTGGACTCTGAGTATGTCTCCCTGAGGCAGTTTATTTATTGACTTATAATTCCTAGACCTGGCCATAATTGCAACTTCACCCTGGTCCGTGGAGGTCACCAGAAGATGAACTTTCCCCAGCTCTTTTGGCATGGATCTTCAGGGTGACATCAGTCAGGTGGCCTCAGGCTGCAGGCGACTGCACTCCTGGATGAAGCAAGTGAGTGATGTCCACATGGAAGCTGCAGGGGCCTTCCCCAGTAACCTTCGGCGGTGGCCTGCGCTGGGGGAACCTGTAAGGGGACTCCGAGTTTCCATTCGAGGCCATAGTCAGTGGTGTGGCTGACGGCACCAGCCGCGGCTGGCCTAGCTGTTGCTCACTGAGCTCCGGCTTGGCCCCCTTGAGGCTACTTTCTTCTCTTCAGCTCATTCCTGTCAGTTGGGGATCACCGCCGCCCACTTCCGCTTCGGAGCCCTGTCCTGCAGGCACCTTTTCTGAGGCCTGGGGTGAGGAATTCGAGACCCCTCAGCCATTTCCAGGTTCGACCGCAGCCCCGCCCGCCTCGTCAGGGGAGAGGGGGCTGGCGCCATCCGCGCGGAGCTGCTGCGGCTGCGTAATCGCGGCCTGGTGTCAGCGCGCTCCTCCTACTGCGCAGGCGCAGTGCTGGGTTCGCGGCCCAGCCTCAGTGCTGGGTTCGTGGCCTGACGTAGGTTGTGCGCCTGCGCGCTGGCGCTCTAGGCTGTGGCTCTCAGCAACTACGGAGGGCAAGGCCGGAGGCGGGCTGAGGGCGTGGGAGGGCACGGGAGGGCGTGGGAGGGCACGGGAGGGCGTGGGAGGGCACGGGAGGGCGTGGGAGGGCACGGGAGGGCGTGGGAGGGCACGGGAGGGCACGATCTCAACTTACTGCAACTCGGCGAGGCACTGGCCCAGGCCATGATTATTGGTTTTTAGGTTAGCATTTTATTATTAAATGGACTTAACTCTGGCAGAAGCCCTGTGACCGTCAAGGGACTTGGGCGCATCCCTCCCCGCTGAGTCCTCGCTGGGAAGGAGTCAGCGCGGGGGCGGCACTGATGTCCCTGTGGACAGGACTCGGCCGAGGCCTCGATTCGCCGGACCCCGCCCCGGAAAGCCCCCGCGCGCTGCCCCTTCCTCCAGGCCGCCCCCTGGAGCTCGGGCCAGCCAAGGGCTGTGGTCTGAGCTCCTTCCCCACAGCCCAGCCCCAGCTCTTACCGTCTTGTCAATGTCCTCGAAGACCTCGCGGGCCTCTTCGTATGAGCAGGTCTCTTCCATGCACTCTCTTTCAAGGTTTCCTTTCTTCAGCTCTTCAAGAAAGGAATTGGACCTCCTGACCCTCGCCAGGACGTTGTTGGCCTGCTCCCTGCGGATGAACACTGGAAGGCAGGAAGGACAGGGTTAAAAGCTCCGGTCGCCCTCACCCAGGTTCCCCTTCACCCAGACTCCCCTCACCTGGGCTCCTTTCACCCAGACTCCCCTCACCTGGGCTCCTTTCACCCAGACTCCCTCTCACCTGGGCTCCTTTCACCCAGACTCCCTCTCACCTGGGCTCCCGCTCACCCGGGCTCCTTTCACCCAGACTCCCCTCACCTGGGCTCCCCCTCACCCGGGCTCCCCCCCACCCGGGCTCCCCTCACCTGGGCTCCCCCTCACCCGGGCTCCCCCTCACCCAGACTCCCCCTCACCTGGGCTACCCCTCACCCGGGCTCCCTTTCACCCAGACTCCTCCTCACCCGGGCTCCCCCTCACCCATGCTCCCCGACTGCGATGCCCCTTGCCACACCCACATCACAAAAGGCGGATCATTCTCTTGTAAACCAAAAATAAAATTCTAAGCCCCCAACTCACTGAGTGGACCGCTCCTCTCTGCCAAGGGAATTCCATAGGAACCTGAAAGACTAGTTGAGGCTATGAGGGGAAGTGGGTCCCACCTGCCTCATTATTTCTTTCTCCCGTTGGAATTCAGGCACAGCTGACCAGCATTCACATTAAGAGACCTTAAGGCTGACCAGATTGTTTGTAGCAATAAGATACCAGTTTCCAACCTGATTTCTCTAGTATAGGACCACATGACATATAGCAGTCCCTAAAACAAATGATTTTACTCCAAATTGTATTTCTTTGACATATTTTGAAATGGCCCTGCAAAGCTGTTTCAGGGAAATCCACATTCTGTAGAGAACCCCCTTACCTTTCCAGGTCTTTTTCTGAGCTGAGAGTCTAGCACCTTTTTTTTTTTTTTTTTTTTCTCTTTAAGATGGTGTTTTGCTCTGTCACCCAGGCTGGAGTGCAGTGGCATAATCTCAGCTCACTGCAACCTCTGCCTCCCAGGTTCAAGCCATTGTCTTGCCTCAGGAGGAGATTCTCCTGTCTCAGCCTCCCGAGTAGTTGAAAATATAGGCAAGCACCACCACACCCAGCTAATTTTTGTATTTTTAGTAGAGATGGAGTTTCACCATGTTGGCCAGGCTGGTCTTGAACTCCTGACCTTAAGTGATCCACCCGCCTCAGCCTCCCAAAGTGCTGGGATTACAGGATGAGCCACGGTGCCTGGCCATGAGTGTAGCACCTTTTAAAGGTCCAAGAGGAAACAGTTGCCATCTCTTGCCTCTAAGAGTGGCCACCTGTGAGTCTTCATCTACATGACAAGAACCTTGGTCTTTATCTCTTATCTTAACCCAGATACTCCTTTCTGTTTATTCCAGGTCTTTAGATAATAACTTTCTTTTTTCTTTTTCTTTTTTTTTTTTTTTTGGACAGTCTTGCTCTGTCACCCAGGCTGGAGTGCAGTGGCACGATCTTGGCTCACTGCAAGCTCTGCCTCCCAGGTTCACACCATTCTCCTGCCTCAGCCTCCCGAGTAGCTGGGACTACAGGTGCCCGCCACCTGGCCCAGCTAATTTTTTTTTTTTTTTTTGTATTTTTAGTAGAGATGGGGTTTCACCGTGTTAGCCAGGATGGTCTCGATCTCCTGACCTCGTGATCCGCCTACCTTGGCCTCCCAAAGTGCTGGTATTACAGGCGTGAGCCACCGTGCCCAGCTGATAATAACTCTTTCAACTGATTGCCAATCAGAATATCTTTGAAGCCACCTAGGACCTGGAAGCCCCCACCTTCCCCTTTTCTGGAACGAACCAGTGTACACCTTATGCTTATTGACTGGCGTCTGCATGTAACTTCTGTCCCCCTAAAATACATAAAATCAAGCTGTGACCCGACCACCTTGGACACATGTTCTCAGGACCTCCCAAGGCTGTGTCATGGGTCATGGTCCTCACATTTGGCTCAGAATAAATCTGTTCAAATATTTTACAGAGTTTGGCTTCTTAGTCAACACTTTCCTCAGGCACTTTGGGGACTGTGGAGGGAAATGCCCATCTCCCTCCCCCGCCCAGTTCTCTATGAGGTACAACATGAGGCACCTGCTCTAGACCCGCGCACCCTTCTCTGGAGAAGTAGACACATCCCATCCAATCAGCTCACCAGCCTCCTCACATGCTCATGCTGGCTCAGGCTGGCCACTCAAGCCCCCTTCCTTGAATTCTCCCTCTCCAGGGTGCTTTCAGCCCACTCTGCTCTGTGCTTTGGCTCAAACTGTGCCCCTTCAGCCTGGCCCCACTCGTCTTTAAGGTCTTTGCTCTTTGTTATGTGGGGATTGGTGGTGCTGTTTCGATTACAAACTATAAAAGTACAATTTATAAAGTGCCAGGACACACATACTTGCCAACTTTCAAGAAATAGTACTTATTAGTATTTCCTAAAAAACAGTACTTAGTACAAAGTGTTCTATTTGATTCTACTCTTTTTTTTTTTTTAATTTTAATACTGAGTTGATTTCATGACTGGCAAATGAGTCTTGATCTGCTGGTTAGAATGCCCTGGATCTGAGAGTCTGTGTCCCTCGCAGGGTGTATGTCTGTGGGCTGTGCTGTCCCCATCTCTCTGCCTGTGTCTCCTCTGTCTCTCACCCACTCCTCCTCCTCTTTTCATTGTGATAGCCTCAGTTTCTTTTCTTGGCCCTCTGTAGTCTTTTTCTGTACTTTTTTCCACTGAAAAATTAAGTGTCTCACTACGAGAAAGATGACTCTTCCAACTGATCTCTCCAGCACTGACTTTTGTCCTGAGTTCCATGTTTTCAACTCTCACTATGACAGATGCCTTCCCTCATCTCGGAACTCCAAACTCTCCATGTCCAACATTTAAAACAAGACAATCTTGAGTTTCAAAAACATCTTAGTCACTTATTTATTATTGGCAGATGGGAATTATAATACCTACTCTTCGAGTTGTTTTAAAGATTGTGTAAACTAGTGTTGAGTTTGGAGTTTGGTGTACAGAAGGTGCTCAGTAAATCTTGGCTTCATTCCTACCTCCAGTTACTTTACCTTCCAAATTCCCCATTTCTTTTAGTGACACTGACATTGTCCCACCAGCGCTAGGCTTAGATTTATTATTTGTTGGCCCTGCCGCATTACTGAGTGTCTGCTCCACTCCCACACACTTGCTCTGAAATGCAGCCCACACATGGCTCCTGCAAGTCTGCACACCTGGCTCCCTGCAACCTGCAGCCTCATGTCACCTCCGCTCCACAAAAGGCACTAAGGAAGCTGGGGGGCAGGGAATGCCCATCTCCCTTGGGGCCCCTGGCTCTCGTGTTGGGATGCAGCCTCAGACAAGTTATCCAAGCCTGGCTTAGTGTTTCCCAAACTGGGACTTGCAGACCTCCTGGGCTCCAGTTGGGGTCTCAGTGTTCTAATGCATTTCCACGTGAACACCTCTCTTGGTCCCTTCTCTCTTCCCCTTGGTCTCCTTCCTTGTGGCCATATTGACATACACCTGGTTTTCTCTCTGCTGCCCTAGAGCCACAGTGACGGTTCACAGACTTGCCACAAGGCTTGGTCCCCACTCAACCAGGGCCTGACGTGCTCACTGTCTCTGGTCAGTCCCTCGCGCCTCCTCTGACCTCTTAGAGGAACTCGCTGTTCTGCAATGCCAGCCACAACTCTGTTCCCCTTGGCATCCACCCCCGGGCATCCCCAGGCTGACTGACCACTAAGAATGCACTTTTCCTTTGCAGCCCTTGTCCGATTCCCGCCTTTTCCCATCTCCCTGAAACCTGCTCAGCTCTCCCCAGCTCATGGGGGTGGGACACTGCCTATAAGGTTGAGCTGGACTGTGTGGGGAGGAGGATACAGGTGGCAGGTACGGGGTGGAAAGGGTGATGCAAGGAAGTCAAGGACCACCCAGAATCTGCCTCTAGTGGTCTTGGAACAGAGTCCAGGGTCTTCCCATGGCCAGGCCTCCCAGGCTGCACCACCTTCAACCCTGCCCTCATTCATCTCTCTCTGCCACACTGGGCTCTGTGCTGACCTTGGCTGAGCCCAACACTCACACTCCAGGACTTTTGCACCGGTCACCTCCCTGTCGAACATTCTTTCCACAGATACCCACGTGGCTCAACCCCAGCTCCCCCTCCCCGCAAGATCCTCCCTGACCACGCCCTCTGACATTGCCCCAACTCGTGTCTCTTCCATCCCCTTAACACTGTGCTATTTGTCTTCTAGCGCCGAACCCCTCTCTGACATTACGTGCTGACAGGCTCATCCTTCCCTCCGCTGGAAAAAGACGTGGCGCATTTGGTCCCAGCTGTTTCCCCGTGCCTAGCACGGCCGGAACTTAACCAATATGTGCTGAGGGAATGAAGGAAAGACTGCACACCTGGCTCGGCCCTCTGGACTGAACCTGGGCGCTTCTGCTATGGCTGAGTCGCATCAATGCTTCATTCAGACTGAGCAGGCCAGGCCTCGGCCACGTGGCCACACTTTCTGATGTGAATAAAATGGGATTGGCAAAACGAAATGAAAACGTGCCAAGGTTTTTAGACACTTGTCTCCAGAAATTAATGGAACACTCCAGAGCTCTGATATGGAGCGTCCAGATTGGTAGACGTTTGTTGTGTGGGTTTGTTTCTTCAGAAGCCGTGGGGAGCATTGCAGTCCTTGAGCACACGGTTGTGTTTGTGGTTTTGGCAACATCAGTGAATTCCATAGTGAGCAACTGCATTTGAGCAAGTTTTATCAGCAAGCAAAATTTTCAGTCACTAAGGTCCAAACTCATGAAGAAGGGACTTAAACTTGCTGAATGTAAAGACTGAAACTGAAGCCACGTAGCTTTAATGATTGCCAGTGCAACAGCGGTGGTTTAAAGGCTGGCACTGCAGGTGCTCTGCATATTCTGATTTTATTAACATAAAAAATTGGATTGCAGAAAACACTCACAGGTGGCAGGACAGGGCTGAATAACATCCCTGCAAATTCATGTATTTCCCAGAGCCTCAGAACGTGACCTCAATTGGAAATAGAACTTTTGTGATGTATTTAGTTAGGAAGACATTTTATGGGATAGGGTGAGCCCTAAATCCAATGACTGGTGTCTTTCTGAGAGAAAAGAAGACAGAAAAACAGCCATGGTGAGAACCCCACTCAATGATGGAGGCAGCGATGGGAGCAATGCTCCCAAAAGCCACGGGCTCTGAAGCCACTGGCACCCTGAGGCTGGGAGACAGGCTCGGAGCAGACTCTCCCCCAGCCTCTGGAGGAACCAGCACCACTGACACCTTGATTTTGAACTTCCAGCCTCCAGAGCTGTGGGAGAAACATTTCTGTTGCTTTAAGCTACTTGGTCCATGGTCTTTTCTTATAGCAGTACCAGCAAAGCAGTGCTGAGGTCCCACTGTCCCAGAAGAGCTTCCGTGACAGGCAGGACAGCCGAGTTCATTTAAAGGCTGAACTGCAGATGCTGTGCGCATTCCGATTTTATTAAAATCAAAAGTGTGCACAGCAGGGTCCTGGCTGGGACCTTCTGCATTCAGCCCCACCCACCCCACAGTGCAGCTGCCGAGGTCTCTCAGGCGGAGTAGGGGAGGGAGATGGCCTGGCCCTGGCTCTCTGGGGCTCACCATGTCCACCCAGGGTCCAGGCCGGCCCCCAGGGACACCACAGGCCATGGTCATGGGTCAGGTCTGCATCACACAGCTAAGGGTGTCAAGACCCTGTGGACCAGAGGTCCGTGAGGTGGGCGCCTGCATTTCCCATTGGCAGGAAGGGAGGCTGGCGCTCCACCAGGACCCCGCGTGACTCCCCTAGTTTCCTCCTGTGGGTCTGGGTGGGCTCCTGGCCTGTCCTCTCATCTCCACCCTCTGCTTCTTCCCAGGAAGAGGAGTCCTGCCAACTTCCACTCCCAAGAAGCCAGAGCAGCTTCCAGAGCCTCGGGCTGGGCTTAGGATCTCAGAAGCCCCGAGCATTCTGGTTGCAGAATTTTCTACCAATGCAATGAAGCATCTGTCTGTTTGCAGAGTGGCTTTGCTGTCGACGATGACGGCATGGGCCCTTCCAGGGCCTTGTTGCACCTGCGCTGATCTCATCGCACCACACGCATCACGGTGGGCTCCTGCACGGGGCGGTGTGGCCTGAGGGGCGGGGAGAAGGCTGGGCGAGACGGAGCCACACAGTACCCCATGAAGAGTTCCGTTCTGTGCGGGAGACGGGAAGACATGGCTCAGGGGACAGAGGCTGGGGAGGGTAGGGGACTGAGGGTAGGATGGAGAAGACCCCCGGGTGATGTGACTGGAGCTCCAGGCCACCAGGCGGAGGGGCCGTTTAGGTCAGCGATGCACTGATGATCCACTCAGCCTTCCCGGGAGTCTCCCCTTTCCACCCCACGAGGGTCTCCCCTGCTCCATCTCTCCCTCACACACTCCCTTCCCAGGCCTGGGTCCCCTTGGTGCCCCTGCCTGTCCACTTTATCCAGGATGCAAACAAGTCTAGGGTCCCTGTCTCTCATGTCCCCACCAGAGGGGCCTCCTCTTCCTCCGCTGCCCCCAGCCTTGCCTGGCTTCTGCCCTTTCTGGGCCTCTGCTTTTGGAGAGGCCTGGGGGTCCTGGACAGCCCTGCTGCTCCCACCTGTCCAGCTGTGCATTAGGCAGCCCCTTCCCAGGCGGAGCCAGTCCCAGGGTGGTGGCACTGGCTCGGCTCAGCCTCCTCTTCCCTGGGAGCTCCTCTGCTGTGCCCCTCGTCCTGTGCCTCCCTGTGGTGGCAGACGGCCAACTGTCCTGTCTTTGCCTGCTCCCACCTCTCCCTCTGTCTCTGTCTCCCTGTCTATCTCTGTCTTTGCCTTTTGGCCTCCCATCTCACTGTCTCCGTTTCTCCCTCCCTCTCCCTCTCTCCCTCGCTGACCCCGTCCTTGTGTTTTTGTCTCTGTGACCTCTGATCCTCCCGTCTGACTCTCAGCCACAGGGAGCCACAGCTGGCCTTGAGGACACCCTTGGCTGGAAAGGCCAAGCCCAGCCATCTGAGGCCAGCCTCTGACAGAGGCCAAGACACCCACTGTCCAGGCTGCGGAGACGAGAGGGTTTCCCCAACTGCCGCCCCTCCCTGCTCCCCAGGGCTGCCTTTGGGCCTGAAGGGCGGGGGGCACTTACGACTTTCCCCGGGCAGCAGGAGGCTGGCCAAGAAGGCACTGAGCAGGACGAGGTGCAGTGGGCGCCCCATGGTGTGGCCGAGTACCGTGTGCCTGTCCTCACTGGGACAGACTGCCGGAGCAAAGTCCACGCCCCGGCCGGGATGGCTGTTGTGCGGCTGCTTGTCACTTGGCTTAGGCCCCCTGATTGGAGCCGAGGCCCGCTGGCGACGCAGGGGAATGACCACGCTGGGAACACAGCCACTCTGGCCCCACCTTCCCCAGGCAGAGCTGGGCAGCCGGAGAGGCCCCGCAGAACCTCATCCTCATCGGTCACCAGGTCCGCGGGCGCGGGGACTTTCTGTTCTAAGAATAAAAACATCATTTCATGCTTGTTTTGTAGTTTCCAGATGTTTACATCTAGCTCTCAGTCTTCACAATCACATAAAAATATCATTTTTCCAGAACAGAAAACTACGTCTAGAGAGCACAGAAGCCGGAGCCCGGGGCCACCGGCAGTGAGTGTGGGGTCTGAGCCCAGGACTTCTGCCCCAAGGCCCTGCTTGCTTCTGGGCGGGCCCTTCCGCTCACGGCCATTCTCTGGGTGGTGTCCGGTGGTCTGATGTCACGGGGGTCTTGGCATCTGCACCACGGTCTCCCACAGGCCAGGCTGGTACCTGCCCCACCCACCCCCAAACCTTCTGTGTCCACATGGTCCCAACATGTACTTCTGTGGGGAGTGGCCCTCCCCTGACCATCTGGAGGGACAGGCTCTGTCTGAAACCCCTCCTGACCTGCCCACCGCTGGCCACACTGTTCCGAGGCTGAGAGGGCTTCGGGGCTCATTCTCCAGCACAGAAACCTCCTGTCACCAGGTCCCTGAGCGTCTCCGCTCAATGGCTGTGGGAGTCACCGGGAGGTGCAGCCAGGATTTTTGCTTCTGGGGTCCCTGGAATAAATGGTCTAAAACTTGGCCAGTGTGACAATCACTACCTGCTATGCCGTAGTGGCCGGAGCAATGCCCCTAAAACCTACAGTGCTGGCCACTGCCTCACGGTGTGTCTGCCTTGATGTGTTGCCCGTCCCGCAGCCACCTGCACCTGGGCCTGGTGTGCGCACATTGTGCGTCATTGTGCCTGGCACACAGGAGGTGCTCACTGGGCCCCACCCGACTACACAAACTGATGGCACTGGGTGCCAACGCCAGGGTGGCCTCCCACGGTGGGCACCACGCACAGCCCAGTCCTCTGAGAGGGGCCTTCCTGGTGGCACCAGATGTCTGACTCCTGCCTCTCCTGGTCTCCACACTCCGACATCGCCTCTAGGCACGTTTGTATGGAGAGACCAATGTGGTGTGTGCACCAGCAGCAGGATGCTCATAGCAGACATGCAGTCTTTGTCATCAACGCTGGGTGGTGATGCTGGCTTTGGAGGCCCGAGCCTGCCGCCTCGTCCCACCCTGTCGCAGGCCCATGGCCAGTGGCCTCCCTGTATTCTATCTCACCACTCACAGAAAGCTGGAGCTGAGCCATGGCAGGTGGCACGTCCTATAAGAAATGTAGCCTTCGAGGGTGCCCAGGCCCTTCAGCAAAGTTTCTGGAGAGTCCTGGGCCCCCTCCTTCAGCAGCACCGTGAGGTAGGTGCCTGCATTTCCCATTGGCAAGAAGGGAGGCTGCCACCCCACCAGGACCCCTCATGACTCCCCAGTCACTCAGACAAAAGAGAAAGCAGAGCCAGCTCTGACCTGATCAGGGCCCGCCACTGGCCCCCGTCCCTGTGTGGGGGCATTAGGAACTGGGGTCTGGCCAGGGTCAGCCAGCATCTTCGGCAGAGGTCCTGACACTAATCCTGCTGGGCTTGGCGGGTCAGCTGGTCTGTCTGGCTGGACATCTCTGTCACGGCCACTCCATGGACACTAACGTGGGTGTGTTCCCATAAAACTTTATTTATAAGAGCAGGGTGGCTTGGAAGCAGCCCTCGGCTGTAGTTCACGGACCCTGTCTGCTCTAAAGTAGATGTTGCCTGAGTGCCCCTGAGGTGGGTTGCTGGTGCCTGCCTTGCTGCTGTGAGCGCCACTGGTGCCCAGGACGGCCCTGCAGGGATGGCATTGAGTTCGCTCTCTGAGCCATGCTTGCCGGAGTCTGAGTGTGGGCAGTGTCTGTCACCTCCCCATTTCTCTGCTCATGTGTTTCTCATTCTTCCCCCACCACCCTGGGGACTCAGCAAGAGTGCAGCTTGCCAGGTCCTCCCACTGCAGCCAGGGCCTGGGAACCTGCATTTAGTGGTATGTCCCTGATTCTCGAGCAGGTGCTCCCAGGGTCTCTGCGAAATATCATTGACAAGGGCTGTGGCAGGGAGAGAACATCCAATTCCACAGGGTCCTGGGAGCTACAGCCTCAAACATCTATCAAAGAGCTTTTGTTTTTAAAAAGAACAGCTGCCATGTGAGGGTTCATTTCAGTGATGCTGAAAACTGTGAAAGAAAAAAGCATCTCAGAGGATGAGCACTGGGGGCTCTGAAAATGAATCACAGGCTACACGGTGGGTGGTAGGCCCCACAGGCGTGCGGAGGAGATGCAGCCATTTATTGTGAAGTTGGGAAGCCGGTGGGGAACGGCCTGTGCAGCCCGGCACATTTGGGGGAGAGTTTGGGGCATTTGCCAACATGCATGGTGATGCTTCTGAATTGTCTGAAATGAAGATGATAATGGATAAGAACGAGAAAAGTGAGAGCTAAACAACCGCCTTTGGAGGACAGCACACATGGAGTCAGCATCGGTGTGCGTGCATCCGTGTGTGCATATCTGTGTGTGTACATTGGTGTGTGTGCACTCATCCATGTGTGTGCATATCTGTGTGCATCTGTGTGCGTGCATATCTCTCTGCATCCGTGTGTGTGCATTAGTGTGTGTGTGCATTGGTGTGGTGTGCACGCATCTGTGTGTGCACATATCTGTGTATATGCATCCGTGTATGTGCATATCTCTATATGTGTGTGTGTCAGTGTGTTTGCATATCTCTGTGTGACCCTCTGTGTGTGCATCCGTGTGTGTGCATATCTCTGTGTGTGTGCATTGGTGTGTGTGTATGCATCCACGTGTGTACATGCCTCTAGTGTCTCCAGCAATCAAGGCAGAACAGCAGCCTGAGGCCAGCAGATCACGGGCAGGTGGGCTTGGCTGAAGAGAGAGAAGGAGGCTCAGCTGGGCTGTCTGCCTCCAGGACAACCGCGGCATTCCCCTGCCCCTCTGTCCAGCGCCTGTCTGCCTCTGCATCTCATCTTTTCGATTCCTTCTCTGTGTCTCTATTAAGCTCTTTGAATCTTGGAGTCTCTTTGAGTCTCTCCATGTCCTCAGAATCTCTCCCTCAGTCTCTCTCTGTCTCTTTGTCTCTCTGTTTCTGTCTCTGTCTCCCTCCCCACCTCTCCCTCCCTCCCATGCCCTCCTCTACCCCGTGAACTGCAGAAGAATCGATGGGATTTTGTGCCAGGACAGTTCTACACAGCCTTGGCGTTCTCTCCAGGGGGCAGGGCTGCTAGGCTAGGGAAATGGGGCTCGCAGGAGGACGCCTGGGCGTGGCTCTGAGTGCATGAGCTTTTGCAGCCACTCGATGTACTGGGAGACCCTGGTGTACACCCCGAAGTGGCCCACGGCCGCGCAGCCCTGGCCCCAGCTGACGATGCCTGTCAGGTACCACGTGCCCCGGTAGCGGGTGGCGTGTGGGCCTCCACTGTCCCCCTTGCAGGAGTCCCTGCTGCCGTCCGAGTAGCCGGCACAGAACATGTACTCCGTGATATTCGGGGAGGCTTCCGCCTTCCGTGACTGCTGCAGGCAGTCCTGGGTCATCAGCCGGGGCACGTTGAGGGCCATGAGCTCCAGGGCTGTGGCACCACGGTCCAGCAGCTGACCCCAGCCGCTGACCAACGAGAAGCGCACGAAGGCCAGCGTCCTCTCGGAGAACGTCCGTTCGGGCAGGCAGAGGGGCACCACATGGTCAGTGAGGACCACGGGCCGCTGCAGGCGGAGTAGCGCGATGTCGTGGTTGGTGGCGCCCAGGACATACGTGCTGGGGATGATGACCTGTGCCACCCGCCGGCTCTGCTCATCCCCTTCGTGCTCGCTGAGGTCGTGCTCGCCTGGAAGGAGGGAGCTTTGCTCAGGCCCATCCCACTACCTGCTGCCTCGCCCCCTGGTGCATGGGGACGGGCTGTGGCCATTTCTAGGTCTGCAGGGGCTGCAGTCTCCTTTTGGGGTGAGGGGGGCCTGCATCCAACCCCAAGGTGACCTGGCCAGCCTGCCGCAGGTGGCAGCCTGTGGCTCATGTGGGGACGTGTGAACTGGGGTGAATCTGGGGCCTGGGTGTTGAGGTGGGGAAGGGGTGCTGCGACCTGGCAGCTGGGGGGGCAGGGCGTGCCCTGATTCTCCACAGTTCTTCCCAGCCAAGTGCCCTCCTGGGAATGTTCATCTCACCTGTAAACCCAGTGAGCACAGTCCCTGCCACCCAGTGGTCCCACGAAGCCCTGGGAGTTGCATCCTCCTATGGGCTCTTGGCCAGGTGAGGCAGGATGGGCAGAACCCCCGTCTTTTACCATTTTATTTGGGCATGGGAAAGTGGCTGAGAGGACGGTGGCCACAGCAGTCATGCCTAGCACAGTTGCTCCCCTTTTGGAGATGTCTGTCTGTCTGTGGAAGTGACAGCACGAAGCCCAGAGCCGCGGCCCCTGAGACACTTGAGAGCCGTGGTCAGACAGGGGAGAGTGGCGCCTACTCAGCACCATCGTCAGACGGGAGAGCGGCGTGTAACCAGCACAGCAGTCAGATGGGAGAGCAGTACCCACCCAGCAACGTGGTCAGACAGAGGAGAGTGGTACCTACCCAGCACCGCGGTCACACAGGGGAGAGCGGCACCTACCCAGCACCGCGGTCAAGTTCCTCCAGCTCTTGATTTTGTCGAAACAGTGGGCCGCAGAGATCACCCAGATGGTGTTTATCAGGGTCCCTCCACACAGCTGAGCTCCATTCACCAACAACAGGACCTGGGCGGGGGGACAGGAGGCATGGAAGTCACATTACTGTCATTGTTTCTCTGATGACTCGCCCTCCCGGGCACGCCAAGGGACCTCTGGCATTGCACAATTTGTTTCTGAAATCCTGGGGTCTTTGCAGATCCCTCCCAGGCAAAGCTGCTCAGACCTGGTTCTGGGAGGCTGTGCCCCTCTCTAGCCGAGACGTGCTCTTGGGCACAGCCCAACAATACAAACGTCGCTGTGAGATTTCACTGTTCACCTCATGGGATCTTCACATAGCTTTGATCCAATGCTCCTGATTTTGCAAAGATCAGGCAAAGATCCCACCTCAAAGAGTAACAGTGAGGACGACGTGACAACTCGGGAGGGGCATCTCGCAGGGTTCTCTGCACAGGGTAGACCCTCAGCGAGTGTCGTCTTCTTTTCTCCTTCCTTGCCCCACTGAAAGCATGGGGGTGCAGCGAGCTGGAGGTTCTAGGTGGGCTGACTTGGAGCCTGGTGGCCTTGGGGCTGACCTGCCCATTTTCCCTTCCAGAGCTGTTGTTCAGCTCACATTCAAAAGGCTCCAAGACCCTCAGGGCTTGGAATCCTGAAGCCAAGGGAAGCCTTACCTGCCATGGACACTCCCCTTTGGGGCACACCCTGCCCCCGACAATTCGGCCTTGGGGTTTGCTGGCATTTCTTTTTTCCAGAATAGGTATTTTTCCACATGGATATTCAACTGTGTAAAACAAAAGTCAGAAAGATGCAGAAATTTGTGAAGGATGAACGAGCCACTAGGAAAGATTCAGAAACATCCATCCTCTGAGAGGCCTTGAGGCCGAGGCTATGGGAGGCCCCCAGGAGCAGGAGCTGCCAGGGCCCAGGGATGGTGGAAGGCAGGGCCTCGGCTGGGCCTGACTGGTGGGGCTGGGCCATGAGAGGCCCTTGCGGAAGTGGCTGGCTGAGGAGACAATGGTCAGGGCTGGTTTTGGAGGAGATGGAGGGCTTACGTCTTAATATCGCCCTCTGCTCACTTTTCAGGGGGAAAATGTGTTGCTTGACTTTAGTAAAAGGTGAATGAAATTCTACCTAAAGATGAATCAACGTCACAAACAACTCTGTTGTTCTGATCCCACGCTTAGTTTTGATCTGCTCCAATCAAGGTCTTGGGCCAGAAAGAAAACCTGAGGAGGTGGCGGGCTGAGTCCCAGGCTGTGTGGCCAGGGTGGGCACGTCCACCTCTTCGAGACACAGTGGGCGTGGGGTGTCCCTGCCTTTGGAAGTGCAGCCCATTTGTTCCAGGCTGGTTTGGAGAAACATCCCATTTTCCCAGGAGCCTTTACAAGTTTTGGAATTCAGGGCGGGCAGCAGTCAGTACAGACACTGCCTGTGCCAAGGCAGATTCACGAACCCCAGCGGAGGTCCTGCGAGTGGGAGTTGGACGTGAGATAGAGCCTTGCTTGGCTCCCCTGGTCTGCCTAGCATGGGTAGGGGGCCTGAGGCCATTCAGGGACTGCCCCCAGGGTGCCCATCCTAGTCACTGTTGCTCTGGCCTGTGCCACCCTTGGTGCCCAGATCCTGCCTCACGGTTGGTCAGCGCATGGTTGGTGCTCAGATGTGGAGCCACCTCCACCCGTCTTTTGTCCAGTAAGAGAATCCGTAGTGGGACAGGGACTGGTGTCATCTGGGACTGGGACATGAAGCCTGGTCACCTGTGGGCATGCAGGACACCCCGTCTGCCAGCAGCGAGTACCCCTCGTGGCACCAACAGGAGCGCTTGGCACCCGCGTGGTCACTGCAGTACTGCTCACAGCCGCCGTTCTCGTTCACGCAGATCAGCTGGTCGTCCTTGTCTGCGGACAGGAAGGGGATACCCTGAGAGGGGCCTCTTTGGGTCAGTGAGAGCCAGCCCCGGGGGAGGCCGTGCCCTAAGTCAGCAGCGGCGTTCTGCCTGGAAGGGGCACTGAGCTGTGGGCGACAGAGCCTGAGCTGGGCACCGCCTGCTCCGTGGACTGATCCAAAGGACAAGGCCTGGATCAGAGGAGTCACATGTCTGAACAGCCTTGCCAGTCGGGGGCAGCGCTGGCTGCAGTTGCATTTGGGGGGTGCCTGGCTGGTGGGCAGTGGCCTCCAGGGTGACCACTCTTCCGAGCAGCTGATGGGAAGCTGAGGGGAGCCTGGGGGAAAGTGAAAGTCCCGTAGGGATGGTAAAAGTGTCCAAGGGACTTCCAATCAGAGACTCAACTGACGAGAGGACCAGAGCGCTGAGACAGTTCTCCAAGCTGGCCTCATGCCACCGTGAGCCCGCCTAGGGACAGTCAGTCCCAGCACTGGCCATGGGCTCAGACAGAAGCAGCAGAACTGGCAGCCCGACTTTGATTGATGTGGGCAAGGGCAGTGGCCCTGAGTAAGTCCAGGACTCCGGCGGGAAGGCCTGCCCTGCAGGATGCACACCAGGGCTGCTGGGCACCAGGGCTGAGCAGAGATCCCCAGACATTCTGGACCCAGATGACCAGCAGGAAGCCTCTCTCTTCAGCCTGCCCCACCTTGCTGGGCTCTCTTCTACTTAGAGAAGAAAGTGGCTGCTGTGGCGGAGAGCTCGTTCAGTGTGAGAATGTGGTCTTGGGTGGTCAAGGATGAGCTGCTGTTCCCAGGGAAAGGGTAGCCTTTGCCTTGGCTCCTGGGAAGTGATTGCTAAGCCCTTGGAAGGGTGACCACACATTTCCTGGGAAGTGATCGCTAAGCCCTTGGAAGGGTAACCACACATTTCCTGGGAAGTGATCGCTAAGCCCTTGGAAGGGTGACCACACATTTCCTGGGAAGTGATCACTAAGCCCTGAGGGAATGTTGGTGTTTACCCGGAACTTGGGCCATGCTGGATGGTCTAGCTGACAATGTGATGACGGCAGGGCCTCGGGCCACACTATTGGCTTGGCCTCTGGAGGGGCTGAGACTGAGGTCAGCCGCGTGGGTGGTCAGCTGGGTCTGTGTGATTGAGCCCTGATAAAACCTCTGGACACCGGGGCTCATAGAGCTTCCCAAGTTGGCAGAACTTCCCACGTCTCATCACACGTCTTTCTGGGAGAAGTGTCCACATGACCCCACAGGGAGGGGACAATGGGAAGTTTGTGCCCGGTTCCTCTGCAGACTTAAGTCAGCTTCCTTTGCTGTAATAAATGGTAACTGTGAGTGTATCCACTTCAGTGGGTTCTATGAGTCCTTCTAGTGAATTACTGAACCTAAGGGAAGTTGGGGGCCTCAAACTTTGCAATAATTTAATATTCAGATGGTAAACAAAACAAAACAAAACAAAAAACAAACAAACAAAAAACACCTCAAACCTTTGTAATGGAAAGTAGAGAAGGGGAAGTTTACCAAGTGGTGCTGCCTGGTGGGACGTGGAAGTGGGACAGGGACACAGGGACTCTCAGCTGGGCCATCTCGAGGGCTGAGAATTGCCCAGGGCCGGGAGCCCAAGGGGCCACTGAGTCTGAGAATTAGAACCTTGGGTCCCTGTCAAAGACCTCAGACTAGAAGGGACTTCAAGGTCACCTAGACCAAATTCCAACTGGGGCTGAGCCCAGAATGCCCGGTCCACACACCCCACCAGGTTGTGCACCCTGCAACCCGATTGGCCAGGTCACCGCTACCAGCTCCCCAGGGCCCTCTGCAAATATGGGACCCAAAGTGGGGCCTCACTCTTCTCACAGTTCCGGCCCTCGAAGGAAGGGAGGCAGAAGCAGATATAGGACTGGAGCTGGTCCTTGCAGGAGCCCCCATTCTGGCACGGATTTGAGGCACACTGGTCCCCATCTGTGGAATGGGCTGGCGTCAGTACGCTGAGGAGAAGGGTTGCAGGCAGGATTGGTGGCGATCATCTACTCACCACTGTAAGAAATCCAGAACAGCTTCTGAGGGAACAAAAGAGAAAGCCTCGTGAGCACCTTCACCAGCGCACCCAACGGTGAGCACTGGACAAACCACGAGCTGGGGTTGGGGAACTTGGACCTGGGCCTGGCGGGGTGAGCTCGGGAAGCCAGACTTTCCTGCAGAGCTGAGGTAGATTTCTTCCAATCTTGGCCCCTCCCCAGGACTTCTGAAACTATGGGTGACCACACATTTCCTGCTCCCAGGTCAGAACACCCGAGGTTCAGCCCTGACTCTTCTGTCGCTGAGCTGTGGACCTGGGATGAGGTACACAGGCTTTGAGCCACAGCTCCATCTCTGACAGGGTGGCCACACACACCGGCTGACACCGGGAGAGGGTGCAGTAGCAGATGCAAAATCTTCCACAAACAGCAAAAGCACTCCACAGAAAAAAGTGATTGCTGAAGAAACTGTTGGCCACCTAAACTTAAACTCACAGGGTGCTGTGAGAATACAACAGATGAGAAATGCTTTGAAAACTAGGTGGATAAAAATGCTAGGCATGACCATCCTCAATTTGCCCGGAAAGGGTCATGTTAGCCTTTGTCTCAGACAGCTGGACTTCCTGTGAGTGTGAGGCTTCCTGTGAGCATGAGGTGTCCTGTGAATGTGAAGTGTCTTGTGCATATGAGATGTGGTTCTCTGTGACTGTGAGGCATCCTGCGTGAGACATCCTAAGAGTGTGAGGTGTGGCGACCTGAGTGTGAGATAATCTGAGTGTGAGGGGTCCTGTGAGAGTGAGGTGTCCTGTGAGAGTGAGATGATCTGTGTGAGGTGTGGTGACCTGTGAGTGTGAAGGGTGCCTTGTGTGAGGTGACCTGTGAGTGTGAAGGGTGCCCTGAGTGTGAGGTATCCTGTGAGAATGAAGTGATCTGTATGAGGTGATCTGTGTGAGGTATGGTGACCTGTGGGAGTGAAGTGTGCCCTGTATGAGGTGTCCTGTGAGAGTGAGGTGTCCTGTGAGAGTGAGGTGCCCTGTGAGAGTGAGGTGATCTGTGAGTGGGAGGTGAGGTGTGATCTGTGAATGAAGTGTGCCCTGTGTGAAGTGATCTGTGAGGTGACCTGTGTGTGAGATGTCCTATGTGAGGTGACCTGTGAGAACGAAGTGTCCCCTGTGTGAGGTGATCGGTGTTGAGTGAGGTGATCTGAGTGTGAGGTGTCCTGTGTGAGGGAACCTGTGAGTGTGAAGTGTGCCCTGTGTGTGAGGTGATCTGTGTGAGCGAGGTGATTTGTGTGCGGTGACCTGTGGGTGAGGTATCTTATGAGTGTGACGTGACCTGTGAGTGTGATGGATGTCCTGTGAGGGTGAGATGATCTATGTGAGCTGATGTGTGTGAGGTGTGGTGACCTGTGAGAGTCGTGGGCCCGGTGTGAGGTGACCTGCGAATGTGAAGTGTGCCCTGTGTGTGAGGTGACTGTGTGAGGGGACCTGTGTGAGGGGACCTGAGAGTTTGATGTAACGTGTGTGAGGTGACGAGTGTGAGGTGTCCTGTGTGTGATGGGACCCATGGGTGTGAAGTGCATCCTGTGAGTGTGAGATGACCTGTGTGAGGGGACCTGTGAGTGTGAAGTGTGCCCTGTGTGTGAGGTGACTGTGTGAGGGGACCTGTGTGAGGGGACCTGAGAGTTTGATGTAACGTGTGTGAGGTGACGAGTGTGAGGTGTCCTGTGTGTGATGGGACCCATGGGTGTGAAGTGCATCCTGTGAGTGTGAGATGACCTGTGTGAGGGGACCTGTGAGTGTGAAGTGTGCCCTGTGTGTGAGGTGATCTGTGTGAGCGAGGTGATTTGTGTGCGGTGACCTGTGGGTGAGGTATCTTATGAGTGTGACGTGACCTGTGAGTGTGATGGATGTCCTGTGAGGGTGAGATGATCTATGTGAGCTGATGTGTGTGAGGTGTGGTGACCTGTGAGAGTCGTGGGCCCGGTGTGAGGTGACCTGCGAATGTGAAGTGTGCCCTGTGTGTGAGGTGACTGTGTGAGGGGACCTGTGAGTGTGAAGTGTACACTGTGTGAGGTGACTGTGTGAGGGGACCTGTGAGTTTGACATAACCTGTGTGAGGTGGCCTGTGAGTGTGAAGTGTGTCCTGTCCGAAGTGTCCTGTGAGAGTGAGGTGATCTGTGAGTGTGAAGTGTCCTGTAACAGTGAGGTGATCTGTGTGAGGTGTAATGACCTGTGAGTCTGAAGTGCACCCTGAGTGTGAGGTGTCCCGAGTGTGAAGTGTGCCCAGTGTGAGGTGTCCTCTGAGTGAGGTGATCTGTGTGAGGTGTCGAATGTGAGGTGACCCGTGAGTGTGAAGTGTGCCCTGTGTGAGGTGTCTTGTGTGAGGCGTCCTGTGTGAGGTGTCATGACCTGTGAGTTTGAAGTGCACCCTGAGTGTAAGGTGTCCTGTGTGAGGTGACCCGTGAGTGTGAGGTGGAGAAAGCCCCAGGTCCCCACACGCTTTTTCTCCCCGACATGTGCCCTGCGGAGGTGCCGCTGGTGGCATGGTGTAGGCCGCGAGCAGCTCCCCCAGGCCAGCTTCTCACCACGTCCCTTCTGTGAGCCGCGCATCCGTGATGCGCAGACTGCCCCGCATCCTTAGGGGATTGGGGGGCCTCCCTTGGGAAGTTAAGGGGGACACCCTAGGTGTGCTTTTCAAATCGTATTTTCTGATGTGAAAACCGGCATGCGCGGAGTGGCCGCGTAGGGAGAGCGTGTGCCTGGTAGGGTGTTCCTGGAAACGGGGAGGGAGGGGAATCGCCCAGGAAAGCAGAGTCACCCCAGGCGGAAAGCGACCCCCGCAGGAAGCGCAGTGCGGGCGCCGCTGCGTGTTCGCCGCTCACAGCCACAGCCGGAGAGACACAGGCGGCCCCACACGGCCTGGTCCAGCGCCGCCTGCAGTCTCAGCGGTGCGGGGCGCCCCGAGGCTGCGCTCACCGTCCTCTCCAGGTCCTTGAAGATCTCCCGGGCCTCCTCGAAGGAGCATTGCTCCTCCTTGCACTCCCTCTCCAGGGAGCCCGGCCGCAGCTCCTCCAGGAACGAGTTGGCGCGCCGCTGCCTGTGCAGGACGCCATGGGCTTCCTCCTGGGTTACGAAGACTGAAAAACGCGAGTTCCGTGAAACGCTCACCGCTTGCCGCGCCCAGTCCTCGGAGACCGCCCCACGGCCCTGCCCCACGCAGCGGGGGCATCGCAGTTTCCCGCCCCGTCCTGGGGGAGGGGAGCGGCGCTGCTCGCAGGCCTGGCTGGGCGTCCTCCCTGCGGTGCTCCTGGGGCGATCACCCCCCTCGCTCATCCTTCCCGGCCCGGCCTCTCCGCTTCCAGGGGCTGATCCCGAGGGCGCGCTCAGGGGCACGCGCGGAAGCTGGGCCGAAGGGGGCCGCGGGCGCCGCCGCATAAATGTGAGGCTGGGGGTTAATGCCGGCGAGGAGAAGGCGGCGCGGCCCGGGTGCTGGGCACCCGCCTGGGCCCACATGAACCGCGCGCCAACGCCGCCTTGGCGGTGCACAGCCGCCCGCGGAAATCCAAATCCCTCGTCTCCATCCGCACCGCGTCTCCGGCGGCCAGATCTGCCTTCCCCAAGCCCCGCCCCAGGGCGAGGCAAGCCCGTGCGCTCAGCTCCGAGCAGGCCGTTCTTCAGGACGCCCTGCAGCTGAGGGTCCGAGGCGCGGCCCCTGCCCGGCTCCCCCGACACCGAGCCCCAGGCTTCCTCGCCGGCTCTGGGCGGTCCTGGGCTCCTGCCGCCTCCCCCTCCTCCGCTTGGGGCCCCTCTGTGCCCTGCGACCCCTCGGAGCGCCAGACCTCGCGCGGATCCTCCTGGGGCCGGTCCTGAGAGCAGAGCCCCCCGCTGCAGCTCCTGGCCTCTCCGTAACCCCGACGGTTACTTGTAGGCAAGTAGGACCCCCGCTTTGCCCATGGAAAACGGGGTCGGCGAGGGCCAAGGGCGCCCAGGGCGAGGCAAGCCCGTGCGCTCAGCTCTGAGCAGGCCGTTCTTCAGGACGCCCTGCAGCTGAGGGGACCGTCTCCCGGGAGCTGTGAGCTGTGGGCACCACGCGGTGGTGGACGAGGAGTGACCCCGGGGCGGCCGCGCTGCCTGAACCCGCCTCAGCCCGCGAGGGGAGACTGGCCGGGCCGTGGGGCAGGCGGGATAGGGAGGCCCGGGAGGAGGCCGAGAGGACGCGCGGGAGGGGCTCTGGAGAGGCCGCAGGAGGCGCGTTCGGGAGGGACGACCTTTGCTGGGAGGACGAGGCCTCAGGTGGACGCAGGTGGCAGGTGGGCAGGAGCCCGAGTTCTGCAGGAGCGGCCTAAATCGGTTACTGAGCGCGGAAGAAGGGACGGAAGGTGGGCGCTACTGGGCCACGTGGGGCCGAGAGAAACGCCACCGTCTGTTTCCTTTAAAATCAGTTTCACACGTCCACGTCCCTAGAGAACCGGTCTGGCTTGGAAGGAGGCTGAGGATGCAGGCGGGGGTCACCAAAGAATCCAGGAGGTGGGAGCTCTTGGAGGCGGAGTCCTCAGGGGAGGTGCCCCGGGCAGCAGGAGTGGGAGGGGAGGCCCATGTCCCTGCAGTCCCCTGACATCCAGGCCCCTGGGACACTCACACTCCCGGGACACCCACGCCCCCAGGACACCCACACTCCCGGGACACCCGCTCCCGAGACAACCGCTCCCGGGACACCCACGCCCCCAAGCCACTCACGCCCCGGGACACCCACACTTCCGGGACACCCACATTCCCGGGACACCCACATTCCCGGGACACCCGCTCCAGAGACAACCGCTCCCGGGACACCCACGCCCCCGGGACACCCACGCCCCCCGGACACCCACACCCCTGGAGGCTGGCGTGAGCAGAGCCCCGACCGCCCTGGGATGAAAGCAGATTTGCATCAGAAAAGCTCTCAAGAACTGAGGCAAACCTGATGAATAACACAGGATTGTCTGGAAGGAGCAGGATTTAACAAAGAAGATAAGGTCACCTGCACCCCAGTCCCAGGGAAGGCTGAACTGGAGCGGTCACTTCCTCTTGAGCAGGGAACACCCTCCTTGGGGGGCACTGAGTAGCCACCCCGCGGGCTGGCTCCTTGCCATGGGAGGCCAAGGAGGTGATGTTGGCCCCCACTGGGCCCCGGGACTAAACCAGTGGCAGTCCCTGCTCACCTCTCTGAGGCCCTGGCTTCCACAGCAGGTCCTGTGTTTTCTCCTCCTGAGGCCTCAGCGACCCCGCCTGGGGCAGGAAGGTGGCTGGGGTCATAAGGCCATGTGTGAGCTGGGGCTGCAGCCCCACATCTCAGGCACTGTCCCTCACAGCCCACCCCCCTACTCGCCATCCCCACACGCCATCCTCATGCCCCATTTGCCATCCCCGGACCCACCCCCTCATGGCCCATCCTCCACACCCCACATGCCATCCCCACCCCCCATCCTCCACACCCCATCCCCCATGCCCCAGGCACCATCCCCCACACACTTGTCCTCCCCAGCCTGGGAGCAGCCTGGGAGCACCTCCCATACTCTGAGAGGCCCCAGACTCCCTGTGCTTGTCCAACCTAACAGGCAGGGGCCCATGGGGGCCAAGAAAGCACCACCCACTCCTAAAGTTCTTTGAAAAATAATCCCACCAAAGCCTGGGCTACTAAGAAGGGCCTCCCCTCCTGTGCCTGGATGCTGGTTTCTGGAAGGAAAACAATTGAACAGGAGCCACCAGAAAACCCTCCTGGTGAATGGGGGTGTCCAGAGCAAGGACGGGGTTTGGGAAGCCCGGGTCGGCTCCTGGATTTGCCCACTGCCCTTCCACCAAGTTTATGGGGAAAATCTCCCCGGACGCACCTGCAGCCAGACAGCCCTGAAGCCCAAGCAGAAGGCAGAGGAGCCCGAGGGCTTGGGAGACCATGATGAAATCTCTGCAGCGCTGCCTCTGCCTGTTGACATTCCCCATGGGACTGGCGGGCAAAGTTCTCTGCCTCCAAGGGCGACAGAGGGATGGGGGAGGGGGGGACAGAGGCGTCCTCTGAACACCCCAGCTGAGAGCTGCACCTGGCCGGCCAGTGGCCATGCATCCCCTGCTGCCCAGCTGCTGAGCTCAAGCAGGGAGGACAGGAGAAAGGTCAGGCGGCCCCAGCTGTGCTGCCAAGCGGATGGTTTTGTTGCCAGCGTGCAGGTGTTAAGGTGTGTGTGTGACACCAACACTTCAAATACGATCTAGAATTCCAAACCCCTAGGACATAGGAACGTAGGTTGGGAAACAGATTTAAACTGCAGATGAAAACTTGGCCCATAGCAATAATGCAAGTCAATTCTTGAGAGCGTATCTTGGGTGTGGATGTAAATATTTGAAGAGAGCCTCCAGGAGACCAGGCCAGCTAGGCCATTGCCTGCAAGGGAGGCTGGTTTCTTAGTTGAGCCACAGAGCCTGACTGAGAAGTGCTGGGAATAGGATCATTCTGGCCCTGAGCTGGGCAGCCCCACTCTGTTTTGACTGCAGGCAGCACCCCCATTCTCCAGCGGTCCACGTCTTACGTCTTTTGTTTGTTTTTGTTGTTGTTGTTTTGAGACGGAGTCTTGCTCTGTTGCCAGGCTGGAGAGTGCACTGGTGCAATCTCACTGCAACCTCCACCTCCCGGGTTCAAGAGATTCTTGTGCCTCAGCCTCCCGAGTAGCTGGGACCACAGGTGCACGCCACCATACCTGGCTAATTTATATATCAGCTATCCCTGACTGTGGTGCTGGGCACACGGGAGCTGTCTGGGGAGTGTGCGAGTCAGATATGTGCGACATCAGAATCTCCTGGGTGGTGGCTCGTGCCTGTAATCCCAGTACTTTGGGAGGCTGAGGACTGAGGATCGCGTGAGGAAAGAGTTCCACACCAACCTGGGCAACATAGCAAGACCAAACCTAGACAAAAAATTAAAAAATTAGCCGGACTTGGTGGTCAGTGCCTGTGGTCCCAGCTACTCAGGAGACAGAGAACCCGAGAGGCGGAGGTTGCAATGAGCTGAGATTGTGCCACTGCACTCAAGCCTGGGCGACAGAGGGAGACCCCGACTCCCTCCCTACCAAAGAATCTCCGTGCTCACACTTGTACATGAGCACCACACTCATGCAACCCAAACTCACGCCATACACATGCTACACTCACACAACCCAAACTCACACCATACACACGCCACACTCACACAACCCAAACTCACACCATACACACACGCCACACTCACACAACCCAAACTCATGCCATACGCACGCCACACTCACACAACCCAAACTCATGCCATACACACACCACTCTCACACCCACCATACACATGCCACACTCACACAACCCAAACTCACGCTACACACATACCACACTCACCCCCCAACACACCACACTCACACCCACCATACACACGCCACACCCACACAACCCAAACTCACGCCATACACACACACCACAGTCACACAACCCAAACTCGAACGCTATACACACACCACACTCACACCCACCATACACACGCCACACCCACACAACCCAAACTCACGCCATACACACGCCACACCCACACAACCCAAACTCATGCTATACACATACCACACTCACACCCACCATACACACGCCACACCCACACAACCCAAACTCACGCCATACACATGCCACACTCACACCCACCATACACACGCCACACCCACACAACCCAAACTCACGCCACACACGCCACACCCACACAACCCAAACTCACGCTATACACATACCACACTCATACCCCAAAGACACACCACATAAACACACCCCTATACACATGCCACACACCACACATGCGATTTCCAGGCTCTTCCACACCCGTAAGGAATTGGAATCTCTGGGTAGGTCCCAGGAATAGTATTTAACAAATATCCAGGGAAACTGCTATGTGTTGTCATTTTGAGAACCTGTGAGCACATCCCACCTGGTGCCAGATGCATCTCGGCAGGACGCATGCACGCCAGGGAAACAGGCAGACGCTGACGGGATTTGAGCTTGGGCACAAACTGGTTCCAAATCTATTTGGTGCCGCTAGAAGCAAGCGTTTCCTTGTGACAGAGGGTGCAGGGCATGGGAGGACAGAGGAGCTGCGTGCACGAATGCCTGTGTGCCCTGTGCCTGCAAAGCGGCCACGGCAAGCTGTCTTGCAGGTCAATTCCACTGGCTGATGGTGTCTGCACTGGCAAGGAAAAGCCTGTGCTAAGCGGGCCTCTGTTGTCTGTGTAGAGAAGGGAGCTGGGCCTGGGCACCACTGTCAGTCATCAGAGCCGGGGCTGCTCCCTCCTCCCCACCGGGTGCTTTGCCTTCTTGGGGCCGCAGCTGGAGGCAGCTGAGCCCTCGGGCCGGCCAGGTGTCACTCCAGTGCCATAGGATGCTAAACAACTTTCAGTTGAAGAGAGAGAATGTATACAACGTTGAACAGTTATGATTTTGAGCAGAATTTGTTTTCTTCTCTGGACCTTGGTCCTACTTTTTATCCTTGTCTGGGGTCTTAGCGTGGAGAGAAGTTCACCATGGGATGTGATCAGATTGTCCATCTTTTCTTTTTGTCCATCTCTTAAAGTGCAGCTTGTCTTTTGTAAGAAATCTATCCTTGCCCTAGGCAATAAGAATATTCTATATTCCTCATAATAATCTTATGATATTTAAGATTTCCTTTCCTTTCCTCATAATAATCTTAATGTTTTAATCTTAAGTTTGGGGGGTGCTACTTTTATGCCATCATCCACATGGAAAGGCAGCTGTCCCAATAACACCCGTTCCTGAAGAGGCCATTCCGTGCCAAAGATTGACCAGCCCCAGGACAAGCCAGGTCCTTGCACACATCCCTGCCTGGGAATCCGAATTCTGCTCGACCCCTTGTCATGACTGATGGCAGGTTTATGATCTATCCAGACGCTTGGTAGGTGAGCCCTCCCCCTCCTGCCTCTGCTCCCCGAATCGCCATGGCTATCCTCAGACCTTTATCTTCTATGTTTATTACAATCAATTTCCTAACTCCACAAAGAATTCTGTTGGGATTTTGATTAAATACACGGATTAACTTGGGGGAGAGTTAACACTTTGGTGATACTGAATTGTCCCATCCACAAAAATCTCCCATTTAGGCCTTCTTTTATGACCTTCTATCATGTTTCATGATTTTGTCCAAAACCTTTGTTACATTTATTTTAGCATTTAGGTTGCTGTTAAAATAGTATTGTCATTGCTAGGAATATAACTTTTTGTGGGGTGATCTTGTGGGCTTCTTGGTTTCAATAGTTTATGAATTCACCTGGATTTTCTAGATATGAAAAGTTATTTTTCAATTAGCATGCCTTGTTTCCTGTTTCCTTTTTTTTTTTTTTTTTGAGATGGAGTTTCACTCTTGTTGCCCAGGCTGGAGTGCAGTGGCTAGATCTCGGCTCAAGGCAATCCCTGCCTCCTGGGATCAGGCGATTCTCCCGCCTCAGCCGCCTGAGTAGCTGGGATTACAGGCATGCGCCACCACGCCCGGCTGACTTTGTATTTTAATAGAGATGGGGCTTTTCCATGTTAGCCAGGATGGTCTTGATCTCCTGACCTCATGATCTGCCGCCTCGGCCTCCCAAAATGCTGGAGTTACAGGCCTGAGCCGCCGCACGGGCCTTGTTTCCTTTTTCTTTGTTGTGGTAATCACTAGTACGGCCGCTAAATCGCACTGGCGAGTAGTGGGGTCCCTGTTCAGTTCTGCTGCCAATGGGGATGGTTCTAAAGGATTTCAGTACTTAAAATTTTTGCTGCAGCCGGGCGCAGTGGTTCACGCCTGTAATCCCAGCACTTTGGGAGGCCGAGGCGGCAGATCATGAGGTCAGGAGATCAAGACCATCCTGGCTAATGCAGTGAAACCCCATCTCTACCAAAAATATAAAAAATTAGCCGGGCGTGGTGGCGGGCGCCTGTAGTCCCAGCTCCTCAGGAGGCTGAGGCAGGAGAATGGTGTGAATCCGGGAGGCAGACCTTGCAGTGAGCTGAGATCGCGCCACCATACTCCAGCCTGGGCAACAGAGTGAGACTATGTCTAAAAAAAAAATTTTTTTTAATAAAAAATAAAAATAAAAAATAATTTGCTGTAAAGATTTTGTTAGATATACTTTATTTAGTTAAAGAAATTTTCTTCTACTCCTAGTTGGCCTAACATGACAAGTACATGTTGAATGAAAACTGAATTACTGTTTTGCATTTGTTAAGATGGTGATTTTCCCCTTTACTTTGTTAATACGGCAAATTATAGCCATATTAACATACTACCCCTTGCATTCCTGGGATAAATTTACTTGCTTAGAATGTATTACTTTTACTTATAACATACAATTGGGTTTTATTTAATTATATTTCATTTGGAATTTTTGCATTCATCTTCATAATTTTTTTTCTTTTTTTTTTTTTTTTTTTTTTTGAGACGGAGTCTCGCTCTGCCGCCCAGGCTGGAGTGCAGTGGCCGGATCTCAGCTCACTGCAAGCTCTGCCTCTTGGGTTCACGCCATTCTCCTGCCTCAGCCTCCTGAGTAGTTGGGACTACAGGCGCCCGCCACTGCGCCCGGCTAGTTTTTTGTATTTTTTAGTAGAGACGGGGTTTCACCGTGTTAGCCAGGATGGTCTCCATCTCCTGACCTCGTGATCCGCCCGTCTCGGCCTCCCAAAGTGCTGGGATTACAGGCTTGAGCCACCGCGCCCGGCCAATTTTATTTTCTTATATTATCTTTTTGTTTGGTTGATTTTGAGAGACAGGGTCTTGCTCTGTTGCCCAGCCTGGAGTGCAGTGGTGTGATCATCATAGCTCACTGCACTGCAGCCTTGGACTCCTGGGCTCACTTGTAAGGTCTCAGCTTCCAAGTCGCTAGGACTACAGGTGTGCGCCACCATGCCTGGTTAATTTTTAAATTCATGTAGAGATGGGGTCTTGCAATGTTGCCCAGGCTGGTCTCAAACTCCTGGTCTCAGACAATTCTCCCACCTTGGCCTCCCAAAGTGCTGGAAGTATACGTGTGAGCCACCTGGCCCAGCTGATTTTTTCTTAATCTTTGTCAGGTTTGGGTACCAAGGTTAAACTTGATTCATAACTTTATTGAGTTGCTTTCTCGTTATATTCTTTTAAATAGTTTTTTTTTTTTCTTTTTTTTTGAGACGGAGTCTCGCTCTGTCGCCCAGGTTGGAGTGCAGTGGCCGGATCTCAGCTCACTGCAAGCTCCGCCTCCCAGGTTCACCCCATTCTCCTGCCTCAGCCTCCCGAGTAGCTGGGACTACAGGCGCCTGCCACCTCGCCCGGCTAAGTTTTTGTATTTTTTTTTTAGTCGAGACGGGGTTTCACCGTGTTAGCCAGGATGGTCTCGATCTCCTGACCTCGTGATTTGCCAGTCTCGGCCTCCCAAAGTGCTGGGATTACAGGCTTGAGCCACCGCGCCCGGCCCTAAAATAGTTTCTGTAAATATTTTTGTATGCTTATAAAATCGCCTAGGTCTGGTATCTGTTTGGGGTTTTTTTTTTTTTTTT
Source organism: Papio anubis (assembly GCF_008728515.1). Classification (NCBI taxonomy): domain Eukaryota; kingdom Metazoa; phylum Chordata; class Mammalia; order Primates; family Cercopithecidae; genus Papio; species Papio anubis. The sequence continues at coordinate 90,944,378 of NC_044990.1, read as the reverse complement.
TTTTTTTTTTTTTACTGCAATGCAATTTCTGTAATTGTTATTCATCAACCCAAGTATTTTATTTCTTCTTGACCCAGTTCTAACAATTAAATCCTATTTCTCTGTTTTCAAATATATTGGCAGAAAGGTGTTCATAACGGCTTGCTCATATTTAAAAATTTTTATTTGATATGGAATGTCTTAGGTTTTCTATAAATTAGTCAGTTTTATTGTATTTTTCAGGTACAAAGTTTGAGTTTTACTTTTGATTTTGTTATTCTCTTTTCTCAATTGTCCTAATTGACAGAAATATTTAAATACTCTCTTTGGGTTATGCTGGTCTTATTTTTTGGCTTAAATGGTTAAGTCGTTTATTTTGTCATGTATAAAGTCGGACACCACTAAGCTGTCGACGCCGACCTGAGCTGGCCATGGCTGTTTCCTCACGTGGTTCTGCGCACTCGGTCCAGTTCTAGGGAGCCGACTCCCCGCATCCCATGAGTTAGAAACAAGCTTTGTTTTTTTTTTTTGAGACGGAGTCTCGCTCTGTCACCCAGGCTGGAGTGCAGTGGCCAGATCTCGGCTCACTGCAAGCTCCGCCTCCCGGGTTCACGCCATTCTCCTGCCTCAGCCTCCCGAGTAGCTGGGACTACAGGCGCCCACCACCTCGCCCGGCTAGTTTTTTGTAATTTTTAGTAGGGACGGGGTTTCACCGTGTTAGCCAGGATGGTCTCGATCTCCTGACCTCGTGATCCGCCTGTCTCGGCCTCCCAAAGTGCTGGGATTACAGGCTTGAGCCACCGCGCCCGGCCGAAATAAGCTTTTAAATTGCCAAACACTGCTTCCATGATCTTGCCAGTGTTTTGTAAATATTTTGCTTGTGCTCCACGTGTGCTGGAAAATAACACAGATTTCTCTGCTTAGGGACAAACAGGCATCACTTTTCGTGACAGTCAACATCTCACCCCGACTGCCAACTTTGCTATGTTTTGAGCTTTACAGTCAGTTGCTTACGAGTTCTGATTGCCGCGCAGCCCCCCTTTACTCTATGAACTGTCCTGAATTCCATTTCATGTCGACACTGCTACATCAGCTTTCTTATGGCGTTTGTCTGTTCTGTCTTCTATTTTAAATCTTCAATCTTTATATAATTTTGCTTGATGGTCTCTAAGCAGTGACTTGCCACGTCTGATCTGAGGCTTTTCCAGGAGGCCAGCGTAAGATGATCATGTCTGTTGTGAGTCAGACACATCTGGGCTGTGTCTTCCGTCATACGTTGTTTCCTGTTCACCGTGCTGTCCCCTTTCTCCACCCTTCCCTCCTTCTACTGGATCAATACCCTCTCTTTATGCTCCCTTTTCTGGTCTGGAGCGTATCAGCTGCATTGTGATTCTGTAATGGTTCCTCTACGCTTCCTCTGCTGCCTTTGCGTTTCCGACACTCACAACCTTGTTGCTGTTTTGTCATCATCGCTGTCTGACAGAAGAAAGCAAAGGGGTTGCTTGGTGCCTGAGCTGCACCCTGGGCCCTGCTCACTGCAGGCTTCTTTTCCGTCCCAACAATGACTTGCCATGTGCAAGCACGGCGCACCGCAGCCCTGGAAACCCTGACCGCTAAGACGTTCTGTGTCTTGACAGACAAAGGCAGATGGCAGGAGTTGCTGATATTTATTCAGACTTCATCCATACAATAAAGAACTCTGCTTTTAAAATTCCATTTACATCAGCAGTTTAAAAAAAAGTGACAGTGGATGAAACATGAAGCTGTAAAGTGCCTTTATGGGGAGGGTCACACAAGGGCGCGCAGCTGCGCGATGAGACGGAGGCACCGCGCCTGCACAATATGTCAGGGACATCGCAGGACACAGCACGTTCCAAATAACTTACACATCAGAGGAAAAGCTACTGAGTCTCTGCACGCTTCCTGTTTGACCCTGGAGGTCTGGCCAGTGACAGCTGCAAGCCACTCGGAGGGGGAAGCGTGAGGGGAATGCAGCCACGCCCGCCTCCACTGGGCTGGGGCTGGGACCCGTGAGGCTGTGAGGCAGCACGTCCAGCAGCACGGGGACAGCGAATACGTCCTCTCCAGCAAGACACACACGTACACACATGGTCAGAGGTGCACACATACAAAAACATCTGCAGACTAGACACCGAAAAGGCTTTAAAAGAACAGAATCTGTTTCTGAAACACAAGAAGGGTAAAGCAGGAGAGGTTTTCTTTCCAGTTCTGCTGTGACTTGAATAAAATACTCTCCCCACTTACACTTCTGTACTCAAGGGGGTCACCAGGTGGCAGGTGGACCTGGGTGGGAGGCAGGGGGTGCGTGGCGAGGGGAGTGGAGGTGTGGCCTCCAAGGAGGCTGCCGTGCAGTGAGGCAGGGGCAGGGCTCTCTGAGCTACGGTCAGCAGCACTGGTCCACGCGACACCCTGCGGAAACTGCATCTTCGTATTTTCTTTAAAAGCAATAAAAATATCCTAATTCGGTGAAGCTCTTTAAAAAAATCAAGTCCCTGCATTTTTTTTTTTTGTAGAAAAGAAGGTTAATTGTTTAAATTATAGTTTAAATTTTCTTTTGAAAATGAACCCTAGGTAGGTAAAGGAATCTCCTTGGCTTCTAACCGCTTTTGGTGGTGCAGACACCACCTGATGTCACCCAGGGACACGTTTTCACCCACCTGTGACCAGGGAGCTTCAGGGAGTGGCATCCGTTCCCATGGGAGAGTCCCCCAAAGTCATTTAATGGTATAAACAGCGTGCTTCTATGTAAACCCCGGTAACAAAAAATAGTTTTCTATCAAATACAGTATCAAATTGTCATTTCATGTAAACACAGTGATTCCTGGTAAAGAATTGAGGCCAAAGTACCACAAAAAATGGCCACGGGATTGATCCCTGCTTAAAAAAAAATCCTAAAACTTGTAAAAGATAAAGAGTTCCCACACCCCGCTCTCCTCAGGCCATTGTCAATCATCCACTTCTGCCGAAGCCGCTCCACCGTGGTCTGCCCGTCCCCTGGAAGCACCGTCCGGAGGCAGAAGCAGCGGGTGGAGCCAGGAGATGCTGCCCTGCCTCCTGCCCGGGGCTGTTCCCTGCGGCCCGTCCTCTGTGGGCTCTGGAGTCTCCGAGGAAGTCCCAGGGGTCCGGGGTCTTCCGTGGAACCAGCCTCTGCCCCGGAGGGGTCCTCTGCAGCCCGCACGGCCAGGCGCTCTGGGTCGGGGCGGTGAGGTGCCCCTTCCGCGGGACGTCCGGGGGCACTGCGCCCTCCCCACGCCGCGCCAGCCCTCGCAGTGGCAGCCCCAGCCAGCGCGCGGGTCTCCTGCGCCCACACTGCGCGGCGCTACCCCTGCAGGTCGGAGAAGGGGGCCTGGCCGCCCTCGCTGCAGCTGGACGAGTTGCTCAGCACGGCCGACCCCGGGCTCGACTCTGCGGGGAGATGAGGCGGGGACAGGCTTCGGCGTCTGCTCTCCGGGGCACATGCGGAGCAGCTTCCTCGCACAGGGGCCCTCGGCAGCGTCACGGGTGGGCTCGGGGCACGTGGGCCTTACCTGAGCTGCTCAGGCACTGGGCCGAGCCGGACGGGCCGAGCTGGACGGACAGGCTGCTGGCCGGCACCCAGCCCTCCTTGCCAGTGGTCGGGTCCCTGACGTACCTGCAAAGGGCGAGGGTCAGCAGCGGCCGCGTGCGGGGCAGTCCGGGGGTGAGCACGGGGTCTTACCAAAGGCCCTCGTCGCCCTGCTGCACCAGCTCCACCACGTCCCCGCTCCTCACGACCAGCGCGTCAGGGCCTCCCTTCTCGTGGTCCGCCACGACCGTGTATTTCCCGGGAACCTGGTGGGAGATGGGCAGGGGCACAGGCAGCATCAGCCCCACAGCAGCCAGGCGGAGAACTGGTCCTTAGTGCCCTGCCCCGTGGGAGCTCCTGGCCATGGCCGGCTCAGGGGAAGGGCTCCAGCCTCAGGAGGCGGCTACGCCGCAGGTCATGACCACGTCAGAGGGGATGGAAAGCGTCTGTGAATCTGTCCTTGGGCCCAGCTGCCCCAGCCTCACACTGGTCTCCACACGGAGCTCCCGACCCCAGGGCCTCTGCACCTCCATACCCGCCTCCCGGAGGGCACTTCCCTGCCTTCGGGTCTTATTTCCATGCTGCTTTGCTGAGGCCTTCCTTGGCACTCCCCGACTCGCCCCTCCTCTGCCCTCCGTCTCCCCCCACAGCTGTCCTGCCCAACCTCCCCAAGCCTCACTCCTCTTTTCTCCTTGCTGTGAGAGCGGAGGTTCCTGTCTGTGCTGTTTCTGCTTTGTCTCCAGGGCCTAGAACTGTGCCTGGCACACAGCGGAGGCTGCACAGATGTCATGGGACACGTTCCCCTGGGGAATGGGGAACCGCAAAGCGGCAGCTGTTCCTACAGAGTGGGGAGATTCACAGCCTCCTGGTGCTGTGTGCAGTGGGCTGAGGAGGGCTGCTGCCGGCTGCAGGGCCTGGAGCAGGAGGACGGTGACTGGGCTGCCTGCCCTCACCCAGTGGCCTGTACTGGCTCCTGCCCCTGTGGTGCCCAGAGTAGCCAGGATCACTCCCCACACTCCAGGATCATCCAAAGAATGAGATCCAAATCTCTCTCCAGGCCCCGTGCACCCTGGTCCACCAGCCTGCTTCCCCTCCTGCCATGTGGCCTCCGCCTCTGTGTCCCCCACATCCATTCTCACACCCAGGCCTTCCTTTGTGCCGTCTCTGTGGGAGAGGCTGGCGACCCTGAGGGCCCTCCCTACCCTTCCATGCCTGGCTTCTCTGCCCTTCCAGAGCCTCCGGGACCTGTCCCCTTTGCACCTCCAGCCTTGGTGCGTGGACCAGGCACAGCACAGAAGGTGCAACAGACACTTCTTGGTGTAACCCTCACTGGAATGATTAACACATGGCAGCTTTTTCTTGCTTCTGACATTAACAATGAATGTTGTTTCAAATGCTTAGCAGTTCCATTTTCTTACGAAATGAGAGAGAGTTGTGCGTATAGTTAGGAAGGCTCAGCGTTCTATGACATAAAGGGTAGTGCGGTGGGTAGTGCGGTGGGGACTGTCTCCTCTGAGGAAGGTGTACCCATGAGTGGGCTCCACAGGAGGCTGGGTGGGCACCTGGAAATTAACCCAGAAACACAAAGTGCCACTGAGATAGAGGAGCTAGGAGGAGCTGGGGCTGTGTCCTAAGACCCAGGCCCCGGGGGACCTTCCAGGGTTAGGAGGAGCTGGGGCTACGCCACAAGACCCAGGCTGCCTGGGGACCTTCCAGGGTTAGGGAGGAGCTGGGCTGCCTCAAGACCCAGGCCCTCCAGAGGGACCTCTTCCAGAGTCGGTGGAGGAGCTGACGCTGCCCCTAAGACCCAGGCCCCGGGGGACCTTCCAGGGTTAGGAGGAGCTGGGGCTGCCCCTAAGACCCAGGCCCCGGGGGACCTTCCAGGGTTAGGAGGAGCTGAGGGCTGTGTTCCTAAGACCCAGGCCCCGGGGACCTTCCAGGGTTAGGAGGAGCTGAGGCTGCCCCTAAGACAGACCCAGGCCCCGGGGGACCTTCCAGGGTTAGGAGGAGCTGAGGCTGCCCCTAAGACCCAGGCCCCGGGGGACCTTCCAGGGTTAGGAGGAGCTGGGGCTACGCCACAAGACCCAGGCCTGGGGGGACCTGCCAGAAGCACCCCAATCCCGGGAGGGCAGCCCCCATCCCAAGTGCCCGCAGGGAGGCCTCGGTTACCAGCTTCTTGAGGCCCAGCCCGCCGTCCTCCTCGGCGTCGGACGAGTTAACCTGCTCTTCTGCACTTGACCAGCCCCCGTCGTCCTCAGGTGCCTCCAGTGAGTGGGAAGTTTTGCTCCAACCTGAGAGAGACAGAACTCGTGAGGGACCCCCTGGTGATGAGCTGCTGTCTGCATCCATCTGAGGTGGGGTCACCTAAGTCCCACAGACCCCCTGAGATGTGCACCGTGGGCCCCAACACAGCCCGTCATCTTCCCGGGTTCATAAAGAGCTGAGCAGGACACCCCTACAGACTTCCAGAATGCCTGGCACGTTTCAGGGTTTCAGAGCATCTGCTTCCAGTTGCTGGGCTACCCTGTGGGAGACCTCAATCCCCAGGCCCTGGGGAAGCCACGCCCTTGTCAGGCAGGGCAGTGCCCCTCAGCCAGGAGGGAAGCGGCCTGCCTGCCGCAGATGCCCCCCCAGGGCAGGTGTTTCCAGTGAGTGCCACGGTCATGTTCAACACCTAGCAGACCGAACCGGGAAGCAGTGTCTAAAAGCAACAACTGAGGCTCACTGAGAGGGCCCAACGCCCTTGATCTATGGGATACCGAGGGCTATGGTCCCCACTGGCAAGAGAGTAGCCCCTGGCACAGCGGCACCAAACCAGAAGGCTGATGCCACGCAGGTGCTATGGCGGAGATGGGCTCCCACTGGCCACGCAGCTCCAAGCGGGAGAAGAGGAAGGAGTTTCTTCCAGACTTGGGACCACACATGTCCCCCACCGCCCACAATGTTCCTCCTGCCAGGGGCCCAGAGGACGGCACCTGCCTTTCCCATGTGGGGGAGATGGGAGACGCCCTCGCGGCTGAATAAACATGCAAAGGCAGCAACTGGGCAGCAGGCCCAGTGCATCCCACCTGGTGCCAAATGCACCAAGGCAGGACACACGCCCTCCAGGGAAAAAAGCAGATGCTAATGGGATTTGAGTTTGGGCACAAACTGGTTCCAAATCCTATTTGGTGCCACTGGAAGCAAATGTTTCCTTGCGATGGAGGGTGCGGGGCATGGGAAGGACAGAGGAGCTGCAAGCGTGAATGCCCGTGTGCCCTGTGCCTGCAAAGCGGCCATGGCAAGCTGTCTTGCAGGCCAGTTCCAATGGCTGACAGTGTCTGCACTGGCAAGGAAAAGCCGGTGCTAAGCGGGCCTCTGCTGTCTGTGTAGGGAAGGGAGCTGGGCCTGGGCACCACCGTCAGCCAGCAGAGCATGGAGCCGCTCCCTCCACTCCACCCGAGTGCTCTGCCTTCTTGGGGTCACAGCTGGAAGTAGCTGAGCCTTCCAGGCAGCACACCAGGAGGCCTGCATCTGTGTGAGAATTGAGGACTGTGATTTTCCGTTTGCGGACCTGCGGCGTGGCCTCCTGAGTGTACCTGCAGCTGCCCCCAGCAAGGGAGGCTGAGACATAGCACAGGATGGGGGCCCAGCTGCCTCCTCTACAGCAGCAGGGACTGGCCTGTGGGGTCTGGTTGCCAGCCTGCCCTCCCCATCCAGGCCCCCAGTCACTCTGAGGGACCACACCTGGGGCCTCTGGCCAGATAGAACCAAAAATCTGATTGAGGACAGTCGGAACAAAAAAAGGGTGGCTGCTGTGTGTGCAGAGGAGCCAGCGTGGCCCGGGTAGGACCTCACACACGAACCTCTCCACGGGGCAGCGAGGCCAGCCTGTGCAGGGTGACACCCAAGCGGCTCTGCCCTGGTGCCACCAGACACACAAAGGGATTCTTGAGCTGCCCTGGCTGTGGGCGCTTAGTGCTCCCCAGAGCCTCTCTGCGGGCCGTGTTGGAATAGGGCGCGGGGGAGGCCAGCAGCGAAACAGAGAGGTCTGACCGTGATGGCAACGGCAGCGCTTGGGAGCGGGAAGCCACAGGCCAGACCAGTGGCACTGCCCCAGGAGATGGGGAATTCTGTGTGAAGGCAGGAGGCTGGGTGATGGCCAGGACGGTACCCTCTGTTTTCTGTACAACAGCCATCGGCCTTTGCTCGATGGAGTCACCACCTGCAGGGCTCGGGGAGCGGGCGCTGGGCAGCGCCCCAGGCCACCCAGGATCACCTGGGCTCACTGCCACCGACTACGGCAGAATGACCCATGGGCAGTGGCCCGGCTTCAACACCACACTGGCTTCCTAGAGACCCTGCCAGGCTGCACTGTCTCATTCACGGACGAGGAGACGGAAGTGGAGGCTGAGCTTGGCCAAAGTACAGCAGAAGCGGCGTTTGGCCCACAGGGCCAGCCCGGCCCACCTTCTCCACCAGGGACCGGCTCTGCCGGCTGCAGGTCACAAGTGAAGAAGGCTTAACAGACAAGAGTAGCCTCTCCCGGGAGACTGTCAATGGGGAAATGGCTCCCTTCTCCCAAGCTCCTGGGGCCTCCTGGGGCCTCGAAGCAGCGAGCCGGGCGTCCACCCACTTGCAGGCAAGACGGTCAGGAACGCCGGGCCAGCTCCCTGCCTCTGAACTCACGCCCAGGGTGGCCACAGCTTCCGCCTGGCTCCGTGGGGCTGGCAGTGCCACGTGAGGAGGCTCTGCAGGCAGGCAGGATGGGGAGGCTGGTTCTGCTTACACCCCTGGGAACCTTTGCAAATTATTTGAAAACTCAAGAAGACTGCAAACATGAGGCCCCCTCCCTGCACTTGAGGGTCCTCAACGAGTCGGGGGAGGTCTCTGGACTTCTCAGGGCAGTTTTCACCCTCAGAATGTAAGGGAAGCAGGAAACAAAGAGAGGTCAGGTTCCACAGGGAGCTCGGCCTTGCCAACCCCAGGAAAGGAGGGTCTGGGTCGGCCGCCAGTTGCTCTGTGTTCCCAGCAGGAAGTGTCGGGGCAAACTGTGCCGCAGGGAAGGGCGGGGAACGGGGTGCTCTGTAGCCGACAGCAGCCACTGGGCAGTGAGACCCCACCCAGCTCCACCAGCACGGCTGGGTGACCAGCGCAGCAGCCGTGGCCGGCAGCCACTGACGGGGTGGGCACTCCCACAGGCTCCGGACAGACCTGCTGTGAGGAGTCGGCTGAGAGGCGTGCTGTCCTCAAGGACCCGTCGCCAGAGCATCACACACTGAACACAACCACGTGTCTGCCTCTGGAGCACAGAGACCCACACGAGCTTCCCCCTTAGGTGGCCTTCACGGCCACCCAACAGCAGCTGGGCCGCGCTTCCTGCCGACGCAGAGCGGGTGCCGTGCCGTGCCCGAGGGTGCCACTCTACCTCGCAAACCAAAAGGAGTCGGGTCGCTCTTTACTTCGTGCCGCTTGGCTTTTTTGTCAGGACTGGTAGGAGAAGCTGCAAGAGGAGGAGGAGGCAGAAATACAACCGGAGAGAGAGAGTGAGGAACGGCAGAGAGGAGGAGGAGGCAGAAATACAACCAGAGAGAGAGCGTGAGGGATGGAGGGAGGCGGCGAGGAGGCTGACCCACGCTTGTGCCGGGAAGGGACACCCACGTTGTGGCCCCTTTCCACTGATGAGAAAGGAGCTTCTGTGAGCAAAATGCAGGGAGCCGAGGGGCCGCACGGTGAAGGAGGGGCCGGGAGGGGCGTGGGAGTGGGGGCTGCGGCACTCAGAGGCGTCCTTTCCGGGGCCGTCTCTAGGGATGTTTTCTTAGTTCTGCGCTAGCAGAGTTTGCAGCACCAGAATCTGTTGTTCATTTGTTTGTTTCAAGTTTCAGGCCAACTTAAAAGCATTTTTATAAATTGGAAAACACTCCTAATTCTCTGGAAAGAGCCCTTGTCCACCCAGAAGAGCTGCCTGCACGCAGGGCCGGCTTCCAGGGCCTCCTGGGCCTCCTGGGCCCATTCCCCCGCCATGTATTTCCCAGCACGGAGCTCTCGCAGGTGAGCAGGGCGTTAGACGTCTCTGTCTCAAGGGTCCCGTCAGCCCTGTTCACAAGCGGATGCCCCAGAAGATGGCTGAGCGGCCTCTGTCACTGGGCAGAGCAGAGCCACGCAGCTGGAAAGGTCAGCACCTTGCAGGGAACTCACCTGAGAAGGCGGGAGAAGGCGGGGGTTGGGGTGCAGGGAGAGGAAGGAGGGGAGCCTGGAAAGCCAAGTACAGCTCCCGTTTCTGAGCGAGCCTCCATTTGAAAAGCTCGCCTTCATTTTTCCAAAGGAAAGCCATCCCTAAAGGATAACTCTGGGTGTCTGTGTGTGAGACACAGCGTCAGTGAATACGTGATTGGGTGGAAAGAAACGCTTTTGCGTGGCCGCCCTTGTGATGAAGGAGGCACGAATGGTCACACACGATGCATGACAGATGCCACCACAGTGAGGGTGGGTTTCGGGCAGGTGCTACTTTTACCTTTCTGACCTTTGAGGTTAGCAAAGCCCTGCAGGGTAAAGCGCTTTCTGGAAAGCGCAGAGCTTTCTGAGGCAGAGCTAGTGACCGTGTCATCTATGAAGGAAGAGAAAGAAACTATGCAGAGGGCATCGCAACCCGGCGTGGAGGCGGGTCCAGCTGCTGCGGGGAGGGCCCAGGGCGGCTCCGGGTTGCACGCTGGGTCTGGGCCGGGGCTGTTTCTGGGGCTGACCTTGCTGACACAGGGGTGCAGAGCAACGGAGAGGGAGGGGCTCTTCTGTGAGGTCCTAGGGCTCTGTTAAGGGGGGAGCAAGGGGCCCTGAACACTCTGCAAACCTTCTTCACGCTGCAGGAAGCGCGTGTTTCTTGGACACAGTGAGCACTCCGTGAGCAGCTCCGTGCGAGGCCTCCATGTGAGGCCTGGTCCCTGCACACACCCACCTTTGCCCTTTTCGGGGGGCTTTGGCAGTGGTGCTGAGCTGACATATCCCTCCAGGCTCAGGGGGTCCGTTTTCCTTTCTTCCAGCTTTTTGAGGTTCCTTGAGTTTCCTCTCGAGGGACTGATGACATCAGACAAATCAAAAAAGAAACAGTGTGTTGTCTGGTTAGTTTTTCAAAATGCGCTGAGGACCTGAGGCATTCAGCTATCTCTGAGCTCCCAGCCTGATCCTAAAGCAGCATCTCCTGCACGTGTTTCTGTTTTATTTTTTGAGACGGAGTCTCGCTCTGTCGCCCAGGCTGGAGTGCAGTGGCCGGATCTCAGCTCACTGCAAGCTCCGCCTCCCGGGTTCCCGCCATTCTCCTGCCTCAGCCTCCCGAGTAGCTGGGACTACAGGCGCCCGCCACCTCGCCCGGCTAGTTTTTTATACTTTTTAGTAGAGACGGGGTTTCACCGTGTTAGCCAGGATGGTCTCAATCTCCTGACCTCGTGATCCGCCCGCCTCGGCCTCCCAAAGTGCTGGGATTACAGGCTTGAGCCACCGCGCCCGGGAACCCGGACGGGCTGGAGGAGAGCAGGCGCCCACCCTACTCGCTCCAAAGTAGGAGGTTTGTTTTCTCGGCGGGGGCAGGGGTTGGCAGGGGGTGCTTCTTTTTGAAAACTACTGTTCTACGGATTATTTTTTAGGCCGTGTCTGTGTCCTGTTTCATCAATGATTAAAGGAAGCTTATATAAGAAACAGGATCAAGTGAAAAAAATAAGTGATGAATAAAATAAAGAAAAAACAAGGGCAGAAGAGACACGACGAAGCCACAGTCAGGGTTGGAGTCTGAACTGTGCCCACACACGTGCTGGGCCATCAGCGCCGGGTCCCCACTGGGCACCCAGTGTCTCAGGATCAGGAATGCGGGGGCGTGGCCGTGATCTGGACACTGCCGTGCCGTGGAACAGCCCAGCCCGGGAAGAGCTGGAGAGCAGCGGGCATTGCCGGAGGCACACGTTTGGGAAGTGCACCCTCTGGGACTCACCCATGAGCACATCAACACCAGGGGCCTCAAGGAAACCCCAGTAATCATGGGGTCCCACTGACAGAGGCCGAGGACCCTGGCGTGCAAATCCCCCACTCAGAGTGCTCCATAAACGCAGGCCTGCGGCGCCGTGTCTGTCCTCACCTGGTGCTGGTCGGGGCCGGCAGGGGCAGGCTCTGCGACTGCTCCAGTGCCCGGTGCTGGCTGGCTTCTGCGAGGAGGGAGCAGACAAACCACATGAATGAGCGTCTTTACTTCAGCGCCAAGGCGCCTTGCACACACGGGGACTGTGCGGTTGCTTTGAACACATGTAAAAATGCACCTGGAGAGGAAGCTACAGGAAAATGATGGCTTGAAGACAGCCTCACCTCGACAAGCCTGCAGCTGGCTGGTCAGCACTTTCCGAATTTCATTCACCCACGCGGCCTTAATCTCAGGAGTTGGTGCCTGTTTCCCCAAAAGAAACGCCAGGAGGTGAGTACTCAGGCCCCCGAGGAAACACTTTGGTTTCACTCTCAGAACATCCAAGGATCATCTTAGGAGTCAAAGGTCAGATGGCTGCGTGTGACGGGAGAGGAGGGAAGCGCCGCGGGCTGGCCCCGGGCTGAGGGACCCTCTGCGCCCCACGCACGGGACTGACTGAAGAGCTGTGTCTGGCACTCAGGGCACAGCACCCTCTCCACCGTGAGAATCGGCCCTGTGTGCTGGACGTGTCCGCACACTTGCGCTGTCCAGGGACGCACGAGCTCCCCTGGGGAGGACGAGCCCATTTCCTCGCAGCACCCCCTCTGATGTGTGATTTTCCCCGAATTTCATCCTGGGTCCAGCTCAGGGTGAACACAGGCCAGGGCAGGACCCTGAAGCGCACAGCGGCTGCTCCTGGCCTCGATGCAACTTCACGGCAGATTCTAGCACTGGTTCCCGTGAGAAACGGTTCGTGACAATGTGGAAGAGGCCAGGGGCAGGGTGGGTGGCCCACCTGGACGATGTAGACCTCCTCACGCGCGTTGTACCAGATCTCGAACTTCTTAGCATCTCCCTTCACGTTCTCCGTAATGCCAACGGCAGCCATCTGCCAGCAGAGAGCGGAGACGGGGTTCGCGCCCACAGCGGACCCACCGCCTTGTTTTAAAAAGGTGTTGGTGCAGGCACGAAACAATGGAAATACTTTGGGGATGGGGGCTAAGAATGGCAGAATCCCCCACCCCCATACCTAAGGATGAGAGCTGGGTGTCAGCGTGGCCGCCTCACGGTCTGTGGCAACAGGGACCCAGTTACAGATTTCCCCCCATCGGGGTCTGTGGCCAGGAGCTGCTGCTGTGGACCCGGCCTCACTTACGTTTAAGGACTGCTTGTAGCTGTAGGAGGGGGCTTTCTCGTACCCCTCCCCGTTCTCCTCCCGCTTCTTACAGAAGAGCACCGCCTTCTCGTGCAGGAACAGGTGCCGCTGCATGGGCTTGAACCTGGCCAGCTCCTTCACCTTGGTGTGGCCCCTCTTGTGGTCGGTCCAGACGCTGAACGAGCCCTGCATCAGCAGCTTGCCCAGGTCGCCGAGATTCCCCTAAATGTGCGACAGCAGGGGTGTGTTAGGAACGGGATGGGCGTGGGGTCACGGGAGCATATCACCAAGTGAAAGCAGCCATTTTGCAAAGCCCACCCACAGTGGGATTCCCACTGCAGAGCGTCCCGGGAAAGGCCAGCTCATGGAGACCGTGATGGGTCAGCGGGTGCCAGGGGCTGGGGGAGGAGGGAGGGACCGGTGGGGCACGTGGGCTTCTAGGACAGTGAAGCTGCTCTGTGTGATGCTCTAGCACTGGGTGCAGGACGCCACACGCCTGTCCAGACCGCAGAACGCGCAGCACCCAGAGTGAGCTCTGAGGGGAACAGCCCTCAGTCACTAATCAGCATCGGTGCCGGTTCACCACGTGTGGCCGGTGTGGCACCCATGCTGGATGTCAACACTAGGGGAAGCCTCAGGGCCTCTGATTTACATTCAGTTATCTCACAAACCAAAAACTGCTGCAATTAATAAACTCTGTTACCTAAAACAAACAAACCCTGAGAATGAGGCTGGGGGGACATAAAGAGGAGGGCAAAAGATGAACAAGCTGACCTGACGTGGGGCTCTGTGGGGAAAGTGACATCTGCCTTCGGGGGCTACTTGCTCTAAGTCACCAGCCTGCAAATCGCAGCCCAGGAAACAGACGTCACGTCTGCTCCGAGCCACGCCTCCTCCCCAGGAGAAGACAAGGAGGGAGGGCTGAGCTGCTTTCCTGCTGGAGATGTGTGCCCTCCAAGCAGGGGACGCTTCCTGATTTTCTCCACGCCCCAGAGAGCCCAGGGGGGTCTGTGGACCCGGCTACAGGGTCTGGGAGCGGGCTTATCTAGGGACCACCCCAGACCTCCTGCTCAGAACCTGCACGTTCACACCAAAGCGTGGGGAGTGTGCAGGGAGGCCGCCACGTTGCTGGCCTGGCACATTCCGCGGAGGTGGTGGGGAAGGCTGGGCCCCTGAGCGCCTTACGTCATAGCCGGTGATGGCAATGAGGTGCATGGAGTCATTCACGGCCTTCAGGATGCCCAGGATGGAGCTCAGTGCCTCCTGCAGGTCCTCAGCCCCCTCGCAGTTCTTGCTGTATTTCAGCATTTCCTGAGGTGCACGGGGTGAAGCAACCGTCAGGACACGCAGAGCTCTGGCTCCCCCAGAACAGACCCCTCAGGAGCTTGGCATGAGGCAGGGATGCTGCTCACCCTCCCCTGGTCTGTAGGGAGCTGCTCTGCCCGCCCTCCTGCAGCCAGGACAGACTGAGTGGTGCTGCAGAGGGGGCAGAGCCCCTGCCAGGTGCAGACCCTTGGCACTTGCTCCCCGGGGAGCTCCCTCCTGCCACCCTGATGCCCAGGTGCAAACCCCTCACACCTGCTCCCGGGGAGCTCCCTCCTGCCACCCTGATGCCCAGGTGCAAACCCCTCGCACCTGCTCCCGGGGAGCTCCCTCCTGCCAGCCTGATGCCCAGGTGCAAACCCCTCGCACCTGCTCCCGGGGAGCTCCCTCCTGCCAGCCTGATGCCCAGGTGCAAACCCCTCGCACCTGCTCCCGGGGAGCTCCCTCCTGCCAGCCTGATGCCCAGGTGCAAACCCCTCGCACCTGCTCCCGGGGAGCTCCCTCCTGCCACCCTGATGCCCAGGTGCAAACCCCTCGCACCTGCTCCCGGGGAGCTCCCTCCTGCCACCCTGATGCCCAGGTACAAACCCCTCGCACCTGCTCCCCGGGGAGTTTCCTCTCGCCACCCTAACCCTGGCCAAAGGCACGGAGCTGCAGTTCCCTGCCTGAAGGTTAGAGGCGCCCACGTAGCACACTCAGCTGGAATCCCCAGCCTAGGCCGCCCCACATCCCTGCTGTGTGCCAGATAATTCAGGCACAGTTCCACCCTGGAGGGACAGGTCAGCACATCACACAGAATCCCGTGCGGGCCGGGCTGTGTGGAAACCCACGGGGATGGGGACTCGTCTGCTCACCTGCGTCCTCAGCACCCCTAACAGTGGCACACAGTAGGACCTCGAAAGGCATCCCAGCCTCAGCACAGGCTTGGAGGAGGTGCCCTTGGCCTGGGAGGGGCAGGACGCGATGGGGACGGGGCCCCAGGGTGGCACAGAGACCTGGCCAGTGGGTGCCTGGGGAGGCCGGGCCACGGTTGCCGCGGAGCCCACCTTGAGCAGCAGCTGGTACTTGGTGATTCTCTGCACCGGCTTCAGCAGGTAGGAGTCCAGGCTCAGCTTGTGGTCTAGCTTCCTCTGGCATTCCTGGAACCAAGCCAGAGCCTTTGGTTTGCACAACTTTTATTATTCCGCAGGAGTCGGCTAGGAAAGGGGGTAACGTTCTGAAGGAAGGTCTGGGGACAAACCTGGAAGAACGGGCAGTCGGAGCACTGTCTCCACAGGCTCTCGGAGCGGGGCTTGTTCTGACAGTACTTCTCGTAGATCTGGAAATCCTCCATCTGCACCAAGGGACAGGCACCACATCACACAGCGTCTTCCCACCCCTGTGAGGCACTGCTGCTTGCCTCACAGCTTCCGAGGGCCGGCACTGGCTCCCAGGCTCCGCTGGGGGGCCTGCCCTCCATTCATGGGGCTCCCTGTCCCCGCTGACTTCCCAGAGCACAGGCGTGGAGTGGAGACGGGGTTCCACCGCAGCCATTCTTAGAAGGCTGTTTATGGTGTGGTTTGTTGATTTGTTTATATAACAGAACTTCTAGCATTTTCTCTGGCAGTTTTATAAATTACCTGTTATTCAGCAAAACACAGACCCTAGCCCCACTGTGAAGTGTAAGTGCTCCCGGGTGCCTCTAGAGCACAGATGGTTCTAGGAGCACAAATGGTTTTAGGGCACAGGGCTCAGAAGTTTCTAAGGGCACAGGAGGTTAATGAGGTTATGGGGGCACAGGAGGTTCTGGGGGTTCATGAGATTCTGGGGGCACTGGAGGTTCTGGGGGTTCAGGAGGTTCAGGAGGTTCTTGGGCACTGGAGGTTCTGGGGCACAGAATGTTTTGGGGTACAGGAGGTTCTGGGGGTTCAGGAGGTTCTGGGGCACAGGAGGTTATGGGGGTTGAGGTTCTGGGGTTCAGGAGGTTCTGGGGGTTCAGGAGGTTCTGGGGGCACAAGAGGTTCTGTAGGTTCAGGAGGTTCTGTGGGTTCAGGAGGTTCTGGAGGTACTGGAGGTTCTGGGGTTCAGGAGGTTCTGGGGTACAGGAGGTTCTGGGGGTTTAGGAGATTCTGGGGCACAGGAGGTTCTGGGGGTACAGGAGGTTCTGGGGTACAGGAGGTTCTGGAGGTTCAGGAGGTTCTGGGGTACAGGAGGTTCTGGGGTACAGGAGGTTCTGGGGTACAGGAGCATCATTTTATCTCAGCCAAATTGAAAACATTTGCATTCTGTGATTTCAGTTGGTTAGAATGGGAACTTGCAGTAGAATCTGAAGTCATTATTCAGTGATTTTGAGAAGCTGTGACAAAATATACATCAAAGCACCACATACCCTCTCCAGAAAGCATCTTCCAACCAGTTCTGGGCAGTCGGTGTAGTTTTCCAGCTCCCTGAGGAATATCCTAGACAAGGAAGGTTTTTAAGTAGTAAGAGAGACAGGCCGAGTCACGTGGCACCGGTGACAAATGGACAGACATCATTTCTCAGAAGCCTTTTATGCCTTGCTCTGTATGTGGCAACAACACCCTGCACGACTTGGGGACGTGGCAGCCACGCCTGTCCTGAGCACCAAGCTCTCAGGTGCCAGCAGGTGCAGCCCCAGGCTGAGTCTCCTTATATTTCTGGCCTTGGCTGCACACAGAAGTTGGAGAGAGCTGCTTTTCCCTCAGCACACACGTGGCTCACAGGGCTACAGGCAAAGACAGAGATGGGACCCTTCAGGGCCCTGGAGGCGCCGCCCCCATAACTGGCCGTGGGTCTGTGGGTTCTCTGCAGACACACCCTGAGTCCTGCCCTAGGCAGCACGATCCCCAGGCTCCTGGGCTGTTTCCCTTTCGTTTCTGACTTACATCTGTCCCCTGGAGGAAGTCTGGCCAGAGGGGAAAACCGTCTGGGGGATGGATTCGGGGCATGAACACTAAGCTTAAAGCTGTGGGGACCCCTGTGTGCAGGACTGGCTGAGACCCGGGGGGCCATGAGGACAGATACTAAGGGACACTGAGGTTCTGCCCAATCTCCGTGGATGTGGAAGTCTTCTTGGTGGTCAATTGCGGACCTGCTGCCTCCTCCTAAGTGGCAGGTGAGGTGACGATCACGGCAGGGGGCAAGAAGCAGGTGTCAGAACCATGTCCCAAGCACTGGCGATTCCCGTGGCCAGTGGGGTACGCTGGTCCCCATGCACATAGCCACGTGGGAGCCACTCACATGGGCTCCCTCCAGGACATGCAGCAGGGGCCGTCCACTGCAGCCTCCCTGGCACTCCGCACTGCATGCCCACCCTACACCTTCCCATGAGCTCTCCACAACTGTTAAAGCAGCCAAACAGCTCAGAGGAGTGGAGAACAAGGGGCCAGACACCCCCCCCCCCGCACTGGAGAGGCCACGGGTCGCTCGGGGGACAAGCAGCCCCCGTGACGAGTAGGGAATGCCTAGTTTGCCGTCCTTTTCAAGAGCTTGGGAACAAAACAGGACTTGCCATGTGGTGTGGCCTTCGTGACCTCCAAAGGGCTGAATACACACCTGGGAGGGGGTTCCAGCTTCCACTTGCCCAGCAGGATGAGGAGGGGATGAGGGGCGGGCAGGTCCCATTTCCTGCACCACAAAATGGTGCACTCGGGAGGCTCAGAGCCCTCTCCTCACGGCTGGTGGCGCACTTACAACTCGGCTGCCTGGGCGCAACCACCAGGCACGGAGCCACGTGGGCACTCAGAGACAGCCCCATGTACCCACACTCATGCCTGTGCCTCTGAGTCCACCCCTTGGGCGCCCCTTCCCAGTCAGGCATGGCTTGCACCCCCCGTTCCAGCCCCCTGAAGCCAGCATCATTAGCTGCGAGTGATCATGGGTGCGTGCCTGTGTCGAGGGGAAGGGCCCACCTGTTGTGGAAGTGATAGATTTCCTCCATGTTTCCAAACAAAACATCCTTCTTGCTGTGAAGGCCTGTTGACAGGAGGTGAGCCATCAGTGGGTTATCCATCTCCGAGGCGTAGCCCTGCAGGGACAGAGCAGAGGTCAGTAGGGGTCCTGGGCTGCAGCCCACCCACAGCATCAGGCTCATCTGTGGGCCAGGCCGTCCCTTCCTCTTTATTCTCAGGTGATTTCTAAGAAGTTATCTGGACAGGCATCCACCAAAGCAAAAGTATTATGAACAGCACCAATTTGGGGGAAAGGGGTGGAGGTTCTACCCTTCTCGCTTTAAACCTTTTATGATTCAGCTGTAACTGAAACAGAGGGTGCAAATCTTCTGTCTACACTCAAGTGACCACCACTTGTGCACACTCGGTGAATCAGACACCCGTCTATACTCAGGTGACCACCACCTCTGCACACTCACTGTCTACACTCAGGTGATCACCACCTGTGCACACTGGGTGAATCAGACACGCATCTACACTCAGGTGACCACCACTCACATCAGACTCACCCAGGCAACAGCCCACTGCCAAGGTCACCCCTAATCTGCCTCCCACCCCAAACCAGTTTTGCTTGCCCTGGAGTGCTCTGTGGCGGGAACCCCATGCAGCCTGCCTGGTCCCCTGTTTGCGGACCCCCTGTAGCTGCCTGGTCCGTGCATCTGTGCTGTGATCAGCTCCTCTTTCTTGTTAGCTGCCTTTGTCCCCTGTGCGGACCCCCTGAGCTGCCTGGTCCCCTGTGCGGACCCCCTGAGCTGCCTGGTCCCCTGTGCGGACCCCCTGAGCTGCCTGGTCTCCTGTGTGGACCCCCCTGAGCTGCCTGGTCCGTGTCTTGCTGATAGGCCCTGAGGGGCTCCCCGTCTGGGGCTGCTGTGACCAGGCTGCTGTGGACGCTCTTTCACGTGCATTTGGTGGACAGCAGCGCTGCTCTGAGCAGCAGTTGTCAGAGGAAGTCCCACCAGGTAGTGCAGGTGAGTCCACGTGGTGGTCGGCCCTCCCCGAGTCCAGCCTCACCTCCAGGACGCACAGCAGCTCCTCCACGTAGGCCCGTTCTGTGTCCAGGAGCTCGCTCATCACGTGCCTGGTGGCAGGTCATGTGGAGAGCAAAAAAGGTTAGCACTGGGAGGGCAGGAATGGTCTGCTCCGCAGTCTCACAGGTGCCACCTAGAATGATGGCCTGCCCAGCGAGAGGGAACTGGCGTCAACCCGAAGCCCATGGGCTGGACGCTCACTGGGGCTCCCCTCCCAGCTCGCAGCCTCAGACCCTGCAGACGGCGGCTGGACCCTACCTGGTTCCCAGACCGGCCATCACTGTCTTGCCCTGGCCTGGCACACACTCCTGGTAGGAGGGATTCCCCACCCCACCTCCTGGGCTTTTGGGTCCCACCTGCTCAAAATGAGCTCAGTTCCTCATGCTCATGGGCGAGTCATCCCACCCCTAGGATCCATTCCTAGAATCCACCCCAGTCTCTTCTGCCAAGACGACACCCGCCCGCCGCCCGGCCTCCCTGAGCCTTCCTCGTGGTGGGTATGTGTGGGCCCTGTCGCCAGAGCTGCCCCCTGCCCACACCCTCACACCCAGCAGGTGGGCAGTGGTTGTCTAGGGAGTGGCCCACCACCCGCCGCACTGGATCCGGAAGGGGAGGGCGCACAAGCTGGCTGTGCAGGTCTTGTTGCTGGTGTGAGCATCTTTCAGCAGCCTGCGGCCCCGGCTGCTTATGTGATGCACAGAAACTGGAGCCGGGGGCTGATCCTGGGTTGAGGTTATTCAGCAAGTTCATTCCAAAACAAGTGGTCGGCACGCAGAGGCCCCCACCTTGGCACAGGGGAGAGGAGTGGGGAGCAAGAGGGCTCGGGACTCCCTCTCATAACCTGGGAACTGCCGGCCGAGGGCCACTCCTTCTGCGTCTCAGGGCCGAGCACTTGCTGCTCCTCCGTGTGGACGCCCCTCAGCCTGGACCCTCCTCCGTGTGGACGCCCCTCTGCCTGGACCCTCCTCCGTGTGGACGCCCTCAGCCTGGACCCTCCTCCGTGTGGACGCCCCTTTGCCTGGACCCTCCTCCGTGTGGACGCCCCTCAGCCTGGACCCTCCTCCGTGTGGACGCCCCTCAGCCTGACCCTCCTCCGTGTGGACGCCCCTCAGCCTGGACCCTCCTCCGTGCAGATGCCCTTCTACCTGGACCCTCTTCTGTGTGGATGCTCCCCTGCCTGGACCCTCCTCTGTGTGGACATTCCTCTGCCTGGACCCTCCTCTGTCCAACCTTATGGAGCCTGCCTGGACCCTCCTCTGGACAATCATCTGCCTGGAAGCTTCTTGGCAACTCCCCCGTCCCCCACCCTGCTTCACCAGCTTCCATCAGAAGCCGGAAGTGACAGACTGAGCTTTCACACCAGGTTAGGTTTACTGTAATTCCCAATTTTGCTCCATCTCCCAATCCCGCAGTGTCACGTGGACGCCGCCTGCGGACACCTGCTTGTCAGCACGTCAGGAAGAGCCTTTTCTTCTTCCCTGATTTTGGAGTTTTGATGGTCAAAGGGGCTCCTGCTATTCCTCGAGGCCTCTGGGAAGGAGCCCCACGTGCCCCAGGGGTGTCTGGCTCCTTCCCAGTTTTGCTCTGGGGACCTGCACTCCCTGGCCCTGCATCAGTGAGGTCTTTCTTGAAGGCGAAGGAAGCCAAGAAAGGGAACTGCTTTTGTTTGCACAACACTCCCTGAATTTGAGGGTCCAGGAATCCCAGAGGAAGAGGAGGGCTGGAGACGATGCCATCCCCCACACCAGCTGCCTGGCACCACTGCCTGCCACACTGAGCCCTGAGCAGCTGGTGGCTGCTGCTGTGGCCGGCACTGGTTGGGGCCTTTGAGTGGTGTCTCCTGTGAATGGCAGTGGAGGGTGGAGGCTCTCGCTGGGGTGGAGATGCCCCTTCACTCTTGCATTCAGCCATTGCCCTCTCTTCCCTCCCGAATCCCCGCAGTGGTGCGTGTGCGGCATGTGTGTGCTTCACGTGGTGGGGACCAGGACACACGCTCGAGCCACGGCAGGCCCTCTGGGTATCGGTTGGTGCAAAAGTAAGAACCACAATGACTTCTACACCAGCCTTCTATCTGTGAGGCGTCCACTTGAGTGCCTGACGGCACCTGGTGGTTCAGGCTGTGGTCGGAGGGCCCCTGAGGCCAGAAGGGCAGTGCACCTACCTGCGCAGGATGGCCAGGCTCTCCTCTTCCTCCCCTGCGGAGCCGCGGCCCTGCCGGCTCTCACTCATCTCACTCTGGGGAGAAGAACAGTGTCAGGTCTGAAAGGCGGGACACAGCCTCAAGGGCCAACTCTCAAGGCCAGAGCCCACTGGTTCCCGTATGGGGATAGGGCTGGGCTCCCACGATGGGGAGCTGGCCAGGCAGCTGGGCCGCGCCTGGGAGGGGCCACGCGGAGAACCAGGCCTGGCGTGAACCAAGGAGGAGGGTGTGGACGGCGGGGTTGTCACGGGCAAGCCTCACCTTGGCCCTCCGGTAGGGCCCTCTCCGCAGCGCACCGCCCTCGGAGCTGGAGTTCTCTGAGCCTCGCCGAATGCCTGTTGGGAAGAAGGGGAGTGGGGCCTGAAGTCCCCCCGACCCTCTGGAGAGGGGACGTGCGCCCAGCGGGAAAAGGCCCCAAGGAGAGGGCAGGACGTGGCCTCTGAGGCCATAGGCAGTGGTGTCAGAAGGGGGAGGACCATGGGGTCTCGCTGCCCTGAGTCACCCCAGGGCTCAGGGAGCCCAGAGTCTGGGCCACGTGTGAGGAACGTTGTTTGGCAATAGCACTGGGAAAGGACAGACTGCGGAGAGGCTGGAGCTGGGAAAGCCAGAGGTGGTTCCTCCGTGGGAACTCTGTGTTTTCAGTTTTGGGCTACGTGGGCTTCACTGAGACCACAGAACCCTGCCAGACTCGTGGAAAAGCAGCCACAAACAATGCCTACAAGATGTGTGTGGCCGGGTCCTGACAAAACTCCATTTATAAACGTGGGCGAGGGGTGGCAGGAGCCAGCCCTCAGGCCCTGAACTGGGGCCCGGAGGTGGAAGGGGAGGAGGCATGCGGAGACGGCTTTTGCAGGTGGCTGCCTCAGATGTTCCAAGCTCTCAACGCCCGGGGCTGCCCCGAGGGTCCCACAGCACCTGGGGCACGGGGTAGCCACACAGACCTGGGGAGGGGCAGGGCGACTTTGCCAGTGCCTCGGGTCTGGGGGCCACTGGCTGCACGGGCCGCGTCTGCCTGGCCGCCAGCTTCTTCAGGCTGGCCTGCCTGCGGTGGAACACCTCCTCCATGCTCGCCTGCTTCTGGAAGACCTTTCGCACGTGCTCCTGAAACCACACGCTCGGTAAGGCGCCTTGCACGTGTTGGCGTCATTAAAAATACACGATCATGCGCAGAATGTGCCAGGGCACGCCCAACCCCCACCTTAAATGTTCTCCATGGCGGGTCTGTCAGCGCAGCGTGGCTGCGTCCAGCCCTGGCTGCTATGGACGGTGAAGGGGATGCAGCCCACCCACGGGATGGGACCCTGGTCTTGGGAAAGGGCAGCTCCATGCGAGGGAGGGGCCTGCAGCCTTCCCCAGGCATGTGGATGGCTTAGGAGGAGCCTGGTCTCAAGGACATCACCAGGTCCCAGGGCCAGGCCCTTCCTGAAGAACACGCCCACGCCACGAAGTCTGCCAGCAGAGATGGGGCGGCAACCTTGCAGGGTTGGCGTGGAAACAACTTCTGTGTTGAAAGGAAAATTCAGATCGACCTCCCAACTGTGTGTTTCTCTCAAATGCCTGTTATTTGGGAGTAATTCATTAAATGGGCTGGGCATGGTGGCTCACACCTGTCATCCCAGCACTTTGGGAGGCCCAGGTGGGTGGATCACCTGAGGTCAGGAGTTCGAGACCGGCCTGGCCAACATGGAGAAACCCCGTCTCTACTAAAAATACAAAAATTAGCTGGGCGTGGTGGTTCATGCCTGTAATCCCAGCTACTCAGGAGGCTGAGGCAGGAGAATCACTTGAACGTGGGAGGTGGAGATTGCAATGAGCCAAGATCGTGCCACTGCACTCCAGCCTGGGCAACAAGAGTGAGACTCTATCTCAAAAAATAAATAAATAAAAATAATTCATTAAACGATTCTTTAAAACTCCCCACAGAGGAATGCCCCACTGCTAGGGACAGCGAGCTGCAAATGGAGAGCCCGAGTCAGCATTACCATGAGGTCTTGGTTGAGGATGGATTCGTATTCCTTGTAAATTGTGTTGAGCTCCTGGATCTTATTTTCTGCACTGGTCTCCAAAAACTTCTCGATTTCCTGGAGGGCAGCCTCCGCACCGTCCTGGGACTGGCACTTGTCCACAGGTTGTGAGGCCAGCAGGTAAATCCCTTCATCACACCACTTCAGGGACTGGAAACACGGAGCATTGCCAAGGGCAGGACGCCATGAGAGGGTGAGCGCACCACCCTGCCCAGGCACACGCTGCTGGGGCGTCCTCCCAACAGATCCCGGACCACCAACTCCTCATGCTCCCACCACCCTGTCCAAAGCACCCCGAGGGGACACAGTGCTGGACAAGGCCAGCGAATTACCCAGGGCGGGGCCCAGAGAGGCAGGGAAAGTGCAGTAGGATCAACCAGGCCTTAAGCTTCTGGATCTTTTAAAGAAATCATTATGGGCTGGGCAGGGTGGCTCACACCTGTAATCCCAGCACTTTGAGAGGTGAAGGTGGGAGGATCACCTGAGCCCAGGAGTTCGAGACCAGCCTGGGCAACATAGTGAGACCCCATCTCTATCACACACACACACAAATACAAGAATTAGCTGGGTACGGTGGCATGCACCTATGGTCTCAGCTACTTGGGGGCTGAGGTGGGAGGATCCCTTGAGCCCAGGAACCAGAAGTTGCAGTGAGCCAAAAAAAAAAAAAAAAAAGAAATCAAACTGTGCAAATGAATTCTACAAAAAGACCTGCTAGGCCAGCACGACCAGAAAGGAAGGGCGTTTTCCAGCCAAGGAGCTGCCCTCCCCATGACAAGGGTCAGCCGGTGGTGGAGGCGGGAGGAAGAGGCGGGTTTCACAGCTGGGGTGTAGGTCCGGCTCGGCCTACCGTCTCCAGGCGGCGGTGCAGCTCCAAGGACTTGCCGAGCAGCCCCCTCCTCCTCACGATCTCTGCAGAGAACTGGTCGCAGAGGTGCCGGAGCTCCTGGCACTTGGGGCGGATGGAGTCTACGGCGTAGTGCTTGTTCTCGATGAGCTGCTCGCCATCCAGAGACAGGGCCCGGGCCCTCTCCACAGACACCTGCAGACGGCCACCCGGAGGACCAGCTCAGGTCTCTTTCTGTTCGAGGCAGACGGTGCCTCGCCGTACGGGATGTGTGTCCCTGGGCACACGTGTGTCTTGCTTTGTTTACTGCTATGGATGGCTGAGATGCCGCCTAACGCCCAGAGCTGTTCTGTGGCAAGTGCTTCTGGGGGCTGTGGTGGTCCCAGCAAAGGGCATTGCCCGTCTGCAGGGAGCTGACCCAGAGGAGGCCGGGCAGGGCCACGTGCTGTGGGTGGGGTGTGGGAGGGGAGGTGCACAGGCAGCAGCCCCCACCCACTGTGGACGACCCCTAGGGGCTGTGGGGGCCCGTTCTCCGCTGGCGGGAGGCCCATTCCTGCGCCTTCCTGAGCAGTACTTGATGCTGCTGCTCACACTCTCCCGCCACCCCAGCCGGGACCCCGCCTTACGCCCGATTTCTCCTCGAAGCTGGCCAGGTCCCTCAGCAGGTGCTCCACATGCGCCAGACTGTTGCCAATGTCCGTGAAGGTTGCTATCTTCTGGCACACTGCGTCCAAGACGGCTTTGACCTGGAACAGAGGAGGGCCCATCTCAGGGGAGCGTCTCCCTCACCTGAACAGAGAGCACCCACTCCAGATCAGGGAAGTGACGGAACTCAAAATCGGGCCAAGTGGTCATCAATGAAGCAGGGACCACAGTCAGGCAGGTGCAAAGTCAGCCCCGAGTGGTCACCAATCAAGTGGGGACCGTGGGGCCTCTGGGTACCCACCAGTGACCTCACTGGCAGGACACTTGTTTCTCTGCGGCCTGGGTGTGCCTCCGTTTATCAACCACATGCCTGAAAACAGCATGAGGAGAAGATGAGATCACGCAAGGACAAGGGCTCTGGGAGCCGAAAGCCAGCAGCAATATGGACACTGGAATTGTCGGCATTCCTACTGGATCCTAGGCGTGGAGAGTTATGTAACTCAGTCCCTTCTAGCTTGCTACTAACTTCTAGTGTCTACGATTTCTGCTGTTAGCAGGAAGACAACGGGTGTCATATAAATGATTTTTATTTTAATATTTATTTATTTATTTATTTATTGAGACGGAGTTCTGTTCTTGTTGCCCAGGCTGGAGTGCAATGATGTGATCTTGGCTCACTGCAACCTCTGCCTCTCTGGTTCAAGTGATTTTCCTGCCTCAACCTCCCAAGTAGCTGGGATTACAGGCGCCAGTTGCCACGCCCAGCTAGTTTTTGCATTTTTAGTAGAGATGGGGTTTCACCATGTTGGCCAAGTTGGTCTTGAACTCCTGACCACAGGTGATCCACCTGCCTCGGCCTCCCACAGTGCTGGAATTACAGGCGTGAGCCACCATGCCTGGCCTGATTTTTAAAACGTATAACTGCTTACTCCTTTAAATACAAAAGATTTTAATTTTTGTTATTGGAAATAATCCTGAGAACAGGTGTGTACGCAGACATCCCAGTGCCAAGGAGATTGTAGTTCAGATGGCCTGGGGCTGAAGGCCAGGAAGGCAGGATTCTTGTCCATCCTTGAACCCCCTGCATCTGGCACAGCTGAAGTCTGACACTTTCCATGCTACCCACAGCCACTGAGTTATGAATAATGCACCACCTCTCAGAAACCAGCTCGGATATAGAAGAACTCAATACCATCAACCAACAGAATCTAACTGATATTTATAAAAGTTCACCTAACGACAGTAGAATACACATTATTTTCAAGCAAGGAACATATATAAAAAAAGACCATATTCTTGGCCCACAAAACAAATCTCAGCACATTTATAAGAACTGAAATCATACAGAAGAGTATGTTCTCTGATCACAATGAATCAAACCTGAAATCAAGAATGGAAAGACAACAGGAAAATCTCTGAACACTGGAAGCCAAACAACATACATTTAAATAATTGATGGGTCAAAGAGAAAGTTCCAAAGGAAATTGGGGGGAAAAAAAAACTGGACTAAATGAAAAAGAAAATACAATACATCCAAATTTGTGGAACACAGCTAAATCAGTGATGAGAGGGAAATTTATAGTGTTCTTATTAAATATGCATGTTAGAAGAGAGGAATAGTCTCAAATAAAGAGTGTAAGTTCCCATCAAAGCAATCCATAGAAATAATAAAGGTAAGACCAGAAATCAATTAAGTTGAGAACAGAAAAACAACAGAAAAAACTAATGAAACAAAGAACTCGTTCTTTGGAAAGATGAGGAGGGACACATCTCAATCTAGATTGACAAAGAAAAAAAGAAAGAAGATGCAAATTACAAATATCAGAAACGAAACAGGGAATATCACTACAGACCCTGCAGACATCAAAAAGATTTTAAAAAAATACTATAAACAACCCTACACATTGCCTTGAAAAACACACTACTATATCTCATTGTGAAACAGATAGTTTCAATAGTTGCATAACTATTAAGGACACTGAATTCATAATTTTAAAAGTCTCCCAAAGAAATCTCTAGGCCCAGATAGTTTTATTGAGCATCTACAAAAATCCTACAACTAACATTATACCTGATAGTGAAAAACTAAATGCTTTCCCCCTAAAGCTGGGGACAAGGCAGAGATGTCCAGTCTCACCACTCTTATCAAATGGTGGAAGCTCTAGCTGGTGCAGTATGCAGTGGGGCAGGGTGTTGTGAGGTAGAATAAAAGGCATATCTTCAAAAAGGAAAAAACCAAACTGTCCTTATTTGCACATGACATGATGGTCTCTACGGAAAATTTCAAGGACTTTACAAAAAACCATCTAGAATACATGTGCTCAGCAGGGTTGCAGGAGACAAAATAAATATACAAAAATCAATCGTATTTCTATATGCAGCAATGCATACATAAATACCAAAATTAAAAATATAATACTGTGATGACTTCTTTAAATGGATTATTAAAGGTAAGTCGAACAAAATACGTACTGAACTTGTGTGCTGAGAACTACTTGACACTGATGAAAGAAATCAAAACAAGCGCTGAGAATACCATGTTTGTTGACTAGAAGACTCAACACAGTAAAGACACTGATCTCCCTCAAAATACAGGTTTAACACAACTACTATGAAAACCCCAGGAAACTGGTTTTTGTATACGTAGACAAGATAATTTTAAAATTGGCATGAAATGGCAAAAGAACCAGAAGCTAACACAATTTTGAAAAAGAAAACAAAGAGGGAAGAATGAGTGTACTTGATTTCAAGACATTATATAGTTGCAGTAAGTAAGACCCTGTGGTATGGACAGAGGAACAGGCGTGTAGATAAATGTAATTGAATAGAGTCTCTAGACCAGACCCACGTAAATGTGCCCAGAGTTTTGACAACGGTGGAAAAGAAATCCAGTGGAAGAAAGAGCCTTTTCAACAAATGGTGCTACAGCAATTGGACATCCAGAGGTAAAACAAATCATGATCTAATTCTCATACCTTATACAAAAATTAACTCAAAACAGGTCATAGACTTCAATGTAAAACTATGAAATTCTGGGGGAAAAAAGCTTAGCGGAATATACTTGGAATCGAGGACCAAAAGTATAATCCTTAAAAGGAGAAATTGACAAGTTGGAGTTTAAATGCTTTGGCTGTGTGAAATGCCCGTGAAGAGGATGAAAAGACAAGTTACAGACCAGGAGAAAATATTCACAAAACTACATGTGTGACAAAGAACTAGTATCTGTAGTATATAACGAATTTTCAAAATGTAACAGTAAAACAAAAACACAAAACCAAACAATCCAGTTAGAAAACAGGCAACAGAAATAAGGCATTTTACCGAAGAAGATATGCGAATGGCAAAGCAGCACACGCAAAGGTGTTTAGCGCCATCAGCACTGGGGAAACGCAACGGAAAACCACCGTGAGATTCCACGGCACACACATCAGGATGTGAGCATAACATAAAGAATCATTACACCACCACACGCTGGGGAAAAGGGGAGCAACTAGTCGCTCACACGCTGAGAACCGTTTGGCACTTTCTTAAACAAACCATGCAACTACGATATAACCCTGCAATTACATTCTGGGCATTTAGGCCAAAGAAATGAGAACTGACATTTACACCAACATCAGTACATGAATGTTTGTAACAGCTTTATCTGTAATCCTCAAACCCGGAAACAACCCAGATACCCTTCAACGGTGAATGATTGAAAGAACTGTGGTCCGTCCACACGAGGGAACACAATGCGTGAGCCACCGGCACCTGGGGGTCTGCAGAGAGCTGTGCTGAGCACCAAAGCCAATCCCGAGAGTGACATTCTGTGGGACTCATTGACATCACATTCTTGAAATGGCAAAAGTACAGCCATGGGAACAGATGAGCAGTTGCTGGGGGCTGAGGAGGGGTGGGCTGCGGGAGACACGGGTGAGTCTCTCATGAGGGGCCGCAGGCAGGAGACGTCTGGGTCTGGCTGCACTGGCCGTGTCGACGTGCACCTCATGGCTGCGACACTGTCCTACAGTCTGGCACATAGCAGGGACATCACACACGCATGTTGAATAAAAGGGCATGCAAATGACTATGAAGGGAGAGCAAAGGCTTCCTGCTAATTTACGAATAATGCAGGTGTAAGTGCATCGCAGTGAGCCGATTTTCAATCACCTGTCTATACAGCGACGCAGTCATCAATGGTGCATTTCAAGGCTCAGCCCCACTTAATCTCACAGGCTCCACCTAGCAAGTGGAGACTTTTCTGCATTAAGTCGAAGTCGACCGCGTGGCACGGCTCAGCTCCTGGCACTGGGACCAGGGCACAGGCACAGGAGGCCCCATGGGCATCAGGGCGGCTGCCGGCTCCACCCAGGGCCACTCACCTCCCGGAAGCCCTGCTCGAAGTGCCGAAGCTGCAGGCACTGCTCCAGTTTCTGCTGATGCTTTGCCCAGAACTCATCGAAGGCAGCCTCGGTTTCGTTCAGCTGGGCCAGGAGCCTGGGAGAGAGGAGGAGCTGACCGTCTGCGTGGCCCAGGGTGCCCCACACAACGTGGAGCACAGTGGGAGTTCTAGCGACCCCAAGGCTCACTCCACCCCAGGCCTTCCTGAGATCCTGGCCTGCACTCACGCAGGCACTCAGGGCGTCAGCAAGGGAGGGAGGCCCTGGAGAAAGCATCAGGGGCTGTGTGCTTTCCTTCCTGCTTCTCTCCCTCTAGGTCACTGCGACGAGGCTGCACTGCCGAGTCTGTTCATTTCATTTTTATTTTTAAAAATTTAAAAACTTTTTTTTTTTTTGAGCCGGAGCCTTGCTCTGTTGCCCAGGCTGGAGTGCAGTGGCGCGATCTCAGCTCACTGCAAGCTCCGCCTCCCAGGTTCGCGCCATTCTCCTGCCTCAGCCTCCTGAGTAGCTGGGACTACCGGTGCCCACCACCACACCCGGCTAATCTTTTGTATTTTTAGTAAAGATGGGGTTTCACTGTGTTAGCCAGGATGGTCTCGATCTCCTGACCGTGTGATCTGCCTGCCTCAGCCTCCTAAAGTGCTGGGATTACAGGCGTGAGCCACCACGCCCGGCCAAAAACTTTTTTTTAATTTATTTTTTGAGATAGGGTCTGGTTGTATCACCTGGGCTGGGTGCAGTAGTGCAATCTCGGCTCACTGCAACCTCTGCCTCCGAGTAGCTGGGACTCCAGCTGTGCACCACCCAGTCAGCCCCACGCCCACCCTGCCAGGCGTGTGCACGGATCAGCTTCACTTTACAGATGAGGAAACTGAGTCTTTGGGAAGCTGACAAGGTGTCCGACACCAGCCAGGGCAAGGCCGACCCTCATGGGCTGTGCTCCAACCTCCGCCTTGTGGACCACAGCACCCCATCTACGAGGAGCCCCTCAAGGATGCACCCTTCAGTCCCCGGGGCGTCTGGCGTGTCCCTGGCACAGAAGGCAGCTCAGGGTGTGGGCCACGCTGCATGGGAGTCAACGGCAGCTGAGAGTCAAAAGGACCAGCTCGGTCTAGGCCTGGGTGCGCCCCGCACGGCCCTGCCGGACAAGCCGCTGTCCAGCTGTGTGGGCCCTGCTCCTCAGCTGGGAGGCGAGGCTGATAGCACCCACCAGCGAGGATGGGACAGGGGAGGCTTGGGGAGTCTTGGGGATGGGTGAGGCTCGGGGAGCTCTGGGGGGTTGTGGGGGGGGCTCAGGGAGTTCTGGACATCCTAGAGCACCATGCCAACCACACAAATGCCCTACCCTGTGCTGCTATAAAGCTGGAAGCCCAAGGGAGGAATATGAGAATCACACTTCTACAATGAAAGTAAGAAACACTAGCTGCAGCGAGGAGAACCCCAAGCTTTCTCCCTGTCCGTGGAAGCCCCGCTCGGAACGCAGCAGCCCCACGTCTAAGGCCTCTGCTTCCCCTAACGTCTCCTTCATGCCTGCAAAAGGGCGTTTGCTCTAGGAAATTGCCCCTAGAACAGCGGCTTTCTGTGGGGTTCAGGAGAAACGCATTTCAGCAGGAGGAGCCAGGTCCACACAGAGGCCTGGAGGTGGCTGCTGTGCTGGCCCCGGCCAGGAGTGGGGCTGCCTGCCGCGTGGCTTGCCATTTCCGTGGCCTCTTTCTTTCGGAGAGGCTGTGTGCCTGAGAGGATCCTTCCCTGGACTCGGACAGCACAAGGGCAGGAAGGCGGCCGGGCCTCACCTCTGCACGGTGGCCTGGTTGTCGAGCTGGTCCTGGTTCACGCCGGGCTCTGAGCCCTCAGCCTGCAGCTCCCCGAGGCTCTCCAGAACGCTGTGCCCCTCTTTCAGTGCCAGCCTCAAATCCTCCTGTGGAGAGAACGCAGCCTTGCACCCTGGCCCCATCCAGGCGCTCAGCGCAGGCCAGTGGTGAGGCCTTGTGGGGCCTTGCTCTTGAGGTGGCGGAGACTGAGGAGGGGGTCAACCCCTGACTCCCGAGTCTTTCCAGTCTCTTCTGTGGGGTCGTGCGGGCAGGGCAGGCTGATGTGGGGGACTCCCTCACTCCTGTGTGCCCCGGGGCAGAATTGCCGTTACAGGTCACTCAGGGCAACAGGTTATGGTGAGAGTCACCGGAGACCCAGAGACACCAGGCAACCAGGAGACCAGGAGACCAAGAGACCCAGAGACCAGGAGACCAGGAGAGCAGGAGACCCGGAGACCCAGAGAGCCCAGGAGCCCCAGAGACCAGGAGACCAGGAGACCAGACAACCAGGAGACCAGGAGACCCGGAGACCAGGTAACTAGGAGACCAGGAGACCAAGAGACCCAGAGACCCAGAGACCAGGAGACCTGGAGACCAGGAGACCAGGCTTTCTCATGGTGCCTGCTCCTGGTCCTCACAGTGTCCTCACGGTGGAGTGGCCGAGTGAGCACAGAGGCACAGTCCTCAGGGACACACCAGCAGGTCATGGCCCTGGGCCACCGTTGCTGCAAAGCCAGGGGCAGAACAGCAGGGAGCATGTGCTCCTCAGAATACATTTGTCTCAGCAAGGGCTGTGGACACGTGAGCACTGGGAGTTTTCTGCGAACAGAACTCCAACCACCACTTCATCGCCTGCTCGGCATGAGAAAGCGGCACAGACATCCTGTCTCGGTCACACTCAGAAGCCACAGAGCAGTCTATTCGGGAGCTCCCTGCACAGAGCAGTCTATTCGGGAGCTCCCTGCAGAGACAGTCTATTCGGGAGCTCCCTGCAGAGACAGCCAAAAGCGCTTGAGAGGATAGCCGCCCCCGGTCCCACTCCTGAAGCCACGGCCGCCCAGGGCCAATGGTTGACTCAACGCCATAATGGCAGCCGTAGCTAGCACGCTACAGGGTTCATTTATGCTGCTTTTATTCCGTCCTCATCGGAGAAGTTGCCCAGCTAATCGCCATCAAAAGGCATCTCAAGCCTGCTGACTTCTTGGTTTCACGTGCTGCCAACACGAACTCCCGCGGGGACGGAAGACCCCCCGCAGCTTCTGACCGGAGCCCCTGCAGCCTCCAACCGGAGCGCCCCCACATACCTTCGCCTTGTCCTTCTTCTCTGTGTGCGCACACAGCACTGAGCTCGTCGACTGGACGTCATTGGGCAGCTCTGTTTCGGCCAGCTCGGTCCCGAAGGACTGCAGCATCTGAGCCGTCTGCTTCACCATGAGGGCGAAACTTTCGATGGCCTTGGAGACAGAGAAAACACAATTGCACGCCTTGTGCACTGCACCCACCTCCTGCTGCCCCGAAAGCAGACACCGGCGGAAACCGTTCCCGCGCAGACCCATCAGGCGAGGTTAGCTAACGCGAGGACAGTGGACACCCTCCCACAGCATCTTGCCCTCCTTGACCTCTTACGAAACATACCAGGCCACTCTACACATGTGCCCGTCACCTACAGTCGCCTGTGCCTGTGCTGCCTCTCCCTGTCGAGAGCAGTGAGTGTTGCAAAGCACAACGCAAGAGTTTTTTTTTTTTGTCTCCAAGCCCAGAGAAAGCCACTCCCAAACTTATTACTCATGTTACTTCTTTACAATGACTAAGGTCCACCGAGACCATCTCCTCATTCTTGGGAAAGAAAACGACTGTTAATGTGAACATGTTTTTGGAAAAGGCCGTGCTGTGACGCGAGAGTAATTCCGTGGAGGTGCTCGAGCTGGTGGCAGCCAGCCCCGGCCCCCACCGGCCCTGACGCGGCTCACCGTGCGCTGGCACAGCCACCGGGAGTGGCAATAGTCCAGGGTCCCGCCCAGGTCCTCGGTCAGCTGCGACTTATCGATGTAACCGTGTAAGTCTGGTACGGAGCTCAGCATTATGACCTGGAGAAGAAAGGGAGTGAGTGGTGGCGTTTGGGATTATTGTTGGCTCCCGAAAGAGCTGCCCCATCAGCAGAACACACAGCAGCACAGAGGGGACCACGTCTGCCTGGACGCTGCGGGTGGCCGTGTGGATGGGGGCACCTGGACACGGTGGGCGGCTGTGTGGATGGGGGCACCTGGACACGGTGGGCGGCTGTGCGGATGGGGGCACCTGGACGCTGTGGGTGGCTGTGCGGATGGGGGCACCTGGACATGGTGGGCAGCTGTGTGGACGGGGGCACCTGGACATGGTGGGCAGCTGTGCGGACGAGGGCGCCTGGACATTGTGGGTGGCTGTGTGGACAGGGGCGCCTGGCTTTGGACCTGTGTGGACCCAGGTGTGGGTCCCAGCCACCCGCAGTCCAGCCACCCACTCTCTGTCTCGGCTGCTTCCTTCGTAAATGGGCATGTTGTGCCTGAGCTGATCACACCACGGCGAGGAGCCAATGACGCTGTTGGAGGTGCACAAAACCCAACGCAGAGTGGCCTGTGACGGCCACGGACACGCAGCAGGCGTTTACACCTCCTCCAGCAACATCATCAGACAGCGCTCTGATGGGAAAGATGCTCATTTTTATCCCTGTTCCTGCCAAAAACACCCCGCGGTCATTGCAGACACCAGCTGAAACCAACACCCCAGCGCCGAGGCCGGACGGGGAGAGGCTGGCAGTTCCCGCACCGTCATGGTTACGCGGGAAACCTGTGCTTGCGACGGCCGCATAAGCTCCACGTGCCTTGTCTTCGTTTCTCTGCCTTTCTCTTGCCCTTTTTGAGGCCACTCCATCCGTGGGTTTGGATAAAATCTAGGCTTGGCTTTGCAAGCTGTCAGACGGGACCACAAAACGGGTCTCCCGAGGTTTAGCTCAGGGGTTATTTGACACCACACGATGTATTATTAAATATCGTATCAGTCTAGAGTGGGGACTCTCAACTGGGGGTGATTGTGCCAGACAGCCATGGCAGCAGAGGTGCCGGGGCCACCGTTCTCCCTAACGTCTCCTTTCTAGGGCTGAGTTCAGCAGCCAGCCCTGAAACACGGACACACATGTGTCAACAACTGCATCCTTCACATCATCCACTCTGTAACTTCAAGAATTATCTAAGCGGGGCTGTGAGTTTGAAGATGCTGCTGATTTTTGTGAAACCCATTTTGATGGCTTGCTGTGGAGCCACTGTGCAGGGGAGCCTGTGGCATGGATGACCCATGAGGTCGGCCTTGCTCCCCGTGACACATCTGTGGTCACAAAGCCTATGGCTACTGTGCAGTGCCTGCCAAATAGGAGGGAAGGAGGGCACACGGAGTTATCTCTATCATAAGCACCATAACACGCACACGCCACTGCAAGAGGTGCTGTCCGCAGGGCGCTGAGCTGCACACACAATGCCTAGCTCGTCCTGGTGTCAGGACACGAGCCTCCCACTGCCCACGAGTCCCTGCTCTGCACAGTTCTGTCACTGGTTGTCTCTAGGGAATGGACGGTTTAGAAACTAAGGCTTCTCCAAGGCTACAAAAAATGGTGCATGCACAGAGTTTCCAAATGGCTTGGAAGCCGGTGGTTCTGGGGCCACCAAAGCACGATGGCACACAGCCCCATGGGGTGCCATGCAGACCGCCCTGCACCTGCAGTCACTGCTCCAGACCAGGCACCAGGGTCACAGGCAACACCTGGAGTGGACTGCATGGCGGTGGGCAGAGCGGATGGGGCCTTGTGGCCCCCAGGGCTGTCTTGGGCAGGGGGAGAGGAGGGGGAAAGGGAGGAGGAGGGGGAGGGGAAAAAGGGGGGAGGGGGAGGGGAGTGGAAGGGGGCAGTACACGGGGGAAAGGCCCCAGGCCATTTTCTTCCCTGTCAGAGAAGGGCTCTTGCACGTTTGGCATTGAGGTTGTAGCACAATGAGGGTGGGGAGGGAGGGCTTGTGCCACCTGATTCCCAGGGCACAGGGAGTAGTTTCACAGCGAGCGACCTGCACCCCAGATTCCCTGGCTTCCAGCAGCATCTGGCTGGTGCCATGGGGGGCTCTCAGGTGCCTGGTGCTGGCCCGTATGTCTCTGTTCTTTGTGGCAGAGAAGATGTGAGCTCGCCGAGTCAGCTGACCAGGGCTCTCAGGGGGAGCTGACACAGCTGGGGCTGGTGACCGGGCTCCACAGGCTCCAAGAGACTTTGTGAAGTCTTTGTTTTTTAAAGGACAGCGGATCAGGGCAGAAGGTGCTTTCTCAGTGGGCAGTGCTGGGAGACGCTGCCCTGTGTCGCACTATGTGGTGGCGATGGGGCAGGGGTCACCCCGTTGGCTGCTCCAGGACAGGTCTGGCCCATCCCTGTCAGCAGTGGGTGCTCCCTCCCAGGTCCAGGGACGCTTACAGCCCCCTCCCCAGCCCTTCTCTCATCCCTGGGGTGCAGGCAGGGCCTGGGCTGAGTTCCTCGCAGGTGGGCCGGGGGGACTGTCAGTCCTTAGGGTCCCGAGTTCTACAGTTTTCCTGGGGGTAGGAATGTCACGTGACCCGCGTCCTGATGGGACGCCCACACAGTGGCCTGTCTGAGGGGGATGCTCTGTGTACCCCCAGTGGGGTGGGGGCTGGGGCGGGGGCGGAGGAAGAAAGGACCGCGCGGCCTCTGACGCGTTGAGGAAGTGCAGCTTCCCACCAGGTCCTACAGGGTTTTGTTGACCACGTGGCCCTGAAGTCAGCTCCTCGAGGATTTTGATGATCACAGATGAGCCAGGACGGCAATTAGTTCCGTTCTGCTCCCGCAGGATGGTGGGGGGAAGGGGGGCGGAACTTACCGGCACCTTCATCTTAAAGTCATCTCTATTGAATTTGAAAGCGATGTCGGAGAGAGTCCTTTGGAAAAAACCCGTCGGGCGAAGCACAAGGACGAGCTGCAGGTTTGCCGGGAAAGATGCCTGCGAGAGAGGGCGAGAGACAAGAGCCTGCAGCGCGCTCTGTGGACAGCGGCCCCCTCGCGCGGTGCCTGCACACTGGGCTGACCGGGGAGGCACAGTTCGTGGGCCAGACATCCTCAAAGCGGCAGGTTTACACCGAGATAAACATGGTAGAGATGCTGGCCTCTGTGAGAGGCATCACCCTTTTCTAAAAGAAAAGAAAAGCCACATGCCTTGGTAGAACGTTATGCTGCTTACACATGGAAAAGTCAAAAGCTTACAACAGTTGTTAGGGGCTGAACTGTGTCCCCCCCAAGTTATTATGTTGAAGCCTAACTCCCAGTGCCTCCGAATGTGACCTTGGTTGGCGACGGGGTCTTTACAGAGGTAGCCAAGCGAAAACGAGGTCATTAGGGCGGGCCCTGATGCCAGCACGGCGTGGAGAGCCCCCAGAGAAGATGCTGGTGGAGGTCGGGGCGGTGCTTCCACACCCAGGGACACCCGGGAGGCAGCCAGGCCAGAAGCTGGAGAGAGGCCTGGGGCAGAGAGATGCTCCCTGTAGCCTCTAGCCTCGTAGCTCAGAAGGAGCTGGCCCAGCCACACCTGAGCTCAGATCTCGCCTCCAGGGCTGGGAGGGAACGCGCTTCTGTGCCTCCAGCGGCCAGTCTGTGGTTACTTTGTTACAAGGCCCCAGGAAACCAAGACACTTGTCAAATTTTATAAAAGCCACATAGACACATATGTGTGTTACCTACAAAAATAAAAATAATCTTGGGTCCTGGTGCATACACACGGCCTTGGACACAGTTACATGAATTTATGTGGAAACCGGCTCTGCCTCCTACAAAGCGTGGGACCTTGGGCAGGTCACTCCCCTTCTCTGTGTCTCAGCTTCTCCATTGGGAAAGTGGGGAGAGCGGCAGTGCCTACTCGTGACACCCTTTCGAAGATGAAATGGACCAAGGTGTGCGTGGCGTTCAGTGGGCGCCTGCACCAAGGAAGCGCTGAAAAGCCACGATGATAGACGTGCAGTGACAGCTGCTCTCGATGCCAAGTTAAGTCCAGATGCTGAAATCCAGGGAGATCCCATCAGCAAAAAAGAAACTGTGAAGCCACTGAGTTTGATTTCTGGATAACTAAGTTAAATGCACCTAAAATACGACCTATAGAAAAGAATGGCCTTGCCCTAAAGCCCAAAAGGGATATAGCAGCAAGGACTGGGGGAGGAGTGACTGCCTCACCAGGATGTCCCGGCTGGGCACTGCCCCGGCCACACTCGAATGTCCAGGCTGGTCTAGCAAGGACGATAAGAAGAGGGCCCTGAAGTCAGGAAGCTGGGGAGGGTCTGAAGTCAGGAGACGCGTGGGGTGTGGGTCAAGGCTGGGCCCTCCGGCCACGCTGGCTGCAGGGACACCTGGGTTCATCTCTACTGCTGACAACATGGTCTCA
Organism: Papio anubis; assembly: GCF_008728515.1. NCBI lineage: Eukaryota > Metazoa > Chordata > Mammalia > Primates > Cercopithecidae > Papio > Papio anubis. The sequence goes on along the minus strand of NC_044990.1, from coordinate 90,906,876 downwards.
GGTGGGAATTCTAGATTGCGCACCCCAAGTACCAACCCAGCTCTGGGATTACAACATAAGCAGCTGGGACCTCACCTCGCTCAGGATTATACAGTGCCTTTTCCACAGTTGTGGGATCCTAGACCTTGACAAGTCTGTCCTCAGCACCCAAACGCTCAGCACCCACACGCTCAGCACCCAAACACTCCGCACCCAAACATTCAGCGCCCAAATACCCAGCGCCCAAACATACAGCACCTAAACACTCAGCACCCACTCAGTGCCCACTCAGCACCCACACAGCGCCCACTCAGCACCCAAACACACAGCACCCAAACACTTAGCACCCAAACACTTAGCGCCCAAACATTCAGCACCCAAACAGGGCCAAGACAGTCAGCACCCAAACACTCAGCACTCCAAACACCTTAGCCCCAAACACTCAGCCTAAAACACTCCAAAGGCCCAAACACTCAGCACCCAAACACTCAGTGCCCAAACACTCAGCACCCAAATACCCAGCACCCAAACACACAGCACCCATACAGCACCTAAACACTCAGCACCCACTCAGTGCCCACTCAGCACCCACACAGCGCCCACTCAGCACCCAAACACACAGCACCTAAACACTTAGCACCCAAACACTCAGCGCCCAAACATTCAGCACCCAAACAGGGCCAAGACAGTCAGCACCCAAACACTCAGCACCTAAAAACTCAGCGGCCCCAAACACTCAGCGCCCAAACACTCAGCACCCAAACACTCAGCACCCAAACACTCAGCGCCCAAACACTCAGCACCCAAACACTCAGCGCCCAAACACTCAGCACCCAAACACACAGCACCCAAACACACAGCACCCAAACACACAGCACCTAAACACTCAGCACCCACTCAGTGCCCACTCAGAACCCACTCAGCGCCCATACAGCACCCACTCAGCGCCCACTCAGTGCCCACCCAGCACCTAAACACACAACACCCAAACACTCAGTGCCCACCCAGCACCTAAACACACAGCACCCACTCAGTACCCAAACACACAGCACCCCAACACTCAGCACTCCAAACACTCAGTGCTCACTCAGCACCTAAACACACAGCACCCAAACACACAGCACCCAAACACACAGCATTCACCTAACCCAGGACTATAATCAACACAGACTGAAATAATCCCACACCCACTTGAAACACCTTTTCAGCACCCAAAACACTTAGCAATCTCCAAACACTCAGCACCTCCAAACACTCTGCTAGTAAATTCACTTCAAAGGCTGAAATCCACTCTAGCACCCAAACACTCAGTGACCACTCAGCACCCAACCACTCAGCACCCAAACACACAGCACCTGAACACTCAGCACCCAAACACTCAGTGCCGAAACACTCAGCACCCAAACATGAACCATGAGCTGCATTTCAGGTCACCTGACTGCCTTGTAGGAATTAAAACCAGAGATGTGCCCTTGCACCATATACATAAACTGAGGGCTCAGTCATTGGGCTGCTGCCCTCCCTGTCCAGGGTAGGTGGACAATGTCCTGTCGCTGGCTGGACACTGCACACCTTTCCCATAGGGCCCCTCCCATGGAGACCTCTGCTTCATCTGCATTGCGTGGGGAGGGCAGGGACCACAGCCCTCAGTGGCCGGCACACTCGGCAGGTGCTCTGTGGGTGTCTGCTGTGGAGTGGATGAGGGAGGGGAGGCTGATGGCTCTCGGGGGACCGTCCTGCCTCCGCTGCCCTCCACACCCATTCCCTCCACTTGCGGCCCTCAGGGAAGTGCTCTGGAGGGGCCCTGCATCTGAGCCCTCTCTGCCCCACTGTTTCACACGACGCCTGGATGTAGACTAAGGCCACAGCCGTTCACCTTCTGCAGGGCGCACACATGGGTGAGATGCCGTGACGGACAGGCTGAATTACAAGCAGGGAATCGTGAGCTGAGCATCTGTGGGGAGCGTGATCCTGGTGGACGGGACGCCTGGGCAGCTCTCCTTCGAGAAGCAAGCCCCAAAGAGTGGGATGCCCCAGGGCAGGTTCTGTGTCTCCGCAACGAGCAGACTGGAAATCCTTCACACTACTGTGAAATTGGCCACGACTACTTAACGGAAAACCACTGTTTTTCTGGAGGTGCAATGAATCATGCTCTTCCACATTTCACTGTCACTTTTATCACCTGGATCTTTAAGGACAGGCTGAGAGCCTGAAGCTCGGAGATGAAGCTGGGTGTGTGGGGGAGGGGCCACGTCTCCAGCAGGTGCAGCTCATTTGCCCCTAAAGCCTCTGGGAGCGAAGCGCACCCCGGCAGCAAGGCTGGCTCCTGGAGGCTCTGCCAACATTAAACACGACCCCCTCTTCCTTGGCTCAGTTTTAGTGTTTCGTATTTTAAGTTATTGGATCATTATATTAAATAGAATAAATTGGAAGATCCTAGCTGAGTGAGAAGGTGCTAATGATGTACACAAACACATACTCTGAATAAATATAATAGCAAATTAAATTTTCTCTAAATTGGAGCTGACCATTTGTATTAAAAGCTGGAGAAAGGTCTAAAACAAAAACTTTATTTTAAAAGATGGGGGTAAGTATAAATGGTAACTGGATGAAGAATTTGGGATGGAGGCTGTCAGGTCAAGTCTTTTTGTAAATTACTCAACAATAGAGTAATCCTAAGAGTGTAATAAGTTTCTATGTAATATGAAAACAATATTGCTTTTTCTGGGCTGACCTGGATGAACTTAGGAACAGATATGTGTGATGACCACAGCATTGTAGTCTGGAGATAGAAAAAGAGTTCACTGGTTTCTGAGTTAATATTCTTAGAGACTCACAAAATAATCAATGCATATATTTACCAAAGCAGCTAAGGCCCACAGGACACACTGGGAACTCTGTAGAACTGGGTACTTTGGGGAACTCTGTTTGAAAAACCCTCCCCAAGTTCAAATCACCTTCCTTAAGGCCTGCTCCAAGCCACACTTATCCAGCTTGACATTATATATTTAATTTCAGAGCAGCTGAAACCTCGCCAATTACACTTGCCTGACCGCAGCCAAAAAGCAAACACAAGTTTACATAAAAATGTGCATTTGAAAGTCTGTTTGTGTCTCAGCATTAACAGATGAAGAAAACTTTGGAGCCGGAATCAGAGACGCTGGACCGGGTGAGGAAAGCAATGGGTGTGGACCCCGTTCCCGTGGACGTTCAGATATGAGTGCTCGGGATGGCTGCTGCTGTGTGCGTGAGGCCATCGCTCCTAAGACCAATTCTAAACCACAGCGCGGCCGTTTGGAGACTGGTCCCCTAGCAAATGTTCCTCTAGAAAGCCTGGGAGAAAACACAGGGAGAATCTGCACACACACTTCCAACCGCACTCCCACTCCAGAATGTACAATAGTCTCCAAGAATTTCACAGGAAGCAGATCTGGAGAACAGGCGTACATTCCGGATCCTGAGATTGGACTCAATGACATTTGGGCGGGGACTACTATGAAAACAGGATAGTCTGTTGATTGATTGATGGGAGGGAGCTCGCCGTCTCTCCCACACTCACCCCACAGCTCAAGCCAACCCCCAGAACCTCCCCCCGGCTTCTCGGCAGACGCTAGCAAAATTCTGCCAAGGTTCTGCCCAGCGTTGGTTGCATCTCACAGATTCGGAGCCATGTGAACCGAGCTCACATCAAGAGCTGAGCAGTATTCAGTTGTTTCTCTGGTCAACTTGTTAACCGGCTCCCTGAGGCCCAGGACCCTGAAGGGGCGTGCATGTTTACTTTGCAATCAGTGCAAAACCTCACCCTGCAGAGGTGGAGAGTAAAGATCACTGGAGACACAGCTGCAGGGACACAGGAGGTGATGGAGTAAGAAATGGAGGGAGGCTCCCAGGCAGGTGTGGATGCAGACGCCAGGCACCTGCCACTCCCCTCGAAAACACAGCCCTGTGGCAACCACCACGGAACCACCCATTCAGGCAGAAACGGTCAGTGGACACCTCAGCCACGGGACCTTCGCCCTGTCCTGAGCATCACCACACACCACCCACTGATGACCAAGAGGAGAGGCCCCTTCTCCTGGGGAAATTCGGACGCCTCCTTGGCCGTCTGAGCACACGAGACCGCCCCAATCGCGGGACACATGGACATCCTAGGCCTCCACGGGCTGCCCCAGAAGCTCACCCACCAGGATTCCCACCCCAAAGGACCATGTGGAACCTAATTACAAGGAAACCAGATGAAAGGATATTCCACAAAGCAACTGGCTTCAACCCTTTGCAAATCTCAATCTCATAAAAGACAGAAAGCAAAACGAAAACCAACAACTGGGTGGATTAGAGACGACCGAGAAGGGTGGACAGCCAACGTGGACGCCGTCCTTCACTGGACCTGGATTTATTAGAGACGACCGAGAAGGGTGGATAGCCAACGTGGACCTGGATTTTAACAAAATATAGGAAGGACATGACAGGGCATGTGGAAAAAGCCCCACGTGTGGGTGACCAGAGCGTAGTGTTGCCGCAATGCTGACCCGCCTGTGGTTACGTGGCCCGTGGTTACGTGGCCTGTGGTTACATGGGGGTGGCTCCTCTCAGGAGACACCATGTCAGCAATCCGGGAGGAACAGACGCGATGGCAGAGCCAGCTCTCACCAGCAAAACGTGTGTGTGTCTGTGTTTATGTGATGTGTGTATGTGTGTGTGTGTGTGTGTGTGTGATGTGTGTCTCTGTGTCTGTGTGGTGTATGTTTCTGGGTGTATGTGTGTGTGTGTGATGTGTGTGTGTTTATGTGATGTATGTGTGGATATATGTGTACATATATGTGTGTGTCTGTGTGTGTTCTATGTGATGTGTTTTGTGTCTGTGATGTCTGTGTGATGTGTGTACGTCTGTGTCTATGTCTGTGTGTGATGTGTCTGTGTGTTTCTGTACACACACACACACACGAACGGGCACTTTGTTAATGACCACTGCTGAGGATTGTTCACTGTGAGACTCCAGAGTTTTCTGTAGGTCTGAAACTTTTCTGAACTGAGAGTTGAGAGGAAGAAGACACGTGGCTGCTGCAGCTCACGGCTCTTCCCCTCCATGCGTGGGGCAGCGGCATCTCCCCCCCCTCCTGATCCAGCCTTCACTCAAACGCCTGAGCCACCAGAATGCAGGGCTCTGACTCCGTGCCATGAGCTCTAAGCTGAAAAAATAAACCAGGCAAATACTGTCGCTCCAGGCATCAAGGGTAGTGAAGAGCAGGACTGGAGAAGCCTCAGCAACCAGTCCCTGGCCCCTCACCGGCAAGGCCTGGCTCTGGGTCATCAGTCAGGGAAGCCGGCGTGACCTGCAGGGTCCACGGCCCCACACGGAGCCTCACGAGGCACCTGGTCCCAGGGAGCCCAGGCAGGATCCTTCCTCTTCTCTGGGAGAAAAAGCCGCTGAGTGAGCCTGGGTCTCAGAGCTCTTTTTCTCTGTTTATCTTTTTTAAAAAAATGTTTCTACGTTTAACTGACAAATCATGATGGTATCTACTTATGGGGCACCCAGTGATGTTTTGCTACAGGTATCCTCAGTGGAGTGATTAAATCAAGCCAATTAACCGATCCGTCACCTCACCCACTCACCATTTTTCTGTGCTGAGAACATTTAAAATAGATTCTTTCAGCAATTCTGAAATAAACATTTGGTGTGGTTGGAATGTTCGTCCCTACGAAACTTCGAGACTCATGGCAGCTTTGAGAGGCAGCACCTTTCAGAGGCGACTGGGTCAGGATGGCCCCACCCTCATGAATAGATTCATCCATTCATGGATTAACGGATTAACGGGCTGTCGTGGGGGTGGGTGGGGGCCTGGCGGCTTTATAAGCAGGGGAGGCAGCCCCGCACTGGCTCCCTCTCCCCTCGCCAGGTGAGGCCCTGCACCGCCTCGGGACCCACCAGCAAGAGGGATCTCACCAGATGTGGCCCTCAACTGTAAGGCGTGAATTCTTTTTCGTTGTGAAGTACCCAGTTCCAGATGCCCTGACATGTAAGCAGCAGACCTGGACTAAGACAACTTCGTTATTAACTGCATCGCCTCCGAGGTCTTTAGAGAGAGAAGCAGGGTGGCTCGTGCTGCCGTTACTGGACCCTTGGATTCCACATTCCGGAAATACACAGTGAAGAAAGGTTGGGGGCCTCTGGATCTCCCACCCTTGCTAGATATCTCAAGCCTGTTAAATCCTTGTGTAGGTGAGAGGAGCAAACCTTCGGATGAAGGACAGTCACTCTCAGCATCATGGAAGCCTCACGGGCTGCCTACCCCTGCAATACTCTGCATGAACCTGCACCACCCACCACCACGGCCCTGGGACCCCCGGAGCAGGGAGAGAGCTCGGGTTTCAGGGACAGAAAGGCCCAGGCCGCCCCCAGGGCCGCCCCACCCCATCGGCCGGTTCCCTACTGCCCCAAAGCCCAGCTCCTCCACCTATAATCGGGGGTTGATGAACGCGCAGCGTGCGCCGAATGCATTCGCCACAGCAGCTGGTGCGTAGGAGACACCCTGCAGGTCCTGGTCTCCTTCCATCCACCGCGGCGGGACTGTGCTCACCGGGGCAGGTGCTTGCTGCACTCAGCAGCCGTGTTCGGAGAAAGCCACACTGGGAAGAGCTGGGTCCCCCACACCCCCGAGTAGCCACGGTTATGTAGCGTGCATTTCAGTTCCCTGCCCTGGGGGACGGTCTCGCCTCTTCAGAGAGGGGCACACAGACCTGGTCCTCTCTCCCTCGACAGCCAGCGCTCTAGCCCCTGACCCCAGGGCTGCTTTGTGTTCCCGGGGGAAGCTCCTTGCCTGCTCCATCTGGACAACTCCTCCTCCCGTCAGGTTCTCATCAAGCATCACCTCCGCCGGGAAGTCCTCCTGGACTTAGCACCGCTCCCACAGCCCCCCACCCCGTCCCCGCCTCCACTGCCCCCACCGCCACCGCCCCCACGGTCAGCTCCTCCGCAGAGCCCCAGAAGCTGGCAGAGGAGAGGAATCCGGTCGCAGAGCTGCATACAATCGTACTTCGCCAACGTGAAAAATCTGCTGGACAACCTGCAAGTCCAAGGTCCCTCAGACACCTCGTTTTCTACCTTCCTGCACACACAGACTGCACCGGCGTTACAGGAAAAACAGTTCTGGCCCCACGTAGTCTAAAAATCAGATTCACTTTCTCCAGCCACCACTTGAGGATCTAGATTTAGTTTGATTTAGGCTATAGCTCTAAACATGTACACACTCTATTACAAAATCCCAAAATGTGAGCGCACACACTCACACACACACTCACACCAGCACACACACACACTCACACACTGGCACACACACACACACCAGCACACACACGCACACACACCAGCACACACATACACGCACACTCACATACACGCACACACATGCACACTCACACACATCACACTCACACACACGCACACACATGGTACAGTGGAAGAGGGTTAGATTTTGCAACAGCATTTTACAAAAGATGCTTCTATCTGAGGACCGAACAACTAAGGGAGAAGAGACGTGTGAGTTCTCAGAGGAGGGTCTCGTCCTTCTGCTGTTGTTGGGTGCTTGAGCCCCTGCGTGGGTAGCGGTGAACATATCCTGCTCCCACACGCCCTCAGCATCACACAGGCCTTGCTCTGGATGGAGGCACGGGGAGCCTGGTTTTAGGAACACTGGATTTTGGCTCTTCCAATGTCTTATTTTTCTATTCCAAGCCATGCTGAAGGCATCCAACAAAGAAAAAAAGAACACCCCAAATTAGGGAAAGCTCAGCTCTTAAGACAGCACATATGGTGGCTAAAAATAGCCCGGATCACGGGCACATTATGTAAGTGCTGCGTCTCCCTCGGTGGCCAAGCGCTTGGAGGTAAAGTCTCTGCCACGGGCTTGCTTTGTGGTGCCCGCAGCACCGTGAGCTGGGCACCCTGGTGAGGTCAGGCAGCTGGAGCCTGTGTCTGTTTGGAAACCTGCTTGAGGGCTCGGCTGGCCTAGGCTGTTGCTAAGTGCTGGTTTTCCCAAAGCCACTTTAGGCGGAAGCCTAGGCCAGTCAAAGCTCGCCGTTGAGGCCTGGAGCCCAGGGGGTGGTGTCCAGGTGCCCCCTGCAGGCACTACTTGGTGCACCCACGTCAGGTCAACTGCACCATCTCCAAAAAACTGAACCAAGATGCCCAAGGGGTCATCCCTGGTCTGCCCTCTCCAGGAACTGAGTGGCCCATGGACAGAGCCTGGGGCCTCCTCCCAGCCCCACCACCCACCCCTTCCCCACTGCAGAGACCCGTGTCTCTCCTGGTCTGCCCAGCACCTGGGCTTGGCCGGGTCCGTGGCTGCCCTGGCTCCCTTGCCCAGTGACCCTCCGAGTCTCAGTTCGTGCACAACCAGCTCCTACGACAGTGCCATCACCGCCCACCCCCCAACCTCCTGCCTCCTTGGCCTTGTGGCCCACTTCTCCTTCATGAAACCACGGTTCTGAGCTCTGTGCCTGCTGGCCCATCCAACGTCCACCATCATTGTCTCCTGTTGGTTGCTCATGCCCCAAACCCTCCTGGAGGTGGCCCGGCTCCGGGCAGCAAACCCTCCTGGAGGCGGCCCGGCTCCGGGCAGCAGGGGCCTGGGGACAGGAAGACGCCCTCTCCGGGGTCAGAGCCCAGGTGGATGGGGCCTGGCATGTGGGGCCTGACTGTGCCCCCTTCCCACGGCTCAGCCGCCCTCCCAGCTGCTCCCTGCCACCCCTGCCTGTGACCCCATTGTGATCCCCCTCAACTGTCCTCGCCCAGCTGGCAGTGAGCCTTGTTCATTTCCTCCCTCACATCCGTGATGCCTGGGCAATGCCCGGGACAGAGAAAAGCCTCAGTACCTGCTGATCACACAAACAGAGTCTGTGTATTAATACAACTATAAATTTTCATACAAGAAAGACAGCGTTCAGAGAGAATTCTGGGTGATTTTGCTGGAAAATGCTGGCTTCTATTACTTCCAAACCAGTGTCGGTGAACTCTGAGAATTAAAGGAAGAAGGACAGAAAAAGCCGTATTTTTATGGTATAAGAATCAATGCAAAAATAAAAACTCAAACACTAAGCTGGCGGTGTGTGCCAGGTTGAGGCAGGGTCAGGAACGGGGATTGGCAGTGGTGAGGGGCAGAGGGGGGCCATGGGGGTGCAAGGCAATGCCTCATCCCAAAGACTTAGGTGAGAACCAGCAGCTCAGGGACAGGCTGGCACCAAACAATGAAGGCTGTGGGCACTGGAGCAGTGATGATGTTCACAAGACAGAGCTTTCAAGATGAGTCAATCTGCTTCAGAAATTCATCCGATCACACACTCGGGGAGCGGAACAGGACACTCGGCAGCTGAAGATCAACGCCTAAATCACGGGTCTGCTGGGGGCTACTTCACGAGCCTGTAGGGTGACCTCGCAGAAATATTTTGCTTTTAGAAAATGATTTTTGTATTTCTTAAAAGTAGCCACCGTGCCACCAGGAAGCTCTTGTCACCTAACCCGGGAGTGACTGATTTATCTGAGAGACACACGTGGTAATGCGTGAGCAGAGGAGAAGCAGGGGCTGCGTGGTGAGGTGTGAGCAGAGGCGGCTGGGGCACACGTAGTGAGGTGTGAGCAGAGGGGCCAGAGCACACGTAGTGAGGTGTGAGCAGAGGCGCTGGGGCACACGTAGTGAGGTGTGAGCAAGGCACCGAAGCACGACGCCAGGCGGGTATGAGCAAGAGGGCGAGGCCCATGTAGTGAGGTGTGAGCAGAGGCGGCTGGGGCACACGTAGTGAGGTGTGAGCAGAGGGGCCGGGGCACATGTAGTGAGGTATGAACAGAGACACTGGGGCACACGTAGTGAGGTGTGAGCAGAGGGGCCGGGGCACATGTGAAGGTGGGGAGTATGAACAGAGGCGGCTGGGGCACCACGTGGTGAGGTGTGAGCAGAGGGGGCGGGGCATATGTGGTGAATATGGTTTCAGGCACTGGGAACTGCAGTAGTGAGGTGTGAGCAGAGATGCTGGGGCACACGTAGTAAGGCATGGCCTCTGAGAGGAAGGAGCAGAGTCAGAGTCCAGGCAAAGGGACGCTGGCTCGGGAGCCGTGTGAGGGACGGGCTGTGGTGGGTGTGCAAAGATGCAGGTGCCTGGACCCCATGGGCATGGAGGGCACCCAGGTGCGTCCTGACACCTGCAAGTGCCCTGGCAGGGAGGCTGACTCCTACCACCCACGTCTTGCTAAGAGTCATCCCAATGGTTTATATCAGCGGCAGATAAGTGTGAAAGATGTGACTGTAACGGTGTTATCTGTTCTTTAAACGATGGCGTACTTGCTGGGAACATTGTGGGACCTGCCCAGGACTGATGTGTGCTTCCCAAGAGTATCTGTTGTCCGTCCATGTGTGTCTGACCCCGTGGGTTCTTACGATTTAATTTTTAGAATTGCCTACGACTTCATGTGCAAACTCATTTAAAATGTACAATAACGAAAGGGACACGCTGCTATTAGTTGGTGATGGCTCATCTAAAGAACTTTCTACATTTCTGGGGATGCTTGACATGGATGGGACTTTTGTCCCCTCCAAATCTCATGTTGAAATGTGATTCCCGGTGCTGGAGGTGGGGCCTGGCAGGAGGTGATTAAGTCATGGGGGTGACCCCTCATGAATGGCTCGGCGCCATCCCCCTGGTGACGGGTGAGTTCTCGCTCAGTAAATTCACTCGAGATCTGGCTGTTCAAAAGTCTGGGACCTCCCCCTTCTCTCTTGCTCCCTCTTTCACCACGTGATGCCGGCTCCCCGCTGCCTTCTGCCACGACTAGAAGCTCCCTGAGGCCTCCCCAGAAGCTGAGAAGATGCAGGTGCTAAGCCTGTGCAGTCTGCAGAACTGTGAGCCAATTACACCTCTTTCTTTATCAATTACCCAGCTCAAGTATGTCTTTAGAGTAATGCAAAAGCAAACGAATGCAGTGTTAAAACAAAGGAAGACTGATTCTATACACGTCTACTTTTTTGGAAGCATCCTGAAGTGTTTTGAATTATTTCAGATAACGATGCCATAGGCGGTGTGTGCCAGCTTGAGGCAGGGTCAGGAACGGGCATCAGCCACGGTGAGGGGCAGAGGGGGGCCGTGTGGGTACAAGGAGATGCCTCATCCCAAAGACTTAGGTGAGAACCAGTGGCTCAGGGGCAGGCTTGCACCAAAATGATGAAGGTTGTGGGCATCGGAGCAGATATGGGGCCTCTAATTCTTGTAAAAGATGAAGGAAGGAGGCAACTGGCAGGGAAAGGAATGACTTCTTTCACTATACCCAGAACCTTGGCGGAGCAGCCAGCAGCCACCGAGAGGCCGGGGAACCCAAAGACGGTCCGAACGCAGGACCGAGGAGAGGCCAGGAGAATCTGACTTCACTGGGGTTTGGTGCTGGGGAATGCTTGGAGCAGCTGTGCCACCACAGCTGAGGACCCAGGGTCCCAGAGCCTGGGAGGGACGGGCTGTGGCGGGCGTGCGAAGATGCCGGTGCCGGACCCAGGCTCTGGGTCACCCCCTGGAAGACACGCAGACTTTTTTGGTCCTTTGGCTGCAACGAAACTTGGACTGACAGGCGGGGAGAGCGAGCGTGGGTGAGGAACGCTCCACGCCGGGGTCGTGCATACGGGTGGGAGCTACCGACAAAAATAAGATTTGGGGGGCTTCTGCTGACTTAATCTCTTCCCTCTTAAATGATTACTCTGGGTTAAAACCAACAGCAAACTGGGCTCCTCTTCTGCTGTGGAAGGCAGCACGCAGAATCTGCAGACAGACCCTCGGACGCCAAGGGAAAGTCCTTGGAAAGGAGGGTGGCTACGTGCGAGGCTGGGTTACTGGGGAAGGGAGGCGGTGGCGGCCCATTCAGTGTCGCAGCTAAAGATAGATGGCCCGATTTAGAAAGGAGAAAATCACTTAGAAAAGCTCTGCAGTACCACTTCAGACTTCCAGCCCCGAGCGTCTCTGCACACAGCCCCCTTCCAGCCCGGAGCGTCTCTGCACACAGCCCCCTTCCAGCCCGGAGCGTCTCTGCACACAGCCCCCTTCCAGCCCCGAGCGTCTCTGCACACAACCCCCTTCCTGCCTGGTCAGTACTGCTGTGCTCTGTGTAAGAGGGAGGGTGTACTCAATCCCGAGCATCTCAGACTCCGTGTTCGGAAACACATGGGCCGCCCTGTCCGGGGAAATTGTTCTCAAGTCACACGAGGCTCCCTGAGAGTTCCCCTGTCTGGGAAAACACACACAGGCACCAGCACCTCGGGAGCTCAAGCAGGGGGGCCTTGGCGCCAGCCTCCCCGCACCGGGACTGGGCTCTGTCCCACTCAGCACAAAGCAGGAACTGCGGCAGACGCAGAGGAAGAGCACCATGCGGTCACCCAGCCCAGGGAGGGGCCGGGCGCAGGGCAGAGCCCGGGGAAGCACTTACTGCGATGCGCAGGACGGACGCCTTCACGGAGGTCCATTTGTCCCGCCGCCGGTCTATCACCAGGATGAATCCGATGCCAGTGTCCTGCAGGCTGCAGTGAGGAAGAGACGCTGCCGTTAACGTGTGCAGGTGGGAAGCCGGCTGCCCAGGAAACCCCTCGGAAAACCTCCTGGGAGGGCGATCCCCCGTACTCATGATGCCATTTCTGCAACACCAGGCGAGAGGCACAGCACACGGGGGCCCCGGCAGCCCCATCCCCACAGTCCCAGAACCTCCTCATCTACGGAAGGGCACACCCTTCCGATGTGTTCTTATTTCTCAGCCTAACACCAACCACCTCGATTCACAGATTCAGGCAGAACCACCTCTCCCGAGCGCAGTCATTTGCTATTCCACACTAAGAACCGAGTCATTTTCCTTTCCTGGGTGACCAGCTGGCTAAACCCTCCAAGACAGTCTTATGGCGCATACATCACGCCGGTCCTGGCATCTGAGGTGCCCGTGCTGGTCCACGTTAAAGATTCGCTCGTGGTGGCATTGCTATGGTGCTGGGAGAAAATCTCCAAGACTTCCGAAGGTTCCCAAGCATCTGCTGGAAACGGGAGAGGAGGCAGCACTCCCTGCGACAGCCACATCTGTGACAGAGACCGCACTCGTGCGTTGTATAACGACAGCCTCCGTCCTCGGCTGAGCCTGGCGGCAGGAGCCTGAGTCACAGAGTAGGTGCGGAGAGCCCTCTTCCGCGGGCTCACTCTGCAGCCAAGCCAATTGCATGATGCCAGCAGCTGCTACCACCAGCCAATCCACGGCAGAAACAATCACACGGGCACGCCTAAGGCAGGGGCTGGAATCGCTAATTTCCAAGTCTCTGAACATGTCTTGGGTTTACATGAAAATCAGAATTCTGCAGGACAGATAAATTATGCAGTCTGTGGGCGTGCACTGCTCGCTGCGAGCATCATTAACAAGCCAGGGATTTATGTCGGATGTCTCAGATCCTTCTGATGCTCAAATTTAAAGACAGAAACAGCAACTCCCAAGACACGAAGGCGAGGCAGTGGCTCCCGAACGTGCGTGTGTGCTGTGTGCTGCTGTGTCTGTGTCCCTGTCTGCATCTGGCCGTGAAAAACGCCTCACGTGAGGGGTGATTTGATTCAATAATGGCAGAAACCCTCTGGGTGAGTGCACGAATAAACACTAGCTTTCATTCAAAGCAGCTTCTGCAGTGGGCACTAGGCCTGTGCACGAGCACGGGGAGTCAGCAACTCCATTTCACAGCTGTGGGGGCCACAGACAGAATTCGTTTTCTGATCTGGCTTAGTTCTTATGGAGCTCAGATTTTTTTAAAGTTATATTTTCAGCTGGGCATGGTGGTTCACATCTGCAATCCCAGCACTTTGGGAGGCTAAGGTGGGTGGATTACTGGAGCCCAGGAGTTTGAGATCAGTCTGGCAACATGATGAGACCTTGTCTCTACGAAAATACAAAGATTGGCTGAGTGTGGTGGCACGTGCCTGTGGTCCCAGCTACTTGGGAGGCCGAGGTGGGAGGACTGCTTGGCCCAGGAGTTTGAGGCTGCAGTGAGCTGTGATGGTGCCACTGCACTCCAGCCTGGGCAACAGAGCAAGACTGTCTCAAAAAAAGAAAGTTAGTTTTCATATTTCCTTATTTACTTCTTGAGTCTGAGCACTTTGACGACTTTTTCTGAACTGTGAGACACAGTGGGTACTCCCGTGTAGACCTGCGTGCTCCCTTGGGGGAGGCACAGAGTGACAGGTTATCCTCCAGGAACAGGTGCTACACGTGCCTTTTCCACAAAGGGACCTTGGATGCGCCAGGCCACAGACGCAGAGCCCAGCTCCCCTCCCTCCTGACCCGCGTGTGCTCAGAGCTGCCTTTGGACTCCAAGCCAGGAAGCTGGACCTGGAGCTCTCCGGGTCCCACTCCTCCTAGAGGGAAGGAGAAGAGCCCAGAATGATTGATTTCCACTGAGCACATAATCCTCAGCCCAGCGAACCCAGTCAAGCGCTTCCAAGTCCTGAAGCGGGTGATGCTTGCGAGAAACACCCCACGCTGCCCACCTGCAGGGTTTGCTGAGGAGCCCCTGCCAAGGGCTGTGTGTTGGGCGGGAGGGGCTCACCGCCTCTGCGACACTGGCGGGCTCCACAAAGGCGTCACCCTGGACGGGTGGCTCAGCTGTGAACCATCTCTGCTTCCTTTTCTGTAAAAATGAGGGTCATCGTAGAATCCACCCCCAGGGGTTACCGTGAGAGTGAAATGAAGCCACTGAGTGTGCTGCAGCCCACCACGCTGGCTGAGCGGCGTCACTGTTTTGCAGAACAAAGCCTGACTCAGTTTCTCCCCTTTCCCCTGGAATAGAGCTCTGACTGGGGTGGAATCTCAGCCTCTATGTCCGCCCATGAATGTCCCCACTACTCCACAACAGGCCGGACCAGCAACGGGGACCACGACTGCCGTGTGAGAGCTGCTGGATGCAGAATGCACACGCCCAAGACTTCGGTGACCCAAACACATCCAGTTATAGCCAGGACGCACCCCCCAGACCCCTGTGACCCAAACACATCCAGTTATAGCCAGGACGCACCCCCCAGACCCCTGTGACCCAAACACATCCAGTTATAGCCATGGAGCTTCTGCCCCACAGGCAGCCAAGCTCCTGCCTCACTGCCCACAGTGCCCGGTGCCTCCCACATCTGGCTTCTCACACCGTTAGGTGTGCGTCTGTCTCACACCCGGCAGGGCAGGCTGACGATGCAGCCACCAGAAAGGCGCCATGTGCTCCCGTCGCCACTGGATGCCGCCCGGCCTGCCCGTGTGGGGCTTCCACTCACTCTACGTTTAAATCTTTGGGTTACATTGTAACGGGAGCACCAGCATCACAAATAGGCATCTGTTTTCAATGAGAAACCAAAGTTACCAACAACGAAAACATTTTTTAGAAGTCAAAATTGCAAGTGAAATACAAGGTGTTGTAAATTTATTCGACTCAAAAAATGCATAGTAGAAAATCAGTTTCTCAATGAGAAGGACGGACTGGTTTCCAGGTGGCGTTAATGGGGCAGTCACCGTTGCTCAGCTGCAGAACGGGGTGCGGGCACAGGGCAGTGACGACGGCGAACGGGGTGCGGCTGCACCAGGGCGTGCGCGGGAACTGTGGGTGCGGGCACCGGGCGTGCGCGGGAACGGGGTGCGGGCACCGGGCGTGCGTGGGAACGGGGTGCGGGCACAGGGCGTGCGCGGGAACGGGGTGCGGGCGGGAAGCATACGCTTCTTCAGGGAGAGGGACTTGTCCTCCAGGGCTGCTCTGGACCAAGCACTGTGCCAGCAGCCCCACAGCTATTCATCAGGCTCCAGCGACCGTCCCATGAGGCTGTGCTATGATCCTCTCCAGGCACAGAGAGCTTTAGTCACCTGCCCAAAGTCACACAGCTGTGAGCAGAGACAGGGGAATCTGGCTCAGACACCATGTGTGCTGCCCCTAAGGCCACGTCCACCCTGGCGGCCTCCTAATGTTCCCACCAAGCAAGGACCCAACCCCAGATGCCCACACACCAGTACTCAGCCTCCTGCTCTGCGCAGCCTCCCGCCACGACCTTGCCCCCTACGTAGGGCCCAGGTGGACACTCATCCACGCCCCCTCAGCCCCGTGTCTCCTCTCCTGCCACATTTCAGGAACACTGACTCAGAAGGTGCAAAGCCTGGACTAAAAAAGCCTCTGGCGTGAGGATGTAAAGAGCCCCTAGCACCTCCTCTACCCACACTGACTGTGGCCACGCGGGCAGGGCCACAGGATCCCCTGCAGTCCACGGCATTCCCCAGGCTGCACTGCCCAAAACCGTAAGGCAGGACCTGGATCTGCTCACAGGAGTGAGGACCCAGGGCTCAGAGAGCTCGGATCTACGCCCACATCTGTGGCCTCCTGTGCCTGAGGGAGAGCGTGGTGTGGCTCCTGCCCAGTGTCAGCAGGAAACGGTCCCCAGAGTCCCCACACGGATGAAGGTGATGGTGTTGGAGGAGCTGGGGTAGAATAACTCCAGCTGGCAGCCACCCCAGAAACGTCCCTCGCACCAGGGCACAAACACGGCCCCAGACGCTCCCTCGCACCAGGGCACAAACACGGCCCCAGACGCTCCCTCGCACCAGGGCACGAACAGGGCCCCAGATGCTCCATTGGCCGCCAACCCCGCAGCAGTTGGCCTTGGAGGGGCTGCCCTGGCCAGTCGCCCAACAGCTGAGTTTGAAGCCAGTGAGCTCACTTTTGGCCCAAATAAACAAAAAAGGCCCAGAGGTCTCATAAACAATTTCAGGAATGTTCCAACTGGCTGCGTCTTCTGTGACAAGAGACCCAAACTGCTTAGGGCTCACGACCTTGGGAGCCCCATGGTTCCCCACCCACGCGGGCAGACAGTCCACTGGCCTGCGGGTGCGACCACAGCTCACTGGTCAGGAGCAGCACATGAGGGATGGTCTGGATGCAGCGGCTGGCTCCTCCCTGCCAGTGGGACAGGGAGGCCCCGGCACCAGGTTCCCCCAGCGCCTGGCCACCTGCCTCTGCTGCGTGGACATGGTGGGGGCAAGGAGGATGCTTTCTCCCAGGGCGGGGGCAGGCGGAGGCCAGGGCACGGGAGGAGCAGCGTTTGCAGAGGGCGGCGGAGCTTAGGAATCAACAGTTCGTGGCCAGGAGGGGCTGAAGGGACGGGAGGCCCGGGCGGGAGGAAGGGGACCCTTGGTGTCTGCTGCTCAAACGTCAACCTGCACCCAAGACAGGAAGAGGAGTCTGGGAGAAAGGTCCCTGCACAGCAGGGTGGCCGAGTCCTCAGGAAAAGCAAAACAAACGCACAAGAAGGCCCTCCCTGCAGAGTGCGACTCAGTTACCTCAGCCCACCTGGGATACAGTAGGTGGCACCTAAGTTCTTTTCCCTGGAGGACGCCATTCTTTACGTGAATACTTTGTCCAGTTATAATGCACACTATGCAGAAGCACAGAGTGCGAGTGATGGTAGTGAGTGCCCGGACTGAGAGGCCGTTCCCACCATCCAGGGTGCCCCACCCGACTCCTGTCACCATACATTAGTTTTGCCTGCCATTGAATTTTGTCCAAATAAAAATATGCAATATGTGCTTTTTTGGTGTCTGGTTTCTTTCAACATTGTGGGATTCATCCACGTTGTTGCAGTGGAGTGTTTGCTTGTTCATTGTTGCAGTAGGGTGTTTGTTCATTGTTGCGGTAGGGTGTTTGTTCATTGTTGTGGTAGGGTGTTCATTGTTGCGGTAGGGTGCTTGTTCATTGTTGCGGTAGGGTGTTTGTTCATTGTTGTGGTAGGGTGTTCATTGTTGCGGTAGGGTGCTTGTTTGTTGTTGCAGTACGGTGTTTGTTCGTTGTTGTGGTAGGGTGCTTGTTCATTGTTGCGGTAGGGTGCTTGTTCGTTGTTGCGGTAGGGTGGTTGTTCGTTGTTGCGGTAGGGTGTTTGTTCGTTGTTGCGGTAGGGTGTTCGTTGTTGCGGTAGGGTGTTTGTTCATTGTTGTGGTAGGGTGCTTGTTTGTTGCAGTAGGGTGTTTGCTCGTTGTTGCGGTAGGGTGTTTGCTCGTTGTTGCGGTAGGGTGCTTGTTCATTGTTGCAGTAGGGTGCTTGTTATTGTTGCGGTAGGGTGTTTGTTCTTGTTGCGGTAGGGTGCTTGTTCGTTGTTGCGGTAGGGTGCTTGTTCATTGTTGCGGTAGGGTGCTTGTTCGTTGTTGCGGTAGGGTGTTTGTTCGTTGTTGCGGTAGGGTGCTTGTTCGTTGTTGCGGTAGGGTGTTTGTTCGTTCTTGTTGCTGGGTTATGGTATACATATATGATGAAATATGATTTACTAAAAAATTCTACTCCTAATGGACATTTGGGTTGTTTCTAGTTTGGGGCTAAACTGAATATAAGACTGATCATTCTTATACGTGTCTTCTAGTGCACACAATACACACTCCTGTTGGACAGATTCTTAGGAATTGCTGTAATTATGTAGATGTGGACGAATATACACCTGCCAGGAATGCACGTGACTTCTGGCTGCTCCACGGTTTTGTCAGCAGTGGATACTGTCTGTCGGTAGAATTTTAGCCATTCTTGTGGGTGCAGAGTGGTGTCCTGGCATGGCTTTAATTTGCATTTCCTAGAGGCAGGAAGCCTTTTGTATTTAGCGGCTATCCTCTTTTATGAAATGCCTGTTCACATCTTTTGGTTGTTTTTCTGCTAGGTTCTCTTTTTTCTTGTTGGTGTGCAGTTCTCTGTATAAGCTAGAAACAAGTTTCTTTTTTTTTTTTGTGAGACGGAGTCTCGCTCTGTCGCCCGGGCTGGAGTGCCGTGGCCGGATCTCAGCTCACTGCAAGCTCCGCCTCCCGGGTTTACGCCATTCTCCTGCCCCAGCCTCCCAAGTAACTGGGACTACAGGCGCCCGCCATCTCGCCCGGCTAGTTTTTTGTGTTTTTTAGTAGAGACGGGGTTTCACCGTGTTCGCCAGGATGGTCTCGATCTTCTGACCTCGTGATCCACCCGTCTCGGCCTCCCAAAGTGCTGGGATTACAGGCTTGAGCCACCGCGCCCGGCCACAAGTTTCTTATTGGATGCGCACATTGCAAACATCTGCTTCCATACTGTGGCTTTCCATGTCAATCTTTTCATGGTGCATTTTGATGAAAAGAGTAACTTAACTTTAATGTAGCCCAACTTACTGACCTTTTCCTTTCTGATAATTGCTTTTTTGATAACTGCCTTTTAAACCTTGTGTAAGAAATCTTTTCTTACTCTGAGATAGGCATTTTCCTATGTTTGTCGAGAACAGAGACTATATTACTTTAGAGTTCACATTTACACCCGTGATCTATCTGGAATTAACTTTTGTATATGGTGTGAGGCAGGTATCAGCATTCATAATTTCCCACATGGACAGCCAATCACATCCACTCCTCTTACTGAGGACGTCCATCCCCTTCCATGCTACCGTATCACTTAAGAAATAAATCGAGAGACTGTAGATATGTGGTCTGTCTGGATTAGATATTCTGTACTGCTGTTCTTCTGTTTACAACATCTGTGTTAATCACTGTCACTTTAATAATGTCTTAATATTTGGCAGTATCAGCTTCCAACTTTTTTTTTTTTTTTTTTTTTTTTTTGAGACGGAGTCTTGCTCTGTCTCCCAGGCTGGAGTGCAGTGGCCGGATCTCAGCTCACTGCAAGCTCTGCCTCCTGGGTTTACGCCATTCTCCTGCCTCAGCCTCCCAAGTAGCTGGGACTACAGGCGCCCACCACCTCACCTGGCTAGTTTTTTGTATTTTTTAGTAGAGACGGGGTTTCACCGTGTTAGCCAGGATGGTCTTGATCTCCTGACCTCGTGATCCACCCGTCTTGGCCTCCCAAAGTGCTGGGATTATAGGCTTGAGACACCGTGCCCGGCCAGCTTCCAACTTTTTTCTTCAAAGTTGGGTTGACTATTCCTCACCCCTTGCATTTTCATATAAAATGTAAAGGCAGCCTGCCAATGTTCATACCTAAATAAAGAAAAACCTGCTGGAATTTTATCTGGCAATTGCATTCGATCTATATGTTTACTTAAAGAGAATTAACATTGTTATAATACTAATTGTCTTCTAATCTGTGAACTAAAATATTCTTCCATTTATTCATACTACTGTAATTTCTTTCAATAACATTTTGCAGTTTTCTGCTTAGAAGCCTTGCACGTATTTTATTAGATACGATTTTATCTAAGCAGGACACAAAAATTAATCGTGAAGCAATGGCAGCATCAGAGTCACCCAGAGAAGCCACCCCATTTTCAACATTTCTCCAATAGCTGCCGTTGCCCAACTGCGCCCTTGTGTGGTTGGAAGTGAATATCGCAAGTGTTCCCGTCGGGAATGGTGAGGTCTGCACGGGGGGGGGCGGGGGGGGGGGTGCTGCACGTGGGACAGGAACCCTTCCTCGAGGGGCTTCATGGGGGCCATGCTGTTCCTCCTCCCGCCCTCCGGTGTGGGCGCCATGGGTCCTTCGCTATCAGGGCGCCCACCCTGATGCCAGCCACCCCGGACGGCGGGCCTGCCTTGCCTCAGGCAGGTCTTCCCCACCTCAGATCTGTGGCTCTGTGGCCACCGCAACCCTTAACCTCCCGGGACTGTCACTCCCCAAGGAAGGTTGGCCCTGAGCTGTGTCCTGGACCCTGAGCACAGACACTGCAACCCCGGGTCTCGTCTTTCTGCTCATGCTGGTGAGACCAGGGCAAGGGTGAGGGCGAGGGTGAGACCAGGGCAAGGGCGAGGGCAAGACCAGGGCGAGGGCGAGACCAGGGCAAGGGCAAAGGTGAGGGCGCTCGCTCCTCCTCCAGGACAGAGCAGCATAACCAGCACACAGCCCTGTAAACAGCCATTGGTCATGTGTGAACAAAAATGAGGCTGCCTGACCGGGCGCAGTGGCTCACGCCTATAATCCCAGCACTTTGGGAGGCCGAGGTGGGTGGATCACTTGAGCCCAGGAGGTCGAGATCAACCTGGGCAATGTGGTGAAACCCCATCTCTACAAAAAATACAAAAATTATCCGGGTGTGGTGGTATGCGCCTTCATCCCAGCTACTCGGGAGGCTGAGGTGGGAGGATCACCTGAGCTGGGGAGGTTGAGGCTGCAGTGAGCCGAGATCACGTCACTGCACTCCAGCCTGGGTGACAGAGCCAGACTCATCTCCAAAAAAAAAAAAAAGGGGGCAGCCCTGCCTGCCATGGGCTGGATTTTAAATTTTATTTAGCTTTCATTTTACATTTAAATGGCCACAGGTGGTCAGAAGCGGGTGAATTCAACAGCAGTAACAGAAAAGGGCCTGGAGAACGCGCTTTGGGAGGGCGCGGGGAGAGGGCCTCGGGGGAGGTGGTCACCGTGGTGCGTGCAGGACCCGGAGGAAGCCATGGCAGGGCCTCCAGGACGTGTCCCCAGTGCTCGGAAGCAGCAGACTCCACGAAGAAAATGCTGCTGTGGAGACGGGACACACACCCGAGAAGTGGCTTCCCACCCAGGGCAGCGCGCAGACACCGGGGTCACGCGTGTCTCCTGGCTCCTCCTAACGAGGCTGGCTGTGGGTGGCAGAGCTTCCATGTAGGGCTTCAGACCGTGCAGGGTGACCGGGGCCAGCACAGCCTCAGGCCAGCCAGGGATGGCAGACAAGGGCAGCCCTGAAACTGCCAACTCCGTTGGGGTGAGGGTGGGGGTGGGGACGCGAATCACCTGGCTGGAGCATTTGAGAACTGCTAGAAACAGGACACAATTTCACAGACAGAACACAGAAACCAGCCACACCCAGGGCGGGCGACTCTTTACAACAGTGACCCTAACAGGGAAACAATGGGGACCACAAAATGCCCGCAAACAGGCCCAAGTGAGCACACCGGGATCCGCTTACATCACGGGGTCCACTCATCACAGGGGCCAGCCCAAGTGAGCACACCGGGTCCGCTTACATCACAGGGGCCAGGAAGCCTTAAGGCACAGCTGGGCGCAGTGGCTCACGCCTGTAATCCCAGCACTTCGGAGGCGAGGGTGGGTAGATCACTCAAACCCAAGAATTCAAGATCAGCCTGGGCAACACGGCGAGACTCCATTTCTATAGAAAATACCCAAATTGCTGGTGGCTCATGCCTGCAGTCCCAGCTACTCAGGAGACTGAGGCAGGAGGAACCCTGGGCCCAGGAGGTTGAGGCAGCAGTGAGCTGAGATCCTGCCACTGCACTCCAGCCTGGGTGACAGAGCAAGACCCTGTCTCAAAACATAAAAAATATATATATAAAATGAAAGGCAGCAGCAAATGGCGCCAAGGTAGAAGGGCACCACAGCACACTGCTGAACAGAACAGGTGCGAGGCGGCATGTCCTGTGCTGTCCCACCACACGCGGATGAACAGCCTGGGGGGCACCCCAATGCAGCTCCACAGTTAGCTGTGGGGGAGCAGGAGGCAAAGCGGAAGCTTCACTTTTAATGCACACATATTAAATTGTTTAGCACACTCACACATGCTCACAGACACTTCCTGTCCTTATATTCAAAAGCCAATTCAAAGTTCAATAGGAAATCAAACCCACAGCGAGAAGCGGGGCCCTTCCAAGGGCTGGGGTCCAGCTGCCCTCCAGCTCAGAGAGCAGGACAGGGTGCTCAGGTCACCGCAGGGGGACGACAAACTGAGCTGGCTCCAGCTGCTCATCTTAGAATCAGCGAGATAGGAGGACTCTCCTCTTTCCTGGGAGCCTAATGATTACATTCGTGTTTCTGTTCCATCCCACACGCACCCTCCCCATACGGTCCAAACTGTGCATGCATGTGGTGTGTACATGTGCAGGTCTGTGAGGGGGTATGCATGCACCTGCATGTCTGTGTGTGTGTGTGTGGGGGTGGTTATACACATGCACATCTGTGTAAATGCACAAGTACCTGCATGTCTGTGTGCATATGTGTGTGACATATAGTTTGGATATTTGTCCCTGCTCAAGCCTCATGTTGAATTGTAATCCCCAATGCTGCGGGTGGGGCCATGTGTGGTGTGTGCATGTTCGTGCTTGTGAGCATGTGTGTGCTTGTGTGGGTGTCTGTGTGTGTGAGTGCCCGCATGCCTGTGTGTATCTGTGTGTGTGGCATGTGCAAGCCTGTGTGGGTGCGTGTGTGCATCTGTACATGTGTGTGGCTGTGTCTGTGTGTGACTGCCCGCACACCTGTGTGTATCTGTGTGTGTGGCTCGTGCAAGTCTGTGTGGGTGCACGTGTGCATCCGTATGTGTACATGCCTCTTATGGGCTGAACATGACCTCTGTCCTGGCAAGCTGGCTGGTAGATGGAGTCCCTACCTCCAAGGAGCTGGGAGCTTTGAGCCAGGCCCAGGGAAAATAAGCGTCATCATCAGCTTCAGTGAACTCCTTCCACGCTGCTCCTCCAGCAAGCCCCAAGCTCCCCACCTCGCACCTTCTCTGAGGCCTGCCACCCTCCTCCCCATCTCCCAGCTCCTGCCTCCACCCTGCATCCTGGCAGGTCATGAACTCCTTGGCACCCACGTCACAGAAAGCACAGCCCCTCAGAAAAGGCTCCACAGACCCTGTCTCACCTCCCAGACTCTGTCCCTAGAGCCCCCGACTCCCTGGCACTCTGTCCTGCCCCCTGGTGCCTTCGCTGCCCCCAAAGATGCCACTGGCTCCCTCCTGGGTCTCTGTGACGACTGCTTCCCAGTTTACATTAAGTTCTTTGTCCACGGTGATGTTGCCGCCCCCGCCCTCTGCTTCCTTCATGCTCTCTTTCTCTATCTCTGTCTCTCCCTGTCTCTGTCTCTCTGTCTCTTTCTCTGATTCTCTCTTTCTCTCTCTGTCTCTTCCTCTGTCTCTTTCTTTCTTTGTCTCTCCTTGTCTCTGTCTCTCTCTGTCTCTGTCTCTGTTTCTCTATCTCTGTCCCTCTGTGTCTCTTTGTCTGTCTCTGTCTCTATCTTTCTGTCTCTGTCTCTCACTCTGTCTCCCTGTCTCTGTCTATCTCTCTCTCTTTGTCTGTCTCTCACTGTCTCTGTCTCTCTTTTTTTGTCTCTCTTTCTCACTTTGTTTTCCCACAACCCCGCTGCCCTGTGAGCCCTCCATAGCTGACATACTGTCTCAGCACCACAATTTTCTCTGTTTATTTGCTGTTGTGTTCCCAGTATGCACTGACCACTGAGACTTCTCAGCAAGCAGTGCCTGGACACACAGGTCTGATGCATCTACCTTTGCATCTCCTCCCCAGCCCACGTGGCTCTAAGGGGGCATACAGGGTCTGGAATCTGCTTGTCACTGGTCTCTATTGCCTCTCTGAGACCCTGGCGTCTACCAAGGCCTGGCCGATGTTGTAAATTGAGCACCATTAGGAACAGGAAGGGCTATAGGGTTTTCGGAGATCCGAATCTGCCCTCTGACAAATGTGAGAGCCCAAAGCCCGACATCCCCAACACGGAGGGTCCACATCGGGCATCGGCAGACACCTGAGTCGGCAAAGCATGCGGTCTCCCCCTTCGCCCAGGTGAGTCATCTTTCCAAGGCTCAAGAACTTGATTTCTATTAACAGGTGTCCCAAACCATTTGGGGCAAACCTGTCTATTTCAGTCTAATATTTCAAAAATGATGAGTATAGTCAGATGTAGTGCTTGAATTAGGACACCTGGCATTTGCAAATGAAAACAGAAGGAAAGTTACAGTTAGGATACAACATTCTTTCTAAATTGATGGAAGTGATGCTTGGTTTAGAATGTAACAGGTGAAACCCCTTAAAAGCAGCCTTTAGGAGAGATTTGTCCATTTAATTTGCATTGACATTCGAAAGAACAGGCCCAGTCAATTTCACTTCTTCCCACTGAAAGAACGTGCTGGCTGTGCAGCTGTCTGCAAACTGCCTGCTGGGGAACAGCCTGTGCCAGCGTCTCGCCCACCTTCTCCTGGAAGACAAGGTCCAAGCTCCCCGCCCTCCCTGTCTCCGGCGGATGTCCCAGGACCGAGCCGCAATGCTCCGCGTCGCCAGCAGAGGGCAGCCCCGCCCCCACCTTGGGAAGAGGGTCCCCTGCAGAGGGCACTGCCCCAGGCACAGCACCCTCAGGGCGCCGCGGGCAGGTCTCCTCCTTGTCACTAGCCTGGCAATTTTGCTCGCCAGGGATGCAGAGACTTCCTCTGGGATGGTCCCCTCTGCCAAGCTGCACCTGCAAGGCTTGTGGAGACCCTGGTTTTATCTGCAGAGGGCGTGCTTGACCCTCACGTGTTTAACACACTCTGCACTTCTCAAGAAGGCATCCCTTAGATGCCCTTAGGAAGAAGATTTCCCTTAGAAATGTGTCAAGAATTGTTCACTCTTTCAGGAAGGACACGCTCAGTGGCAACACCCTGGAGGCAAAGGGTCCGCACAGCACGCCTGTGGCCCCCGTGCTCACAGAAATCCAGGGAGCTGCCGCGACTGCTGCGCCCTAGGACGCCGGGACAGCCAGGGGACAGGTGGCTCTTACAGGCCCCCTGCTTCCCTTCTGTGGTCCTTCTGATCAGGGCACACGCGCATCCTCCCAAATTCACACGGGTTGGGTTTTGTTATCAAAGAGTTTTATTTCCAGAGAGAAAGGGAGCGTTGGGTCTGACACTGACGAGACCTACCCGGGAAGAAAGGAAACGTGGGTGGAATGCATGCATACACTCGCGCTCACACACACCCCACACACATACCCCAGTCCACACACCCCACACATACTACACACTCACCCCACACACGCCACAGGCTCACATTACACACACACCACACACACAACACACCCCACACACCACACGTACTCCACACACGACACACACCACACACATCACCCCGCACACTCAGACACCCACACTGAGTCCGGTGGGGGAAACAGCTCCACGCTCAGCAGTGCTGCTCAGGGCTGAACGAAGCTGGCATTTCCAGGATCTGACTTACACCATTTGGTGATATAAAACACCTCTTTCACTTTTTATAATCTAAGTGTGACCAGAAAACCTGAGTTTCCATACACAGGCGAACAGTGGGGACCCATGGAGCTGCCTCTGGGGATCCCAGGGCCCGCGTGTCCACCGCAGGGACTGGGCCTGTGCTCCAGCCACCTTCAGCCAGACCAGGCTGTGCGGCTCACAGATGCACAATCTACAGAGATGGCTGAGTGGGTCTCGTCCTGCGGGAATCTGGACGCATCTGATATTCCTGGATCTCAGGAGAAGGAGCAGACAGAGAAGTGGGGCAGCGGCAAGGGGGCTGTGGAAGGTTTCAGAACATCGGATAAACAGCGGTGTGCACATATGAACACGTGCCGCGTACCACACTCTTATGGTCTTGATGGGTGGCCTCTGAGCACTGCAGATGCTAGAAAATCTCACGAAAAGGGATGCGGGTAGCTAAGGGACTCTATGAAGTTTCTAAGACAAAAGAGACAGGAAGGTTCAACAAACAGGAGACCCCCCAGCTCATGGCTCCAAGCAGCAAGCACTGACAACAGCCCTGACTTCTGAGAATGAGTCTGACCAGTCAGCATTCAGTGTGGACACCACAGAATCTCATTTAGCCCCATGCCGGGAGGCGCCATCAGGGGGCAGATGTACCTGCCAGGCCGGCCGTCCCCTGGGGCACAGGCTCTTCCTCCTGTGCAGGTGACAGACACAGGTCTAGAGGCTTGGAGATCACCGCCCTCTCCAAGGACACCCCTCTGGCCACAGCACACCTGGAGCCCTGTCCTCGGGGTAGGGCCATGGGTCTGAGCCTTCGGTCGCTCCCCTGCCCAGCCATCCACTTTCTCCAGCCATCACCCTGTTATTAAGCCTCATCTATAACATGGGCTTAATAACCGCCTTCCTGCCACAGTGTAACTGAGAACCAGGGACGAATGTGTGGAAACCATCTGCAGCATCGCAGCCTTGCCCCACCAAGCCGATCCCATCAGCCCTCAGGGAACTCGGCCACTTGGCCGGAGACCAGCCCTTCCTCCGTGCGCAGCCTTGCCCCACCGAGCCGATCCCATCAGCCCTCAGCGAACTCGGCCACTTGGCCCGAGACCCAGCCCCTCCTCCGTGCACTCAGCTCAGCCAGCAGAGCCTCCTGCATGGTGGGTGCAAGATTCTCACAAAAGACAAGAGACTGAGGTCAGAACCACAAACCCAACACACAGTGATTTGGGGTTACCAAGACACTGCCATGTCCAGGCCTTTGACCATAGCTGGCCACGAGCCCCCTCCTTTCTGCCCACCAAGACGTCCTGCCCTGACAGGCTCACAAGCTCCCTGCTCCGCCAGCTCCCACCTCAACCCGGCAAGTGGACACAGGTGCCCACCGCTCTCCCTCTCCTCAAGGCATTACCGCAGAGGCTGGCTGCTGCCAACTGGTGGGTATGTGACATTTGTCAGGGGAACTATGTGCTGTTTTCCAGGTCAGGCCGATGTGCTGAGCTCTCAGTTACCAGGCTCAGTGCGCTGTTGTCTTTAAAGACTGAAGAATGAAGGAGAACCTTCACGGTAATGGTCGCGGCCGCACTTTCACACTGATGGTTAAACATCTCCTCTGTTTTCCACCTTATGTAATGTGAGGGATACAGATGCCACATTTAAGGATATTTCTGTTTTTACTTGGTGCGTGGTTCACTATACCCCAAATGGAAGCAGCAGCTACACTGCCTGGTGTGTGGCTGACATTCTCAGCATCTTCCTGGTGGCTGGGGTGACCGCAGCAGATGCGAGACCCCCGTGGTGCCCCCCGAAGTCAGCCTGCAGCTCACCGGCCTGACGCTGCTCTCCCGCCGGCCGCTGGGGAGACACAGAACTGGACTCCCTACCTTTTCAGAGGACGGGGACCCGGCTATGCCTGGAACAAAAAAGCTGCAGCCTGAGGGAACCATTTTTGCTAACCCGATTTTCTGGTACCTCTGGGGTCAGTTCTCTCCTGGAAAGGGCAGGAGGCGGCCACGTCCCCAGGACCTGACCACATCGCAGAGAGGCCACGTGGACGGGCTCTGCTCCCATGAGCCTCTGGCCCCGTGCAGATGGCCTCTGCGGCATTAAGAACACAGACCCCTCGCACCAGAGCTCTGTTGATCAAACAGGCAAGCGCAGTGACAGTTTATGTGGGAGAAAAGCAGTGCCCAGGCTAAGCCAGATCCCGACTGCTGAGCAGCTGAGCCTCCAGGTGGTAACACAGGAAAGAACAGCAGCTTGGAGTGGAAAGGCTGGATTTGGACTCCAGATCAGCTCCGAGGCAGACTCCTGAGCTCCTCAGAGCCATGATGCTGACAAAGCTCTAACCCCTCAGCAGAGCCACGGGGAACGCAACGGTGGCTCCCACAGACCCTAATTCATCCCGCAGTCACGGGGACCCCATCCTGGTGAAACCTCAGAGACTCTGCCCTGCCCCACAATCATGGGGGGCTCTGCCCCGATCCACATTCACAGGGACCCCACAACGCGGAAATCTCACAGAGACTCTGCTTCATCCCATAGTTGCGGGGACCCCACGATGGTGAAACCTCAGACTCTGCCCCGAACCACAGTGTCTGCCGGGCTCTGAGCGTACGCACCTGGGGATGCTGGTGAGGTAGGTCATGACATTCTGGAACTCCTTGTCCGGAATCTCACTGAAGGCCGGGTAGTCAGGGAAGGTGATGACCGGGCTTCCGTCCTGCCCCCGCCCACCTGGGGAGAGACCAGAGGCAGACACTTAGCCGAGGGCTCCACGGCCCCCGAGGACTCCATGGATGTTGGCCCGTTTCCATCAGCACCCAGTATTTCAGTTAAAACTGAGGCATGTTTTTCATCGTTACATAATTTTTATTTGGAAGAAATGTGTGCTGCTTGAAGAAAGTATTTGGAAAGTACACAAAAGTGACGTGAATTTAGACAATCACCCATTATCGTGGCCACCGTGGGACAGCTACCGTGACAATTCAGTGTGTTTCCTTCCGAGCCTTTTTCTCTGGGCTTTTTTAACCTTGTTGAGATGATACTGGATAGAGAAGCTTGTCTCCTGCCTCCTTCCTAACCCCGAGAACAAACTGTTTCCATGCTTTTAAACAATGTAACCATTATTTTAAATATCGCATAATATTCCACATCGCAAGTGCCCTAATAACCTGCCTAACTGTGCTGTTGGTGGGTATTGTCCAGCTTCTCTGACGTTGCCGCCTTTTAAACAATTCAATTTCAAAGGGCTCCATTTGAACATTGACTTTGGAGTCCCACAGGCCGGGCTCCAGGTCTGCCTGCTGGAGCCGGCCACTGACCCTGCCATGCCGCCTTGGCCGGACGGAATCCATTTCTCTCCCCCGAGCCGGGGTCCGGCCTTGCGACCTGTTTCGCTCACAGGACTCGGCGGAAGTGAGCCTGGGACTCAGGACACTGCAGCTGCCCTCTCATGCCCCACGGTCATCAGAGAGGTGGTTCCACCACCCAGCGTCCACCTGCTCTGAGGAGGCCCAGCACCGAGGGCTGAGGGCGGGCTTTGTGAAAGGGCAGGGAGGTGGGGGTGCGGGACGGCAGCCCACAGGACCTTCCAGCCTGTCCCGCACGAGGACACAGCTGAGTGAAGGACCCAGTCAGCGCCCCGTGGAGTGAAGAACTGCCTAGCTGAGCCCGTTGGAACTCCTGAGCCACAAAATGAAGAATAAATCCGTAAAATAGGGCTGTTTCAAGCGAACAAAGTCTAGGGTAGCTTTTTATGGCAAACAGATAATGGGAGTTCGCCGTCCCTCATCCATGTCCTCACAGAGAAGACCCAGGGCGCACACAGCCTGCGACAACCATGGCTTTGTCTCTTAACAGCGACAGTCCACCGCCGTCTTGTGCCCCCCATAGCTGCCGCCTCGCGTCCCCTACAGCCACCGCCTCCAGCTTCCACAATTTCTGCTTCTGGGTCTTGGCCAAGCCCAGCCACGCCAGGACGCCAGGCAGGGCAGCTTTTACCATCCAGTGATCCTGGGACACTGGGCCCACGAGGCTCCCTGTGGGGGCCTCCTCCCGAGAGCCTGTCCAGCCCTTGTCAGCACCCCTCAATGGGACATGACTCATTATCTGACACGACTGTTCTCACTTCGGCCAGCACGTCACACAAACGTATCTTTTCTCCCTAGCTCCTTCCTAACCTCCTCTGAGGGCTCATGCCTCGGGCCCATCCCAGCTGCTGAGCCTCTTAGAAGGCTGAGCCGAGGGGCGTCCACGCACCGTGATGGCCTCCCCTTCACCTGGGACAGCTCAGTCCCTGCAATGCTGGGTTCTAATGAAGCCCCTGAGTGGGAAGGTGGCTGCTGGGTCTGGCTCCACTGTGCTCTGATGACTTCTGCCCTCCGAACTCTCCCAGCCCTCGAGGGCTCTTGACCTCTGCCCCCGTCTCTGGCAGCGCACAATGTCCCATGCAGTCCTCAACAGAACAGGCCTGTCACTCACCCACAAACCTTTCATCATTGTTAATTCTCACTTCCTCTCGGAAAATTCCTCGATCCCAATGGTAAGAGGCCGCTGAGTGAACACTGCGGCCCCGTGTCCTCCTGAGCGAGTGTGACAAGCCTTCCCTCAGCCACCGCCGCGGTGGGGGCTCAAAGCCCCCGGGATGTGGCTCACGCGTGTCTCAGCTTCACGCAGTACCTACCACAATGATCAGGAGCTCGGGGCAACTTTTCAGTCGCCATTAAAGGCAGCCTCCAGCTGCCCAGGGGAGAGGATGGGGGCCAGGTGACCCCGGAACTGGGCCGCACAGCCTGGTTCAGCTGGTTGCTGGTGCTGGTCTCAAGCTGCTGCTACCCTGGGTATCTCCAAACTCTCTGTGCTGCAGCCTCAAAGGAAAGCAAAGACCCTGTTCTTTCTTCCCAAGTCAGGTGTGGAAATCCCCGCCTGTCCACTGAGATTGAAAAGCAGGCACCAAAGCCAAAGGAAAGCAAAGACCCTGTTCTTTCTTCCCAAGTCAGGCGTGGAAATCCCCGCCTGTCCACTGAGGTTGAAAAGCAGGCGCCAAAGCTCCCGCACCTACAGGTTATGAGGCAGCCAAACACCGCTGGACGCAGAGTTGGGGGAGAGTCTCTCTCTGGAGAAACCATCCCCACCAAGGTGGGCAGTGCCAGGATCCTGCAGGGCCAATGGCACCAAGAACAAGCTCTACTTCTGCGTCTGCACCCGGCCTAGTAACTGGAGGCCAGCTGAATGCCACAGAGGACAGAGGGCTCCGAAGCTCCTCTGTGGTTCAGAACAGCACTCTGCCACACAGCACCAGGGACAGCCTCCGGTCCCCACCCACGTCCAAGAACCACTGTCCTGGCTGAGACCTGTCACACCTGCATGTGAGCTCTCACACCCAAGCAACTGGGCCTGCACCCACTCGCTAGGGGCGGAAGGCAGCTGCAACTCCCTCTCATCCCCGTCGCCAGAAAGAAGTATGGCTCCTATGGGATCTTGCTTTAATGTGAGATACACTCAGTTTAATACACACACAGCTACACAAAGACACACACACAGCTACACACAGCTACCTATACACACATACGTGCACATATACACAACATACATGCACATATATGCACATACATGCACATACATGCACATATACACATGTACAGACACAGCTACACACACAGCTACCTATAAACACAGACACACATACATACACAGCTATACACAGCTACACATACAGCTAGACACACACCTATGCACACATGTATACACAGCTACACACATATGCATATATGTATATGTACATACATGTATAAACATACACACCTACACATACACACATGGATATACACATACACAGCTACACACACATACACAGCTACCATACACAGATACCCAGCTACACATGCACATGCATACACACTACACATCTACACATGCACACGCACACACATATACACACTACACGTACACACATCTACACATACACAGCTACATATGCACATGCACACACACTACATATCTACACACATCTACACATACACACATCTACACATGCACATGCACACACACTATACATACACACACACACTACACATACATCTACACACTACACATATATTACTCCACACATACAGCTACATAACACACAAACACTTACACATTGTGCTACACATGTGACAAGACACACACTACACATACATCTACACACACACATCTACACATACACATCTGCACATACATCTACACATGTACACCTCACACTACACATACACACATACACACTACACATACATCTACACATACATTAAAGCACATGCACATGCACATATTTTACATATATTACATCTACATACATATCTACATATAATATATACATACTCATATATATATTTATATACTATTATCTACATATTATTAGCATATGTACATTATAAACACATTATTAGCATACATGTATATGTACACATAATACATATATATATTTTACATATACATACATTTATACATATAGATTCTGTACATACATTTCCATATATGTATACACACCTATTACTCATATACACACATAATATTACTTACATATTATTTCCATATATATATTAGTTACATATGTATTATGTAATATTGTAAATATATATATTATTTCATATTATACATATATTTATACATATTATATATTATTTATATATATATTATTAATTTACATATTAGCATATGTACACATTACCTACTTCATATTATATACATTTTACACACATATTCTATATCATACACACTGTTACGGACTGGATATTTGTCTTCCCCTGAATTCATGTGTTGAAATGCTAACCCCAGGCGGACAGTGCTGGGAGGTGGGGCCTGTGGGAGGTGAGGAGGCTGTGGGAGTGGGGCTCCCGTGAATGGGATTCTGTGGGCTCGCTCTGCTCGCCTGGCCACATGAGGACAGTGAGAAGGCGGCAGTCTGTCAATCAGGAAGTGAGCCTTCACCAGGCAGCACATCTGCCAGTGCCTTCATCCGGGACTTCCTGCCCTGAACCAAGAGAAATAAACTCCTGTGGCTTAAACCACCCAGTCTAGGGGACTTTGTCACAGCAAGCAGCCTGAGCTGAGACACACAGGTAGACACACACGCACACACATCCTGGGCAGGAGGCCTGTGTGATGGCCAAGCCGGGTGACCACGGGTGTGACGACTCACACGTGTGTCCTGCTTCGTTTTCTCCCATGGACATGATGCATCTTAGGGACTCCCCCTTGTGTGATGCATCGGCCCAAACATGGCTTTAGAAACTCGCCCACATGAGCTGCTTAGGAATGAAAGCATTCATGTGGTTAATCTACTGTGATATCTGTATGCTAAGTTAACTGTCGGGTAGAAAAGTCTTAAAATAAGAACTAAAAACTCCTGTCAGTGTGAAGATGACATCAAGAAGGCATCACTTTCTGAAGCCGGACACCACTTAGCCACACGGAGCTCCAACCTGGACAGGACGCCTTTGTCAACACCACTTGTTTACGGCAGTGACTCACTGTCAACATCACCCCTTTATGACTCACATTTTCACACAGGTCGGTTGTTGGTCTGTCTGGGCGGCCATAACAAACCACCACAGACCGGGAGGCCCAAACAACAGAAATTTATCTCACAGCTCTGGCCAGGTAAGTCCAAGATCAAGGCGCCCACAGACCTGGTGTCTGGTGACAGCGGCTTCCGCATTCACAGAGGTCTCCTTGAGGCATGGCCTCGCTGCGGAAGGAGATCTGGTTTCTTCAGCCCCTTACAAAGGCACTGATCACACCTGGGCGCTCCACCTTCATGATCTAATCTCCCCCCAAAGGCCTTGCCGCCCCAAACACCACCTCCGGGGTTAGGGTTTCGACATCTGAATTCGGAGGGACACAAACATTTATCCCACAGCAACTGGTTTGAGGTCGTGCAACCGTCGGATTCCTAGAAGTAGGTCCAGAAAGGACCACATGCGGCTCCGCCCAAACCTACCGGGATTCCTGTCTCCATCTCACGACTTTGATTCTCCGCAGAACACCCAGGGCCACCCCAGTGACCTCTGTCCATTTCTGTTTCTCTCCAGCAAGGGCAACCCCCTCCCCCGGGCAGGGAACGTCTGTCTGTCTGTGGCTGAAGCCTGGGTGTCAAAAAGCTGTCGGCCTCAGGGAGTGCAGGATCGGATCGGTCCCCACAGGTTGGAGCAGCCGTCGGGTCGTGGTGAGCGCAGACTGAGCTTGGGACTTGGTGGCTGGAGCCTCAGACCATGTGCCGGGAAGACTCCGGGGTCCTTCCCCACTTCGAATCCCTCTCTCAGGACTGCCCAGGCAGGTGCCACGCTGGAGTCCTGCAGCTCATCTGAGAACTGCGGTTCAGCTGCACACTTAAGCCTTAGGATGAGATGTAAGCTGGGACCAAACCGAAATGGGGTGGGAGAAGGGGCAAAGCAGGAGCGCTTGGGGAAGGTGAGGAAAGGAAGAGACGAAGGTCTCCAGTGTTCTTCCTGGGAAGACAGCACAGGCCAGGGGGAGGGTCTCCTGTCTGCCCCGTCTCCACACACCTGGGCTGCCTGGACGTGGGATGGAACAATCCTGTCAAATCCAGGTCCCCAGACAGCTGATGGCTGCCTCTGACCATGCCACGTTCCTGTAAAAGCAAAACGAGATTCCCAAGAGCTGCTGGGCAGTGGAAGGGGGCCACCGTCCGCGGCAGGGCGTGAGACACGCAGTGCAGGCAGACTCTGTGTTCTGGGCACGGCCTCCATTTCGGCTTTGTGGTTTTCACCGGTGGCAAGTCTGTTCTCAGCGTTTTTCACTTCAGATCATAAGTTCCTCAGTGGTAAATTCTCCAGCCCTGTTTTTAGCTCTTGCTGACGGTCGGCAAGTTGAAACATCTTTTCTAAGATGACACAAGGACGGAGTTCTGAGCCCACGACCTCCTCGGGGCCTGCTCCGACCACTACACCAGGGGACACGCCATTGCCTCTGGGTCCGGGGCACCCATGCGCCCCCCGCAACCCTCATCCTTCAGCAAGAAAGAGTCAAACGGCTGACTCGCGGGAGGCGGCTCTGCCCGGAAGGACAAGAATAATCAAGAATTTACACACAGGATATTTCCTGATTTTACACCCAATTCCTTGTTCCTCAAACCTCAGAAAACTAGAGGGGACAGTAGGGTGGCAGGTCTCGCAGCTTCAGGGTTAAGCGAAGTGCTTTTGGGGCAGACATCACTGCGAGTAGAGGGCGTGGATGACGAGGGACGCAGGCTGAACCGGGAGCTGCTGTCTGTGGGTGACAGACAGAGAGTCCAGGTGTAATTTCCGCAGCTCGTCCTGACTTTGGGCAGCAACGTACGGGGGTGTGGAGCCCCCGAGGTGTAGGCGTCCCTCACTTGGCCGCCTTTCAAAACCTGCCTCACTTGGGTTCAGGACCTGGACAGAGCTGTAGGGCTGTGTGTGGCACCTGTGCATCCACAGATAATGGAGGTGGAAGAGAGGGGACCACACAGGTCACAGGGGCAGTCCTGGCTCCAGGGCACACAGCGCAGGACTGGTGCAGATGTCTGCAGGGAGGGGAAATCAGCAGGGCAAGTGGAAAGAAATGCAGAGTCTCCTCTTGAAAAGGAAAATTTGGAGCCGTTCTTTCCTGACATCTTTAGTTTTTTGCTCTGGCACTTCATGGAAGCCATTCTAGGCATCCAGAGACCAGCGAATTCAGCCAAAGTCCACAGAACAGGCTGGGGCGTCAACCTGTGGGCTCCAGCCACAATGAAGGGTCTCATCCCGCTGGGCCCCAGTGCCACAGTGGTCCGTGTGCAGGAGTGGCTGGTGGGGGAGTCTGTGTTTCCTTCGGGTGGAGTGAGACGGAGAGCGAGTCCTGTGGGTGATGCTGGGGCAGGAGGGGAGCCCCGCTTGGGGGCAGCTGTCAAGACAGCAAACCTCTGAGTCAGATTTACCGAGTCCAAGGCGGCCCCTGAAAGGCATGTCCACTCCCTGTCCCAGGAGCCTGTGAACGTGACTTCGTTTGGAAAAGTCCTTGCAGCAGAGGTAACAAAGTTTCCAAGATGAGACCATAATGGATTATACGGTGGGCCCTGAATCTCATGACGGGTGTCCTGGGAGAAAGGTAGAGGGGCTTTGAGGCAGAAGAGGAGACGTCGACGTGCAGGTGAGGTGGCTGCATGAAGACACCAAGGGACACCAAGGAACACCTGTGCCCCCGAAGGAGCCTCCGGAAGGGGCACGCCCCAGGGAACCTGAAAGACGAGTCCCAGATGTTTCAGCTCCCCAGTGCATGGCCTTTGTCATGAGGACACAGAAGGGGGCTTGGCATGGCAGGAACCTGGAGTGCAGGCGCAACCTCAGGACGCAGCTGTGCTGGATACGGTGAGGAGGGGACGGGGTGACTGGAGACCTACAGACCCGAGGCTGCCACAAACTTCATCCAAATTCGCGCACGTCTGCAGAAGCTCCAGCTGACACTGATCCGTCTCAGATACGAGGCTACCACAGACTTCAACCAAATCCACACATCTGCAGGAGAAGCTCCAGCCGACACCGATCCGTCTCAGACACGAGGCTACCACAGACTTCAACCAAATCCACACATCTGCAGGAGAAGCTCCAGCCGACACCGATCCGTCTCAGACACGGTACTGCTGCTACGACCTGGATCCCGAGAACAGCGTGGCGTGCTCGGGGTCCCACCCCAGACGGGCCCATGGCTGAGCCCTCAGTACGTGGCTCTGAGGCTGGGTGCACCTCTAGGAGCTGGGAGGCAGCTGTGAGCAAGCCCAGCCCTCAGGAGGGACCCACACTACACACAGGAGGATGTGAGGTCATATAACGAGGGGGGGCGGAGCAAAGAGCAGGTGAGGAGGGACAGGGCATGGCCAAGGGCATGCCTCTGAGCAAGGACCTGAGGGGACAGGCCAGCCACAAGCCTGCGGAAAAAATTCACTGCATAGAGAGCGCCGTTCGTGCAAACGCCCCGAGGTTGGTGGGAGGCAGGGCGATGGGGAGGCAGCCTGCCTCCAGGGCGTGGGCAGGAGACGAGGTGGGGGCAGTGGTGCCACAGGGGACTCTGGCTTATATTCCAGGAGAGAGAGGAGCCCACAGAGGCTTTGGTGTGGTTCCCAAGATCATTGACGCTCAGGCACTTATCAGCTTGTGGGTGTCTGCTCAGGATCTCTGGGCCCACGTGGAGGGGTTGCCGGGCTGTGATCCTCTCCGAGCCCAGGCTCTCCAGCTCCCCCAGGGGCTTGGCAGAGCTCTGCTCCCAGCTGCAGTGTTGAGGCCCCAGGGTCCTGGCGGCTGCCCGTGGGGTGGCTCTTCTCCTGCTCAGGCGGCCTCTGCTTCCTTCAGGGCCACACAGAGAAGCCCCTTGTGTCAAATCCTCCCTGCACCTGGAATCTCTCATGCCAGGAAGAGCCCCATCTCTTTTAAGGGCTTAGCCGACTGGGTCAGGCCCACCAAGGAAGATCTTAAAGTTGCTGATTTGGGGCCTTAAATTCATCTGCAAAATCCCCTCACAGAGCTCCTGGGCCGGCGTCTAAGGAACAACTGAGAAAAGGTGGGTGGCTGGGGCCGTCCCGGGACTCTGCCCTCCCAGGCACCACTGGGGTGGGGGCACTGCCTGGCAACTGGAGGAAGGTCAAGGCTGGAGGCCCAGGTCAGGGCCCTCCTGGTGGCAAAGCTGTGAGCCTCTTGGGAGTCGTGAAAGGGGCGGGGAGAGGCTGGGGACGCAGGAGGAACCGGCAGAAACCACGGCGCCTCTCCTGAGTCATCACCACACCTGGTCCCCGACGCAGGGGAATTGGAGCCCTTGTCCCCTGGGAGTTTTCAGTTCTCCAGAGACCCCCTGCTTTCTATCCTTCCTCCTCCTGGGCCTCTCCGCCATGGAAAGCAGGACCGAGTCCCTGGACAGCTCTCCTCCTCTGGCCATCATGTTGCTGTCTCTTCGATTTTGGTCTCGTAAAACTCGCCAGCTATACCTCGGCTCCTGGCAGTCAGCCTCCCTCAGACCCCAAGGCCCGGCCTGGGGTGTGGGCTGGCTCTGGAGGTGGCCGTGCGGGATGGAGGCCCCACCATGCCAGCCATGGATTGGGGGCTGGGCTGCTAATGAGAATGCAGAGGGGCAGAGGCTGAGCTCCTGAGAGCATTGCGCCCTCGGCATCAGGGCACCCTTATGTCCCAGGGAGGGCACACATTTGCATGTATTTTTTCTGATGGGTCCTGTTGGGCAGATTTGTTCACATAAGAACGGCGTCTGCACAGCTCGGGGTCACTGCAGGTGCCCTTGCTGCACCCACACGGGGGGCTGGGAGCCTCACTATGTCCCCAAGTCTGCAGGCACCACCTCCACAGGTGTGCCAGACGCAGGGCTGGAGGCTACAGTGGACGAGTCGTGGCCTGGGAGGTGCCCAGATGCAGCAGGAACTGCGGGTCACTGAGGCCCATGGGCTCAGCCACCCACGCCCCACTCCATCTGTCCCTGGAGGCCGCCGTCAGGGGTGCTCAGGCCACGTCCCCCTGTCCCTCCTCTGCCCACCTCCTCCCAGTGGCCATGTGCCAACTGGCATGGAGCTGCCCACTTCACAGAGATGGGGAGAGCTGCCAGGTCACAGGTCAGACCCAAGGCAGTGAATGACCAGGCTGTGGCGACTGCTCAGCCCACACCCGGCCCCGGACCCCTCCCTCTCCACCCCGTCCCGGCTTCTGGAACTCACCGGACAGGTAAGCAAAGCGCTTCTTCAGCTGGTCCTGGATGTCAGCAGCACAGAGCGGGACGATGTCCTGGTGCATGATTTCATCTGCACGGAAAGAGCAGACAGCACGCGTCAGCCCCAGGACGCTGCCTCACCCTGCGAGCCCACCCGATCCCAGGCGGAGCGGTACATCCACAGGCACCTACGGGAGCGGGTCACGTGGCTGGAAAAAGGCTTTTCAGTTTCCAATACGTGGAGGCCTTTGTTTCTCAGCGCACAAAAGCTGTGTGTTGAATGATTCACCATCGATTTTGAAAGTGTGGTATAAGAGGTTCAGAGAGAGAGACTGACAGACAGAGAGAGGGAGGGACAAAGAGAGAGACCTGAGCAGAGAGGAGGCAGGCGAGCAGCAGGAAAGCGCTTGGTCCTGGTCCTGGGATAAATACACTTTGGTCTGAGTCCCACCCACGTCGGGGAAGATGTTCAGGTGACCCCTGCCAGCCTGTTGCAGGTGCAGTAACTTATGGCCCATGAGGAAAACCTGACCATGGAATGGGCCACTGCCTCCGCACACACGGGACCCTGGGGGTCTGTGCCACATCCCTGGCCTTGCCATTAGCTGGACACAAATGAGGCAGGATGGCAAGAGCAGGGTCAACTCCCGCACCCATCCCCCCACCCAGCAGGTTCCAGATGGGTCTGGATGCACTGAAGCACCTGCGACCACCAGGCCAGCACCAGCCGGGAGCATGCGGGGAGCACTAGGCCAACATCAGCTAGGAGCATGGGGTCAGTACCAGCCAGGAGCACAGGGCCAGCACCAGCTGGGAGCACAGGGTCGGCACCAGCCAGGAGCACGTAGCCAACATCAGCCGGGAGCATGGGGCCTGCACCAGCTGGGAGCACTAGGCCAGCATCAGCCGGGAGCACAGGGTCGGCACCAGCCAGGAGCACGTAGCCAACATCAGCCGGGAGCATGGGGCCTGCACCAGCTGGGAGCACTAGGCCAGCATCAGCTGGGAGCACGGGGGAGCATGGGGCCAGCACCAGCCAGGAGCATGGGGGAGCACGGAGCCAGCACCAGCCGGGAGCATGGGGCCAGCACCAGCCAGGAGCACTATGCCAGCAACAGCCAGCAGCACAGGGCCAGCACTGACTGTGAGCACAGGGAGCACAGGGTCAGCACCAGCCGAGACCACTAGGCCAGCATCAGCTGGGAGCACGAGGTCAGCACCAGTCAAGAGCACAGGGCCAGCACCAGCCGCAAACACAGGGGGAGCACAGGGCCAGCACCAGCTGGAGGCACAGGGTCAGCATCAGCCAGGAGCATGGAGCCAGCACCAGCTGGGAGCACGAGGCCAGTAAGACCCTCCAGGGAAAGCTGTGTGAACTGACAGGCTGGTGTTCTGTGCCACAGAGCGGCTGCTGGGCTACTATGCCTCGGGGACACTGACCACTGACCACAGACCAGACACGATTTCTGGCCAGCACGCTCATCATATAGCCACATTTGCAATCTTGAACATCCACACAATTTCTCTCTGAAAGACACAGGACTCACGCTGAGGACCTGAGAATGGCTTAAACGTTCAATTCTTCCACACCTGAGGACCCAGGCCACTAACAGCCTGAAGATATGGGACAGAAGTGTTTGTACCTGGAAATTCCCAGCGGAGGCCACAAGATAATATCTACCTGGCATCAGACTTAAATCCTGCTCTTCCAGTCTTGCAGACAAACAAGTGTAAACACGGGACGCAGTGGAACACACAGAGGCCCCTCCTGGGCCGTGTTGGCTGCGGCCCTGCCGGCTACGGGACTGCTTTGCCTTGGAGCCGGAGACAACCCTGGTGCTGGTGAGGAAGTGGCGGGACCACGGTGTCACGGGGCCTGCCAGAGCCAAGCAGATGTCAAGGCCCTTCTGCGGAGCCTTGCAGGGAGAGTTCAGGGCACAGACCCGTTCCCAGTATGCAACCATGTGCCAGCAATGGCTTCTTTTGTGGGAGAAAGAAACAGTCAAGCAGTAAAGCATGAAATACTGTTTTATGCTCCTGGCAGGGTGACTTCCACTGGCGCACACCTCTCTGGAATGTGCGTCTGGTGCAGCCGATGGCAGCCTAGACTGCGCAGTTGGACGTTCAAATTTTACAGTAAGTTTTTCTCTCTCGCCAGGAGCGACCGTAGCCTCAGAGAGGAAGTCAGGAGGCACCGTCCTCAAATCCAACACCTGCTAACCCCAGGAGAAGCGCATCGCTGACACGGAAAGGGCCTCCCTGGAGTTTTAGAAATTCTGGGGGCTACAAAAAAAGATTGTGGATACTGTGAGCTGGCAGGTTCATCACGGGGGGGATGGCTTGGACAGGGGGGTGCCAAGGGCGGTGATGGCTGCGGGATGCTGGCGGCCCAGGCTCACTGGGGCCACAAACGGGGAGGCACTGGCCCATGTCTGTGGCTCCCTCGCCGCACCTCAACTTTCAGAGGCGCCGACCGCGAGAGTCAGGCGTCGACTGCGAGAGTCAGGCATCGATGTGGACACTTCCACCATGACTCCCAAACTGTTCTGGCAGCTCTGAGAGGCGGCGTGTTTGGCCTGGCCTGTTCCCTACGAGCTCAGGCACTCCTGACCTGGCTCTGGACCTTACCAGCGCCTGCTCTGGGGCCCTGCTGACAGCAAATGTCTTTCCTGTGTGTTAGAGAGAGACAGATAAGACACCGCCCGCCGTCCCTCCACGTTCTGAGAGAGTGGTGCGTGTGGGTGTGAAGCTGCCTCTGGGACAGGCTGTCCACTGTAGGCTCCTCATCCACCCCTCCAGGGGCTGCCACACACTCAGGTTCTTGGAAGGGTGAGGTCCGGGCCTGGGGCCCTTGCTCAGCCGCTCCTCTTGTGGCCAGTCTGACCCCACTCAATTTCCTATCAAGATGCCACCTCAGAGAGGCCTTTCTCCACCTCCCCACCAGGCAGGGGCCCTCATGGCAGCCTGCACCCTCCATGGGTGGCTGCAAACCCCCACTCAAGGCTGCAGGGACCATGCCTGGGGTTCCCCACCCTCACCACAGCGCCTGGCCCAGCAGCTGCCCCTGCTAACATAGCAGAGGAAGGGAGGGGGTGCCTTCCCAGAGCATCCTGTGGAATCCAACGCCAAGGCCCCAACCCCTCACAGGCGGGTTCCTACTTTCTGGCATCACAGGCCCGTGGGGGGCAAAGCAACACCTGTGCACCATCCGCACTGCAGTGTCCACCATCCACACCACCTGTTCACCGTCCACACCACCTGTCCACCTTCCGCATCGCAGTGTCCACTGTCCACATTGTCTGTCCACTGTCCACATTGCCTATCCACCGTCCATACCACCTGTCTACCTTCCGCATCGCAGTGTCCAGTGTCTACATCGCCTATCCACCGTCCACACTGCCTGTCCACCGTCTGCATCACAGTGTCCACCATCCACACTGCCTGTCCACCATCCGCACTGCAGTGTCCATCGTCCACACCGCCTGTCCACCATCCACACCGCCTGTTTGCCGTCCACACCACCTGTCCACCATCCGCACTGCAGTGTCCACCTGCTGGCAGCCCCCGGTGCCTCTGGACTCTTTGGGCCAGAACTAACTCTAAATATTGTCCTTAGACCTCATTCTGGGTTTGAAAAGCAGGGTTCCCCATGTGCGTAATCAGAAACTGCACACAGCTAAGCTTGTACAAATAAACTCTAACACATCACGACACCTGAAGTGGTCACCGGCCACTCTGTGAACCCGAAAAGGCCTGTGACGCTCTCCGACCCACAGCGGAGTGTTAACCTCCCATTCTTCATGGAGCCTTCTGCAGGCGGGCCCTGCGATTTTCAGGGCACTGGGCGTTCTTCCATTTACGTGTGTAAGTTTTCATTCTTCCTGGTTTTTTCAACCCACTCAAGAATGATGGGAAAAACTGCCCTTTATGATCATAATTTCTATAAAAGTTCCAATCTACTTAATTTTGCAGCCACAAGACTAAGAAGTGCATGGAACAATGGTGGCCACTTGGTTCAGGAGACAGGTCCCCGGAGCAGGCAGGCGAGCGTGGCCTCCATGGGGCTCCGTGCTGTCGGATGTCTGGGAGGTGGTGGGCCCCTAACCCATGTTCGCCACCCAAGGCCCAGCTCCCTCCCCAGCCCCACCCCAACCAAGTCCCCAGTGATGACCCCATGATGACCCCACGGCGGGTCTGAGAGGAGACAGTTAGGGCCTCACGTCTGAGGCTGGGCAGAGGCTGCCCCGTCCATTCCCCTGCCATGTGGGCAGAGGCAGCAGGTGGGACCGACGAGGGGGTGGCACCGACCACAGTAGCCCCACCTGGGAGGGCCGATCTCTTCTGGCCACTACGGGGCTGACGTGGTGAGATTTCCCAAGGATGGGAAGGCCAGAGGTGCCCTTGGTTCACCTGATACACAGGTGAACCCCCCCACCGAGTTTTCCTCACAGAAACAGGGTCCCGGCAAAGACAGTCCAGGGAGGGGAGCCATG
Organism: Papio anubis; assembly: GCF_008728515.1. NCBI lineage: Eukaryota > Metazoa > Chordata > Mammalia > Primates > Cercopithecidae > Papio > Papio anubis. Next base: position 90,863,770 of record NC_044990.1, on the reverse strand, counting down.
TGTCTATCTTTAGATCTCTTTGTTCCAACAAAACGAGACGACTGAAGCAAACTTCCTTCCTCTTGCAAGCTGACTCAAAAACTTGCTTTATTTGATGGCAATTTCATCCTGAAAACTGGGAGTGGGGGGTGGGGGGTGGGGGTGGGAGGGCAGCCAAGACGTCTGAGCAGTATCCCGGGCACCCTTTCCAGCCCAGGTGACCTCGCAAGCAGCAGAGAGAACACAGGAGATGGGGATGGGAGCCAGGTGGGGCCCCGGAAATCCTCTCACGGTGGGGGTGGGGGTGGGGTACACCGTCACAGGTGGAGCTGGGTGGGGCCCTGGAACCCTCTCACGGTGAGGTGTGGGGGGTGGACCGTCACAGGTGGACGCAGCAAGGCAGCTCCTGGCAGCAGGAAGAGGCCCAGGTGAGGGAGGAAAGCCCATCCCTGGTGCTCACTGGTGACCGTGGGCAGAGGAGAGGACAAGGCTGTCCACATAGCAGCCTGGGGCCGTGGGGCCCAGTCCATCTTTTGCCAATTGTCTCCTGTTATTTATTCTGGCAACAAGCCCATTCCCAAAGGCTTCTGCATCCTGTCCATCAGACGGGACAGTCGTGCCTTTTCAAAGTCCAAGGCTGAGCGTCAGATGGGATTACGTCACCAGATCGTCCGGCCACAGGCCTTCCCCAAGCCCATCCATGAGGATCTCCAAAGCCAGGAAGGGCAGGGCTGCAAAGCAGGGCAGTAAGAAAGGCAGGCCGCAAAATCCGAACAAAATCTAAATTCAGTGAGGAGAATGCCTGAACCACAGGCTTCAGACAAGGACACCCCAGGAGGCCAGCATCCCCGTCCCCTCCAGACAAGCTCCTGACACCGTGTGGGTCAGGGAGGAGAACCAGGACACCCCGGGGCCAGCGCCCCATCCCTGCATTGGGGCAAAAGGGGCGTCCACGTGGGGTGCAGGAGTCAGCACAGCCACCCTGCAGAACCCTCCGGACGCCCTTTGGAGCGAGACGGTTTATGCCTCCGGTAGGGAGGACACGCACGCCCCGCACTTGGTCAATCTCCTCTGGGGGTCATCTCCAGAGCCGACCTCTCCACGCTGCCTCGCCCGCAAGCCCTGGGGGTCGTCTCCAGAGCCGTGCTCTCCACGCTGCCTCGCCCGCAAGCCCTGGGGGTCGTCTCCGGAGCCGTACTCTCCACGCTGCCTCGCCTGCCAGCCCTGGGGGTCGTCTCCAGAGTCGTGCTCTCCACGCTGCCTCGCCCGCAAGCCCTGGGTTCTCTGATGCAGGCGGACGCGAGAATCCCCTGGAGCGTGTCCTCAGCACACGTGGGTGTGTTGTTTGGGACCAAGCTCCTGCCTAGACCCCAACAGACCAGACTGAAAATCAAAATGAAGTCCCCACGCTCACCAAGGGAAACCGAGTTGTTATCGGACCTTGGAGAAAACAGGAGACAGAGGAGAGGCCAATCTTCCAATCAGGCCAGGCTCTGTCTTCCTCGACATGGTCACGGAGGTCCCTCTTTTTGTTGTTCTTGTTCTCAACTTGTTTAATACATAAAAGGGCAATCAAAACGGTGGTCAGAATTTCCACTTTTGATACATTCTTAGAATGCGGTCCATCCAGAAAGCGCCACTTCAAACAGATGAAGAACTACCCAACCTTTTCTGTCTCGAAGAGAGTTTGCTTAGATTTTAAAAAGACCTAATTCCATGAGCTACGGCAGTGAATTTAATCATTTTAAATTAAATGTAAAAACCTGGAGGTTCTGAGCTGCCCGCAGAGGTGGGACTCCTACAAGGGTGACTGCCGAAGTCCAGGGGCTGAGACACGGCCACTCACAGCATTACCGTTGCCCTGTAGCAAAGGGTTAAGACTTTACCATAACTTGGCCGGAAGCGGCTCAAGCCTGTAATCCCAGCACTTTAGAGGCCGAGACGGGCTGATCACTTCAGGTCATCAGAGATTGAGACCATCCTGGCTAACACAGTGAAACCCCGCCTCTACTAAAAATACAAAAAACTAGCCGGGCGAGGTGGGCGGAGCCTGTAGTCCCAGCTCGGGAGGCTGAGGCAGGAGAATGGCGTGAACCTCGGGAGGCGAGCTTGCAGTGAGCCGAGATCCCGCCACTGCACTCCAGCCTGGGCGACAGAGCAAGACTACCAAAAAAAAAAAAAAAAAAAAAAAAAAAAAAAAAAGACTTTACCATAACTTAATTATATTATCATTACGGTAAGCTTAAAACAGTCGCTTCAATAAATTCTTCACACTGTCAAAAAAGATATACATACTGCCAAGCACAGGTCACACCTGGTAATCCCAACACTTTGGGAGGCCAAGGTAAATCACCAAGGTCAGGAGTTGAGACCAGTCTGGTCACCATCGGGAAACCCCCTCCCTTACCAAAGATAAAGCAAAATTAGCTGGGCATGGTGGCAGGTGCCTTGTGGTCCAGGTACCTGTGGGGCTGGAGGCTGGAGAATCAGCTGAACCTGGTAGGCAGGAGGCTGCTGTGGAGCTGAGATTGCACACCGCACTCCAGCCTGGGCAACAGAGTGAGACTGCCTCAAAAAAAGTGGGCAGTTGATTGCCTGGGGAATTAGCATTTTGAGGCCGAGATATGGACACGGGAAACAGATCGGGAGACTATCTGAACACGGTGAAACCCCCGCCTCTACTAAAAATACAAAATCAGTCGTGGAGCGCCAGTCTCAGTTACTGAGGCTGAGAGAATATGGAATCTCCGAGGCAGTGAGCTGGGATCCGCCACAGCACAGCCTCCAGGCCTGGCGACAGAAGAGACTCCGCCTCAAAAGAAAAGAAAAGAAAAAAAAGATACATACTAAAAACCCATTTAAGCACAAACTTAATCACTTGACAGCTCTTGGCCTGGGCCACACGTATGCAGAGATCTTTCTTTTTTTTTTTTGAGACGGAGCGCCCGCCGGTCGCTTCAGAAGGAGTGCAGTGGCCAACCAGCTCACAAGCCTCCGGGCCTCGGTTCACGCATTCTCCGCCAGCCTCCCCGGTAACTGGGACTACAGGTCACCACCAGCCTCGCCAGTTTTTGTATTTTTAGTAGAGACGGGTTTCACTGCATAGCTGGTGATGGTCTCATCTCCTGATCGATCTCACAATCTGCCTCGCCTCCCAAAGTGCTGGGATTACAGGCTTGAGTCGCCCGCCCGCCCAGAGATCTTCTGCTTCTTTTTCGCCTCATGTAAGTCCGGCAATCACCTAACGTGAAACTAATCTCATTTATTGTCACTTAACGTGGCCAGCTCTGGGTCAGTTCTCCTGCTGCTGACCCCCAGGCTTACAGCGACAGTGACTGAGGTTGTTCTAACCGCTGCTTGTTTTGGTTTCTTTGCTTTTTCAGCCCCTGTCTCGCACAGCCACAGGTTTCACTGGAGCTCTTATTCCAGTTCACGGAATGAAGTGCTGCCCACTCTAGAACTGCCTGCACAGCCCAGTGAGATCTTTAAACCACACGGATTGCAATTGGATCTTCTGGCAGGTATTTCCTATCTCTCTGCCCCACAGTGGCCATTGCCACGGCCCACCTGGGCCATTTCTCTCAGAACCACGATGCAGAGGTCTCGAGGGGAGGCTCCCAGGTGACGGCGACGCAGGGGTTGTTCTCAAGGTCACATTGTCTGAGCCAGGGGCACCAGGAGGGTCTGTCATCAAGGAGGGCACTTGCCTGCTCACCAGCATTTTTATGAACGTTTCCTGGTATCAGAAAAATGGCCTGAGTGTAGTTTCAGCCAGGTGGGCCTCGGCATCCACCCCACACCTGGCGGGCTCTGCACGGGGCCTGGATCTGTGTGCATTCATGCCCTGGCTGCATTCGTGCCCTGGCTGTATTCGTGCCCTGGCTGCATTCGTGCCCTGGCTGGGGGTAGTCACACCATCCATGCAATGGCTTCTGAGCTAGAACAACTTTAAGCAATACGTAACTGAACGAAGCATGCAA